>NC_045426.1:698671086-699271086 GCF_902635505.1 Sarcophilus harrisii | reverse complement strand
TCACATGCTAGGAGCAGACATTCCCCCCTCAACTCATCAACAAAACCAAAGCCTATTGGTTTCCCTCAGTCTGTCTGCCAAGATAGTGGTACTAGGGTATATAGCTGCTGCTATGCTACAGCTTCTTGGAGTCTCAAGTGAGAGTTGGGAAGGAAGTGGACACTGAAGAGGAATAAGCAGCCCTCAGACCAGAGGTGCTAGTCCTCCAAAAACATATACACCCCCAGTGCGGAGAGAAAGACTGTATCCTGAAGGATTTGTCTGAGGTATTGAGTCATTAGTGAACTTTTTTTTTTCTTTTTTTATTCTTGGTTATAAGAGTTAACTTCAGACCCATGAGAAACTTAAAGAGCTGAATGGAACCTGGAGTGGAACAAAGGAGTAAACTTGACCAGCCTGAGCACTAGTCTTAAAATAGACATTCTGGGAAGATGTAACCAAAGCTAGAACAAGTTTAGAGAGGGAAACATGGAGCCCAGAAAAGAATGAGGACAATCAATTCTTGGAAGTAGAGAAAGATGGAATTCCAAGGTTACACAAGCAGTAAGTAAGCCCCAGAACTAGAATTTGAACCCAGCTCCTTGACTGCAAAGACCCCTCAACTTTGGGGTCCTCAACTTAAAATAGAGGGCCAGTTCACTGTCCTTCAGACTGTTGGAGGGCCGGACTATAGTCAAAACAAAAACTTTATTTTGTGGGCCTTTAAATAAAGAAACTTCATAGCCCTGGGTGAGGGGGATAAACGTCCTCAGCTGCTGCATCTGGCTTGCTGGCCGTAGTTTGAGGACCCCTGCGGCCTATAACATGCTCTGTCCTATAGAGAAGTATAGAATATAATATTAGAGCATGAAATACTGTGACACAAAGGAAAGAGTACTGGCTTTGCAGGCAGAAAACCTGGGTTCAAGTTTTGACTTTTTCACTGACTAGCTATATGACCATGGTCAAGTTCCTTCTCCTCTTTAGGGGTTGCTTTACAAGGCTTCTCAAATCTCTTCCAGCTCTTGATCTTAGATCTGTCTGTTGAAACCCTTCCTTTCCATCAAGAATCAATTCAGATGCTTCCTCTTCCTCCATGAAATCTTCTACAAACCTCCCACACACAGATAAAAATTATCTCTCCCTCCTCCAAATTCCACTTGGCTAGCTCTCCTTTGCCATATCACTTTTCATCACATATTTAGAGTTGAAAAGTCCCCCGCCAAATGCTCAGCTCAACCCCAGACTGCCCACAACTTCACTCCCTCCACCTCAACCACCTTCTCATGCCAGCAATGTTTCTACCCTATGTCCTCCCTCTTTCCATGGGTGAATTACTTCACTTGAGGAAGCACCCTCACCAGTATGCTAACTTCAAACAGCCCATGATTCCCTGAAGGATTTCTCTATCTCCCCCTTCTGCATGTACCTTTCTCCTTCCCTTTTACCTTTTCTCCTGCTCTTCATGTATTGTCTTCCCCATTAGACTATAAGCTCCTAAAGTACAGGGATTGTCTTTCTTTCTTTTGTGTATGTGTGTGTGTGTGTGTATATATATATATATATATATGTGTGTGTGTGTGTGTACATGTGTGTGTATATTCCCAGCATTTAATACAATATCTGGCACATAGTAAACACTTAATAAATTTTCTATTTATCCATCCATCCTTATCACTATCTATCCATCCATTCTTGCATCTATCCATCCCTCCTTATCTCTAGCTATCCATCCATTCCTCTTTCTTTCTATCTACCTACCTATGCAGCTATCCAACTATCTCTCTGTCCACACATCCATCCACTCATCCATCTATCCATCTATCTATCTCTCTATCCATCTATCTATAATCAATCCCCTCATTTTATACATCAGAACACTAAAGTCCAAAAAGGTAAAAATGATCTCTCAGATAGGATTACAAAAATTGAAAGTTTATTTAAATTGCAGGGATTGTGTCCCTTTTTTTCACTTTTGTACCCCTAGAGCATAACAGTGCCTTGGAGAAAATGTTGAAATA
The DNA here is from genome assembly GCF_902635505.1 of Sarcophilus harrisii. Taxonomy (NCBI): domain Eukaryota; kingdom Metazoa; phylum Chordata; class Mammalia; order Dasyuromorphia; family Dasyuridae; genus Sarcophilus; species Sarcophilus harrisii. The sequence goes on along the minus strand of NC_045426.1, from coordinate 699,269,086 downwards.
TTCATGTATATTCCTATATTCAAAAGGGATCCTAAGTTCAGGAAATTACTTTTTTTTTAGTCATTTCAGGCGTATCAAACTCATTGTGACTCCATTTGGGGTTTTCTTGGCAGAAACACTTAAACAGTTTGCCATTTCCTTCTCCAGTTCATTTTACAGATGAGGAAACTGAGGCAAAAAGGATGAAGTGACTTGCCTAGAATCACACAGCTGGTCAGTATCTAAGACCAGATTTGAATTCAGGAAGAAGAATCTTCCTACACTTCAGGCCAGAAACTCTATCCACTACCAATATCATATTTCCTCTGATTTACACAAAACAATAAGCCCATTAGAAAATCTGTACAAGTAAGAAACGCTTGCTGTGATGATTTTGAAACACACTTGGGCACAGCTTATCTGGCCCTTGGCAAACAGGAATCAGAGGCCACCGTTTCTACAAATGGACCATAGTGAATGTCAACTAAAGCCTGGCTTCTAGCTACTTCAAAGGAAGTCGGAGATACAGCCCAACTCACCAGGGATATATCTTGCTTGAGTTTCCTAAGATCTGCTCGAGGACAGCTCCTCTTCTGAGCCGGGGAAGGTAGAAAGGAGCAGAGAGGGTAGGTATGTTACAGTAGTCTCCAGAAGCTAGCCATGCTGGATAAAAGAAAGCAACATTTTTTGCTTCATCCCTGACAGCTCAAACCAGTACGAACACTTATAATGTAGTCAACCACAGCTAGGTAGTTATCTATTTTGAAAGGAGCGGGGCACCTCCTTAAATCAGCCTGCTTAGTTGCATTTGGCCTGCAGATGGATAGGTCAGCTCAATCCTGGGAAACCAGACACGTTTTCAGCAACAAAGTGGATGGTATAGAAGGTACATGGAGAGAGACGTCAGGTGGTTAGAATCAGATCAGCTGAGGCAAGGCAGTATTCTGAAGCTTGAGTCATGGTACCCAGCAAGAATTTCCTCCATGATGGTTGCGATTTCTCTACCATGAGGGAGTTGGATTAAATGGCCTCAGAGGATTCTAACTGACTCATACCTGAATAAGGATCCCCTCCACAACAGATCCTCGACTAGAATTTGGGAGAAGTCCAGAGTGGAAACCCGATACCACCCGAGCCAACCCACTTCTCTTTGGGATGATTCTCAACATTAAAATTATTCTTACATGAAGCCTAAATCTAAATCTCCAAAATCTCAATTCGGTTGAATTTATTCAGCTTCTACTACATTAGACAAAGACAACCCTGCCCTCTGGAAAATTTGTAATCTTCTGATGAGGAACAACACAGACAAAAATAAGTAGATATAGACTATACAAAAAATAAACACAAAATCACTTCTATCCATTGTTCCCAGTTCTTCCCTCTGGGCTAAATATAATAAATCAAATCTCTCTTCGTGTGACAGATATGATGGAATGACACATGATGGAAGACAATATGATACAGTCGAAAAAAAAGGCTAAATTTATGGTCCAAGGATCTGAGTTCAAATCTTACTTCTCTGTCTCTTAGAACCTGTGTGATCATAGATGAGTCCTTTCCTCATCTGTAAAATGAGAATTCCATGACTTCTAAGGTCAGTTCTTCAAATAATTCAGCCAGTTGACGAGCATTTGTTAAGTGTCTAGTATTTGACTATTGTTTGGTGCTGGAGGAAACAAGACTGAAACGAATCCCAGATTCCTAGAATTTATGAGATGAAAAGATTCAGAGCCAGCTAATGCAATAGAAAATAAAAGACACCCCTGAACAACCCACTCAACAAAGTAGTCATCCACTTATTCTACCTTTTATGAACTTCAGCCCTTGTCATATTTCCACGTATAAATAAATACAAGGGAATTAGGGAGAGTGATGGGGAGGGAGACACTGTCCTTCCTCTGACACACAATGGCTATGTTTTCTTATGAAACTAAAGAATCAGAAGACCCTAAGTCCAGAGCTAGAAGAGATCTCAGAGGCCATCTAGTCCAACCCCCTAAGTGTGCAGGTAAGAAAACTCTTCAGTGCGTTGTCCATGGTGGGACCTGACATATGGGAAGTGATAGAAGAAATATTTGAACCCACTGACTCTAGGCCATTCTAATATTCATGAAGCTAGGACCCTCTGGGCAGCAAGGTAAGCACTAGACAACCATGAAAACAATAAACACACCTTGATTTGTAGCTTTCCCAATTTCTTAGGTGTGATCATTCCAGCTGAATATGTAATAACTGATTCTAGAAAAACCTTGGGAGTAACATACATTGCCTATTTACAACAAATCTGGAAAGAGAAGCTAGACAATGTTTGGAAGAGCTCTAAATGCCAAAGAAATTTAATCTGGTCTTAAAAGTAATAGGGAGCCATGCATTTGCAAGATAACTAATCTAGGCTAATCATCCAGACTATGGATGCATGGACATGGAGCAGCAAAGTAAACATTCTTAGAGGATGACATTGGTTCTTCTTAGCACAAAGCATGCAGTGCTAACAGTCCACAAACTACCTAAACTAACTCAGCCTTCAAAAGTCACAAAAACAGACCCTTAGGGATTTGGAGTTTTGCACAGGTCTGATTTTCCCAGCCTTTAATTCATTGCAGTCAAGAAATGGCTCCAGCTAATGCAAGAATAGCCCAAGACCAGATGAACCAAATCAGTTCCAATGGAGCAATAATGAACTGAACCAGCTACGCCCAGCGAAAGAACTCTGGGAGATGACTAAGAACCATTACATTGAATTCCCAATCCCTCTATTTTTGCCTGCCTGCATTTTATTTTATTTCCTTTACAGGCTAATTGTACAATATTTCAGAGTCTGATTCTTTTTGTACAGCAAAATGATGGTTTGGACATGTATACTTATTTTATATTTAATTTATACTTTAATATATTTAACATTTAACCTGTCATCGGGGGGAGGGAGTGGGGAGAAAGAGGGGAGAAATTGGAACAAAAGGTTTGGCAATTGTCAATGCTGTAAAATTACCCACACATATAACTCATAAATAAAAAGCTATTAAAAAAAAAAAAAAAGAATAGACCAAGACCCATGGATAGACCTGTGTCCGCCATCTTCAACCTAAAAATGACCAGATTTTTTCTTAAAGAATAGCCCTGTCTGTGACTTTCTCAAGGTCCAGTGCAATGTGAAAGAAAGAGCTCTAGATTTATAATCAAATTTTTAAAAAGTGGGATTAGGTCTAAGTGTGGCCAAGCCCCAGTCATGTGACCATGGGTCTTGAACCTCAGTTTCCCCAATCTGTAAAAGGTAAATAAGAACATTAGCACGCAGATTTCCTGGGACAGTTGTAAATAGAAGAATATGTAATACATTAATAATAACATAATATGTTATTATATAATATAAATATGTAAATATAACAATTATAATAACAAAAATCTGTGTTCTTACAGAATTTTTTAACTTGTATATCACCTCATGAGGTAGTTAGGTAACGTTCTTCTCACTGCAGACAAGGAAACAAAGTTCAGAGAAACTCAATGATTTGCACAAGCTTCTTTGCAAAGATATGGGGGGGAGCATTACATTTGGCAAAAACTACATAGATTTTCAAACTAGTCTGAAGTACATTGGCTAGTTTGGCCAAATTGATTTTTATGTCCTCTTGCTTTTTTATTCTTTCTTAAAAGAGATCTATCTCTTTATAGGAAAATAATGACGGATTCATTCAGAAAAAAAGATAACATCAAATAAGAATTGTCAATTAAACAATTTTAAAGATGTCAGACTTGAAGCTTAAACTGAGAGCTTTTCTGACCTACATTGTCCCCCAAGTGAAGTCATTTCTGTCCCAAACATTCCAGAAATATATAACTTTTCTCTCAGGAAATAAGTGATTTTCTAGACTTTCATGGGATCAAAGATAGCACAAATTGAACCAGTTTTTCCATTTCTTAGCTCTCTGTTCACCACTTTGAGCAACCAAAGGCATCGCTCCTTTCTTCCCAATTTCATGGTCCCAAGCAAGCCACACACCAAAGCAGTGACTTATTTCTGTAGCTCCTTAAGCTTTTCAAATTCCTCCCACTGCCCCTGTGAAATAACTAGCCTTAGAATGATTGTCTTCATATTTAGGGGCAGAACCTGGCCTCTGGCCATGTGATTTTATCATTATTCTGAACTCTCATTGTGAAAACTCCATGCCCTAAAGCAAATTAGGTCTGACTCTTACAGAGTTGCATTGAGAGGTTGTGACTTGTCCAAGTTCCTATAGTCAGTATGTGTCAGAGGCAGGACTTGAACCCAAGTCTTCTGGCTATCCACCACTCTATACTACCTCTCATCCCCATATTCCAAAGAGAAAACTAAATTCTCTTGCCTTTCATCACCAGTTAGTAATTGTCAGAGGTAGATATAGCCAGGGTGATCAGAGATCTTTACAGAGATGAAAAAGGGAACTTTTGGTCAATTTAAGATTATTGTCAATTAAGAGTCAAGAGGATGAATCTTTGCAATGTGTAAGAGGAGCCTCTCAAAAGCTCTTTAGGACTCTTTTTTTCTAATAAAGATAGGGAGTGTGAGAGAGAATAAGAACTTTTCTCCCCCATGCCAGAAGGATAATCATTACTTGCAGCAGAAGTACATGGCATCAACGATGGATATTTGTCTAGACAAGCCTAAGGTTTTGTTGAGGTCAGGAACCAAATGTTGAGGTGTAGACCACATGTTGAGGTCTACATTTGGGGTACCTAAATGAAATTAGGGTTTAGTTAAGGTCTAGTGGGCAGGTTTGGGGTACAGAGAGTTCCCCTGCAACCCCCTTCGATTCGGCACAAGGAAACGGCGAAAAGGTCTAGTAGCGGCGCGGAATTCCCAATAAAAGCATTTATTGGCCCAGAGAGCTAGATTAATAAAAGAGGTTTATTACTGAGTTTAGAAGTAAGAGATAGGTGAAGGTAGAGATAAGGAGGGCACTGGACAGAGGGTCCAGTGGACAGAGGGTCCTCACATGGTGACCATGTTTGGAATCTCTGCAAAGAGGGGTTCCCAGTGTGGCCCTTTTAAGTTGGAGACTTAGCTCGAGGGGCTTTGGGGTGTAGCCCCAAAGTTGGCTCAGATCTGGGTGGGGCTGGGACAGGTCCAGATCTTCTATTGAAATTCAAAGGGACCAGGATTTGTGAGTCAAAGGGTAATTTACATTAACTGGGGGGGGGGGGGGGGTTGGGAATCAAAGATTGGAATCTTTCCCGCATCAGTTTTACCTCAAATCCCTGGCTATCTTATTCTGCCTTCCAAGTACTCAACACTGTCTGGCACATAGTAGGCGCTTAATAAATTCTGGTGGACTAAATAACTACCCATTTCCTTTTTCTGAGTACAAGTTGACAAAGAATAATCTTAAAAGATGGATATTTGTAATCTTGGTAGTTACCTTGTGGGTTGAGTTCTATCTTGAGTTCCAAGATCATGGTCAGAGAAGGTTTCTTTTATAGCTTTTTTCCTTTATTGTTTGTTTGATTGCTCCCACCCATTTGAATATCCCCACCTTTGTTTCCCAGAAAAGAGGATCACAGTCATGATTATCCTGTCTGGGGAAAAACATATATATTTCTTGATTAAGAAGGCGATCTGGACCCTGCCAGCTATCCATGATATTTGCTGCAAGCCCTGCAGGGATGAAAGTCTGAGGTGAATACAAAATATCTGCTCCATAGATCCACAAAGGGTCTTTAGTTTCCAGGGGAATATCATGAGTGTAATGAGCTATGGAGTGTTTTATGTCTCCCGTATCTGCTCATGCATGTCTCTTAGTCCTACGCATCTTATATAGTTTCTGTGATAGAGGAATTAAGCCATTGTTCCACACTAGATATAAATTTTGCACATCAGGTACTTTTGAGGGTGGGGGACACCATTACCATAATTTGGGGGCGATCTTGGATATTAGTCATCCCTAAACCTCATTTTTGAGATTTTCCTAGAGTTGCTCCTGAGAGAAGGACAGAGTCAGAGTTATGAAATCAAAGCCACATGAACTCATCCCCTTTGGAGATCCTTCTTGAGCCACTGGTCACTCCGAATTCAAAGCCAGGTCTTTCCTGATTCCTTCCATTCTGCCACAATATCATTGAACTCTCTCAGGGCTATCCATTCAAAATCGGAGGACCCTTCAATATATTCCACTCCAGCACCCAGATGGGATTGCCCTGGCCCCTTTCCAAAACTCCCAGAGATTCTGCTCCCATGTCAACTGCTTAGTAGGCCAGCTGTCACCAATGTTTTACAATGTTCTCGATGAAGAGCAAATCCGTATTGATTTCAGGAGAAGTGGAGCTGTAAATTACTAGTCGTGACTGGCTGGCCCATCCTGAGATGAGGATCTATCGATTGGACTGAGGGTCTAAATCTAATTATCACCCAAGGAAATTCATTGGAAGAGAAAAACAATGCAGATTTGGAAAGAGGTCATTAATACATTGGAATTACCTGCAAAAACACATACTGTATAATTCATTTAGTCCTCTGCAGTGATTACTTTGGAGATCCAGAGGCTTTTTTTAGCCAAAGAGTTGGGTGTAAACTCTGCTCCTGGCTCATTGTTCCAAAGTAAGTAATATTTACAGAGATTGCTTTTCCCTAACGTTCTCTCTTATGCTGTTTTCTTAGTCTGACTAAATCCAGCCCAGTCTCTGAGAATTTGCTAGCTGAAAAAATCATGGCAAAAATCTAAGCAGCCTGGTATGGAGGCTAAGCTTGGACTCGGACAACCTGGGCTTGAAACCTAATTGTGTGGCTTTGGCTATATCACTCCATTTCTCCATACCTCAGTTTCTCCAAATGTAAAACAAAAGGACTGTGCTTGATGAGCTCCAAGGTTTCTTCCAAGTTCTGAATCTATGGTCACAAGTGTTACTAGGCTTTATGCAAAGCAGGCACACAGTGGAGAGATCTCTCAATATTACAACCAACACTCTTCCAGAGAAGCTAATGAGCCTCAAGTTAATGTTACATAAAGAACTTTGAATTTGAAAGAACTTGGAACATTTAGCCTAAAGAAGGGAAAACTTAGAGGGGGATTGGATGTCTGGGGATGGATTTGGAAAGGCTGCCTTGAGAAAGGGTGATTGGAACTTGCTCTGCTTAAGTCCCAGAAGGCAGAACCATGTGGATGTAGCTAAAGTAGATTTTTGGGAAAACTTTCTGACTTTAGAGCTGCTCCCAAAATGGGATGAACACCCTTGGGAGACAAAGGGTGCCTTTTCCATGGAAATCTTCTCATATTTCCTGTATCATTGTATATGAGTGAGAATTGCTGATTGCTCCCACCCATTTGAATATCCCCACTTTTTTTTTCCCTTTTGGTCTGATTTTCTGGCACAACATGACAAATATGGAAATATATTTAAAAGCATTGCACATATTTAATCTATATCAGATTGCTTGCTGTCTTGGGGTGGGGGAAGTAAGAGAAGGAGGGAGAAAAATCTGGAACATATAGTCTTACAAAAATGAAACTTGAAAATTATCTTTATATGCATTTGGAAAAATAAAATACTATTGAGGGGGAAAAAAAAAACTCTACCTTTGCCAAGTAAGAATATGTCTTCACTGAATTGTCCAATCAAAATTGGGCTAGGATTAGGAAACTCTTGGGTCCTCTTCCTATTGTTCTTAGCTGACCACATGAGCTTGGAAAGCTTACTAAGTTTCCATAGGACTCAGTTTCTGCAATTGTAAAGTGGGTTTCCTAGGGTACTTTGAGGATGGGTGAAGGGCACCCTTATTTTTGAAGAAAAGTTCCTTGAAGGTAAGGATTGTATTGAGCTTTTTTTTTCATTTACATCCCCAAGCACTCAACAATAAGCTTGGTGTATAGTAAGTCTTTTAAAATGATTGTTGGATATAATGGAGTTGATGCACAGAGCATCATTCAAATGATTTAGTTGGACATTGGCTTAGATATTTAATTTTGGAATGACCCTGGGAAAGTCACCCTCTCTGTACCTCAGTTTCCTCAACTACAAAATGGGGGAGTTGAACTTGACTGCTTCTAGAATTCCTTCTAAGCTCTAAATCTATGTCTCAGTATTCTGGAAAGAAAGTGTAATTCTGATGCAGGGACATTCAATGTCAGATGAAAGTAATATTCTTATTCCAAACTGGTAGGAACCATCCAAATTAACATTTGTTAATTAACAAATGAACATCTGTTAATTAACATTTTATCTGTGACAATTTGGAATTGGGTCCTTTGTATTGTTCTTGACAACATACATGCCTTTCAATGGGATCATAGGAGCTAGGGCTGGAAGGGACCATAGAGATCATGGAGAACCATCTTGTCATTTTATAAATGCAGGAATTTAGGACTTAAATTTAAGAATTTAGATACATTAAATAATTTGCCCAGGGTCCCCTAGCCAATAAGTGACAGAGCTGAAGCTTGAGTCTAGATTCAAATGGCAAATCTAGTGCCCCTCGGTTTCACAGGGCTGTCTCTTCTCATATAGATTATTCATACTCTATGGGAAAAGATTTTAATATAAAAATGCTAAAGAGCTACTTTCCTAATCCCCAATCTCAATGATATGTCAAAGTCTCAGGGTTTGGGTGCTAGATACCTTCTAAGGGTAGCCCTGAGGGAAGGACCCGTCATGGGCCCCCATCAGTTGCTTCCCGTTCAAGATTATCAGTAGATTATCAATCTTGGATGTGGTTCAGTTGTGTCCTTCTCTTTGTGCCATTTGGGGTTTTCTTGACAATAATGTTAGAATGGCTTACCATTCTTAGCTCATTTTAAACTAAGAAAACTAAGGCAAACAGAATAATTGTTAAATGTCTAAGACCATATTTGTAGTAAGGAAAATAAGTCTTCTTGACTTTAGGCTAAGCATTCAATCTACTGACTCACCCATCAATTAGTCGGCTAGACTCAATTAACTTTTAAAAAGAGATATTCCAGAATATGGTAGAGTGAAAATAGCTGTTAGAAAAGAATTTCTTCCCAAAGTCAAAGAGCCTAGGGAAAAGTGAGCTCAAGCTTACAGGATTCACAACTGCTAGTGCCTGCTTCTTTTCTCTCCTCTTGGTGAGGTCCTTCAAAAAGTCCCCTTAAAGTATTGAAAAGCTCTTTGCTGGGATCCTTATGAAGCTATGAATCTGCCTTCCATACCCTCTCCCAGGGAATAATTACAAGACACCAGTGGGAAAATGGGAAACTCCAAACCCTCCAGCCTTTCAAACCTCCTAATTTGATCAGGATCCTCCTGATCCTCCTGAAGCTTAAAGATCAATAAAGGAGAGTCCATAGCTGAAAGCAGGGCATTCTCCTCCTGCACTACACACCTCCCTTTTCCCAAGCCCAAAGCTGGGCTTTAATCTCTCACTTTAATCTCTATATGATCAAATTTGTTGTGTCCAAACTGACTTCTTGAGTTTATACAAGAGCCATAGGGCATCACCAAGTTTCCTCAACCAATCAGAATGGTGATTCCCTGTCAGTATCATGCGAGTTCACAATATTGTCTGAATATATTTTGAAATGTGCTATTTTTCTCTTTCATTCTTTATTTTGTTCAAGTTTTCTTATACAAAATGACTCTTATGGGAATGTTTTACATGATTACACATGTATAACCTATATCTGCCTAATGTCTTAGGGAAAGGGAGGGGAGGGAAGATGGGAAGGATAGAATTTGGAACTTAAAAAAATGTTAAAATGTTTTAACATGTAATGGGGGGGATAAAATGTCATTAAAAATACAAGCAGACAAAAATATATTATTGGAGTTCATCCAAGGATTTTGGTACTTAATCTAAATCTAAGACTGATTCAATGGTTGAGACTAAAGCCTGTGCTTGCTATTGATTGATTGATTATTTTCACAGTGTTAAATTTATCACTCACTTCATAGCATTTTATCACTCACTTTAAATGAGTTTGGATGAACTGATTGATTTATTCAGTAGGGCCCCATCCTTACATTAAACTATGATTTTTGTGTCTCCGACAGTTCCCACCATAAAATGGGCATCTAAACCCAAAAAAGACATTTATAAACTTGCTGCTTAAAAAATTTGATGACAAGGTCAGGTTCAAGCGTACCCCACCTGTGACATGAGTTGTTTCCCTGAGAAAAATAACAGAAAATCTTGTGATAATGTAGAGGGGAAGGAGCATTGCCCTTAGGAGGCCTGGGTTTGTGAGTTGGTGCTTACACTTTCCACCTGTATGGCTTTAAATAAATCCGGGTGTGGGAGTTCCCTTCTTTGGCCTCAACCTGTTCATTTATAAAATGGGAGGATTGAACCCTAAGGCTTGACAACAGCTTCCACCAGGACTTTGTTGCTATCCATTGGACTTGGGGTTCCAAAATAACTCAAGGCTTCATTTATTACTTGGTTTATTGCCTAGACTTAAGAAAGTTATGGAGAAAATGTTAATAATGTTAACTAAACTGAAAAGTGTATGATATATCTATATATATTTTTCTCTCTGGAGAGCTCATTGTTAAACATTTTCCATTGGACCACTGACTTTGAAAGTCTTTTCTAGCTCTGACATCCCCTGTTCAAATGCCTCTCTCAGCTCTGAAATTTTCTATTCTAAGGCTCTTCCAAGCTTTGACATTCCCTGTTCTAAGGCCCCTCCCAGCTCTGACACCCTCTGTTCTAAGATCCATCTCTGACATATCCTGTTCTAAGGTCCCTCCCAGCCCTGACATCCCCTGTTCTAAGATCCAATTCTGACATCCCTTGTTCTAAGCTCCCTCCCAGCCCTGACATATCCTGTTCTAAGGCCCTTCCCAGCTCAGGCCCTCTCCCAGCTGTATGCCATTATGCCAGACTTTAATAAATTGAATTCTACATTCCCATTTCAGAGATACTTTTATCTTTAATTTTTTTATTGCTATACAAAAGGCAGAATAGATAGAAGGTCAGGAAGCCATGAGTTCAAGTCTCACCTCTGACCCATACTCTGGGTCACTTTACAGGTAGTTCTTTATCAACATCAATAGAGAGATTTCCTTAACGGGAGAACCCAGAATCATTGATATCATAGGCTTGCACCAGTCCCTGAAGTGGAACCTTCGATCACTGTAGCTTTCATATTACTTGCGTGCATATCATGCATTTATACCCATTTATTCATGCAATTATTAAGCACCTTTTATACTCCAAGAACTGTGCTAGCGTCACACTCTAGTTACACTAGAGATTCAAAGTCAAAAATCAATCATTCTTTTCCTCAAGGAATAGGACAGAAGGTAGGGAGTACAGCATATTGACAGATAAAATAATCCTTTAATTTGGACTTGTGATTTCCTTGGGATAGGGAACTTCTGGCAAGAAAATTCCTATCAGTACTGGTCAGTCCACCTTCTCTGTAACTCACAGGGTCAGATTGCTGACTAAGAGACAAGTGACTTGTCTAGAATCACACAGTCTGTCGATGTCAACGGTGAAACTTGAACCCTGGTCTTTTGGGTTCCTCAACCATCTCTGTGTACACTGTGCCATGCTTCTTCTTGTGTTTATATATGTCAGACAGTCAATAGGTCAAAAAAACCCATTTATTAAGCACCTACTATATGCCAGGGAATCGTGGTAAGTGCAGGGAGTAGAAAGAATGCTTTTTTTAACTCCCTACCCTCAAGAAGGCTACAATCTAATTGGGGAGACAAGATGCAAACAAGCACGAGTAAATATACTAAAGAGGAAAGGGGCTGGTGTTAAGGGCTATCAGGAAAAGCTTCTGGAAAAAGGGAGTTATTGGTGGTGGTCCTTCATTCTCAGAGAGGACCAATGATATCACAAGATGGAGTCTTGACTTGGAAATGATTTAAATGTAAGTGTGGTTGAGCTGTTCAAGGTCATCAGCCTCCAGGATCATTGGAATCCCAGTGGCAGGACATAGGTCAGAATGACTGGTGATGGTCCAGGATGCAGTGAAAGACCTTTCAGCTGGGAGCTGAAGAAACCTGGTAATGGGGGATATAGAATGAGGAGAAGAATCCCAGTCAGTACTGCTAAAGGGTGCCATAGTTGTACCTCAGTTTCCTCATCTGTAAAATGAGCTGGAGAAGGAAATGGCAAATCACTTCAATATTTCTGCTAAGAACACCCCAAATGGATGACTCATATTCCAAACGATGAAAAATCTACACCTATAAAATATCCTGGGGAGTTTGGAGCTTTAGGGAGCCTTGGATAAAGTGAGAAGCCCTCTTATAAAAATGAATTACCCATGCCCTTCACCTCAAACTTGTCTGTTGGCTAGATATGAATTATGAGGGGAAGATTTCTTTCCTCTGACTTCTAATTTTGTCTGTACTTGTCAGCTAATAATTAATAATCCATTGACTCGTGACATCCTTTCTATTTCAGTCTTTTGGTTCCAATTTTTTTCTAACTTTTACAATTCTCTCTTGACCCCCTCCTCCCCTTCTCCTACCCTAGATTCTAAGAGCAGGAACTTATAATTTATTATAATTATGCATTGTATAATATATAATATTTCATTCTGATATTACTCAATGTATTTATTATACATTATAATTATTATAGTATTATTTTCAGGGCTGCTCATCCACCATTTGGTATCCACCTTCTTCCAATTCTCGCTTGTGGCCCCAAAAAGCTGTAATATGCACAGTTTGCTATACCCCAGCAAACATCTCAGCAGATGGGTTAAACCAGATTGAAGATCATTGATAAGTGAGTTAGGGCGGTGTCTACCCCAAGCATGTGAGGACTTCTTTCAGTGGAATGGGTTCAGGAAAACAATTTGTTCCAATGGCCGTGAAGATGGTGGAAGCTGTTGTGGAGTGCTTAGAGTTTGGTCCGATATCAAAGACGATAAGGTGATTCTGGGTAATAACCTTGTTCTGGTCACCAGATTTCAATGACTAGAAGAGAGAGGGAGGCTGACTTTGCACAACTTCACTGAAATGTTGGTTATCTATGATATTATTGGTCCTCTTTGAAAACAGGCGAGCACCACTCCCATGATGCATTATAATTTCATGTATCCCTCATTGCATTTAACATATAACTGTTCAAAAGAAATCTCATTTAATTTAATTTATTATTTAATTTATTTTCATTTAATTATTGTTATTGTTGTTACAGTCTAGAATTAATAGTTCCATCTACATGGAGAACTCCCAGTGTGGAAGTGCCCCATGTACCAATGTAGAAACTCGCTGTGCCCATGAAGACTGGACATCCAGGCATCCAGACCCTTAACAGCATCCACAGGGAGCTGAAAGCCGGACATTGTCTAAATCAGTTAAACCAAAATGAAAGAGGGCTGACATCAATATTCCTAGAGACCTTCAAAGTCCAGCTCCTTCTATTTCTTTGCTCATAGGGATTCTCCAGATTGGGAACACATCCACAAAGGTAAAATGTTGGAATTTCCCCAAGGCTGGCTATCCTTTTGTTTGTGGTTAGGGATGGGGTCTGCTGGGAAGGTGGCAAACACAAAGCTATAGACTTGGAGTTATAGAAACCTGAGTTCAAATCCTGTCTTATTGGGCAAGTCACTTAAATCTCTGTGTGTCTCAGTTTCCTCATCTGCAAAGTGGAAAAAATAATGGCACCCACTTCCAAAGTTATGATGAAAGTTCTATAAGATAATATTCTATAACAAAGTACTTTGCATACTTTAAAATAGTATTTAAAATAAATACTCATTATTATTATAGTTAGCATTTATATAATTCTTAGTATGTACCAGACACTGTGCTAAGCATCTCATTTGCTCCTCATAACAAACCCAGGAGGGAGATGCTATAATTATACCCCTTTCACAAATGAGGAAATTAAGGCAGGAATAGGTCAAGTGACGCACCTGGTATCACATAGCAAGCAAAAGTCTGAGGGTGGATTTGAAATCAGACTTTTATTTTTACTCCAAGCCAGATACAGCATCCACCATGGACCTTAGCTGCCTGAGGCCTAAAGCTAATCATTACTATCATTTTATTATCGTGACGCCCCAATATGACTTGGGAGGCTTGACTCTAGTCACCAAATGAGGTAGTACATCAGAGAAACAGCCGTAACTAGGAATTTGTTTTTTACTTTTTCGAATACATTTTTATTGATGTTTTCTGTTTTGTATATCACTATAGTACCTCATATGTCCCTCCCTCTCTCCTCCATTATATGGCAAATAATACTTTTTTTTAGAGAGGAAATAAAGTCAGCATAATTAATCAATACATTGAAAAACTTTGAAAACATGTGCACTTTGTCACCGGCTCTATGAAGGGATAAATTTTAGGCATTTTCTCATATTTCTTCAATTAGTTCCCGCTTGATAATATTCTATATTCATTCATTCATAAATACATTCAGAAAACTAAATGTAATAGAATATTATTACATTCATGTACCACAATTTGTTTAGCCATCCCCAATTGAGGGGCATATGGTTCTCAATTCTTCCCTATCACAAAAAAAAAAAGTGTTGCTATAAATATTTTGATGTATATAGGGATTGTGTTCTTATTGATGGCTTCCTAAATATAAACTTATAATATATATAAATATATAAACCTAGTAATGGGATCTCTGGTTCAAAGAATATAGACATTTTAGTCATTTTATTTGCAATTTCAAATTTCTTTCCAAAATGGTTACATCATTTTATAGCTCCACCAACAATGTATTAGTCTGTCTATCTTTCCACAACCCCTCCCATATTGTCAATTATCATTTTTGTCCATTTTCAAATGGACAAGATTTTAAGATGAGACGTCAGGGTTATTTTGACTTGCATTTTCTTTGTTATTAGCGATTTGGAGCATCTTTTTCCATGTGTGATTTTGAATTTTTTTCTTTTGAGAAATGTGTGTTTATATTCTTTGGTCACATATCTGTTGGGGAATACTTATTAGTCTTGTTTATTAATTATTTATATATCTTGAATACCAACTCTTATCAAAGAAATTTGATACAAAGATTTTTTTTCCCCATTCCATCATTTCCCTTCTTATGTTAGGTGAATTAGTTTTGTCTATGCAGATGCTTTTCAGTTTCAAATAATCAAAGTTTTTTATATTTTTGTGATTATCTCTACCTCTTGTTTGATTAAGAATACATTTCTACCTATAGTTGTGTGAATGATATGATTTATTTCTCCTCTAAAACTTTTAGTGTGACTTTTAATATTAAAGTCATTTATATAACTAAGGATTTTTTCACTTGGGTCAAGTGGCATAAAATAGGCCCTGTACACACCATGAGATGGCTACTATCTGGCTTGGGGAAGGACCAGTCTAGGCAATGGGCCACTGTATATGAAAAGGAAGACTGTATTTGTTTGAAGGGACTGGGGATGTTTAGCCTGGAAAAGTGAAAACTCAGCTGAGTTGAAATACCTGAAATCATAGTTGTCATATGCCTTCTGTTCTGATTGACCCCAGTGGAAAGAACCAGGACTGCTCCTGAAAGAACCACTGCTGGTTGGCTGCAAAATTAGCAAAGCAGAAGCAAAAAGGGCAATTTAGGTTTATGTAAGGAAAGGAAGGGGAGAAAGTTGCTAGGTGGTACAATAGATAGATCATTCATCCTAGAGTCAAGAAGACCAAAGTTCAAATCCAATCTTACTTACTAACTATATGATCCTGGGCAAATGATTTCATTTGACTTGCCTCGATTTGCTCATCTATAAAATGAGCTGGAGAAAAAAATGGCAAACCACTCCAGTATCTCTGCCAAGAAACCCCAAATAGGGTCATAAAGAGACTGAGGTGACTGAACATAGAAAAAAAAATATTTCTAACAATGAGATCTGTCTCCAAGTAGAATGAGCTTCCTATCCACTTTGGGAGGCTCGCCATCACCGCAGGTCTTGAAACAGAGAGTAGATATTCATTTGCCAGGTATATCATAGTGGAAATTCTTTCTGGAATAGAGGACCCTTCCACCTGTCAAATTAATTAAAATAGACTTTTATTTTAATTAAGCATTCTTGCTGATGAGGAGCTTAGTCAGTAGTTTCTACATTGCTGAAGGATTATGGCTCTTTAAACCTTTAGAGGGGTCTTAGGAACCATATAGTCCAATTATCATGTTTTGCAGATGAAGAAACTGAGACCTAGAGAGACATAAGATGTAAACATCAGAGGGGAATATTTGAATCCAGAGTCCCCTGGGCTCTTTCCACTATACCTCAAAGGATTTTCAAAGACTAGACACTGGGTCAACACTCTCTAAATTTCTATACCCTGGGATAAAGCCCCAATTGCCCCATCCTGGTTACATCTATGCAGAGTTGTTTTCATCCATTCTTTCCATCACTGTTCACTCTTGGGTGAGGAGGTAGAGTTCAGTCAGGGAGCAGTATGTGACAGCTAAAAAAGAGAAGAGCAAGCTGATCAGTTAATTCCTTTGTGGAGGCAGGAATACAGATACAAACATGAGCTCCCTTGCTTTCCCTGATAAGGTTCTCTGCTGGAGGAAAAAAAGAAACCATCACCTAATGGAAACAACCCTTTGTCCTCAGAAAAAAATATTTCCAGGTGATGTCTATCAGACCCGAAATGAAGCTTTAACAGGCTCTTTTTTCCTCCCTGACATGAGAGATTGGCATTGATTTTTTTTCCCTTTCCCCGTTCTGTTCATAGTCTCTTTTCTGTGAGTCTGACAGTGGAAGGAATATCTCTCTAAAGAGCAGCAAAAAGCAAAAAGCTAGTCCGGGGACTATTTCTTAGCCCTTTGTTCAGATCCCCAGGTGGGAAAAATGACTCATTGATGGACAGGCCAGAAATCACAGGATGGTAGATCTAGAAGCAGCAGCAACCTCAGAGGCCCACTGCTCAGCCTTCTTATTTTATAGAAGAGCAAAGGGGTTTCTGGGGAGATTAAGTGTCCAAGATCACCCGGGGGGCAAATATCAGAAGTAGGATTTGAATTCAGGACCGCAAACCCAATCAACCAATCAATTAATGATCATTTTTTCAGGAACCTATTCTGTATCAAACAGGACATATAAAGACAAATGAAACAGCCCCTTTCTCTCAAGGACTGGATGTGTAGGATTCAGAGGAAGTGGGAAGACAAGGATGTCACCAAGACTGTGAACTTGGAAAACTAGAAAAAAGGCTAAATTCTTTCCATTAAAATAAAACAGTCTGATAAGGTGGATTTTAGGAAAACAATCAGTTCTCTTTGGCCATGCTCTGTTTGAAAGGCTCCCTGTCTGAAATGTCTTATAAACAGTTGGTGATTTGGGACAGAGGCTTAAGGAAAACATTAAATCTGGATCTCTGAGTCTCAAAGTCATCTTTGTAGAGATGATAATTAGGTGATAATCTGGAGATTATCGCCTCTGGACTTCCCTTGCTTCCTTCAAATCCCAACAGCAATCCCATCTTTTACAGAAGCCTTTCCCAATCTCCCTTAATTCTAATGCCTTCCCTCTATTGTTGGGGTTTTTTTTTCGATTTCTCCATCTTGTTTGTACATAGTTGTTTGCATGTCTCACTATACTGAAATTATTCAAGGACAAAGACTATCTTTTACCTTGTTTTATATCTCCAGCACTTAGCCCAGCATTTAGCACATGGCAGGTGCTTAATAAATGCTTATTGCCTGCCTTACTGATTACCAGTGATATCACTGGTTCTCTTCAAGAACGAAGGACAACCAATAACAATCAAATACATTAGCAAACAACATCATGGGTCATTGCTTATTTGGTAGGGAATTTTTAGATTTTTTTTTTCAATTTCAATTTTCTCTCTCTTTCCCTACTAGGAAAAAAAAATTGAAATCTTTTAAACAAACTTCTTAGTAGCTCTAAAGGGCTCATCCCATCCAAATTTCTGAAATGTAATCTCTTAGGCTCTGAAGTTAGGAGGGCTCTGAAGTTCAAAGATCATCTATTGTATGGAACCATATTCCAGAAGGAAAAACTGAGACCCAGGGAGAGCTCTTAGAGTTCAGTGGGGAAAATTACTGGTACAAAGTCCTATATCTTGTCCAACCTGCACAGCTTACAGAAGAAAGAACTGAGACCAAAAGCGGATCTCAGAATCCAGAACTTCATCTAATCCATCCCTGTCATTTTTCAAATGAAGAACCTAAAGCTCAGAGAAGGGTCCTAGACTCCCCTGGTTCTGGACTCCTGTGGATCCACAACTTCTCTCTAGATGAGAGATTGACCTGTTTATGCTTAATAAAGAAATATGGTTCACACCATTTGGATCCAAGATCATTCAAATTTTAACCAGTGAAGCCAGAAGGCAAATCTGGGGAATCACCGTCTAGATGCAGGTTCCCAGGTACCTTTGCAGGATGCAGAATTGGTTAGAGGCAGCGAGGTAACATGGCTCTTAGAGTCAACCCCTCTGGTCAGTTAGCATGGACCCTGTTTCCATGGTAAGAAACCACTAGTAAGGAAGGCAGAGAGGATGATTGTGCAAGTGGGCCCGAGCTGACTCCCAGCTCTGTCACCTGGGTCAGAGGGTCCAAAGGAGCTGGGAGAAGGGAATGTGCAAGGAAAGTAGAAAGGACGCAATGGTAGAGCTTCTGATTCAGAGACAGGAAATTAAAAAAAAAACAAAGAAAGGAAAAGGAGACCAGGAGAAAGATACTATTCCTCACTCTCCAGGAGAAGCCTCATCATCAGTAGATGCCTTCTCAGAAGAAAGGTGCTAGTTCTTTCTCCAGTTTTACCTCCATACAACAACAGCCTTCTTATTCTTGAAATGCCTCTACTCTATGATTGCTGAGTCCCTAGCCTTCACTGTGTTTTCATAAGGAAGCCCAATCATACTCAGTTGTCTCCTCTCTCCATTTTTCAGTCTCTGGAGTTTGTATCCCCTCTACTTAGCACAGTACATGGCACATAAAAAGTACTTAATAAATGCTCTATTTATCCATCTACCTTTCCAGCTATCCATCTATCATCTATCCATCCACCTAAATATCCATCTACCCATCGATATAATCTAGCTATCCATTATCATCTAGCTATCTAGATCTATCATCTATCCATTCAGCCAGCCAGCTAGCCATCTCTCCCTATATATCCACCTATCTAGCTATCTAACTCTCCATCCATTCAAATTTATCCATTCAACCATCCAAGAATCCATCTAACCATCCATCAATCCATCTAATCATTCAGCCATCCAGCCATGTCCCTCTAAGTATCTATCAATAATAGAAAAGAGAAAAGTTGGAGCAGAAGGGCAAGCGATGAGAGCTATCATCACGTTTTTAAAGGACTAAAAAGGAATTGGACTTATTCTGCTTAGCCTAGACAACAGATCTAAGACATTAGTCAAGCAGTCAATAAAACATTTATTAAATGCATACTATGCTTCAATCATTGTGCTAAATGCTGACTATACAAAGAAAGGCAGAAGACAGTTCTTACCTTTGAGGAGTTCACAGTCTAATGGGGAAGACAATTGTCAAATAATTATGAACAAATAAGTTACATACAGGAAAATTGAAAATGAGCAACAGGGGGGAAAAAACACTAACATTAAAGATCTAGCTCTCTAACCATCCATCTATTCATCAATCTCTTTATCTACTCATTCATCCATCTACCTATCTATCCATCTATCTCTTTATCCATCCATCCATTCATCCATATATAGGAAAGCTTCTACAGCAAACTTCCTTTTAAAGGTGAAATTTTAGCCAAGTCTTGAAGGAAGCCAGGAAGAAAAAAATGGGCAGGGTAAGCATTCCAAGAATGGTTGACAGCCAGGGAAAACACCCAGGGCTTTAATCAGATTTAAACTTAATTTCAGGAAAACACTCAGAGCTTAAATCAGATTTTAGTTTTATTTCAGAAAAAAAACTTCCTGATGACTGGAACTGTGTAAAAGAGGAATGGACTATCTCAGGTTCTTCAAGCCTTAGATAACCATCTGTTGACTATTTTCTCAAAGAGATTCTTGTTCAGGTATGGATCAGAAATTGCCTCTGAGGTACCTACCCTTTCTGCCATTTGAGATTCTGCAGTTCTGTTATCCAATAAATCAATGATTCTGGGGTTCAGATTTTTCTCAACTGGATAGATAGCAGACACTACTCACTGATATTCATAAAACCAACTGACTTAGTCAAACCAAATATGAGAGGATAAATAGGGAAGGAGAACGGCCTAACAGAGAGAATACTAGACAACTGGCATCAGATCTGGTTTAGAATTCTGGCTTAATCACTACTGAGTTGTGTGACATTTGGACAACTCACTTCTCCAGCCTGAGCCTCATGTACTCTTTGGCAAAGCAAAGGGATTGGACTAAGTGATCTGGAACGATCTCTAACAGTCTTTCTGTGAAATGTGAGAAGGGAGCATGGGGAGCATAGAAGGACCTCATTGTCCTTCTAAGATCCAACAAAGACTCCAATGGGAAGAAGAATCAGTCAGCTAGTACCTCCCCTGGAATACCAACTCCAACATCAACTCAAAATTCTCCAGATGGCTTTTATCAGGACTCTAACTCTTAGACAATACACTAGTGGGATTCCCAGGTGGGAAAATCCTCGCTACACCCCTCCCACACTTCACCCCTATCTACTTCCTGGAGCTGAAGTTCTTTGAACAAGATACAAAGTAATTGGAATTAGAGACAAAGAGGATTGATTGTATTCATACTAAAATGTAAATGACGGCTCTAAAAGCAAGTTTCTGAAAAAAGAAAGGAGAAAGAACAAGATCAGTGAGCTTTTCCCAGAGGGAAGGAGGGAGAAATCTGGGGAGGACAAAGGAAAAAGTGGAGATAGATTTGCTGATTTCAAGATAGCTAGTCACTTATTTGTCACTTTCTCTCCAGGTTATTTCCTAACCCAAGGGCCTTCCCAGATCTGACATCCCTTGTTCTATTGGAATAAGAGTCAGTTTGCTCAGTTGCTTAGAGTGCTAATAAGGCTAATGTCATAGATTGGATCCCCAGAAGGGTCCCAATTCTGTAGGGCAGACAGGTGGTATGATGCATCATGCACTGGGCTTGGAATCAGGAAAGCCCATCTTCATAAGTTCAAGTCCATCTCAGACACTTACTCATGTGTGACCCTGGACAAGTGACTTCACCTTTTCTGCCCTCAGCTCCTCATCTCTAAAAAACAAGGTGGAGAAGGAAATGGCAAACCAGTCAGTACCTCGGCCAAGAAAACTACAAACAGAGCCACAAAGAGTCAGATGCAAATGGAACAACTGAACGTGAAGACTGGAACAGCCCTTCCCAGCTCTGACATTCTGCACTCTAAGCATCTCTTCCACTCTCAGCCCCATGAGTTTTACCTAGTGCACAAAAGCCCAGAATTTCCCTGTTCCTGCTACACATCTGGTCCCCAACATCCAGTTGTTTGCAACAAGAGCCAATATTTCGTCAGTCCTCTGCTACCATCTTCTGGGCATTGTGGTATATCTCCATCCTCCTTCCCTTCCCACTCCAGTCTTTTAAGTGAGCTGAAAATTCCCAAGTTTCCAGCCTGTCCCAACCCTCCATCTCATCCCAAGATGAGTTAGTCTCCTAAAGATTCTGTCAGTGAAATAATGCTGTAAAAATTCAGGCTAATGAGACTAGAGTGGAGGGAAGGTGAATCTAGAGGTGGAGCCCCTAGATAAAACTTGGGAGAGAGGTACTGTAAAAATATTCTGTAGCACCCTTTTAGGGAAGTCCCCTTGGACACCAAATACCAACTAAAATGTTACCTCTTCCAAAAAGCCTTCTATAATCCTTCTGGTCAATACCTGCCTTCTTTCTCAGATCCCACTCAGGTCTCTATTGCACTTAAAATATATATACATTAGGGGCAGCTAGATGGTGGAGTGGATAGAGCACCAGCCCTGAAGTTAGGAGGACCTGAGTTCAAATCTCAAAATTTAATACTTCCTTGCTGTGTGACCCTAGGCAAGTCACTTAACCACAATTGCCTCAGCAAAAAAAAATACATATATATGTATTATATATTTTTAGATATTATAGTTATCCATCCCCTCCTGCTGAACTAAAAATGCCTTACTTGGCTAAAATTTTGCATCAATGTCAAATTATCGATACAAAGCTCTGTCCAGAGTAGGCTCTTGACAATTTTTTGCTGAAATTGAGTAGACTTAAAGGGAGGCCAAGAAAAGATGTGCTTGTCCTGAAATTAAGTCAGGATTCCAACATCGAGCTCCAGAAGAACTCTGAGTGAGGTGTCCTAGAAGGAGCAATGACGTCTGAAGTGGCTGGGACCGTCCCTTAGGGAGTTGCTGCAGACTCAGTGGAGAAGACACAGAGATCCCACTCTTGTTTAAGATTCCTTAAAGAAGAGGGGCATGAGAAAGTGTGGGGTTTGATCCTAGCCATGCTCATTAAAGCAGGACAGGAGAAAGGAAAGGAAAGGGAAAGGGGAAGAAAGGGAATAGGGACAGGGAAGGAAAGAGAAAGTAAAGGGAAGAAAAGGGAAAAGAAGGAGGTAGAGAGGAGAAGTAAAAGAGAGAAGGAGGCATGAGAGGAGCAGACACACCCAGGGGAGTGAAGTTTGATTCTGCAGGTGCACAGTAAGGCAGGGAAGGAGAAGGAAAGGGAAAGGTAGAGGGGAGGGAAAGAGAAAGAAGAATGGAAAGGTAAGGGAGAGGAGAAAAGAAGGGGAAGGAGAAAGGAGGAAAGGGAAAGAAGAATGGAAAAGTCAGAAAGAGGGAAAGGGAGTAGGAGAGAGGGAGGAGATGAAAAGGAAAAAGGAAAGGAATGAAAGTGAATGGGATAGGGAAGGGAAAGGGGAAAGAAAATTGGAAAGGGAGGGGAAGAGAAAAGAAATTAGAAAGGGAAAGAGGAGGAGAGGAGGGGAAAAGGAAGAGGAGGAGAGAAAAGGAAGAGGGAAAAGTGAAAGGGTGAGGAAATGAGAAAGAGAAGAAGGGAAAAGAATGGGAAAGAAGGGGGACAAAGAGAGATAGAAGAAGGACAAGGGAAAGGAAAGGGAGAAGGAAAGGAGAAAGGAGAGGGAGAAAGAAAAGGAAAAGGAGAGGGGGAGGAGATGGGAAGGGGCAAGTGAGAGAACACTTGGGGCAGGTTCTAAAAGCAGAATTTCAGAATTGGAAGAGCCCTTGGCAGCCACCTTATCCATTTTATGTCCTGCCACCCCCCAAAGAATCCCCATTGTAACACAAGTGCCAAGTGATTGTCGGGCTTTTTCTTGAAGCCCTAAAATGAATAACTTCCTTGGGAAACCACTGCCTTCAGAAACAGGTCGTTCTACTATGGGACAGCTTTAATTTTTATGAAGTTTTGCTTTGGTTTGGTTTGGGTTTTTTGCTTAGTCTCCATATTGCACCTAATTCTGACCTGTGGAACCAAACAGAATCAGTCTGAGCCGTCTTTCCCATCATGGTCCTTTTGATGCTTGAAGACGTCGGTCATCTTCCAAGCCTTCTCTTCTGTAGGCTCAACAACACCCCAATTCTTTCAGCCTGTCTTCCTGTGACATAGTCCCCCAGCCATCAGCTTCCTTCTCAGAATGTTTTCCAAATTACCAACGTTCTACTTGAACCATGGTGCCCAGAACCGAACACAGGTTCTCCAGCTGTAGTCCGACTAGAACAGAACACCGTTAAGAGTCTCACCTTCTCATTTCTGAAATTTATGCCACTCAATGAAACCAAAGATTAACCTCTTTGGGGGGTGGAGTGGGGGGAAGGCTGGGCTGTCACGTCATCCATTGACTCACATTAAGCTTGTGATCCACTAAACTCCCCAGATCTTTTTCTTATTTTTTTTATTTTAATTTTAAAATTTTCATTTTTCATTTTTTTTACATATTTCCCTATGAGTCATGTCGAGAGAGAAAAATCAGAACAAAAGGGGGAAAAATCCCTTCCTTTTTTCCTTCCCTTCACCCTCTACACCTCCACTTGGGACCATATATATTTTGGGGGGGGGGGAAGGGAAGCAAAAAACAAAACAAAGTAAAACACCACTTTCCATGAATTTCAAAGAGAAAGTTCACGACTGTTCCCTCTGGAGTCCCCATGGGGATAATGACTGGTCAAACAGTGACCCCTAGTGTTCCACAATAGGAAGAATCAGGAAAGTTTCTGTTTATTCAAAAGGGAGAGAAATGAAACTTACTGGGATGGGAATACAAAAAGAGCTTAGCATTAGTTTCATTTCTTTTTTCTAACCAGATTGTTAAGGTGGCTCAGAAATAGAAAGGTCCTCTGTGGTCCCCTGGAATCCCTCGGGCTCCCCTTGACTAGGAACAGGAAACTGACAGCTAAGTAAAGCTAGCTGAACTTCCCCAATATCCTGCCCAGGGTGTCCTGACAGTGTCGCCCTCACTGCATGAAGTTGGGCTCCCTTAAGGATGCGGGCTGGCCACTGGGCAGGATCCCGCCCCATTCCTGGAATAGCTCTAAAACTTCTCCCCAAATCAATATTTTAGTGATGGTTATTTTCTCAGTTCTTCCCTAGCCCTGAGCCACTGAATGGGTGTTGCCACAAACAAACGGAGTCTTGACGAAACTTTAATGTCGCTGATCCTCTTCGAGAAGGAAAGATCACCACCAACAACAACAGTGTAGCCACTGGTCCAGATGGCGACCTATTCTGATTTGTACCAGACCCCTGCCCAAAGACTGGATGCTTTTGTGGCTCAGAAGCTCCAGCCAGATGTGGAGTGGAAGAAGGAGATCAAGGATGTCGTTAAGAGGGTGGAGGAGTTCCTGAGGGAACGGTGCTTCCACACACCGATTTTCCTGGATCGGGAGGTCAAGGTGAAGAGGGTGGTCAAGGTGAGAAGAACAGAGAAGTTCTGGGGAGTGGCCATGCACCTGGTCTCCACCCCGGGTGAGGGAAGTCAGGGAATGGATAGCCAGCTGGACTGCCTGAGGACCGTGGGCAGCAGTAATGCCTGGGAGATATGGACAGCTCAGAGGCTGCCCTTGGTGAGAGGGAAGGGAGGAGGGGAGGGCACCCTGGAGCAGAAGTTATTCTAAGTCAAGGGATAAAGATTCCAATACTGTGTCTCTCCCGGGGTGACTCTGGGCAAGAGATCTCACCTCCCTGTTCTCACCTTCTCCCTTTGTAAGAGATCTCACCTTCCTGTTCTCACCTTCTCCCTTTGTAAGAAATCTCACCTTCCTGTTCTCACCTCCCCCATTGTAAAAGATCTCACCTCCCTGTCCTCACCTCTCCCCTTGTAACAGATCTCATCCCCCCCCCCATTCTCACTTTCTCCCATTGTAAAAGATCTCACTTCCCTGTCTTCTTCTCCCACTGTAACAGATCTCACTTTCCTGACCTCACTTTCTCCCATTGTAAGAGATCTCACCTCCCTGTCCTCACCTCTCCCATTGTAACAGATCTCATCCCCCCCATTCTCACTTCCCCCATTGTAAAAGATCTCACTTCCCTGTCTTCTTCTCCCAATGTAACAGATCTCACTTCTCTGATCTCACTTTCTCCCATTGTAAGAAATCTCACTTCTCTGATCTCACTTTCTCCCATTGTAAGATGAGAAGACTGGACTGTTTGGGGATGAGGTCCTTTGCAGCTCAAAATCTAATATCATATCATAAAAAGAGAAAATGATCTAGGGTTCCCAAATCTCCAAATGAAATATCTGTAAACTGCCTGGCACATAGTGGGCACTTAATAAATGCTAGTTCTCTCCCTTCTTCCATTTTCTCTAATGGGATATATCTAAGTCACTAGTTTTCACTGATGTCCCTATGACTATCCTGAGCCCCTCCCTGACTTTTCAGCCATATGATGGAGTCTTTCATTCCTGGGGGGACAATAGAGGGGAGGAGTTGATACAAGTTTCCTCCGGAAGCAGTTATAGGCAAAATACAGAAAGCTAAAAAGAAGCCAGGTAGCCCAGTGGATAAAGTACTGAGCCTGGCAACAGAAAAACCCGAGTTCAAATCCAACCTTAGACAATGTTACCACCTGTGTGATGCTGGGCAAATCTACCTGTCTGTTTCCCAAAATGGGGATAACCACAGCATTTACTCCCCAAAGTTTCTGTAAGGATGACAGGAGATCAGATTTATCAGGTGCTTAGCACAGTGGTGTAGTTTGTGCTCAAGGGTGGAGTCTTGACTTGGGAGTGAGCTGGATTGAAGTGAGGGAGGACTGTGCAAAGTCCTCAGCCTCCCTCTCCAATAGAGCCATCGAAGTTCAATAGCAAGACATATCAAGATGACCTGTGGTGGCCCTGATGCAGTGAGTGACCATGGCCTTTCTAAATTAAGGTCTTCCTCAGGCCCTCAGTTTATCTCAGGGCTAGATAAAAATGAAGACCCAAAATGGCCAAATTTGTCCTCAATTTACCTGATATGTAGAAGCAAGAAAAGATGCAGCTGGGAGGGCTGGCTATAGGACAGTGTAAGGAGAGCCCCAGGCTGCCCTGGCCAAAACTGGGGTCGGCAATGTGAGGACACCCTCAAGTATTGTGGTCAGAGTTAGGAGATGGCACTTTGAGGAGAGCTCTCTAGAATTGGGCCAGGGCAATTCCCAGGCTCACTCTAGAAGTGAAAGTAGGGCTTAGTGCTAGGGTAGCCTGAAATCAGGAAGTAATTTGAAGAACTCCAATGAGGGAGAATTTCCTCCCACTCAGAGACAGCTCATTCCACTTTGGAATCACGGGACCTACGGGCAGAGTTAGAAAGGACCTCTGATTCTATAGCTAATAAATTGGGGTTCAGAAAGCCATACAGCTTGAAAGTTTTAAAGATTAAGAAGTTTAGGAGTGATTTGAAGTCAAAAGCTCCCAAATTGGGGGTAGGAGCTTTGGATTTCTCTTAATTGGGGGCACTTGCTCAGCATGAGGATTAGTAAGACCAAGGTATTCAAAAAGCATCTTGCATAGTTAATTCATTCAACAAACACTTATTAAGCAGCAACTGCCATGAGGTGCGAAAATTGATGGCAAGAGATGCCCTAACAGCAATGGGATCCCCTTGGCCGGTTGTGCAGGTTTTGTGAAAGAATTCACAAACCCCCATAAATACGGGCCCAGGTTTGTGGCAAATACAGGGTTTATTTATGCTAAGAAAGCAGTATGCTAAGAAGACAGCTTTCTTGGTGGGCAAGGTCCTGTTAGGACTATTGCAAAGAAGGTTTGACACTGAGAAGAAAATCTCTTCATCAGTGGGCTAAGTCCAGAAGGGCAGGTCTTCCTGACTAGGAATTAGCAAAAATGGGTTAACAAACCCTTGATTACATCCGGTTTAGTCTTGACCTGGGGCTGGGGAGCAATTTGAGTCAATCCATAGAGGACATGACCCAGTCCAAGATTTCCAATTGAATGAGATTACTTATCTGGGAGCTGTCTGGGAAAGGTATGCCCCTCCCAGGGTTTGAGAGTCAGAAGCATCCTTCCCCCCAAAGGGAACATAGTTTACATCAGGGCCCCCTCAAAGGTTAAAGGGACACAATTTACATCAGCTCTATATCAGGCATTGTGCTAGGTATTAAGGATACAAAGAAAAATGAAGCAATCTCCGCCCTCAAGTTTTAATTCTATTGAAGGGAAACCAAAATTTTAAACATAAGTAAACCAAAAACTAACTGCACGTATGAATAAACTAGATGGTAGAGTCCCAAGGAGTGTGCCCACAAATGCTCCACCTCTGACCCCTCAGGGATTTTACTCATGGGTCAAACGTAGCTCAAGATCAATGCTGCTTGGGTGGATAATAAAGCTGGTCTGTCCTTGGCAGGGAGGCTCCTTTGGGAAGGGGACAGCCCTAAACCATGGCTCTGATGTGGACCTGGTCATTTTCCTGAGCTGCTTCTCCAGTTTCCAAGAGCAGATGAAGCTCCGAGGTGACATCATCACCCATATGGAGGAGAGGCTCACCAGGTGTCAGAAGAGTCTGGCCTTTGACGTTCAGAGCATCACTACAGCACGGACATGGCGTCGCGGGGCGGGTCCTCGATCTCTGTCCTTCTACATTCAGGCGAGGAGGAGTAGTAAGCGTATTAAAGTGAATGTGCTTCCAGCCTTTGATGCCATGGGTAAGAGAAGAGGAGGGTCTCCCCCTGGGCACAAGTGCCAGGCTAGCAAGAAGAGGTCTAGAGGGTAGTGTCCTAAAGCCTCTTATGCAAAGTCAAAAAATAAGCCCTTTATCAGCCAGGCAGTGGGTAAGTACTGGAGGCACAAAGGAAGTTCCTGCCCTCAAGAAACTCATAGTCTAATGAAGGAGTCAACATATAAAGTCATCATAGATAGGGAAAAGCTCAAATTCAGCCTCAGACATGAACTGTGTGACTCTGTGCAAGTCACTTTGTAATGCCGAAGAAACTGAGCAAGACAGAGATTAGAGACCAATTCAATAATTTATTAAATGGAGAGAAATACTGGGACCAATGGATCCATGTTGATCCCAGGGCTAAACGAAACTATCATCTCAGTCTAGCCTCAAGTATCCGGGCAGCGAGCTTTTTATGGAATAACAAGAACAATGACATAATGGAGGTACTAGGTGGGGATAACCTAATGGAGGAAGGTTACTGATATTCTAATGACATTTAAATGGATAAACCTTTATCTTGTCAAACATTAAGGAACGTCTATAAAACCTTTATCTCAAACATTAAAAGGGAACGGTTATAATCTAAGGCAGAATAACGAAATAGGACAATTGGAGGAACTGTTCACCCCATTAAAAGGGAACTTTAGCATAACAACTTCACCCTGTCTATCTCAGTTTCCTCATCTGTAAAATTATCTGGAGAAGGAAATGGTGAGCCACTCCAGCAGGTCTGCCAAGAAAACCCCAAAATAGGATCACAAAAAACTGGACCCAACTGAACAACTGAAAAAAATGATAGGGAAAATGGTACTGTACTGGATGGAATAATAATAACAACAACAATACATAATCCTTACATATCACTTCAAATTTACATATGTTATTTCATTTGGACACATATGAGGAAATTAGGGAGCCAGATGAGTTTGGAGAACAGAAGAGTAGATGATGAGTTCTGTTTTACAAAAGGTGAATGACCAGCAGACATCTTGTAGGGGGACAGCTTGTTCAGGTATGGGTGGAACTCAAGGGTAAACTAGAGCCAGCTAGAATCCTCTCTGGAGAGTCAATTGTTAAATTTTCAGGAGGAGGGCTTATGCCTTGGAAATCACTAGCTACAAATCAAAGTTTGATTTGTTGTTTTGTGTCTTGTTTGAGGGTTAAGAATATGATGGTAAGATTGGTAAGATTTTTATGTTATTAAAATGAAATTATTTACATGGATCAGCATGATAATAACATAATCACAATACATTATAGGGAAAATGTTGAAAGCCAGCCAAGAATGTTTTTTTTTTTCAGAGAACCAGTTGTTAAACATTTAACAGCTCACTCCCAGCAGAGTGAGGCAACTTTTGGGGTCACTTCCACCTCTAAGATTGTGATTCTGGGGGATGGGTATCAATGAGTGCAAACCCCTCAGATAATGTCAGCCCTACATCCCAAGAGAAGGAATCCTCCAATCTTTGTTCTGAGAGAGCTTCATATCCCCAAATTTCCTCTCCCTACAGGAAATCTTGCCCGCAATGAGAAGCCATCTCCAGAGGTCTATGAAAATCTCATTAAGAGCCGAAGCAAGCCTGGCGAGTTCTCTTCGTCCCTCTCTGAGTTACAGAGGAAATTTTTTAAGCACTTACCAGTCAAGGTGAAGAACCTACTTCGGCTGGTGAAACACTGGTACATTAAGGTGAGCGCCATGTTGGAAGGATGGTGGGCAAAGGGGCCATCACTGGTAGAGTCAGGAAGGTCAGATGAGTAAGAGACAGTCTAAAAAGAGCAAGGGACACTTCTATAGTATTCCTTTGGAAACACTGGAGTCAGAGGACCTAATCTTGTCCCTGCTACTAATTGCCTGTGTGATCTTGGACAAGCACTTTTTTGGACTTCAGTTTCCTTCTCTGCAAAATATGGAAGGAAGACGAGATCATCTCTAAGATCCCTTCCAGATCTAAATGTCAGCTTCTATGAAGTGTACATGCAGTTAAGCAGAATTCTGCATGGGGCTGTTACATCACCACTGCTTGCAAGAAATTTCTGGGAGTGCAACCCCTATCTCCCAGAAGAGGCATGGATAGCTCTTCTTGACCTGTATGTCAGGACCCTTTTTGGTCTCAACAGGGTCCCCTGCTTGACCCCTGCTAGACTGTCTGATGACCTAAGAGATAATTCTACGCTCTTAGAGCACAATCCATGATAAGGCAGGGGCTCCAATAGGAGGGCATCCAGGAAGAGCAGAATAGATACCGTCACTAGGGCTACTTACTCTAGTTTGTAGAGTAACTACTAAACTCCAGTTAGTAACAAGAGTTAGTAGTTACTAGATTAGTAACCTGGAACTCCCAGAGACTAAGTGACAAAAATGAATCTTAACTGGTCTTCTTGGTTCAGAGGCCCGGGCTCCACCCACCAGGCCATGCTGACTTTGGGATTCAAATCCATATGCCTAAGAAAAATGCAATGTAAATATGTGATAAGTCACCATTTCTCAGCCATATTTTTGGAAAATCAACAAGAGAAACTTTAGCGCCTGCTTTTCTTGGCTTGAGAAAGATTCACATTTAGTTCTAATCCTCATGAGCTGCACCTTATGAGTTGTGTGACCCTGGAGAAATCCTCATAAGAGTGACAAAAATAGAGTTTTTGTTAATGCTTCATAATATCAGTTGTTTGTTTTGTTGGAGAGAGAAGGGACCTTAGAGATCATCTAGTCCAGCACCAGCACCTCCC
This sequence comes from Sarcophilus harrisii, assembly GCF_902635505.1. Taxonomy (NCBI): domain Eukaryota; kingdom Metazoa; phylum Chordata; class Mammalia; order Dasyuromorphia; family Dasyuridae; genus Sarcophilus; species Sarcophilus harrisii. Next base: position 699,238,409 of record NC_045426.1, on the reverse strand, counting down.
TCCTTTTAGAGACGAGGGAAATATCTACAGAGGAAAAGGGATTGACCCAGAGGGATCCCCATTAAATAAGGACCAAGAGAGCAAAATGTCCTAAAGAGAGAGATGATGACAGGCAGGTGGACAGATTGACAGAAACAGACAGACAGAATAAATATTTAGATGGATAGATGGATGGATGAATGAATAGATAGATAGATAATAGATGGATAGATGATAAATAGATGGATGGATGAATGGATTGATAGATAGATGATGGATAGACACTGTAGATAGATATATAGACAAACAGGATACATAGAGTTTAGATAGATAGGATGGATGGATGAATGGATGGATGGAAGGAAGGATGGAAAACAGATTAGGTAGATAGACAGACTAGATAGGTAGACAGAATAGATGTATGGATAGATCAATAGATAGATAGATAGGCAGGATATATAGATGGATAGATAGATATAAAAGGATGATGGATGGATAGATACTATAAATATATAAGCAGGCAGACAGGATATGTAATTAGTATAGATGGATGGAAAGATGTATAAACAGATAGATTGTATAAATAGGAGACAGACAGAATAGATGGATGAATAGACAGAAAGATAGACATGATATGTAGATGGATAAATGGACAGATGGATGGATGGATGGATAGATAGCTAGATAGACAGATGATAGATAGATAGATAGATACTATAGATACATAAATAGATGATAGATAGATACTATAGATACATAGACAGATAGGCAAACAGACAAATAGATGATAAACAAATATAATTATCTGTATATGTATGTATGTATTATACATATCTCCACTTTTTAGTAGGTGTGTGGTACATAGGATAGAGGACAGGGCCTGGAGTCAGGAAGACCTGAATTCAAATCCAGCCTCAGACACTTTCCAGCTATATGTTCTTAGGCAAACTGCTTTACCTCTCTCAGCCTCCATTTCCTCATTGGCAAAAAAGGAGCAATAATAGTACCTACCTCTCAGAGTTGTTATATAAGGATCAGAGATGATAGTAGCAATGTGTCTAGCACATACTAGGTGTTTAATTAATATCTGTTCCCTTCCCTCTATTTATATATTAAAAAAGAGACAGATAAAAATATTTGTTAAATGCCTAAAATGTGCTGGATACTATGCTAAGAAGAACGGGGGGTGATGATGGGCTAATTCCCAATAAGTCTTCGTCTCTGACTTCTCCCTGGATTTGGCTCCCAGAGCCAACAGGATGACCCATGGATTTGACACACTAAGGTCTTGAGATTCTTTCTTGACATAGGAATCTACAAGAAGAACCTCTAACTCCTACATTTAAGAGTGCGATCTAGACCCTTAGAAAGGTTAATGGGGATCACAAAAGAACAAATCAGATTTAATCAGGACCAGATCATTCTAGACTCATCACACTTATTTTTTGGACAGTTATTGTACTGAAAAATCAAAGGAATAATAATAGCTAGCTAGTACTTTACAAATATTATGACCACAAGTCTGGGTTGTAGATATTATAATTATTCCCACTTTACAGTTGTGAAAAGATGCTAAGTATCTTAACCCTTAAACTGAAGATGTTAAAACTTAGTCAGACAGTCAATAAAACTTTATTAAGCACCTTCTATGTGCCAGGCACTATATACTAAGCTCTGTAGACATAAAGATAGCTATAAAGAAAGGTTAGACAGTCCATGTTTTTAAGGAGCTCAATCTAGTGGAGAATGCACTATATAAGCAATTATGTACAAAGAAGCTATGGATAGGATAAATTAAAAATAATCAACAGAGAGACTGCAGTAAATTAAAGAGAACAGGGAAAGCCTTCCTGAAGAAGTGGAATTTTAGCTGGGATTCAAAGGAAGCCAGGAGGCAGAGATGAGGAAGAAGAGCATTCTAAACATGGGGGACAGCCAGAGAAAATGACCAAAGTCTGGAGATGAAGGGTCCTGTTTGAGGAACAGCTGGAAGGTTAGTGTCACGGAATCTTAGAGGATCTTGGTAATAGATAGGAGTAGGGGGGCAGAGGAGGAAAGAAATTGAAAAAGGGAAGACAAATAAAGTGAAAAGAGAAGCAAAAATTAAGATTAAGAAGGGCTTTGAATGACAAGTAAAGGACTTTATATTTGTTCCTACAGGTCCTGGTTGGGGATTAAAATTCTCAACCTACAATAACTCTGAGCCAATGGCCCTTTATCAAAGGATGCATGGGATTTTCTTCTTCCTCTTCTGCTCAGATCTTCCAAGATGCCCCTGACCCACAGAACCTTGTTTTTATTGGGTTTAATACCCAATTTTGCAGAAGAAACATGGCAGAATACAGAATCTAATTGTTTGATAGACTTTGCTCTTGAAAGTCAAAAATGACATATTGGGGAGAGGGGAAGTGGAGGGGATCACAGATTGGCTGAAACATGAGGCTCCACTGACTAAGTGGTCATAAGATGGTCCCATGCTTGTGTTGGACAAGAGATCTAGGTACAGAGCTACAAAAAGAAGTTGGAGGAGTTTCCGTGTAATTGGGTCACAGTGAATTTACAATCTCAGATCTGAGATTTAATATACAGAACTTGGAATGAAATCAAACTGATTAATACTGATTAGAATGGAGGAAGGGTCCAACTTCTGCCACAGGCATCCCTGGTCCAGTCACATCTGGAGCACGGTACCAAACGTGACATTGTTGGAAAGTCAAGTTGTAGTTTGCCCAAAAGAGAGTTCCCAAGACTGTGAGAAGACCAGATTCCATGCTACATGGGCCCTGGTTGAAAGAAGGAAGAATGGTTAGCCTAAAGAAGGAAGAAGTTTCAGCGAGAAACTTCTCAGAGCTATGCTCAAGTACCTGAAAGACTACTCTGTAGAAGAGCCTTCTTCAGAACCAAGAGCAATGCAAGGGGAAGGGATAAAGATGCCATCTTGATATCAGGGGAAGCTTCCTATCAATGAGAGTTATCCCAAAATGGACCACACTGCCTGAGCAGGGGGCAAGCCTCTCAAGGGAGATCTTCAAGCAGAGGCTGGGTGACCTTTGTCAAGGATACCAGGGAAGATAATCTTGGCCAGATATAGATAGAATTCAGTCGATGGCCCCTAGATTCCTCCTAACTCTTAGTTCTTGGGTGGTGGCTTTATAAAACAATCCGCATGAGAAGTAGAATATCTCAACTAAGTGACTAACTAGACCCAAGATTTCCTTTTTTATTGGAAATTTTTACATTGTACTATCCATTATGGAGCGCAGATATTAGAGTGCCGGACCTGGAATCAGGAAGATTTGATTCAAATGCTGCCTCAAACACACACCAGCCAAAGTTACCAATGATCGCTTAATTGCCAAATCCAACAGCCTTTTCTCAGTCCTTATTCTCTCCTTGATCTCTCCACGGCCTTTAACAGTATATTGATCATTCTCTCGTCCTCGATATTCTCTTCTTTCTAGGTTGTCAAAGATATTCCTTCTGTCTGCTTTGCTAGATCTTTCTCTAGATCACAGCTTTGTATATGTGCCTCTTCTCTTCTCCCAAGTCAACTCAACCCTTATCAGCCTCAGTTTTCCCAGTGGTGAAATGAGAGTGAAAAACAATATTATTTCATAGGGTTAACCATTTTTTCAGGGATACCAGAGTCTCCAAAAAGATAACATTTATCAAGTATCTAGTAAACCTTAAAAGTACTTGCATTCTGGCCAGTGAATGAAATCCAAAAACAAACAAGAACATTGAAGGTAGTCTTGTAAACTCTAGGAACAGAGAAGAATTTAAAACCTTGATGCTAGGAGTTCTTTCTGGGTTTTTGTCAAGAACGTCCCTTCTCCTAATGGCCCAAGTTCACTAGCCAGCATCATCTTCAGTCATTCATTTTCTCTCACTCCACACATATCAATTGCCTAGTCTTGTGGCTTCTAAATCTACAATTTCTCTGATTATTCCCTTCTGTCTGATCGATGGAAACCCCACCATGTCAGATTTTTATCACCTCTCCCCTGGACTATTCCAGTGACTCGATTGATCCCTCATCTCTAAGCTTTCCCCTCTCAGGTCCATCCTCCAAATAGCTGTCAAAGTGATATTACTAAGTACAGACAAAAACCATGACAATCCTGGGCTCGATATTCAGTGGCAAGCCTTTCATAATTTAGCTCCAGTCTATCTTTCCAACCATATTGGACATAATTCATTTTCCACATTCTAAACTCCAGTCAAATGGGCCTTCTTGCCTTTCTACATATGACATTTCTTTTCCAATTTCTATGCTTTTGCATAGACTGTGCCCCATGTCTGGCCATGTTCACCTCTGCCTGTGGAGATCTCCTTTAAAACTCAGTTCAGGGACAGCTATTTGGTGTAGTGGATAGAGCACTAGCCCTGAAGTCAGGAGGACCTGAGTTCAGATCTAGCCTCAAACATTTAATACTTCCTGGCTGTGTGACCAGGGGTAAGTCACTTGACCCCAATTGCTTCAGCAAAAAAAGAAAGAAACAAAGAAAGAAAGAAACAACTCCACTCATTTCAAGGGGCAGCTAAGTGTCGAACTAAATAGAGTATCAGCCCTGAAGTCAAGAGGACCTGAGTTCAAATCTGTTCTCAGATACTTAACACTTCCTAGCTGTGTGACCCTGGGCAAGTCACTTAATCCCAATTGCCTCAGGAAAAAAAACCACTCAGTTCAAACACTATTACCCAGGTGCTCTCTCTAAAATTAACTTGTATTTACTAGGAATCCAAAATCTATGTAAATGTTGTCCCCTTCCAGAAGAATGTAATCTCCTTAGTGTCAGAGATGGCTTTCACTTTTGCCTTGTTGTCCCTGGTACCTACCACAGTGTCTGACATCAAGAAAGCATTAGTGCTTGGTGAGCTTTCATTCATTAAAAAATGTATGTTGACTGAATGATTGATTGACTATAACTCTTGAAGGATGGTCTTGCTTTTTCTCATAGAAAGTGAAAGCTAAGTGCCCTGGAGTCTTTCTGCCCCCCAAATATGCCCTGGAGCTACTGACCATCTATGCTTGGGAGATGGGGACTCAAAGAGCCGAGTACTTCAGAACTGAGGAAGGCTTCATAACTGTGATGATGCTGCTCCAGGATTACGAGAACATATGCATCTATTGGACCACAAATTATAATTTTGGAAATGCCATCGTTCGAGACTTTGTGAAAAACAAACTGAAGAAAAATAGGTGCTAACGCCCTTCTCCCTGCCTCTACTCTCTATGGGGGAGGGGACATGAGAAGGTCAGAAGTGGGGGTTTGGGGGCTTCTTTTCACATAGGGAAGGAGTGTGATTGGGGGACCACCTAGGAGTTGAGTAGATGAAGGCTTTTGTAAAATGAAAGGGGGAAATGAGGCTGACATGGATAGGATTGAATTACCTCTATCAAGTTACCTCAATCCCATTCTCCAACCAGATCATGGTCTTTGGAACAAAGACCCTACTGGTCCTTCTTGGTCTCACAGGAGCAAACTGGCAACCATGAGGCAAACTTGCAAAACGACAGGTTTAAACTCAATGCAAAAGAAGCAAAAGGACTGGGGGCAGAGCGCCATTCTGAACCTACTTCTCTGTTCCAGACCCATTATTTTGGATCCAGCCGACCCTACTAATAATGTGGGAGAGGGCAGGAGATGGGATGTGTTGGCCCAGGAGGCTGCCCACTGCCTGAAACAGGACTGCTGCTATGATGAAAATGATGAAGAAATCCAAAGCTGGGATGTCCAGGTACAGAGTCACTCCCCAGATCTGGACCTCATCATTCTCTCTACCTCCAGTCTACATCCCATCTCCTCTAATTTCCCCAGGTGTTCTGGAGCCCTCCCAAAGGAGAATCTGAACAGGTTCCATTATTTTATCACCTCCATAACCCCAAATGTACTGCCTGGAGAGGGCTAAGTGGAACAAAGAATCTGGCAGAGAGATCAGGGTCAGAATTTGAACATGGCTCCTCTGAACTCAGAGCCAGTTCCTTTCCACTGAATTGTGCTGGATCTCCAATGATAATATATAAATCAAACATCTGTATCTCTTAGCTGCACATGCTTTCAAAGATGGAGAAACAAGCCCAAACAGAGCTGAGTGCTTAACCATGACAAAGGCAAGATTCAAAATCCACTCCTCTAGATCTTCTAAGTCAGTGCCAGAGATCTTCTTATTCCCACTGCTAGGGATAGAAACACATTAAACATTCTGAAAAATACAAGAAATTGTAATATGGCAGCTCAGTAACACAATGAATAGAAAACCTAAGTCAAATCCAATCTCAGAAACTTGGTAGTTGTGTGATCCTAGACAAAGTCAATTAACATGTCTGCCTCAGTTTCCTCAACTGTAAAATGGATTTAATAACAGCACCTATTTCACAGGGTGATTGTGAGGATCAGATGAGATATTTATAAAAGGCTTAGCAGTACACTTAGCACATGGTAGGCTTTATATAAATGCTAACTGTTGTCAGTTCTATAAGAAGTTGCTGTTACCATAAAGCTGTCACTATGAATAGTGTGTGTGGTTTGGTGAAACACCAACCACCCTTGTTCCCATCCCTAGGATCAGAGGGTGGTGACATTTTCTGAGTCTGTGTCCCCCACAAAGAATCATTGATTGATGTTCTTTTATCCCCCTCCTTTCCAGGGAGCCAGAAATGTTAAGGTGATCCTGAGACAGTCTGGTTGGAAAGATTGGACGCTCTGGATGAATCCCTATGACCTGATTAGGAGGATGAAAGCAAAAATCAGACAGGAGCTAAAGCTCACAGGTCAGCTACGTCTCTCCTTCCAAGATCCCAGTGGTGAAAGGCAACTCCTCAGAGGGAGAGATACATTAGCCCAATATGGGATCTTCTATCAAATTGTTGTCTATCTACTGGAAACCTTCTGGCCTGAGATCCAGATCTTTGTTAAGGGGCCCAACAACCACAGCAAGATTTATGCTGTTGACCCTGACGACTACATCCAGGATCTGAAGGAGAAGATTGAAGAGGCAGGGGGGTTTCCAGTAGAGTCCCAACTCCTAGAATTCCAAGGCCAGAGACTTAGCGATTATAAGACTCTCAGAAACTATGGGATCCAGGACAGTGACACCATTGTCATGAGTAACTGCTGACCTCTGAAGAGCTGAGAAAAGTAATTGTTTCTCTCATATTAATAATTCATTGTTGAAATCAGGACCAGGATTTTTTACCTTCTCATTTAGAAACTAGAAACTTGTAGGTTTTTCAGTTGCTGAAGGATATTGTTAATGGATGAGCTTGCCCACACCCCCATCATACATGTTTTTTGGTCTTGGATAGGAGATTTCATCCCATTAGAAAACCTTACAAAGCATTTACTCTAAGGTGAATTTTAGCCTGTCTTGTTCCACTCAGGAAAGAGCTGGTGGGGGGTACATCCTTTGTCTAGATTATCTGAAATTGGGAGTGATCTGGGAGCAAGAGTGATCAAAGTCACGTCCTGTAGCCCCTCATTGGAATAAGTACATCTCTCATTAATTGTTAACTAATCAAAATTTATTGTTTCCAGTTGGAAACAGCCATTCTTCCAAAGGTATATACATAATGAAAGACCTGCATGAATAGTCTTTTGGCATTCAAGAGTGCTACTGACCTCTTTTATTAATTATCCTCAAACAATAATTAATAAAGTAATTGATTACCCAGAAACTCTGTCTCAAACTTTTTATACATCACAAAACATTGACTTCTGTGGGATATACTTCAGGAGAAGACCTGGACAAGCCCAAAGAATCTCAGGGATAGCTATAGAGAAGGAAACAAGTCATCTTCTCACTATTATTCTAATAATAACTATTATTATATTATGACATATTATTAATAAGAGTTAATAATATTCTAATAATATCAGGCAAGAACTTCATTCATTTGTGGAAACATGAAGAAACTTTTATCGTATAGTGTGAACCCAATTCTATATGACTGGGAAGTTAGACCACTTCTATATATTGCTTAGGGAGCCTTAAATAAGGATTTAGGTTATGCTGATCAAAAACCTGGTCAAATCCAAAGACTGATGGAAGAAGATTTTCATAATTATACATCTCAAGCAACCCATGTGCCTTATCTGAAATTTGATCCTGCTCTGGTTAATCAATTATTGTTTCCATGTTCCTTTGATTGAATACATATATTTGGGGGGAGTGGGGCATCTCTTTTTCTGATTTCGGGAAATTGTACTTGTTTGCGCTTCCCCTTCCAACTTGGAAAATCCTCAGTCTTTCCTCCATTAAAAATCAGATTAACTAATTTCATATCCCAGTTAATTGTTTTCTTTTAATCAATTTGTATTATTTGATTGTTTTTAATGCATAAATATCTGTCTCCTCTATATTTGGGGTCCAGTGCCAAAACTGAGGAGACTTGATCCCAATTTGTTATGCAATTAGAAAGCATTGCTTAATAAAACCACATGCTTGGAAGTTTAAACTTTTGTTTCCTCAATTATTGAGGAAACTTCCATTTCAGTGCTAGAGAGATAGGCAGATATAGATGAATAGGTAGATGATGGATGATAAAAAAAAAACATATAGGCACTTAAGGTAGATGAGACAGACAAATGGATATATCAATAGATAGAGAGGTGATCAATATATAGATAAATAGATAGAGCATTTATTAAACCTTTATTATAGTCCAGGCATTGCTCTAAACACTGAGAATATAAATAGAAGCCAAAAAAAAAAAAAAAAGACAGATGTGTGAAAACAACACATAAAAGCAGAAAGGGTAGAGGAAGAAAGATACCCACAAAGAGGCAAAGCCAACAGATCAGCAAAAGACTAAGCATGACTAACCTGGCACTTCCTCAAAATGGAGATACTCAGAGCAGTTCACCAATTAATGAAATGAGCCCCAGGGTGGAGGGATACCCCAGAGTAAAAGGCTGAAAAGTGATCATAGATTTAAAAATGGTAGGAACCTTTGAGATCATCAAGGCCAGCTGCCTACTATAGATAAGAAAATTGAGAAAATAAGAAAAAGGAGAAATAATTACAAGTAATTGATGGGTCCTGTGGGTAATTAATGTTTGCTGCAAGCTTTGAACCTGTGTACCCTTGATTCCCTTTCAGTGCTCTATCCAAGACACAAAATAATACGTGGGGGGAAATCATCATAAATTAATTTCAGTGGAAGAAAAAAAAAGATGAGCTAGAGAAGGGGAGGGAGAAAGGATTATGTGCCACATGCTGAACTGACCATGAGGAGGGTTGAACAAACAAAAGAGAAAAAAAGAACAATAAAAATAACCTCATGAAATCTGGGATTGAACAACATCACCTGAGAAAGAAGAAGTTAGAGGGAGAAGACTACTTTCAGATTAATGTAGTCAAAACAAAGACTAAGTATAGACTTTTAAATGGATGCAGTTTACGAGATGTATATGTGCAGGTAAGTGGGTAGGTGTGCTCCTATAGTATAGTTAATGAAAGAATGAACACTGTTGACAGTTATATTTGACAATTGGGAAACTGTGTTAATTCCCCAATAAAAAGAAAAAGATGAAGAATGGATTTTTTAAAACACAATTTGCTGCATATAAGAAAGATTTTAAATTTACAGACACAATGAAAATGAAGAGATAAAACAAAATCTATGATGTTTTGTGTGATTCAAAAAAAGTAGGAGTTGTGACCATTTTCTCTAATAAACTAATTAATTAAAATATGTGAAGTCCAGAGAAATAAACAACATTATGCTTATATGAACAATAGATGGTGAAAAATAACAATAATTGATTTATATGCACCAAATGGCTTAACAGATAAGTTCTTCTTAAAGTTAGGACCAGGGACAACTAAGTTGGTAGAGTGGATAGAATGCCCACCCTAGAATAGTAATAGTAAAAATCTAGGACCAGCTTTATTTCTGTAAACAGTATTTTACATAGTGATGTCTTAATAATAAATGTGTAAGGAAGGATGGAACCAAGATGGCAGAGAGTAGAGCTCAGTTTTTATCTGAGTTCCTCCTAGTGTCCCTCAGATCAACACCAGATCAAGCCTCTGAACTGGTTTTGGAGTGACAGAACATACAAGTATTTGGAATGTAACAAATTTCCAGTAGAAGATACTTTGGAAGAACTTCAGAAAAAAGTCTGTTTCAATAAGGCAGAGGGAAAGGCAACAGAGCCCAGAGTAGGGAGCCATGGCACTGCAGCATCTGTACACTGGGGAATCTACTGGGAGGCTCTTAGGCTACTCTGTCCTCCAAGCCAGTGGATCAGCAGATTATCTGTGAGACATCCAAAGCAAATACAAAAAACATATAGTGAGTCTCTGAACCCCAGAAAAATGATACACCTGGCCATGCCTATCCAGCACTGTAAGTTAATCAGAATCACCAGCCCCAGGCAACCTAAAGTGGCTGTCTCTCCTTTGTCCTAAGAACAGACTTGAATCTTTAAAAAGAAAAAAAAGAGCAAAAAAGCAAAAAGAACTCTAACTTTAGATAACTTTTATGGAAAAAGAGAAGCACAGAACTCAAACCCTGAGGATCCTAAAGGAAAATAATCTCCAGATGAAGCTGAGTTGGTCCCCATTTCACAAGGTTCTCTTGGAAGAATTCAAAAAGAATCTTAAAGTTAGAAAAATGGGAAAAGAAAATGAGAACTTTGGAAGAGAGTTTGGAAAAGGAAAAGTAGAAATTATCTGAAGAAAATCTGAAGAAAAAGCATATAACTCCTTACAAAATAGATATGAAAAAGAGGCCAACTCATTGAAAAACAGAATTTCTGAAATGGAAAAAAAATGCAATGTACAAAACACCTCATTTAAAACTTCAATTGGCCAAATGCAAAAGGAAATAAAAAAGCTAACTAAAGTAAACAATTCACTAAAAATTCAAATTGAACAAATGAAAGTGAATGACAATGAGAAATCAAGAATCAGTCAAACAAAACCAAAAAAATAGAAAAAATGTAAAATATCTCATTGGAAAAACAACTGATCTGGAAAATAAATCTAGGAGAGACAATCCAATAATCATTGGACTGCCTGAAAACCATGATGAAAAAAAGACCTTACACATCATCTTTCAGGAAATCATTAAGAAAAACTGCCCTGATGTCCTCAACCAGAGGGTAAAATAGCAATTAAAAGAATTTACTGATCATCTCCTGAAAGAGATCCCAAAATGAAAACTCCAAGGAACATAGTAGCTAAATTTTAGAATTATCAAATGAAGGAGAAAATATTTCAAGCAGCCAGAAAGAAACAATTCAAATATCAAGGATCCAGGATTGTCCAGGACCTAGTAGTTTCTACTTAAAGGATTGAAGGCATGAAACCTGGTATTCTGAAAGGCAAAGGAACTTAGATTACAGCCAAGAATCCAGCAAAATTGAGTATTATAGTTCAAGGGAAAAGATGGACATTCAAAGAAACAGATGAATTTCATTTATTTTTAACGAAAAGACCAGAGCTGAGTAGAAATGCAGAACACAAGAGAAGCATAAAAAGGCAAAAAGGAAAGAAAAAAATAACTTTCTTTTAAAAGTTAAAAAGCTTATATCCTTATATGGGAAGATATGTTTAAGTCTTGAGATCTTTATCTCTGTTCTGGGTATAATTAGAGAGTGCAGATATAATTTTATTTTATTGTGATGATATAAAAAAGAAACTAGAGGAGGAAATGTGATTCTACTGGAAGAAGAGGAAAATGGAGTGAAAATGGGGTAAATTGAATCTCATGAAAAGGCAAACAAGGTCTATTACAATTAAGGAAAAGAAGGGAGGGTGATGAGCATTATGTGAATCTTACTCCCATTCAGAGTTGGCTCAAAGAGAGAATATCAGACACATTTAGCTTCACAAAGAAGCTTGTCTCACCCTATAGGGAAATAGAAGGGGAAAGGAGAAAGGAAAGGGAAGCTAATAGAAGAGATAACAGAAGTAGAAGGGGAAAGGTATAAGAAAGGGAGAGGGGCTGTAAAGCAGAGTGATACAATTCAGAGTAAAGGTAAAAGGCTGGAGCAGAATCTATTATGCTTGAGCTAAAGTAAAAAAAAAAAAGCAGGGGTAGCCATCCTGATCTCAAATTAAGCAAAGGCAAAAATAGATCTAAAAGAAATCATTTTGTTTTCTTTCTCATTTTTTTCCTTTTTGATCTGATTTTTATAGTGCATCATGATAATTGTATAAATATGTATACATATATTGGTTTTAATATATTTTAACATGTTTAATATATATCAGGTTACTTGCCATTTAGGGGAAGGAGTGAGGGAAGGTGAGGGAAACTTGGAACACAATGTTTTGCAAGGTTTAATGTTGAAAAATTATCCATGCATATGTTTTGTTGTTGTTGTTGTTAAGATTTACTTATTTGTTTTTATTATAGCTTTTTATTGATAAAACATATGCATGGATAATTTTTCAACATTGACCCTTGCTAAAACTTCTGTTCCAACTTTTCCCTTCCTTCCCTCCACCCTCTTCCCTAGATGGCAGATAGTCCTATACATGTTAAATATGTTAAAGTATATGTTAAATACAATGTGTGTATACATATTTATACAATTGTCTTGCTACACAAGAAAACTCAGATTTAGAAAGAAGGTAAAAATAACCTGGGAAGAAAAACAAAAATGCAAGCAAACAATAACAGAAAGAGTGTGAATGCTATGTTGTGGTTCACACTCATTTCCCAGTGTTCTTTCGCTGGGTGTAGCTGGTTCTGTTTACTACTGATCAATTGGAACTGATTTGGATCCTCTCATTATTGAAGACAGCCACTTCCATCAGAATTGATCCTCATATAGTATCGTTGAAATGTATAAGGATCTCCTGGTTCTGCTCATTTCAGCCTTCCTGTATTCATCCTGCTGGTCATTGCTTATAGAACAATAATATTCCATAATATTCATATACCACAATTTACTCAGCCATTCCTCAGTTGATGGGCTTCCATTCAATTTCCCATTTCTAGCCACTACAAAAAGGGCTGCCACAAACATTTAGGCACATACAGGTCCCTTTCCCTTCTTTAACATTTCTTTGGAATATAAGCCCAGTAGTAACACTGCTGGATCAAAGGGTATGCACAGTTTGACAACTTTTTGAGTATAGTTCCAAACTGCTCTCCAGAATGGTTGGATCTGTTCACAACTCTACCAACAATGCCTCAGTATCCCAGTTTCCCCATATCCTCTCCAACATTCATCATTATCTTTTCCTATCATGTTAGCTAATCTGAGAGATTTATAGTGGTATCTCAGAGTAGTCTTAATTTGCACTTCTCTGACCAATAATGATTTGGAATACTTTTTCATATGGGTAGAAATAGTTTCAATTTTGTCATCTAAAAATTGTCTCAAGTCAAGTCAAGGAGGAGACTTTCAACCTTTGTGTTCTCAGCAATTGAGACAGTGTCTGAAATATAGAAAACTCTTAATAGATGCTTGTTAGCTGACGTTTGGAAACTGAAATCACATGAGAGGTAAATTCTATCAGCTTTCTGGCTTGGGGCCCATGGCCTCTGGACCCACTAACCCATGAGTCATGGCACCTGAGTCATAATGGTAAAAACTGGAACAAAACCAATGTTATGCAGCATTTGAAAGATAATGAAAGTTTTGAAGACATTTCTTCATTTGGACTCTTTAGCAGATTAGTTTTGCTTCTCATTTAGGTTTCATTTCTTTTTATGACCACAGAAGCCCTGGGTTTAAATTCAGTTCTGCCACATACTGCCTGTGTTACCTCAGACAGATGACCACATCTCCTAAGGTCATAGTTACCTTATCCATAAAACGAGAGGGTTGGATTAGTGGACTCTGGCATCCCGTCTAGTTTTAAAAATGTTTGGCTACTCTAAGTTTGCTTTCCCAATATTGCTTCTTTGGTTTTAGGATCATGGTCCCTGGCTGTTATCCCAGGGACTGAATAAAGATTCAATTTAACAAATTGTTTTTGTTGCTTAGATATATGTGAGTTTCTCAATATTGAGTCTTGGAGTATGAGTTTGAACTCAGATTTTCTTGCCTGTGCCACCTCACTGCCCTATACATATATCTTATTATTGTTTTTATTATTAAAGCTTTTTATTTTCAAAACATATGCATGTAAGAAATAAACTAGTTGATCAGTGGAATAGGTTAGGCTCACGGGACAAAATAGTCTATGACTACAGCAATCTATGTGATTTCAGTTTCCAAACGTCAGCTAACAAGCATCTATTAGGAGTTTTCTATATTCCAGACACTGTCTCAAATGCTGAGAATACAAAGGTTGAAAGTCTCCTCCTCCAATGTAGAGATAACATGGAAATAATTGAGTACATATGTAGGGTTGGGTGACAGAATAACTCGACTTGAGCAAGCACGCTATGTTATTAAATTGTTTTTTTAGTCATGTCTGACTCCCCACAGACTTACTGAGGGTTTTCTTGGAAAAGATACTGAAGTGATTTGTCATTTCTTTCTCTAGCTCTGCAAAATACAGATGAGGAAACTGAGGCAACAGGCCTAAATGACTTATCCACAGCTAGGAAGAATCTAAGGCTGGATTCCAGGTCAGGCAGGTACTCTATCCACTGAACCACCTAGTGGCTACTCACTTTAAAAAACTATATCTTAATACTTTTGTCAGATGAAAATAATCAGAGTTTTGAACTAGGTGTTAATAAAGTCTAAATATACTTATTGGATCATTAATCATGGACTTTAGACTATGTCCAAAATGTACTTCATCAATTTTTAAAATCCTTGGCCAGCATTTATGATAAAAGGGCACAGGAAGTATATTGGTATTGACTGAGGAAATTTGTCTTGTCCTAGTTCCAAATTGGCTTGCTATCTTATAAATGACCTCCACCCCAGAAGTGTCTAAACAATGAATGGGGTCCAATTTGCCCATTTATACCCCATTCCTAAGTGAACTTGATGGAATACTGTGTAGCAACAAATCTAAGTTTGAGCCCAATCTCACCAAAGTTTGAAGTGGTTCTGGGAAGAGTGTGCCTTTGGGCACTGAGATATTTTAGAGAAAAGATGCTTTATATATCTACTTTCTACTCTATCTTCTCAGTAAATATACCTTTTGCAAAATTTAATTGATGTAATTGGTTAAGTGATGTTGGTACACTCATCAGTGTTGTCAATGATAGTGACACTGATTAGAAAACACTGTAGAGATATGGCAGTTGATACAGGAGGAGACACACCAGAAATATGTTTTGAACTGATAGTTTTTTGTTTTTTTTTTTAAGAAACAATGAATTGCCCAACTCCATTTCGTGTTTACCATTCCTGCTTTGTATTATATCTCTTTATTTGGTCTGTAATCTTTTCTCCTAAGCAAACCTACCTTTTGCCAAAGAGGAAACAAAAGAAGCAATGACTTGTGACTACCCAGTGGACTTAAGAAGATTTTTGAGGTCCATGTATAACCTTACTCTAAGAATCAGAATAAGTACCCCTAGAACTCATAAATATTATTGTTAAATGGAGAAGTGGTTCCGTGACTCAAACAGTAGATGTTCATGGAAATGTAAACTCTTTGCAAAGTAGAAATTGCTTTTTTCTTTGAACTTATATCCCCAGTCACGCAGTATCTGACATACAGAAGGTGCATAATAAAATGTTGTAGATTGGTCAATTGATTCAATATCAACTTGAAAGTAAGTCTCCAATGGATTCATATAATTTAATTTTTCTGTTTTTAATGCCAGACAAAGGTTTAAATGACATACAGGTCATATTTGTGAATAATACAAAGCTAAAGGAAATAACTATCCCATCATATAACAAAAGTAATATTTTTTTGAATCCTTGACAAGTTAGGCTATTGATCTGAATCTGAGATGAAATTGAATAGGAACAAATTCAAAGCCTTAACATTTGGGTAAAAAAACACTTCAACCTCACAAGCACAAGATCAGCAGAGCATGGCTAAATTAAAATTTTTCTGAAAAAAATCTGAAGGTTT
The DNA here is from genome assembly GCF_902635505.1 of Sarcophilus harrisii. Lineage (NCBI taxonomy): Eukaryota > Metazoa > Chordata > Mammalia > Dasyuromorphia > Dasyuridae > Sarcophilus > Sarcophilus harrisii. The sequence continues at coordinate 699,222,473 of NC_045426.1, read as the reverse complement.
CAGGAAACCTCAAGATCAATATGAATCACCAGTATGATGTAGCAGATTGATAACAAATACAGCTGTTGAGGTGACTTTACGCTGAATTACATGCGAGAAAGAGCATGAAGAAGTAAAAAGAAATGTTATTCCTTTATACTCTGCTCTTCCTCTCTCAGATCCTCCCTAAAATACTGAATTCAGTTCTGAGAGTGCCCCAAAGTCAGATAGGTTTCTGATGATGTACCTTAAACCTTGGACTCAGTGGATGCTTAATCCTTTTTATGATATGTTTTTCCAATAGAACTGACTCCAAGGTACCCTCATTACATTTAGGGATCATAGTATTATTGTTTTAGCCCTGGTCATATAATGTAACAGATGAGGTTACTCAAGCCCTGAGAGAAGTGACTCATTCAAAATCATAAAGTTAATAAGTGGATGAGATAAAATTCCAACTCAGGTACCCTGACTCACAAAGTTCTGGCTAGTACTATATTATACATTGGGAGAAAATTAACAACTAAGGGTAAAGGATGTAGAGAATTCCTTCACCAAAAGGGAAGAATTGTTTGGAGGAAAGAGGACCCTACTGATGGTATCGGGGTAGCAATTCCGAATTTGAAATAAGCGTGACAAATTCACAATGGCCATTCTCTTTGGCAAAAAGCAGGTTTATTTAGAGGAAGGAGTTGCAGACAAAAATAAGTGGTAAAATAGACACCAGAAATGGTAAATATCAAACAGATTTGGGAGAATGTAGAGTTAGACTAACCAGAGTTAGAGGAGAAAGACACTATTAGAAGGAAGGCACTATGAATAGAGAGAAAGAGTAACTTTATTAATTACTTAACAGGCTTAGTCCTGAAAAAAAAACATAGCAAAGGTCTTCATCATAACCAGATTTTTTAAAGGAGAAAGGCAGTCTTGGGGTATTTCTCAGAGAAATAAATACAGAAACTGAGAGGGAGGATCAAGGAGCCAAAAGGAATGCACCTGGCAGATTCCAGTCCCACAACTGTCTAAAAGGGTGTTTCAAGATGCACAGAAGTTTGAGGGATAGACAAAAGACAGAATCTTCACAATCACTCTATATTAACAGGATAGTCTGGGAATTGGTTATATTGAGGGGGCTTCTTCCTGACAGGGGAAGATAGTTCACATCAGTACTGGTAAAGACTGGTTGTAATAATAATCAATGACTATAGTAATCTAGTATTTGATAAACCCTCAAACTCTCGCTTCTGGGATAAGAACTCACTATTTCACAAAAATTGTTAACAAAACTGGAAAATTATATGTCAGAAACTCAGTTTAGACCTACATCTCACACCCCATACCAAAAATAAGGTCATGGTTTGGGAATAAAAGGTGATACCATAAGTAAATTAGGAAAGCAAGGAATAATTTACCTATCAGATCTTTGGAGAAGGGAGGAATTTATGACCAAAGAAGAATTAGAGAATTTATGAAATGCAAAATGAATAATTTTAGTTACATTAAAATAAAAAGAGTTTGCACAGACAAAACCAACACAAGCAAGATTAAAAGGGAAGTACAAAGCTGAGGAAATATTTTTATAGCCAGTGTTTCTGATAAAGGTCTCATTTCTAAAATATATAAAGAACTATGTTAAATTTATAAGAATAAATTCCCCGATTGAATGACCATTTACCAATTTACTAATTGGTAAATGGTCAAAGGATATGAACAGACAATTGTCCGATGAAATTAAACTCATTTATAGTCATATGAAAAAATGCTCTAAATCACTGTTGATTAGAGAGATACAAATTAAAACAATTCTGTGATACCACCTCACACTTTTCAGATTGGCTAAGATGACAGGAAAACATAATGACAAATGTTGGAGGGAATGTAGGAAAACTGGGACACTAATGCATTGTTGGTGGAGTTATGAAATGATCCACCCATTCTAGAGATCAATTTAGAACTATGTCCAAAGGGCTAGCAAACTGCATATAGTCTTTGATTCAGCAGTGCCACTAATGGGTCTGCATCCCAAGGAAATCATAAAGGAGAGAAAAGGACCCACAAAGAAAAATGTTTGTAGCAGCCCTTTTTGTGGTAGCAAAGAATTGAAAAATGAGTAGATGCCTGTCATGTGTGGAATAACTGAATAAGTTGTGGTAAATGAAGACAATGGAATATTATTGTTCTATAAAAAAATGATGAATAAGCTGATTTTAGAAAGGCCTGCACAGATTTACATGAACTGATGCTGAGTGAAACAAGTAGAACCAGAAATACATTGTACACAGTAACAGCAAGATTGTGTGATGATCAGTTATGAAAGATTTGTTTCTTCTTGGTGGTGCAGTGAACCAAGGTAATCCCAAAAAACTTCAGATAGAAAATGCCACCTGAATCCAGAAAGAGAACTATGGAGATTGAATGTAAGTCAACACATGCTATGTTCACTTCCTTCTTTTGTTTTTTTTTTTCTCTCCAGTAGTTTTTTCTCTTTTGTTTTGATTTTTCTCTCTCAACATGATTCATAAAGAAACGTATATTTTAAAGGCTAATATACATGTATAACAAAAAAACAAAACAAAGAACCATGGAAAAACTTTAAAAAAAATGCATAAGCACATGCATGAGTGAGGATTTCCTTCTCTATGTCTACCACCCCCATTTGTCTGAGCCCAGACCGTCTGGATCCCATGAGTCTGTGTTGTGCTATCGGGAGCTGTTGGAATACACAGGAGCCACCTGACAGTAGCTGCTGGAGATCCAATTCAGAATGGATCTCCTCTTGTAAGAGGATGATACAAGGAGACTGAGAGGCAGTTGCTGTTCTCTGACTTCTCTCACTGAGAGGCCCTTGCGTTGTCTGACCTCTCTCCTCTTCCCTCTGCTTCCAATTCATCTCATTCCCAGTCCACAAGCAACACCTGTGTCAGCAAAGGCTGCTTTGCAACTCCTTCTGACTCTATGATCCACAGATGTGAAGGCTCTCAGAGAACTGACCTGTCCCTTAACAAGTCTGTTAGCAAAGGGGCCCCTTCCCTCAAACCTTTCTGCCAATGATTCTCCTTCAGTCCTTATAGATAGACATAAACATTCCATGCCCACCCTCAAAAAAAGAGAAATCAGAATTCCCATTTCTTTATCACCTTCAGTTCTCCTCCCTATTTCTACATGGGGGTGGGATAGACCCAGCAAGGCTTTTTAACCTGCGTAGGTGACTTGGAAATCACCAAGTCCATTTCTTCTGGTTATTTGGAAGACTACCCAAACTTACCAAACAAGCTGCCATTTTGTCCTGAGATCCTCTGGGCTTTACCATCTCCCCTGCCCTGTGCTCTGCAGATCCTGAGCACTAACTGATCTGCCAATGCAAAATAAATTTCTGGGTCTATTCACCCTGCAGCTAAACTCTATTATATGTATTCAGGTAGGATGAGGTCCCAGAGGGCAAGGGAAGTCATGATTTTTTTTCTTTTCTTATCCTAAGTCATTACATAGGAAAAGTTTTTTTTCATTCACTTCAGTTATTCATCCAAGTATTAGGAGACTTTGCCATGATGAAGTCCCAAAGCCATGGCCATTCTGGTCTAGTTAGGAAAAGGAGTTAAATCCTTCCACACAGACTGTGTTCTGGGAGGGGGAAGTCTGATATTTTGAAACAGGAAAACCTTGAGAAAGGCAGAACAGTTTCATTTTCTCAGCAGACTCAAAACTGAGAAACAAACTGAAACTTTTCATTCTGATTGTTAATCTGATGACAAAGGGGTGGGGTCAGGCAAAGTCTGGAGTCACCTTTAAAAAGTGAGCTTGCAGGGAGACATCTCTGGGAGTCCTTTGCTGGAATTTGTCACCCAACATGGCGAAGATGGAAGACTTGTATAATACTCCCGCTGAGAAGCTAGATGCCTTTGTGGATCACGTCCTCCAGCCAAATAAAGAGTGGAAGGATGAGGTGAAAGATGTTTTTAAGAGGATTGCTGACTTCTTTCAAAATCAATGCTTCCAGGATTATATTATAAGAGACAAACAGGTCAAGGTGATAAAGGTGGTGAAGGTAAGAACAAGTTCAATTCTTCAGAATAGGGGAACCCAATCCCACTAAGGAATAGGACAGGTGATATAGTATAACTGAAAGGATATTGTCTGGCCAGGCTGTCGAATAGGAAAAAGAAAAGTGTCCAAGGTTCACTTGAATGGGAGGAGAGAGGCACGAGGATCTGGGATCACCTTACTCCGAATTCTTTCTCCAACAGGACAATGTCCACCATGGCCAACTCTGTCCCTATTCCCTCTCTCTATCCCCTGCTGCTAGCTCTAAGTAAAAAAAAATGAACTCTCTCCAAGAACTACTCTGGGTCCACTTCCTGATCCTTCTGAATTCTTAATTTAGATTTATCAAGAGAGAGGCTTGATAAATGAAGGACAGACCCATTGATTCAGTCTCTTCCTCCACCCAACAAGCCAGTTTCCTCTTTGAGAAAAGAACACCCTCTGAAAAGTTTGAGCAGACTACCTGAATAGTTACAAAACAAACTAAGGTTTACTATTCTCTCCTCGAGTGCTCACTCCTCTGTCTCTCTGATAAAACCCTTCCTCTGCCTCTCCTATTCTCTGTTCTCAGCTCCCACTGGACTCTCTTCCACATAGTTCTCTTAGGTCAGTGCTATATTTTGTACTTTTTTCTGTTGCCTTTCTTTGCTTTCATCTCTTGCTTTTAAAAATCTAAGTGAATTTCCTTTGCATTTACAATATATAGTCTTTTTAGATAACTTACTTTTGTCTTTATCAGAATTCATTTTGAGGGAAGAAAAACCGAAACATCAATTTCTTAGATAAACTTTCAGTCCCTTCTCACTTTCATATTCCTCCCTCCACAAGTGCCAACAATCAAAGCTTCCCAAATCGGAAAGTTTGGGAAATTCTGACTTTACCTAATGGAGCTCAAAGGGCAAGCAGACTTTAGGATCTGACTATCTCTAGTTTTTTATCTCTGGACTAGATTATACAGTAGATAAGGTGCTGGGCCTGCAGTCAGGAAGACCTGAGTTCAAATACAATCTCAAACATTTATTAAATGTGTGGTTCTGGGCAAATTGCTTAATCTCTGTCTGCCTCAGTTTCCTAAACTGTAAAATGGAGACTGATAATATCTATCTCCTGAGATTATTATAAAGAACAAATGAGATAATGTTTGTAAAGTTATCAGTACAGTGTCTGGCACACAGTAGACTTTAATAAATGCTTATTCTTTTCTCTCTTCCCCTTTGGAATCATGAGAACAGAGGTGGTCCAAAAGATATTTTCCATAATGAAGACTAAGGGCCTTTCTGAGTTTATGATATAAAAAAGAAGCCCTTGAATCCTGACTCTACCATTTACTATGTGTGATTTGGTCAGTTTCTTCATTTGAAAATGATAGTGCCAGACTCAATGACTTGCAGCTCTGAAAATAGGATGCTGCTTAAAGTGTTTCGATTTGGGAACAAAGGTAACTCTATAGCAATTCCATACTGATTGATAATGAACCTGGTCTGTCTTTGACAGGGAGGCTCCTTTTCCAAGGGGACAGGCATAAAAAATGTTTCTGATGTGGATGTGCTCCTTTTCCTGAGTTGCTTCTCCAGTTTTGAAGACCAGTACAGACTCCGGAATGAAATCATTGAATTCATGAGGGAGAAGCTCAAAAAGTGCCAAGAAAGTATAGCCTATGATATTGTCACCGTCCCAAAACAAGAGACCTTGTTTCGGCCCCCACGATCCTTAAACTTCGATGTCCAGTCAAAGAAGAGAACAAAACTGATCCATGTGGATGTGCTACCTGTCTACAATGCTCTAGGTAAGAATAGACTAATGCCTTCATGAGAGGGAAGGCTTTCTAGGACAGGGGTTCTTGATCTGAGGTCCACAAAAGGGTTGAATAGTTTTCACAGCATATGGGGAGGAGTGGAGAAGATTCCATGTGTGTGTGTGTGTGTGTGTGTGTGTGTGTGTGTATGTATGTGTGTGTGTTTATTTTAATGATAGATATATCAAGTCAACAAAGATTTTTTTTATTATAATAACTTTTTATTGACACAACCCATGCCAGGATAATTTTTTACAACATTATCCCTTGCACTCACTTCTGTTCCAATTTTTCCCCTCTCTCCCTCCACTCCCTCCCCTAGATGGCAAGCAGTCCTATGTATGTTGAATATGTCACAGTATGTCCTAGATACAATATATGTGTGCAGAACCAAACCGTTCTCTTGGTCAACAAAGATTTTTAAGACTGTGTCTTGTGGATACAGAAAAATGCAAAGCCCAGTCCCCTCTCTCAAGGAGCTCACAATCTATTGGGGAAGACAATATACAAACAAATATGTACAGATAAGCTATAGATGGGACACCTTTTCGCTACTATCGGAAGGAAGGCTTAGCTTTAAAAAGGACTGGGAATGGCTTCTTTCAAAAGATAAGATTTCAGCTCATAATTTTCTGCTGAAGCAATTGGGGTTCGGTAACATGCCCACAGTCACACAGGTAGGAGCTTTTAAATGCCTGGAACCGGATTTAAACTCAAGTCTTCCTGACTTCAGGGCCGGTACTCTATCCACTGTGACATCTAGCTGCCCCATTTCAGCTCATAGTTAGAGGAAATCAGGGAAGTCAAGAAAAGGCAACAAGAAAGAAAAAGATTCCAGACAAGGGAACATACAGTGAAAATGACCAGAGTTGGGCGATGATGGAGTGTCCCATATGAGGAATAACTAGAAGGCCAGTATCATTGGATCAAAGGGTTCACAGAGGGAACTAAGGTGCATGACTGGAAAGATAGTAGGGGCCCAGATTCTGAAAGGATTTTAAAGTCAGAGGATTTTAAATTTTTTTGGAGGTAATAGGAAACTAGTGGGATTTATCAAATTGAGGGCTCGACACAGTAATCCTATATATTTTATTCTATTCATTTAAAAACTGTATTTTGAGAAGGGATCCATATGCTTCCCAAGACTGCCAATGAGACATGCAAAAAAAAAGTTTAAGGAATTCCTGTGTTAGAGGAAGCATATGGGGAAACATATGGAAGATGATTTGGTTAACAAAGGTGGACAGAGAGTTATCCATTCAAACTTATTTTAAAAGTTGATCCATAATTTCTCTTTCTCAGTCTTTTTGTCTTCTTGCCCTGACACTGCTAAGGGCTCAGATTTTTCAAGGAGAAGGAGCCTGAAGTATATCTGGTGGACTGAACCATGATGAATTAACTGTTTGTGAGTTCCAAGAACCAAGCTAATCCAATAAAGAAGTATTATGTAACTATCATACGCTTGGTGCTAAGGACAACCACAAAGACAAAATGAAATAAAATACCCTCAATGAACTTATATTTTCCTTTGGAGGATGCAATAGCTAAATAGATAAGCATACATGGACAATTAAAGAGGAGGAAAAGAGTAGTAACAACTTGTGCTCATCACAAGCACCTGCCACCTGATAAGTGCTCAACAAATGTCTTTTGACTGACTGACTGACCATTTAGGGGGATCAGGAAAAGCTTTCCTTAGAAGCTAGCAAATGAGATGAATTTTTAAATAGATATCTAAGAGGTAGAGGTGAGAAGAGATGGGGGAACAGCTTGGTGCAAAAGTAGAGACCAGAGCTGGAGTGTTGAGTGTGAGGAACAAGAATAAGATCAATTGGCTAGAACTTATCTTGTATTATAGTGAATAAGGTGAGTGAAAAGACTCTTTGATGGAAGTGGGAGACCCAGGTGTTACACATCACCCATTTCACACATTTTTGGACTTTCTGACTGTATCACTCAATTATGCTGATTTTTTTTTCTCTCTTAAAAAAAAACAAATTTGTCATATGGGAAGGTTCTCAGGGAAGGGTAAGATACAGGGAACACCATGGTGACATAAGAAACATAAAGCATCAATAAAAATTACTTTAAAAGTAAGTAATAATAAGATAATAAATGAATAAAAATAAGACTAATAAGGCTTAAAAGATAGATTGGAGCCAAGTTGTGAGAGGCTATCAATATCAACTGAGGCATTTTATCCTAGAGGCAATAGGGAGCTACCAAGCATTCTTGAGCAGTGCAGTGATATGGTCAGATTTTGTTTTAAGATGATTATTATATCTAGACTATGTCTCTCTCACCTTTCAGAAGAAGAAAATCCACTCTCACTCTATCAGACTTTGAGGCAAGAAAATTGCCCAGAAGTGGTTCAAGCACTTAGTGTATGGCAAAACCCACAATCTACTGTCTATGAAAAACTAATAAAGAGCAGAAGATGTCCTGGAGAGTTTGCTCCATCCTTCAGTGAACTGCAAAGAAATTTTGTGAAACATCGTCCAACCAAGCTGAAGAGCTTTCTTCGGCTAGTGAAGTACTGGTATCGAGAGGTAAGGTGGTCAGGGCATCCAAAGAATTCACCATGACTCCAAGTAGTCAGGAGAAAGAGAACCTAGAAAGATGAGTGTGACCAAGGGAAAGGATAATGTGTTTGTGATAAAGAAGATTGTGATTGCAAAATGCCTTTGAAAGTCTAACAACATTAACGTTCCTTTGTCAAGAGCACTGGGTATTTTCCCTTGTGTTTAAATTCTGGCTCTACTATTTGTGGAATATTTCTCCAGATAGCTGGTCCCTCATTTCTAAAATGATAGGTTTGGACTAGATCATCTCAAAGGTGCTTCCAACCACACATCTTATGGTCTTATAGGATGTCCACACAGGTATCAAGATTGTTGGGTCTTTTTGCTAAATCAATCAACAAAAACTTGGTAGGTGCTGTCCTGGGTGCTGGAAAGACAGTGATTTTAAAAATGAAATTGTCCGTGACCTCAAGAAGTTGGCATCCTATAATAATAGATAAAACATACATATTCAAATATATGCCCAAAATTACAAGATATGTTTGCTGCTAAATTGAAACAAAATTAACAAAAGGCAGAATTTTTAATCTAGGAGTCTGTGGACAGATTCTTGGTGGTTTGTGACCTTGGATAGGAAAAATAATTTTATAATTGTATTTCAATACTAATTTCCTTTATAATTCCAGGTATTTTGTTTTATGCATTGAAAAATTCCATAGGCTTTCTTGTGCTCCCAAAGGGGTCCAGGACACAAAAATAAAGACGATACCTGATATAAGACCTATATTAAATGATCAGTAATCATGCATTAAGCGCCTGACATATACCAAGAATTGTGTTGACTTTGAAGATACAAAGTGAAAGAGTCCCTGACCTCCAGAACGCAGCTGGGGGCATAGTAGATAAAGTACTAGACCTGACGTCAAGCAGATTTGAGTTCAAACGTTACCTCCAAAATTTTCTAGCTCTGTGTACCTGGGTAAATCATTTAATTTCTCTTAGGCCTAGTTTCCTCATCAGTAAAATGGGGATAATTCTAGCACCTGGCAATATTCTGTTGTGAGGATCAGATCTGTGTAAAAGGTTTTATAAATCTGAAAGGCCAGTTTTGAGGAGATGACATGCCCATAGAAAGCTAGGTCTATACAAGATACATACAGAGCTTTAGAAGAGAAGGCTCAGGAGAGAGAGGGAAAAATCTCTTGCCAGTGATCCTAAAAGACAGAGGTGAAGAGTAAGCATATAGTAGACATGGGGGACTGTCAGTGAAGAGACAAGAAATAGAGCATTGTATTGGAGGCATTGTGTTAAGTGTCAGATTGTCTGGGCATGAGAGTCAAGTTATGAAGGGGTAGTTCTATTAATGCCACATAAAGGAGTTTGTATTTCATCCTAGAAGCAATAAGGAGTCCCTGAAGAGAATAACATGGCCTGTACTGTTTTATGAGGGAGAATCACCTTGGCAGTTGAGTGTAGGATGGATTACAATGGAAGAGAGACCTTTTTCAGTAATCAAGATATAAGATAATGAGGTCCTGGTTTAGGGTAGAAAGGATGGGATCTAGATAAGAAATGTTATGGATAGAAACCATGAGATATGATTAAGTAGAGAGTGAACAGTTGAGGATAATGCTGAAATTGTAAACTTAGGTAACTAAAAGGATGGTGATGTCCTTGAATTAAATAAAAGGAGCAGGGAGAAATAGAAAGGCTTCATGTAGAAGGCGGGTTTCTATGCTGAGCTTATGAAGAAAACTAGGAATTCTAACAAACATGAGTGAGATGAGAGAGCATTACAGACATGTGAAACATTCTGTGCAAAGGCAGATGGGAGTTAGAGCAATGTGTAAGAAATCCCAAGATAGTTTGGCTGGACCCCTAAGCACACAGAAGGGGCTCATCAATGTAGGAGAAAGGGAAATTAGAATCAAGTTGTAACTAAAATACATTTATTGCTTAGAAGAGGTTGTCTTCACAGTATCCACTAAATCCCAGAAAAAGTGTGAATCGTTTCCCTTGGCCATGTCTACAGGACTGTCTTTGATCTTCTCAGCCCTCTTCCAGTCTAAATTCTGCCTCTCTTTGGTGACCAAAGAGAAATACGAATCCCTTACCATATAATACTTTTATCACCTAATGAATCTTCATGTACTAAAACCATTGTTTCTTTACCTTGACCTCAGAGCAATGTTATTATCAAATGAGATATTTGTAAAATACTTAATATATTGTCTGACTTCCAATGGTCTTGTGATGTAGAGAGCCATCTGCACCCAGAGAGAGGACTGTGGATCACCACATAGTATTTTCACTTTTTTGTTGTTGTTTGCTTGTTTTAGTTCTCATTTTTCCTCCTTTTTGATTTGATTTTTCTGGTGCAGCATGATAATTGTGGAAATATGTATAGAAGAATTGCCCATGTTTAACATATATTGGATTGTTTGCCATCTAGGGGAGGGTAAGTGAGGGAGAAAAAATGGAACACAAGGTTTTGCAAGGATGAGTGTTGAAAATAAAAACCTTTATAAACAATAAAAATAAAAAAGTAGAAAAAACGTATTGTCTGGCACATAAGTGCCTACTAAATGCTTATTCTCTGCCCACCTTCTTTTCAGTATAAGGTAAATTAAATAATAGCTAAAAGCAGGAAATGGTGAAAATGAGATTCAGAATTTTTTTTATCAATACCCAAAGGTCTTGGAAGAGGTTGAAAGTGAAATTCTTGGGACCATTGAAATCCTATAGACTAGCTAAGCCTCTAAAATGTGCTTAAAAACATGAATATTTAGGGATTTCAAGAGGTTAAAAAAACATGGAAAAAGCAGGATAGAAAAGACTTGAGAGTTTACTCAGCAATATTCCCAATCCGTAGCCCTAAAACTCCTCCATCTAAAAAATGTTTTTATCTCTTTTTATAGTACGTGAAAAAGAAATACTCAGGAAAGCATATCCCCCCCAAATATGCCCTGGAACTCCTGACTATTTATGTCTGGGAGATAGGAAAGCCAAATACAAATGACTTCTCTCTAGCTGAAGGATTTGTGACACTGATGAATTTGGTGAAAGATTATAGAAATATCTGTATCTACTGGACCGTTTATTATGATTTTGAAAATCAAGCAGTTGGACACTTTTTGAAAAGGCAGCTGAGATACATACCACAAACCAAGGAGAAAAAAAGGTAAGTAACTCCACTCCTTGATTCTGCTCTAGCTGGGTGACAGTCAATGGAGACTAAAGACAGTGTGTAAAAATAGCAATAGCTGGCAATTATGTAGCTCTTTAAGATTTAAAAAGTATTTTACATGTTAGGTAATGTAATAAATAGAACTCTGGGCCTGGAGTCAAGAAGATCTGAGTTCAAATCCAGCCTCATTCGCCTACTAGCTGTGTGACTACAGCCAAGTCACTCAACTTTTGTCTGCCTCAGTTTCCAAAACTATAAAATAGGGATAAGGATAGCACCTGCCTCCTGGGATTGTTGTGAAGATCAAATTAGATAGTATTTATAAAATGTTTACAGCATCGTGCCTGGTACATAGTAGGTGGCATATAAAATGTTAGCTATTTGAGACACACAACAATTCTGTAAAGTGTTATGATTATTTATTGCATTTTTACAGATGAGGAAATTGAGGTACTGAGAAGTTAATTTTCCAGTTAACTCCAGAGTTTTGTGTATTTGAGACAAAATCAAAGTATAGAAAATGCCTTGGATAAGAGAATCCAAGTATATTGTAATATTTGTATCTGAATTTGGAAGGGAAATCAGGGAAAGGTAGAACTCAGAGAATTGTTTTCGATGATCAAAGATGTGGATAACAATGAAAAGATCATGAGTTCTTTGTTCCAAGATGCCTGCAAGGGTCTACTGGCCTGTCTCAGTCTCTCCCTTTTTTTTTTTCTTTTGCCAATGCTCAACTCTCCTTCTAGTTACTGGACTATGTTGTCCATTCTTTCCAGGTCAGTTTGTTAAGTGCCAGGGAGAACTTGCCATCTCCCCTGGCTGCTGTGTTCAGATCTTGGGCTCGCCACTCCTTTCAGTCTACTCTTTCACAAATTGTATGAATCTCTTTAAGAATTCTGGGTGTGACCCAAATATATTTTGTGGCTGACATATTGTGACAGCCCAAGATTGCTCAGAGGGTTAGGAAAGAATGCTTGTTCATCTGAACTACAAGCCCAAGGATAATTAATCTATTCTCAACCACTAAATATATAAGGAAACAGTTCCCTGAACTGGTTTCAGGGAAATGAGAAGACCTTCTTTTCCTGACATGTAGTGTCATGGCCATGTAAGGTAAAAGGTAAAGCTGGGACATCTAAAATTCTTCCTACATCAAAATCTGTGACTCTGTTAAGTAATCTAGTTAACCAACTAAAAACTAACTAACCTGAGAGGCCACCAAGTTTTAGAGATGAGGAAATTGAGATTAATTAACCATGTTCCCTCCCCCAAAAAAAAAACACAATAAAAATAAAGTGAAAAAAATGTGCTTCAAATTGCATTCAGAGTTTATCAGTTCTCTCTCTTGAAGTAGAAAGAAGTTTTTATCGTGGGTTCTTTGGAATTGTCTTAGATCACTGTATTGCTGAGGTTCACAGTAGGTTATTGTTATGATATTGCTTTTACCCTGTACAATATCCTCCTCCTTCTGCTAACTTCATTTTGCATCAGTTTATTTAAGTCTTCCCAGTCTTATAACACAGTAGTACTCCATCGCTATCATAGACCACAACTTGTTCAGCCACTTCCCACTTCATAGGCATCCCCTCAATTTACTGGAGTGCTTTTTGATGGAAATAGTAACTAAGCAAGTCATTTCTCTCTCTGAAACTTGTGGGGAGGAAAATGAAAATCACAACTATTTTTTCAACAGCTCGATGAACTAACAATGTATAAATCCCCCAACACCTGATAGCCTAATATTAGAACGTGGCTACTTCTTATACAAATACATGGTAAACTAGATGATCTCACCTATTGTTATAACAACTATTTGCTGTCCTTGGATAAGAGATTGCTGTTTTTTCTAAAAAGGATTTCTTTCACAATTGTAAAAGTATTTGGTCATTTCCCCTTGTCTCTCGCCCTTGAACCTGGAATATTTTCTTATTGTAAAATATATCCTTTCACTTGCATCCCAGATACTTTCCTTTTCTTCTTTAATAGATTCCCCCCTTTCTTGATTCTCCCTAGGCTGAGAAATAATTTACTTTTCTGTCTTAAATTGCTACAGAATGTTGCTGATTGCCCATGTACTCTAGGTGAGCCTGAAAGATTATTTAAAAAAAAAAGTTTTTCTCTCCCCCAGAAATCTGAATTTGCTATTGTCAAGAGCAGATTTCTTAGCATCCTAATAAAGCTCTTTACTTTCAATTTGGACTCCTGTCTTTGGCCTATGTGAGAACCAGACCCCCATACCCACAAGGCTGAGAGAATTGCCTTCATTTCCTTATCTATAAAATGAAGGGGTTGAGCATGATGATGATGAAGGTAATATTAGTAATAATAGTTAACACTTAATATGTACCAGGCACTGTGCTAAGCACTTTCCAATAACTGCCTCATTTGATCTTCACAATAAGCCTAGAAGGTAGGTTCTATCAATATCCTAATTTTACAGTTGAGGAAATTAAAGCAAACAGATATGAAGTGACTTTCCTAGCAGCACACAGCTAGTAAGTACCCTCCTTGACTCCAGGTCTGTCATTCCATCCCCTGTGCTTTCTAGCTTTTTAGATGACCCCTACGGTCTCTTCCTGCATGAAATCTATGAACCTATGATCTTATAATTATTTTCCAATTTTAAATTCTATCATCCTAGGATGATAGGGCTAGGAGGGGAAGAATTCTCTATTGTTTCAATAGATCTGGGCAAGGAACCACCCTGAATAAAAGTGATCATTTCTTTGGTATTATAGGCCAATCATCCTGGACCCAGCAGACCCCACCAACAAAGTAGGAAACGGATACAACTGGGATCTGATAGCCAAGGAGGCTTCCTATTGCCTTAGCCAGGCCTGTTCTCAATTGAAAGACAGAATGCCCATCTCAAGCTGGAATGTAAAGGTAATGATTCTTCCTTTGGGGCTGCAAAGATATCTATATATTCCTACACACACACCCCCATGACTGTGGGATCCTGTAAATCCAACAAAACCTTCCTGTGAATGAGTTCTGGACTAGATGAGCTGAACTCTATCCCTGGGATTGGCTCTTCCTGAGACCAGAGTCATTTTCCCTCAAACTACAGGTCTCTGTAGTCAAAGGCACAAAAATGGGTGACAAAGAATACTCAAGTGCACTTCTTAGGAGGGGAGATCCATGGACAACCAAAGATACTCACCAGCTCTCTTTTTCTCTCCTTCTCCATTTCTTCCCCAGGGAGCAAGAAATATATGTGTGACTGTGATATGTCCTGGTTTACGGACATGGGAATATTGTTTGAATCCCTATGACCCCATTCAAAAGATAAAAAAGGAAATTGAAAAGGTTGAAAAGATCCCCATAGCTGATCAGCGGCTCTCCTTCAAGGAACCCAAGAGAAAGCGCCAGGTATTGATGGGACACAGCAACCTGGCAGAATATGACATCTTCTACAAAATAAAAATTGAAGTGCTGGTAATCAGTTCTGCCAGACACCATATCCATGTGAAATTTCCTGATAACACCTGCCAAACCTACCCCCTTGAAAGAAGAGATACTGTCCTAATGGTGAAACAGCAGATTGAAGAGCAGGGAAAGCATCCTGTGAAAAATCAGATTCTGAGATTCCAAGATCAATTCCTTCGGCAGAGAAAAACCCTCAGATACTTTGACATTCAAGATGGCGACACTCTGGAGTTGAAACTAAGCACTGCAAGTAAAAGGGGGAAATTGAAGACCAGAAAAGAGAAGGTGGTGTTGGCAAGAGTTTAGCAGTTATGGGAACATCCTCACGCTCCCATCAGTGAAGCAAGCTCTACTCTGATTCCTATGCTTCCTGTTCCACCCTCTCTTCCATCTTCCATATTGAGTGTTAGACTAAGATAATTCTTTAAAGGGACAGAAAAACTGTGTATACAAAAGTATAAAAAGACCCAGCCAAGTGAGAACTAAGTGAGAGTATAGCTATACTTGGGTTCTCAGTGCCCTCTAGGAAGTACCTGCCTAGCTGTGATGATTCTGGAGGAGAGGAAAGAAGTATTTAATTTTGATTTTGAATCTTTCTTAATTGATTCTTTTCCTCTCTTCTGAAATTGAGTTTTTAATTGCATTTTGCACTTCATAAATACTTTTTTGGCTGCCTTTTAATCCTGATATATGAAATTGTTTAAATGGTCTAACTTGGGTCTATCCCAAAATAGAGGGAAAGGAGCCAGGAATGATAGACCTGGCCCTTCCTTTTTAAACTACTCCTTTGAAAAGTCCCTCAATCCTTCTTTTCTTGTTCTTTGTCTTTTTTTTCTATGCTGAACTTAACAGCCCCTTGTTTACTGTACGGATCAATAAAATTTGTTTTATTTAGGACTTATCTTCTTGTTGGTGTTTCTGGCTCCTTGTGTACAGGTCTCCTTGTGTCCCCCAAGTCTAACACAAAATAGACATTAATAAATGCTTGTTGGTTGACTAATTAACTAATTGGGATCCACCTCCAAGGGAATGGGAAACCAGTGTAAGGCTCCTATTATTCCTGTGGAGTCCAGGCGTTGAAGAGCCAACAGTTAAAATTTTCTATATTTTCTCCTCCCACCAGCCCAGTGCAAAACTAGTGTGATCTTAAAATGAATTAAGAGATCTATTGTATCCATGATTAGGGAGGTGACAGTCCTATTGTCCCCTATCCTGTATAGAGTGTTCAAGGAAGACTAATATGTCTACTGTGAAGGCTCACTTTGCACTTCTCGGGGCTGCTCATCCATTTTGGGTGTCCACTCATCAACTAACTCTCTCCTGTGGCTCCTCCGTAGCATGTGCAGCAGCCTCACACAGAGTAAAATTGTCTCAAGAGATGGGCTAAACCAGGCAACAGGCTTCAAATTTTCAGTGAGTTAGGAAAATGAACACCTCAAGCATGTGAAGATTTTCTTTATTGGAATGGGCAGATGAGAACAATTTGTTCTCATTAAATGCTTAAAGCTTGGTCAGATGCCCAAAGACACTAAGGTCATCCACTGCATCCTCGCCATCCTGACTTTTGTCTTGATAAGTCTGGAGGAAAAGAGGAGACTGAAGACTTTGTTCAGCTTTGCCTCACTTAAATCCAATTCTTGTGCAAATCAAGGTGTCATTTCAAGATGTCACTGATCCTCTTTGAAATTTAAGGAGGAACACAGGCTACATTTAGGGTAGTGTGGAAACTCCTGGATGTCCCATTCTAGAAAGGCCATTAATCAAATGGAAAGCTTCTAACAGATAATTGAAATGGAAAGGGAGAAAACTCAATGGGATATGCACCAACCTGGATAATATAGAGAAAAATGATACTGTGAGACTAATAGTTATTGAGATGCCCAGAAACATGCCTTGTTTAATACCATAGAAAGAAACCAACAGGAAAAATCCCTGGCCTCCAACATTTAAGCACAATTGCATAGTTTAGACAATAGCAGTATAGACCAGAAATCCTCACAGGAAATTTGAACTCGGAGGTATTACCTTTGACTTGGTAGAATGAGAACAGGACTATTCCAGACATAGAAATTCTGCCAGGATATACTCATTCAAAAGAATGAGAGAGAGAGAGAAACAGACACAGACAGACAGAAAGAGAGAGAGAAACTGAAACAGATAACAAGATACACACAGAGAGATAAATTATATTAAGAAAGCTTACTCATGTAAAGAATTCTGAGAACCAAGCAGAGATTGGGAGGGGGAAATGAAGAATGGTGGGGATTTGGAAAAAGATGAAAAAAGAAATATGATTTTTTTTTAATTGAAACTATACCCTAAACCACTGAAGAGTTGGGGAAACTCATATCAAAAGTCTGCTACAGTAGTGATGGGGAGTTTTAGTTATTCAAACATCTGCTAGAGTGCTTTCTCAGCTTGGTCCCAGTGAGTAGAACTTGGAACAGTGAATGGACATTGGTAACAAGGCAGATTGAGCCTGGATGGAAGAAAAAATTTCCTAAAGACTGTTCAGCAGTGGAAAGGGATGCCTCAGGAGGAAAGGCATTCCTCTGCAATTGGAAGGACTCAGGCTAAAGTTTGATGACTGCCTGTTGGGGAGCTTGCAAAGGGAATTCTTAGAGGCAGAATCAAGATGGCAGAGAATGAACAGGGCATTGCCTGAACTTTCCCTAAGTTCCCTCAGAATCAAGACTAGATCATCAGGTCTTGAATGGATTTTGGAGTGACAGAACCCACAAACATTTGGAGTAGAATAGTTTTCCAGCTTAAGATATCTCAGAAGGGAGGGTAGCTAGGTGATGCAGTGGATAGAGCACCAGCCCTGAAGTCAGGAGGACCTGAATTCAAATCCTGCCTCAGATACTTAACACTTCCTAGCTGTGTGATCCTGGCCAAGTCATTTAACCCCAATTGCCTCAGCAGGGGAGGTGGGGGGGAGGGAGATATCTCAGAAGGACTTCAGGAAAGTCTGTCTCAATTGGGCATGGGAGAATTCAACCCAGCAGGAAGGCTCTTAGCCAAAATACAGCAGCATTGGCTACTCTGTCGTGGTTCAGAAGGCCAGTGGATCAGCAGATCACCTGGGAGATTTCTAGCGCAACCACAGAAGGCAAATTGTGAGCCTCCTAACGCCAACTTAACAGGCAAGAATTGGCCAGGCCACTCAGTGCAAGAGAGGAAGCCTGCATCACCATTGACCCCAACCCAGTTCTCTTGGAAGAATTTCAAAAAAAAATCTTAAAAAAGAGATAGAAGAAAAATGGGGGGGGGGGAATGAGAGCTATTCAGGAGAGTTATGAAAGTTTGGGGAGAAAGACAACACCTTGAAAAGGGAAGCACAGAAATTGACTGAAAAAAACAACTCCTTGAAAAATAAATTTGGTGAAAAGGAAATACATATATACTGAATAAAACAACCCCTTAAAAATAAATTCAGTGAAATGGAAAAAATACTGGGAATTCTTGTTTGAATTCTGACTGAATGAGACGGTTGCTAAGGACCTTTTCAACTTTGTGATTCTGGAAGATTCAAGTCACACTTACTATCTAAATTGAGAACCAGTCATCTTCTCTTGATTCCTTCAGACCTCTTCCAAATAAAAATGATGTACAAACAGTAAAAGTAATTGCAGCTGTCTCCACCACAAAATAACAACAAAAGGACCACTGAGAGATTTGTCTCTAAGAGAGCACAAAGAAAGGGAGAAAAAGGAAAGATGAATCTTAATTTGAAAAGAAAAAATTAAAAGGCTTAGAAAATTAAATTAAAATCTAACAAAACAAGTTGAAGAGGAAGAGTAGAAAGGGTTTTATCTGACTAAGAAGGGAAAAGGTGTAGAGGAACTAGATAACTAGATTAAAGGACTAAAAAAGGAAATTGATAAATTAAACAAAATTTCAAAACTAGGGAAAAGGATAATTCCCTGGGAAGAAAATCACTTGAGGATGAGAGGAAGAGAACCTGCGAGGACAAGACTGATTTCAAGAAGATTAAGCAAAAAATAACTAAAGAGAAAGGAATCTTCACAGAGTCGAGGGGGGATTTTAAAGTCCCTAATTCAGGGGGTGAAATACTATTAGATACAAATGGAGAAAATATGAACCAACTCTCATAACTTTGATTGTAAATTTATTAAGCCAATAAAATGAAAAACAGTTGATAAAGACTACAAAATTTTACAATATGTTGTTTACAAGCAACACATCTAAAAAGCAAAAATATACATAGAATAAAAATGAGGGACTTAGAACAAAATTTACTTTGTATCAAATGAATCCAAAAGATGAGGACTTGCAGCTGTACTCTCAGACAAAGCATACATAAAATTTGCAACAAAAAAGAGACTGAGTAAGAAAATGAGACAATTTCAGTATTAAATTGATATGCTCCAAATTACTTTAGCTTTTACATTCATAAAGGAACAGTGACTGAATTACAAGAAGACATAGATTGATACAATAATAAGAGGAGACTTGGATGTTTTCAAAGGGTTGAGCAAATCTAATGGAAAGATAAACAAAAGAGAATATAAAATTGAGTAAATAGCTGGAGAAACTAGTACTAAAACTAGAATAAGACATGGAATACATTTCTCAGAATTAGATGGAACCTTTACAAAAATTAAATTAAATACATAATAGGGCACAGAGATATTTCATATAAATAGGCAGAAAGAGTAAGTACATTTTTCAATAAATTTATTTATTTACTTATTAGCAATAAAAATGTTAAACACTTTGGAGAATACTAACAAAAGATATAGACCCGGATAAAAATTTGACAATAAAATCTTCAAAAATCAATAGATTAAATAAATTAAATCACAGAGAAAATGAATGCTTATGTGAAAGAAAAATTAAAATTATGAAATAACATACAAATATTTCTAAGATGCAATTAAAGAAGTAGTTAAGGGGAAAGTATAGCACTAAAAAAATGCAGTAGCAAAATAGAAAAAGAGAGGATTAATGAATTGAGTGTGCATTTTTAAAATTAGGAGACCAACAAATAAATCTAAAGATAACATTAAAGAGATGATTTTTAAAAACTAAGTAATAATAAATAGGAAAAGCAGGGGAAAACTATAGATATAATAAATAAGACTAAAAATTGGATTCTTTGAAAAATAAAAACTAACAAAAGTGATAAACCTTTATCCGGTCTTACTAAAAACACAAAAGAGGACAGAAAATAAAATCAATAAACTAACAAATTAGCAATGTGAAATCATAATAAAACCAGAAAAAATAAAGAAAATTGCCAGATTCAACCTTAAGATTCTGTTCTAGAAAGGGTCAGTGTGATTTGAGGCTTCTAAATAGGAAAACCAAGAACTGAAACGCAAAGAGCTATAAACATGAAAAGAGATCACAATTTAAGGTGTCATAGAAAAAGAGGGTTCATTGAAACTTCATATGAGCATCCCCCAGGTTTGCATTGGGCCCCAAGAAAAGGAGAATTAAGCTTTGTCTCAAAAAGTCTCCTTTCTTCTTCTCCAACTCCTAAGTCTTAGGAGATCAGTCTTGGGAATTAGAGCATTTAAAAGCTTCCAATTATAAGACTGGTGAGTACTAGACTGGAGAGTCAGCTTAAAGAGAAGGGTCAGTAAAACAATGTGAAACTACTCCCAAAGGGCTTTCAAAATGTGTATATTCTTTGGCCCAGCAATAATACTACTAGGTAGCCCAACAAGATTTTTTTTAAAAAGGAAAGGACCTATGTGTGCAAAAAGTATTTAGAACTGTTATTTTCATGGTTGTCAAGAACTGGACATTGAAGGGACACCCACCAGTTGGGGAATGACTGAACAAGTGATGGAATACTGTTGTGCTATAAAAAATGATGAGGGGAGAGGATTCTAGGAAGATGGTGGAGTAGGTCAGAAAATGTCTTCAGATTTCCCCAAAAAGAACAAATTTGCACCTCAAAGTGTACATAGACTGGTGAAAAAATAAAGACTATGGACAGAATAAGGCTTTGAAGAAAGACCCCAGGAGAGGATTTAACCAGTGTGAAATGCAAACACCCCTAGGCTAGCTCCACAGAAACAGCAAGTAGGAGCCGTCAGGCTATCCATGTTTGGCAGGAGCCTCAGCCAGAACCATAGAAACTTTCATCTCCCAGACAGCATGCAACATCAAGGGTCTAAGTCCAAGCAGAATGAAGCAACCTCCTCTGATTAGGAATGCTAAATCCAGCTGTGCTGCACAGATATGACCCTGGGAAAGGAGGAAGCAGCACAACTAGTAAGTGCAGAAGCAGTGGGGCAGGAATGTTGGTGGCTTCAGGCACTTGCATGAAGGGGGAACTTTTGGTTTGGGGTTCCAGGTCAGAGGGAAGAGCTGAAGCGAAGCTAGAGACATCCCCCCATCCTAGGATTAGAGGTGCTTATATTAATAGTTCTTATTTAAAAAAAAAATAATGAACAAAAAACAAAAGAAGAAGAAGAAGAAAGAACCCCACCATGAAACTTACTATGGGAATAGGGAAGACTAGGGTTCACCTCCAAAGGAAGATGCTGAAGTTAAAAAAAAAAAGCCTTTTCTACCCCAAAGAGTAACATTAAATGACTCCCTGTCCAGAAAGAATTTGTAGAAGAATTCAGAAAAGAATTCAAAAATCCAGTGAGAGAGACTGAGGAAAATTTTTTTTTAAAATAAAATAAAAACCATCCAAGAAAAACAACTAGAAAAGTAGATATAGAGTCTTTTTCTATTTTTAATAGCTTTTTATTTACAAGTTATATGCATGGGTAATTTTATAGCATTGACAATTGCCAAACCTTTTGTTCCAATTTTTCCCCTCCTTCCCCCCATCCCCTCCCCTAAATGGTAGGATGACCAAAACATGTTAAATATATTAAAGTATAAATTAAATACAAAATAAGTATACATAACCAAACCGTTATTTTGCTGTACAAAAAGAATCAGACTCTGAAATATTGTACAATTAGCCTGTGAAGGAAATCAAAAAATAAAAGGATTGGGAATTCAATGTAATGATTCTTCGTCATCTACCAGAGTTCTTTCGCTGGGTGTAGCTGGTTCAGTTCAATTCATTATTGCTCTATTGGAACTGATTTGGTTCATCTCATTGCTGAACATGACCACATCCATCAGAATTGATCATCATATAGTATTGTTGTTGAAGTATATAATGATCTCCTGGCCCTGCTGATTTCCCTCAGCATCAGTTCCTGAAAGTCTCTCCCGGCCTTTCTGAAATCATCCTGCTAGTCACTTCTTACCAAACAATAATATTCTTATACCACAATTTATTCAGCCATTCTCCAATTGATGGGTATCCACTCAATTTCCAGTTTCTGGCCACTACAAACAGGGCTGCCACAAACACTCTTGCACATACAGGTCCCTTTCCCTTCTTTAAGATCTCTCTGGGATATAAGCCCAGTAGAAACACTGCTGGATCAAAGGGTATGCACAGTCTGATAATTTTTTGATCATAGTTCCAAATTGCTCTCCAGACTGGTTGGATGTATTCACAATTCCACCAACAATGTATTAATGTCCCTGTTTTCCCACATCCCCTCCAACATTCTGCATTATCTTTCCCTGCCATTGTAGCCAGTCTGACAGATGTGTAGTGGTATCTCAGAGTTGTCTTAATTTGAATTTCTCTGATTAATAATGATTTGGAACACTTTCATATGAGTGGTAATAGTTTCAATTTCATCATCTGAGAATTGTCTGTTCATATCCTTCGACCATTTATCAATTGGAGAATGGCTTGATTTCTTATAGAGTCAATTCTCTATATATTTTGGAAATGAGACCTTTATCAGAACCTTTGGCTGTAAAAATGTTTTCCCAGTTTGATATAGAGTCTTAAAGAAGAAAATAATTCTTTGAAAATTAGAATTGGGCACTAAATTCTAATATTAGAATTTATATATATATATATATATATAAAGAGAGAGACAGAGAGAGAAACAGAGAGAGACAGAGACAGAGAGGGACAGACAGACAGACAGAGATAGACAGAGAGAAAGAGAGTCAGAGAGAGAGAGTGTGTGTGTGTGTCAAAGAGAGAGAGAGAGAGAGAGAGAGAGAGAGAGAGAGAGAGAGAGATGAATGGTAGTGGACAAGGTATATAGATTAGTGAGAAATGGATAAAGGGGGGAAGGATAGCATATTATGAGGTGGGATATATAAGGGTGTTTAGATTAATTGAAGTGGGATAAAGTATGTAGATTAATGGGAATGAGATAAAAAGGGAAGTAAAGGTTGGTGGAAGAAGATAAGGGAGGGATCTACAGGTAGAAGAGGTTAAGTAAATAGCAAGGCAAGTTAAGGAGCAGAATTAAATTAGAAGAGTTAGCAGGAATAGAAAATAAGAGATGTACAGAAACATTACGACAAAGATCAGGAGCAGAATTTATTAGGAAAAAAAATTAGGTCTAGTAATCACTGATCTTAGACAAAGTCAAACTTAAAGATTCAACTGAGAGAGAAATCTACATTATATATGTAAGCCATATTAATATTATTTTCGATGTATGTTTACATGTAGGTGAATGTGTGTATATATATGTGTATATATATATATAAACATATATATATGTCTGAGTATATATGCATGTAGGTCTATGTATAGATTTAGATATAGATATATGTCTGGGTATGTAGACTGATAGATATATATATATATCATGTATTTAAAAACATGTTTGGGCTTAACTGCAGCCTGCTGGAGAGAGGTAGGGGGGAATTAAAGAGGAAAAAAAGAATAAATTTTAAAATGCAAAGCAAAGGGCAAAAACATAACCTACAAGGAAGCAAAGAAAAGATGAACACCCATGAATATAATTTCTTCTATTACTATAAATGCTTTCTTGAAATAGAAATGTACCATTACATATTTTGAATCTTCCCTGATGTTCTGCTGGGCACATAACAATGTTTTGTCTTGTTTTGTTTTTATTTTCCTTTTCTGTCTTTCTTTTTTCTATTCTGTTTTTCTTATTTTGTATTTAGTTCAATAAATAAAAAAACATATTTTTTTAAAAAGAAAGAAATTATAAGCAGGATGATTTTAGAAAACACCTGGGAAGATTTATATAAACTGATGAAAAATGAAGTGAACAAAACCAGGAGATCATTATACAAAGTAATAGCAAGTAATAGTAAGGATGATTAATTGTGACAGACTATTTAGCTACTGTCTTTAGTATAGTAGAAGCTACTCTAATCAGTACAATAAGCCCCCAAAATTCCAAAGGACTAAAGATGATAAATATATCCACATTCAAAGAAAGAATTGATGGTAAGTGAATTGAATTCTGCAATTGAAGGATACTTTTTTTAAATTTTCATTTATTTTTCTTGATTTTTTTCCCCAAGATGGCTAATATGGAAATGTTTTACATGACTTCACATGTATAATTGATGTCGTACCACTTCCCTTCTCACTGGGGGTGGAGGAGCTAGAGATAAAGAATTCCGAATTTGAAATATTTAAAACAATGTTAAAATAAAGTATAATTATTTAAAGAAAGAGATGGAAGCAGTTCTAGGAAACAATCTAGGAATAGGAATTTTTGCAGGGCCTATTGGAAATATGATCCCTGAGACTGGATGATTTTCTTTAAAGCTCAGATACTCTAGCCAACCAAGCTGTGGAAAAAGATGAGGACCAAGGAAGTTCTGTGGGAGTCATGTTTCCAGAAATATATATATATATAAAACACATGAGGAGACTCAGGTAATGAAGCTAATAAAGATGAGAAGATGGGCATCCCAGGGAATGAGGGCACCTGATCTTTGGCAGTTGGTTACCTGAACTTGCCAATATCCCAGACAATGTAAAAACCCAGGGAACCAAGCCAGAAGAAGTGATAGGTTTATGATTCCCCATAAGACAGAAGAAATCAAGGAAGGACCCAGAATTCCCAGATGCTAACTGCCTGGCTCACTATTATCCCAACCTCCTAGAAAACATATAGAATTGAAACATATAGCTATATTCTCTATATAGAGAGAAACTTGAGCTAAAAAAACTTTTGAAGTATTTTTATGGGACTGCTAAAGAATATATGCATTTCTCAATCATATGTGAAACTTTAAAAACTGACCATGTCTTAAAGCACAAAGATATTTTTCTATTCTCCCTATTGGAACATATCCACAAGACCATCTCTATTTGCTTTCACATGTTTCTTCTTGCTGAGTCTAAGTAAGTCAGATAATGTCCAGTTTTCCCCAAAACATCCATGAGCCCCTTAGATCACTGTTTAATTACCAGGTCAAGTGATTGACAACTTTTTACCAAATAAAAGAGAGAACTCTTGGGAAACTTCTTCACTTCCCTAAGCTCAAGTTTCTTGTGGTATATTTATTTAATCACCAAAGGGCATCTCTATCCATTCAACTGATCTTGCTCTGCAAAAGAATATGGGGGGAAAAAAAACAAGCTCTTCTCTTGTCCTTTTCTCAGAATTGATATTTCCTGGTGCTAGAAGAATTAGCTTTCACTGAAGAATTAGAAAGGATAAGGACACAATAATATCTCAGGTTTATGGGATGGACAATCATTTCCATTTCATTTCCCAGGAGGGTTCTAGGGTTCTCATACTTACCTTCACAGTTTGCATATAATTCACTAGGCAGAATTGCTGAGTAAATGCTATGTTCTCTATGATTCTGAAAGAATCTGTGTTCCTCCATCCGTCAGGTCCATTTTTCTCTCTGTGGGACAGTACTGACTTGTCATGGGGTGTTTGCATTTGTGAATTTAGTCAATTGGAACTTGGGTCTAGGCCCCACCTCTGGCCAAATCACAATTCCTTCTTTTTTTATTTTTAAAATTTAAAACTACATACAAAGATAGTTTCTGCGTCCTTGATTGGGTCTCTCCTTGCTCCCTTTTAACTTTTCCCAAATGATTTCTCACTGCTCGATGTTGCTGTTGTTGTTGTCTATCCTTAGTTTCTGAAAAGAACTAATGACATTACAATGTTGGGGTCAGCCTTCAGTGTGTTCAGCTGTAGCTGACCTGTTGAATATGAGTTTGAAAAGCTCAGCTGCAGCTTGGACAAAAGTAATCCATTAGAACATTTGGGATGAAGATGTCTCTGGATTTGCGCAGCTCATATTTCTTTTGTGCTGCCGCAATTGTGCTTTGCTCATGGAGTACATTGCCTTCTTTGTTGTGGACACAGCCATCCTGGACAGTCCTGTGCTAGAGTCTCCCATGTCTCACAATTGAAACTAAAGTTCTTTAAAGAGACCTTGGCAGTGGGCGCCCCAAGGCAAGATTGTCAGGAAATTCAATGTCAAAAGATTAGATACTTCTCCAAAAGGGAATATTTCATTGCTGACCTTAGGGAAAGCTGAATCAGCACACAATTAACAACAGTGAAGTAGAAAAGGATCGGGCAGCTTTCAGAGACCTGGTGTACAGCAACACATTTGCTCATCTGGGTCAGAACATTCACGAACATCAGAAGTGGCTTGATGTAGTTGATCAATGGAATAGGTTAGGTTCAAAGGACAAAACAGCCAATAACCTTAATTATCTAGTGTTTGACAAACCCAAAGACCCCAGTTTTTGGGATAAGAATGCATTATTTGACAAAAATTGCTGGGAAAATTGGAAATTAGTATGGCAGAAACTAGGCATTGACCCACACTTAACACTGTACACCAAGATAAGGTCAAAATGGGTTCATGATCTAGGCATAAAGAATGAGATCATAAATAAATTGGAAGAGCATAGGATAGTTTACCTCTCAGACCTGTGGAAGAGGAAGGAATTTATGACCAAAGAAGAACTAGAGATCACTATTGACTACAAAATTGAAAATTTTGACTATATCAAATTGAAAAGTTTTTGTACAAACAAAACTAATGCAGGCAAGATTAGAAGGGAAACAATAAACTGGGAAAACATTTTTACAGTCAAAGGTTCTGATAAAGGACTCATTTCCAAAATATATAGAGAATTGACTCTAATTTATAAGAAATCAAGCCATTCTCCAATTGATAAATGGTCAAAGGGATATGAACAGATAATTTTCAGATGATGAAATTAAAACTATTACTACTCATATGAAAGAGTGTTCCAAATCACTATTGATCAGAGAAATGCAAACTAAGACAACTCTGAGATACCACTATTCACCTGTCAGATTGGCCAGAATGACAGGGAAAGATAATGCAGAATGTTGGAGGGGATGTGGGAAAACAGGGACACTGATACATTGTTGGTGGAGTTGTGAATACATCAGCCATTCTGGAGAGCAATTTGGAACTATGCCCAAAAAGTTATCAAACTGTGCATACCCTTTGGTCCAGCAGTGTCTCTACTGGGCTTATACCCCAAAGAGATACTAAAAAAGGGAAAGGGACCTGTATGTGCCAAAATGTTTGTGCCAGCCCTGTTTGTAGTGGCCAGAAGCTGGAAAATGAATGGATGCCCATCAATTGGAGAATGGTTGAGTAAATTGTGGTATATGAATGTTATGGAATATTATTGTTCTGTAAGAAATGACCAGCAGGATGAATACAGAGAGGATTGGCGAGACTTACATGAACTGATGCTGAGCGAAATGAGCAGAACCAGGAAATCATTCTAAATCTCAACAGCGATACTGTATGAGGATGTATTCTGATGGAAGTGGATTTCTTTAACAAAGACAAGACCTAACTTAGTTTCAATCTATCAAGGATGGACAGAAGCAGCTACACCCAAAGAAAGAACACTAGGAAATCAATGTAAACTGCTTGCATTTTTGTTCTTCTTCCCAGGTTATTTATACCTTCTAAATCCAATTCTCCCTGGGCAACAAGAAAACTGTTCGATTCTGCACACATATATTGTATCCAAGATCTACTGTAATCTATTTAACATGTATAGGATTGCTTGCCATCTTTGGGGAGAGGGCGGAGGGAGGGGGGGGAAAAATCGGAACAGAAGTGAGTGCAAGGGATAATGTTGTAAAAAATTACCCTGGCATAGGTTCTGTCAATAAAAAGTTATTTAATAAAAAAAGAAGAAAAAAAAAGAAGTGGCTTGATGAAAATGAGAATTCCACCAGGTTTACCATCCTCGTGCACAATAACAGTAATGTTGTAATAATGATCAAAGATGTAAGACTTGACTACTCTGATCAATACAATGATCCAAGACAACTCCAAAGGCCTCATGATGAAAAAAATGCTATCTACCTTTGGAGAGAGAACTGATGAATTCGGAGAGCAAATTGAGAGCGAAATTATTTTCTCTCTTTTGTTCTTTTAGTTATGCTATGGTAAATATGAAAATGTTTTGTATAACTTCCCATCTATAATCAATATTAACTTTCTTTGCCTTCTCAGTGAATGTGGTAGAAAGGGAAGGAGGAAGAAAATTTAGTATTCATAATTAAAAAATAAAAGAATTTCTAAAATTAATAAATTGTTTTGATGAATGTATATGCAATGACATACTAAATAAATAAATTCCCTCTCCTGCTTTGCTTCTATGGTAGAAACAACAACTTCATTCTTCCCTCCTTGCAGTTTGGGTTTTTTTCTTAAAAGGTATTTAAAAATCACAGCATAGTATTTTCATCTTTTTGTAGTTGTTGTTTGTTTGCTTGTTTTTTTTTCTTTCTAATTTTTTCCCCTTTTGATCTGATTTTTCTTGTTCAGCATGACAAATATGAAATATGTTTAGAAGAATTACATATGTTTAAGCTATATTGAATTATGTACTGTCTAGAGGAGAGTGGAGAGGAGAGGGAAGAGAAAAATATGGAATACAAAAATATGGGATAACAAAGTGAATGTTAAAAAAACTATCTCTGCATGTATTTTTAAAAAA
Organism: Sarcophilus harrisii; assembly: GCF_902635505.1. Classification (NCBI taxonomy): domain Eukaryota; kingdom Metazoa; phylum Chordata; class Mammalia; order Dasyuromorphia; family Dasyuridae; genus Sarcophilus; species Sarcophilus harrisii. The sequence goes on along the minus strand of NC_045426.1, from coordinate 699,193,695 downwards.
CAAAAAGCCATTATTATTTTAAAAGGTATTCATATATTCCTTAAGACTTAGTTGAATTTCCACTCTTTCTGTTAATGTTTGCTTGCATTTTTGTTTTTCCTTTTCAGGTTATTTTTACCTTCTTTCTAAATCCAATCTTTCTTGTGCAACAAGATAACTGTATAAATATGTATACATATATTGTATTTAACATATACTTTAACATATTTAACATGTATGAGATTACCTGCCATCTAGGGGAGGAGGTGGGGGGAAGGAGGGAAAAGTGGGAACAGAAAGTTTTACAAGGGTCAATGTTGAAAAATTACCCATGCATATGTTTTGTACATAAAAAGCTATAATAAAAAATAAAATTTAATTTAAAAAAAAAAGACTTAGTTGAACCAGGAAACTAAGGGCTTATTATAGTCTGTTGACCATCTGAGCTAGAGGACCTCTAAGATGCTTAGCAGGTGATGGAAGTGTCACTCCAATGAAATAACTCAAGGTGTCCTCAATGGTTATCCTCTTGAATATTCTCCTGTGATATCTAAGTAAATCTCCTTTTGTTAACTATTGAATGACAAATATGAGGTTTGTTCATTTTTTAAATTTTCTTCCAGTGTCTAAACTAATTAACTAGGGAACTGGCCTGAGTCATCCCCAGCCTAGAATAACTATTTGCTATTTAGATAATTGGGGAAATCACTTCATCTGTCATGTCCTCAGTTCATCTTCACAATGAGGAGATTGAATTAAATGAAATCTGAGGTCCCGATCTAAAATCCCATGACTCTGGAAGAGGGAACATAGAGCTGCCATCTCAGATTGGGTTATCCAGGTATTGACAACAGCTAAGTACCTGATCTCACTTTCCCTATGAGTGTGGGACACTATTGGCTATGAGGAATGATGAAGAAGGGGACTTACTATGCAAATTTACAAAAATTATCTCATTCGATCCTGCAAGGTATGTGCTATTTTTATTCCCATTTTACAGTCAAGGAATTGAAACAGACAGGAATTAAATGACTTTCCTAGGTTCACACAGCTAGTAAGACTGAGGCCAGATTTGAACTCATAAAGTCTCCCTAATTCCAGACCCATTAGGCACTATTCTATGCTCTATGGTGCCATCTAGCTGCCCCCATATTTATAATTGGAGTTTTGTTTTTATTTCTCACCTGAAGTTGGGAATGGAGGGAGAGAAAATGGATTCTTGTTGATTGAAAAGATAAAAATTAATCTTTTGAAGAGCTAATAGTATTTTGTGGTAATAAAAAATTAGAAACAAAAACCAAAACAAAGAATTAGAATGTCTAAATCAATTGTGTTGCAAGAGAACTAGTCTTTCCCCCAAGGGTGACTTATATCAGGTGATTCGGGCATGTGTCCAATCCAGATTACATTTATTAAGTGAGCTAGCTGAAACAGAGATGAGGGAGGGGAGATGGTTAGGTGAGAGGGTTACTAAGAGAAATTCTAATAATTTTTTCTAAAGAAACATATAAAAAAATTTAAAAATATATCAAAAAAACCAATCAATAGTGACTTTGTGACTGTGTGTAAACAAGAAGTACTTGGATGAGGGTTCAAGAACGAAAGTCATGATTTATAATGGGCCCCTTCTCTACATTAAGATTGTCTCTGGAACTCTGAGAGTGAGTGGATTGTAGCTAAGTGCAGATGGCTGTGCCCAGCTCACTTCCAAAGGAAAAATACATGATTGGATACAGAAATACCTTTCATTCAACAGGAAAAGAGGAAAGGAAGGAAGGAAGAGAGAATTAGAGGAAACATAGATTAAGAAAGGAATCAGTTCTGTTGGAAGACAGGTTGAAAAGTGTGATCCAGGCCAGAGAGAGAGGCAAGATTGTAGAAGTCCAGAACTCTGGAAAAGTATCCTTGAAACAAGAATACTTACAACAGGGTGATTGATGAGATAATGGTTCTCTAGTTTACATATATTTAGTATGGCGATGTAATGGTTCTACAGTTGGCACATGCTCAGTGTGCTATGGTGATGTAATTATACTAAGGTCTTTAAGGGCTGAGAGCATTGGAGATGACAGAGACAGGAGAGTGTGTGCTCGAGCTTGATCTCAGACTCCAGCCTCTAGACTCCAAACTCTAAACTCCAGACTCTATCCCTGACCATCTTGGTAGTGACTCTCCTGCTAAGACCAAGGCCCATCCAGAACTCCTCAAGAAAGCCAACCTGGACATTACATAAGACCAAGAGGAATTTGTAGATGTCATGTTAGGTTCTAAGGCCAATATGCAAAGTTATCAATTAATCAAGGAATATAATTATAGCTATTCCCACTCAATGCAAGGCAAACACCATCTGCCTCGAGGTAGGGCTGTTGTCTGAAACTGAAAGGGGAGATGAGTACAGAACAGTAGTTCTAAGATGTAATAGGGTTGATCTTTATAAGTCAGGGTAGGCAAAATCACAGGAGAAAGGAAGGAAGGAAGGAAGGAAGGAAAGAAGGAAGGAAGGAAGGAAGGAAGGAAGGAAGGAAGGAAGGAAGGAAGGAAGGAAGGAAGAAGGAAGGAAGGAAGGAAGGAAGGAAGGAAGGAAGGAAAGAAAGAAAGAAAGAAAGAAAGAAAGAAAGAAAGAAAGAAAGAAAGAAAGAAAGAAAGAAAGAAAGAAAGAAAGAAAGGAAGGAAGGAAGGAAGGAAGGAAGGAAGGAAGAAAAAAAGGAAGGAAAGAAGGAAGGAAAAAAGGAAAGAAAGAAGGAAGGAAAAAAGGAAAGAAAAATGATATACTGAGAGCTAGATGCCATAGTGATTAGAGTACTGGCCCTGGAGTCAGGAGAACTTGAGTTCAAATTTAATCTCATATACTTACTAGCTGGGTGACCGTGGGCAAGCCACTTAATCCCATTGCATTCCCCCAAGCCTCCTCCTGCCCAAAAAGGTGGAAGAGGGGAATATGTTACAGAAACCTGTTATTTCCAGGAAGTCTCCACTTCTACAGTCTATAAGACGGAATATAATTAGAAACCAAATTGTGAAGGTTCCCAGGCTCATACAGCTAGTAAGTGACTGAGGTCAGATTTGAACTCATGATGTCTCCCTAATTCCCCATTTCATCACCCCATTTCCTTGGCATGGGAAATCATTCCATCCATATTCTAGAAAAGTGTTAGCAGTTAGCATTTCCATGGAATCAGTTGTGCAAGGTCACACAGCTACTAAATGACAATGGTCAGAGCTCAGTTCAGATCTTCCTCATCTCCATGAGGCCATAGCGGAAAAACTACTTTTAACTTGAGTTCAGATCCTGACTTCCCCAGTTTACCTCTCTAATCCTGAGCCATCCATACGCTCCTTATGACCAACACACTAATCCCCACACTAGAACTTGTCTTAAATATTAAACTAAATTGTGTTTTCATTTTTAAGAGGGGCTTCTGGCAGAACCAAGAACCTGGATCTGTCCTGTGTTCCACCCTGATTACCCATTACTCCCCTTCTCATCCTCTGTGGCCAAATCAAACTGACCTTTAATACTCCTTTCTTCCTGTGGCTGCCCCCAAAGCTGGGGATATCTTCCTTCCCTCTGTTTCTTTGTTAAGGGATGTCAAACTCAAATAAAAGGGCAGGCATTAAGGATCCTTCCACAAGGATCTCTATGGGCTTCGTATTGACTTAGAAAACCACAAATTAATACTATGGAGAGGGGTTGGATTTTAATTTATTTTCTTAAATATTCCCCAATGACATTTTGATCTCTTCCAGGAGGGCTAAAATATTTGCCATTTCTATCTCAGAATACCTGATTTCCTTCAACACTCAGTTCAGGTGCCGCCTTCTACCTGAAGTCCTTTCTAATCTCAGAGCTACCAGGAGAGAGCCAAGGTGGTCAGTGGATAGAGTACTGGTCCTGAAGGAGACACAGAATGTGACCTTAGGGAAACTGTTGATTTCAAATCTGGGCTCAGACACTTATTCAGTTGTGTGGCCCTGTGTAAGTGTCTTATGCTCGGTCTGCCTCAGTTTTCTCAACTGTGGAATGGGTAGGTGTTATTAAAATCTCCTACCTCCTGGGAGAATTGTGAGAATCAAATGGAATAGTATTTGTAAGGTACTTAACACAGTGCTGGACACTTAATAAATGCCTGCTTCCTTCCAGTTCTTCATGACCCCATTTGAATGGTTTATGTTTTGGGTTTTTTGGCAAATGGCGTGCCATTTCTTCTCCAGCTCATTTTACAGGTGAGGAAACTGAGGCAAACAGGATCACACAAGTAGGCTGGATTTGAACTCAGGAAAATGAGCCTTCCCTGATTCCAAGTCCAGTACTCACTCCACTCCACTAATAGTTCAACCCCTACCAAAGATTAGTCCAACATACAAGCACTGCCCCTTGCTTTGAGCAGGGGAGAGGAAATTGGGTAGAGTTGGGGCAAGAATAGAAGGGCTGTGGAAGGAGAGAGAGGTTGGATAAGCCCAGAGATATGTGATCCCTGGGAAAGTCATTTAACTTCTGTCTGTCTCAGTTTCCTCAATAGTAAAAATGAGGACCCTGAGAGCTGGGCATGTGTGCTTCAGCCCAGAGAAGGTGCTTAAAGAACATCAAGGACATTTGCAAAGAAAAAGTGCTGAATAACGGTCAATGTAGGGAGAAAAGTGTGAGATTTCAAATACTGGTTTCCAAACGTCATAGAAAGGAAAATCAAAGAGAGCAGAAAACTGAAACTAATGCAGAGGCTGGCCTCCTAAGGTGGTCCAGTAGCCAGCCAGCCAGGGATCCTGACTCAGAAGACACCCTTTGCTCGAGCTGTTGACTCTGAGAAGAGAAGTCCCGGCTGAGACCTGATCCCACAAAAGTTCCCCTCTTTCTTGACCCCTTTGCCATCAGGACAGAGAGAGTAAAGGCAGAGCCACCTTAAGAAGGAGGTCAGGGGTGGGCTGGACAGCTATTTATCTATTGCCCTCTCCAGTCCTAAGCACAGATGGAGCCACTCGGGAACCTGTTTGAAACTCCGGCAGAAAGGCTAGATGCCTTCATAGCTCATGAACTCCTCCCTACCAAGGAGACCAAAAGGGAAGTCCACGATGCCTTCCAGATGATCCAGAGATTTCTTCATGGTTGGTGTTTCAAGGAGCAACAGGCTGGAATGTGGAAGGTGATGAAGGTGAGAGACTGCCCCGGGGTGGGGTGGACTATGCCTATCAATGCTTCTCCTCCCATCTCCCCTGCCAGAGAGCCACCCATACAGCCCAGGAGTCAAGTCAACAACATTTATTAAGTGCCTACTATGTGCTGGGTATTGTGCTAAGAGCTGGAGATACACAGAAAGACAAAAAAAACCTACAATTACTTGTAAAAAACAATTTTTGTCATTTAGATTTTAAAATGTTAAGCTCCAAATTCTCTTTCTCCCTCCCCTAACTCTTCTTTGAGACAATAAGGAGTTTGATTTTACAATCTAGAAGGAGAGACAAAATGCAAACACTTACAAACAAGATATGTACAGAACGGAGACATCACAGAAGGAAAGGGATTTGAAAAGGCTTATTTCAGAAGGGATTTTAGCTGAGATCTGAAGGAAGGAAGCCCGGGAGTCCAGAGGGCAGAAATGAGGAGGGACTGAGAGTGCATCTGGATGAGCATCTTGCAAGAAGGGTCTCTTTTGTCCCAATCTTCCTCTTCCCTGCTTCTCTCCATCAATCTCTCTGAGCTCTTCCTGCCTTCCAGGACTCAGGCAGATTTTTTACATCCTCCTATAGCCAAGGCTTGATCCATTCACCACCCCAGTTGCCTCTATCTACCCTCTCGCCCATCCCAACTCCTGCTTTCCTCAGCGATAAGGCTCTTTGCACCCAAGCAATTCTTCACCTAACTTGCTGAGCTAATTGGCACCAATTTATTAAGCTATTATGTGCTCAACATGTCAAACTATTATGCACCCAATTTGTTCACAGCAAACAAGTCTAACTTACTAATATACTCCCAACTAGCTAAGTACAGAATACCAATTCACTTAACTGTGTGCCAATTTGTTTAAACAATGGGCACAGTTACCCAGTGTATATGCTTCTGGCTTGGTAGACTAATGGATTGCTAATCTGCTAAGTTACCTCTCGCCTGCCTTCCTAAACTAATACAGTCCCAACTTAGTAAATAAATTAAACTAGTATATTCCCAACTTGATAAATTAATGATTACCCAGTTGCTAAATTAATGGGTACCAACTTGCTAAAACAGCACATATCTAATGTTTATTTCAGTAATATTTTATTTTTCCCAATTACTTGTAAAAATCATTTTTGTCGTTTACATTTCAAAATGTTAAGCTCCAAATTCTCTTCCTCCATCCCCTAACTCTTCCTTGAAACAATAAGTAGTTTGATATAGATTACACAGAAAAAAATTTCCAGACTAGTTATATTGTGAAAGAAGATACACAATGCAAAAGAAAGGAAGGAAGGAAGAGGTAGAAAGAAAGAAGGAAAGAAAGAAAAAGAAAGCAAGAAAGCGAAAGAAAGCAAGAAAAAGAAAGAAAGCCAAAAAAAGAAAGAAAGAAAGAGAGGGAGGAAGGGAGGGAGAAAGGAAGGAAGGGAAGAAGAGAAAGGAAAGGAAGGAGGGAAGGAAGGAAGGAAGGAAGGAAGATGGGAGAGAGGGAGGGTGGAAGGGAGAAATATGTGCTATTTTTATTCCCATTTTACAATCAAGGAATTAAAACAAAAGGAAATAAATGACTTTCCCATGGTCATACAGTTAGTAAGTGACTGATGCCAGATTTTCATATGTTTTAATCTCTATTTAGACTCTACCAGTTCATTCTCTGGAGATGGATAGTATTCTTTCATCATGACTCCTTGGTTATTTTATAACTCAGAAAAGCTAAATCAATTAGGGTAATCATCACACAACGTTGCTGTTACTATATCCAATATTTTCCTGATTCTGCTCACTTCACCTTGCATCAGTTCATATAACTCTTTCCAGGTTTTTCTGAAATCATTCTGTTCATCATTTCTTATAACATAATCATATTCCATTAAAATCTTATAGCCCAAGCATGATAAATGTGTAAAAGAACATGTTTAACATGTATTGGATTACTTGCTCTCTAGGAGAAGGGGGAAGGGAAAAAGAAAAATTTGGAACACAAGATTTTGCAAAGGTAAATGATGAAAACAATCTTTGCATGTATTTTGAAAATAGAAAGCTATTATTTTTTTAAATCGTATAGCATAACTTTTCATTACCAATTAGGCCACCCTCAACCAATTTTTCTCCACCAAAAAAACTTAATATTTTTATAATTATCCTTTTCTCCTTTTTATCTCTGGAAACAACCTATAGTTAAAACTTATTTTAAAATAAACAACCACTAAACTAAAAACCCCCACTTTTAAATCAATGTCGAACCAGCAATAATTTTCTAACTAAACATTTCCAACACTAATTCATGACACAACTCCATAAAACCCCCTTCTTTTGTTACTTTCTGCCCTTGTTAATAAAACACCAATTCAAATCAAACCCCTTTCACTAAAACCCTTATCTCAACAGCCAACTCCATATTCTTCCCTTAAGTCCTACCCTCCCCCACCACCTGTTTGTTTATCTGTCCCTCCAACCCACTTCCCCGAAAAACTTGAGGGCGTCCCCAGAGGATGGAGGAAGTATCTGAGGGAGGAAAAATTTCAAACCTTTACCCTGGCTCAACAAACCCTGTAAGGACTCCCCACCCAGAGGTGGTCAAACCATCAACTAAAGAAATCCAGGACCAAAATATCTCAAATGGAGGTATACCTATTTGTTTGGAAGATCACACCACCAACTCAATTTATTTAATTAAAAAAAGAAACACCCCTGGATTGCCAGGGGGAGAAGCGAGGTAACTTTCATATTTCCCATGCATCGTTCCATTCTCCACAATGAAATGATCCAAAGCCATTCTATCCAAATCTTTGGTTCTACAAGAGATAGAAAACCCACTCTCCGTCAACGAGTGAATTTCTGTTGTCCTTCAATGACATTGATTGAATTTATTTGAAACATTTAGCAAAGACAAGGTCTACAAAGATAAAAATAAACAATTCTCACCTTCAGAAGGCTTCTACTCTATCATGGAGAAACAACACAAACACATATAAATAAATACAAAATATATAACAAAGAAAGAAAGAAAGAAAGAAAGAAAGAAAGAAAGAAAGAAAGAAAGAAAGAAAAACACCCAACCCACAGAGTTATTTTGACTTAGGAGTGAAGAGAACTGGTTGCAATCCCAATTCAGCTGCTGGACAGTGGCAGGAGCTTGGATAAGTCATTGGTCTTAGTTACTTGCAGAGAGAATTCTAGGTTCATAAACTTAGAGATGAAAGTCATCTTTAAAGTCATCTAGTTCAATGTACTCATTTTACACTAAAGATCAGAGACATGAAGTGAACAGTCTAGAGGTAATTAGCTAGTATGGGTCTTACTGCAACCCAAGTCCTGATTCCTTCTCTGAAAACTCAGAAAGACCACACTGCCTCTTATCCCATTTTTTTTTAATAGGCTTTTATTTACAGGATATATACATGGGTAACTTTACAGCATCCTCTTATCCCATGTTACAGATGAGGAAATTGAGGTTCAGAAGGGGATGGAAAGAGAAAGGAAGAAGCATTTGGGGGAGGGAGAGGAGGAAACAAGCATAATTTTTGTTCTGCCATTTTGATAGTATTTTTTCCAATTGTATCCAAAGATAATTTTAACATTCATTTTAACAAAATTTTGAGCTCCAAATCTTTCTCCCTCCCTCTCTCCCCTACCTTCTTCCTAAAATGATAAACAATTTGATATAGGTTATATATTATGTGCAACCATGTAAAACCTATTTCCATACTAATCATATTATAAAAGAATAGACTAAAAGAAAACATACACAAAGAAAATGAAAATAGTGGCTTTGGTCTGCAGTCAGATTCCATCAACTCTTCCCTGGATGCAGATGGCAGTTTCCATCGTGAGTCTTTGGAATTGTCTTGGATCATTGTATTGCTGAGAGGAGCTAAGTCACAATGTTGGTGTTACTGTATACAATGTTTTCCTGATTCTGCTCACTTCACTTTGCATCAGTTCATATAAATCTTTCCAGGTTCTTCTGAAATCATTCTGTTCATCATTTCTTATAACATAATCATATTCCATTAAAATCTTATAGCCCAAGCATGATAAATGTGTAAAAGAACATGTTTAACATGTATTGGATTACTTGCTCTCTAGGAGAAGGGGGAAGGGAAAAAGAAAAATTGGAACACAAGATTTTGCAAAGGTAAATGATGAAAACAATCTTTGCATGTATTTTGAAAATAGAAAGCTATTATTTTTTTAAATCGTATAGCATAACTTTTCATTACCCAATTGATGGCCAGCCCCTCAATTTCCAATTTTCTGCCACCACAAAAAGAACTGCTATAGATAGTTTTGTATAGATTAGTCCTTTTTCTCCTCTTTTTATCTCTGGGATACAGACCTCATAGTGATATATGCTTAATATTTTAAACATATAGATACCAATCCACTAAACTAAAATGCTCCCCACTTGTTAAATCAATGTGTCGCTAACCTAGTAGATAGCAGTTTTCTAAGCTAAGACATTTCCAACATGCTAATCTCATGGACACAACTCCATAAATGACGCCTCTCTGTTTGTTGAGCTGCTGTGTCTGCCTTGTTAACCTTAAAGACACCAATGTGCAAATCTAACACGTTCCCTTCTCACTAAACCACTGTATGCTCAGACAGCCAAGTGCTCCTATATCTGTCCCTTAAGTCCTACCCCTCCTCCCACTTTCTATTTCCTGTTTGCTTCATCTGTCCCTCACACACCCTACTTCCCCGAAACAACTTGAGAAGGGTACAAGTCCCCAGAGGATGTGAGGAAGTGTGATCTGAGGGAGGAAATAGAGGTTTCTAGAAGCCTTATACCAACTGGCTGCACAACAGCCTGTGGAGCAGGACTCCCCACCCAGAGGTGGTGCTGGGTGCCATCATAGGCTAGAGAGAACATGCTCAGGACCAGAGATATCTCAAGATGGAGGATCAGTACCTATGTTAGTATTGGTAATTGATCAGCACTTCACCAACTCAATTTATTTAATTAATGAGAATAATTGAATATGTTCAGCCCTGGATTAGTACAGGGGGGAGAAGCACAGAGTGTGAACTTGGTCATATGTTACCTTCCACATGCATCAGTTCCATTCTCCACAATGAAATGATCCAAAGCCATTCTATCCAAATCTTTGGTTCTACAAGAGATAGAAAACCCACTCTCTGCCGTCAACGAGTGAATTCTCTGCTATGTCCTTCAATAGACATTGATTGAATTTACTTGTGCCAGACACTAGTTTAGCTTGAGACAAGGTCTACAAAGATAAAAATAAACAATTCTCACCTTCAGAAGGCTTCTACTCTATCATGGAGAAACAACACAAACACATATAAATAAATACAAAATATATAACAAAGAAAGAAAGAAAGAAAGAAAGAAAGAAAGAAAGAAAGAAAGAAAGAAAGAAAGAAAGAAAGAAAGAAAGAAAAACACCCAACCCACAGAGTTATTTTGACTTAGGAGTGAAGAGAACTGGTTGCAATCCCAATTCAGCTGCTGGACAGTGGCAGGAGCTTGGATAAGTCATTGGTCTTAGTTACTTGCAGAGAGAATTCTAGGTTCATAAACTTAGAGATGAAAGTCATCTTTAAAGTCATCTAGTTCAATGTACTCATTTTACACTAAAGATCAGAGACATGAAGTGAACAGTCTAGAGGTAATTAGCTAGTATGGGTCTTACTGCAACCCAAGTCCTGATTCCTTCTCTGAAAACTCAGAAAGACCACACTGCCTCTTATCCCATTTTTTTTTAATAGGCTTTTATTTACAGGATATATACATTAATTTAAGCATCCTTCATCCCATGTTACAGATGAGGAAATTGAGGTTCAGAAGGGGATGGAAAGAGAAAGGAAGAAGCATTTGGGGGAGGGAGAGGAGGAAACAAGCATAATTTTTGTTCTGCCATTTTGATAGTATTTTTTCCAATTGTATCCAAAGATAATTTTAACATTCATTTTAACAAAATTTTGAGCTCCAAATCTTTCTCCCTCCCTCTCTCCCCTACCTTCTTCCTAAAATGATAAACAATTTGATATAGGTTATATATTATGTGCAACCATGTAAAACCTATTTCCATACTAATCATATTATAAAAGAATAGACTAAAAGAAAACATACACAAAGAAAATGAAAATAGTGGCTTTGGTCTGCAATCAGATTCCATCAACTCTTCCCTGGATGCAGATGGCAGTTTCCATCGTGAGTCTTTGGAATTGTCTTGGATCATTGTATTGCTGAGAGGAGCTAAGTCACAATGTTGGTGTTACTGTATACAATTTTTTGATTCGCCCTTCACCTTGCATCAGTTCATAAATCTTTCCAGGCTTCTGAAATCATTCTTTTTCATCATTTTATAACATAATCATATTCCATTAAAATCTTATAGCCCAAGCATGATAAATATGTAGAAGAACATGTTTAACATGTATTGGATTACTTGCTCTCTAGGAGAAGGGGGAAGGGAAAAAGAAAATTTGGAACACAAGATTTTGCAAAGGTAAATGATGAAAACAATCTTTGCATGTATTTTGAAAATAAAAAGCTAATTTTTTAAATCTTATAACATAACTTTTCATTACCCAATTGTGAGCCCTCAACCAATTTTCCCACCACAAAAAAGAGCTGCATAAATAGTTTTGTGATTGGTCCTTTTCTCCCTTTTTCTGGGATAAGACCTATAGTGATAATTCAAATTTTAAACAAATAGATACCAATCCACTAAACTAAAATGCTCCCCACTTGTTAAATCAATGTGTCGCTAACCTAGTAGATAGCAGTTTTCTAAGCTAAGACATTTCCAACATGCTAATCTCATGGACACAACTCCATAAATGACGCCTCTCTGTTTGTTGAGCTGCTGTGTCTGCCTTATTTTTTTTTTCTTTCTTTATTTATTTTTTTATTTAATAGCCTTTTATTTAAAGGATATATACATGGGTAACTTTACAGCATTAACAATTGCCAAACCTGCCAATTTTCACCCTTATCCCCACCCTCCCCTAAATGGCAGGATGACAGTAGATGTTAATATATTAAAATAACTTAGAACACAATTAGTATAAATGACCAAAAATTATTTTGTTTTGTGCTGCCTTTGTTAACCTTAAAAGAACCAATTGCAAATCTAACAGTTCCCTTCTCCTAAACCACTGTTTGTCCAATGTTTTCTGTCCCTTAAGTCCTACCCCTCCTCCCACTTTCTATTTCCTGTTTGCTTCATCTGTCCCTCACATACCCTACTTCCCCGAAACAACGGAAGGCAGTCCCAAGGATGGAGGAAGTTACTGAGGGAGGAAAAAGGAGGTTTTTAGAACCTTATACCAACTGGCTGCAACAAAGCCTTGGAGAGGACTCCCCACCCAGAGGGGTGCTGGGTGCCACATGGTAGAGAAATCCAGGACCAGAGGATCTCAAGATGGAGGATCAGTACCTATGTTAGTATTGGTAATTGATCAGCACTTCACCAACTCAATTTATTTAATTAATGAGAATAATTGAATATGTTCAGCCCTGGATTAGTACAGGGGGGAAAGGGGGAACTTTTAATTTCCTTCCAATGCATCATTCCATTCTCCACAATGAAATGATCAAACCATTCTATCAAATCTTTGGTTCAAAGAGAAGAAAACCCATTTCTGCGTCAACGGTAATTCTCCTTATGTCCTTTAATAGACATTGATTAATTTTTTTGGCAGACACTAGTTTAGTTGAACAAGGTCCAAAGATAAAATAAAAATTCTCCCTTAGAAGGCTTTCTACTTCACAGGAGAAACAAAAAACAATAAAAAATAAAAATATATAAAAAAGAAAGAAAATAGAAAAAAGAAAGAAAGAAAGAAAGAAAGAAAGAAAGAAAGGAAAAAACCCAACCCAAGAGTTTTTTGCTTAGGAGGAAGAGAACTGGTGAATCCCAATTCAGCTGCTGGACAGTGGCAGGAGTTTGGATAAGTCATTGGTCTTAGTTACTTGCAGAGAGAATTCTAGGTTCATAAACTTAGAGATGAAAGTCATCTTTAAAGTCATCTAGTTCAATGTACTCATTTTACACTAAAGATCAGAGACATGAAGTGAACAGTCTAGAGGTAATTATAGGGTATTCTTACGCAACCGTCCATTCCTTCTGAAAACTCAGAAAGACCACCGCCTCTTATCCCATTTTTTAAAACTTTTTTACAGGATATATACATGGGTAACTTTACAGCATCCTCTTATCCCATGTTACAGATGAGGAAATTGAGGTTCAGAAGGGGATGGAAAGAGAAAGGAAGAAGCATTTGGGGGGGGGAGGAGGAAACAAGCATAATTTTTGTTCTGCCATTTTGATAGTATTTTTCCAATTGTTCCAAAGATAATTTTAAATCTTTAACAAAATTTGAGCTCCAAATCTTTCTCCCTCCCTCTCTCCCCTACCTTCTTCCTAAAATGATAAACAATTTGATATAGGATATGTTATTAACCATTAAAACCATTTCCTACTAACATATTATAAAAGAATAGACTAAAAGAAAAATACACAAAAAAAAGAAAATAGTGGCTTTGGTCTAATCGATTCCATCAACTTTTCCTGGATGCAGATGGCAGTTTATCGTAGTCTTTTGGAATTGTCTTGGACTTGTATTTGAGAGGAGTGTCACAATTTTTTACTTATACAATTTTTCCTGATTCTCCTTTACTTTGATCAGTTCATATAAATCTTTCCAGGTTCTTCTGAAATCATTCTGTTCATCATTTCTTATAACATAATCATATTCCATTAAAATCTTATAGCCCAAGCATGATAAATATGTAGAAGAACATGTTTAACATGTATTGGATTACTTGCTCTCTAGGAGAAGGGGGAAGGGAAAAAGAAAATTTGGAACACAAGATTTTGCAAAGGTAAATGATGAAAACAATCTTTGCATGTATTTTGAAAATAAAAAGCTAATTTTTTAAATCTTATAACATAACTTTTCATTACCCAATTGATGGCCAGCCCCTCAATTTCCAATTTTCTGCCACCACAAAAAGAACTGCTATAGATAGTTTTGTATAGATTGGTCCTTTTTCTCCTCTTTTTATCTCTGGGATACAGACCTCATAGTGATATATGCTTAATATTTTAAACAAATAGATGCCAATCCACTAAACTAAAATGCTCCCCACTTGTTAAATCAATGTGTCGCTAACCTAGTAGATAGCAGTTTTCTAAGCTAAGACATTTCCAACATGCTAATCTCATGGACACAACTCCATAAATGACGCCTCCCTGTTTGTTGAGCTGCTGTGTCTGCCTTGTTAACCTTAAAGACACCAATGTGCAAATCTAACACGTTCCCTTCTCACTAAACCACTGTATGCTCAGACAGCCAAGTGCTCCTATATCTGTCCCTTAAGTCCTACCCCTCCTCCCACTTTCTATTTCCTGTTTGCTTCATCTGTCCCTCACACACCCTACTTCCCCGAAACAACTTGAGAAGGGTACAAGTCCCCAGAGGATGTGAGGAAGTGTGATCTGAGGGAGGATATAGAGGTTTCGAAGTTGAAACTGGCTGCACAACAGCCTGTGGAGCAGGACTCCCCACCCAGAGGTGGTACTGGGTGCCATCATAGGCTAGAGAGAAGATGCTCAGGACCAGAGGTATCTCAAGATGGAGGATCAGTACCTACGTTAGTATTGGTAATTGATCAGCACTTCACCAACTCAATTTATTTAATTAATGAGAATAATTGAATATGTTCAGCCCTGGATTAGTATAGAGGGGAGAAGCACAGAGTGTGAACTTGGTCATACCCTTACCTTCCACATGCATCAGTTCCATTCTCCACAATGAAATGATCCAAAGCCATTCTATCCAAATCTTTGGTTCTACAAGAGATAGAAAACCCACTCTCTGCCGTCAACGAGTGAATTCTCTGCTATGTCTTTCAACAGACATTGATTGAATTTACTTGTGCCAGACACTAGTTTAGCTTGAGACAAGGTCTACAAAGATAAAAATAAACAATTCCCACCTTCAGAAGGCTTCTACTCTATCATGGAGAAACAGCACAAACACATAAATAAATACAAAATATGTAACAAAAAAAGAAAGAAAGAAAAACACCCAACCCACAGAGTTATTTTGACTTAGGAATGAAGAGAACTGGGTGAATCCCAATCAGCGTTGGACAGGGAGGAGCTTGGATGCATTTCATTACTTGCAGAGAGAATTCTAGGTTCATAAACTTAGAGATGAAAGTCATCTTTAAAGTCATCTAGTTCAATGTACTCATTTTACACTAAAGATCAGAGACATGAAGCGAACAGTCTAGAGGTAATTAGCTAGTATGGGTCTTACTGCAACCCAAGTCCTGATTCCCTTCTCGAAAACTGAAAACCAACTGTCTTATCCCATGTTACAGATGAGGAAATTGAGGTTCAGAAGGGGAGGAAAGAGAAAGGAAGAAGCATTTGGGGGGAGGAGAAACAAGCAAATTTTTTCGCCATTTATATATTTTTTCCAATTGTATCCAAAGATAATTTTAACATTCATTTTAACAAAATTTTGAGCTCCAAATCTTTCTCCCTCCCTCTCTCCCCTACCTTCTTCCTAAAATGATAAACAATTTGATATAGGTTATATATTATGTGCAACCATGTAAAACCTATTTCCATACTAATCATATTATAAAAGAATAGACTAAAAGAAAACATACACAAAGAAAATGAAAATAGTGGCTTTGGTCTGCAATCAGATTCCATCAACTCTTCCCTGGATGCAGATGGCAGTTTCCATTTGGAGTCTTTGGAATTGTCTTGGGACTGTTTCTGGGAAGAGCTGTAAATGTTGGTGTTACTGTACAATGTTCTCCTGGTTCGCCACTTACCTTCAGTTCAATAAATCTTCCAGGTTTTTCTAAATACACCCCCATTTCTTTTTTTTTTTTTGGGGAGGCATGGTAAGGACTTGCCCAGGATCATATAGCCAGTAAGTGTTATGTATCTGAAGCTGGATTTGGACTCAGGTCCTCCTGCCTTCAGGGCTGACACTCTATACGCTGTACCATCTAGCTGTCCCTCTTATCATTTCTTATAGCACAATTCCTTTATATTCATATATTGTATATGATATACATTCATATATCGTTGCTTGTTCAGCCATTCCTCAATTGATAGATATGGCCTCAGTTTCCAATTTTTTGCCACCACAAAAATTGCTGTTACAAATATTTTTTTAGTGCATGTGGGTTCCTTTCCCTTTTTTATGATCCCTTTGGAAAACAGTTCTGTTTGTAGTATTACTGAATCAAAACATATCCACAATTTGATTGCTCTTTGGATACAGTTCCAAATTGTTTTTCAAAATGGTTGGATTAGTTCACAACTCCACCAACAATGCATTAATATGCCAATTTTCCCACATCCTCTCCAACATTTATCGGTTTCCTTTTCTATCATATTAACCAACCTGATATATGTGAGGTAGTATCTCAAAGTTGTCTTCATTTGCAATTCTCTAATCTAAAATTATTTAAAGCATTTTTCCATGTGGCTATAGATGGATTTGATTTCTTCATCTGAAAGTTACTTGTTCATATCCTTTGGCCATGTATCAATTGAGGAATGACTTGTAGGAATGAGCACTTTTTTGAGAACCTACCATGTTCTAAGCAGTGTAAACATATATATAGACACATACGTGTATACATATATGTACATACATGTGCATGTGTTATTTATAATTTCCTCCATTAGACTGTGAGCAAAGTGTCTTATACATATCATTTCATTTGCTTCACAACAATCCTGTGAAGTTTAGACTGTAAACTTGAAGACGGGTATTTTTTGTATTTCTTTGTATCCCCAGTACTTAGCAGATGCCCAACACACAGCAGGTGCTCAATAAATGCTTATTAATGATGATGATGACGATGATGACAACTTATTGGTCTTGACTCTAGAAGGCAGAAGTAGGAGCAATAATCAAAGTCATATCGAGAGCCACTTAGATTTAATCAAACAACCAAGCAATGAGCATTTATTGAGTACCTACTACATACCAGGCACTGGATATATAAATGGAAACAATGAAACTAATATTTAGAGTTGCTCAGGAAGAGTTGCCCAGGGACTTACCAGGAAGGTAGACAGCGGGCTTCTCATCACTGAAGGTTTTCAAGTGAAATGTCCCTCTGGGGGATATTGAGGTGGGGATTTTGCACACATAATGCTTAGAGATCAGGTGGTCTCTGAAGGTCATCCCCAGAAATGTGACTCTGCTGTTCTCTTCTTGGCAGGCAGGCTCTGTGATGAACGGAACAATGCTTAAGTACAAAGGGGAAGTCCACGTGGTCGTATTCCTCGACTGCTGCTACAAGTACAGTACAGATGCCTCATACCACCATGACATGCTAATGTCCATGAAGGAGAAACTACCCCACTGGAAGAACTTGGCCAACATCAGTGAAATATGTGTGAACCCTGAAGTCCCTAGCTCACTCTTCTTTACAGTTCAATTCACGACGACATCAGAGCCCATCGATGTGGTCATTCTGACCGCCCACAATATCCTGAGTAAAATAGATGCTAATTCTCATGTAGTCCCCATGGGTCTCCTGAGCCCAAGGGTGGCCCTGAGCCTAGAGTCAGGAAGACCTGAATTCAAATTCAACCTCCAACACTTACTGATTGTGGGACTCTGAGCAAATCACTTACCTTTGCCTGCCTCAATTTCCTCAAATGTAAAATTGGGGTTATAATCATGCCATGCTCCTTATTGTGAAGTGATATTATGAAGTGCTTTGCAAATGCTAAGGACTGTCTCTATAAATGCCAGTTAGCTGGGTGAGGGCATTTTCCACCCCAGGACCTACTTGACCATGGCACCCTCTTAGATATCCATTTCTAGGGTTCCTTCAGTCACTGGAGAGCTTGAACAATAGAGAATTTTTAGGAAATTTATCCTGAGGTAATATTTTGGATAAATTCATGGATGAGGTGCAATTATGTCCATAGTGTCCATGGGGTTTTCTTGGCAAAGATACAGGAGTGACTTGCCATTTCCTTCTCGTGAATTAAGGCTAGCAGAGATTAAGTAACTTACCTAAAGTCATACAGCTAATAAGTGTCTGAGGTTGTATTTGAACTTAGGTCTTCCTGATTCTAGCTCTTCCTGATGCCTTGACATGGATGACTGCTTCGTAATGTTTATTAAGGAAAAGTAGTAATAGCTGAGGCCTTTCCCTAACATATTGAGTATTACCTCAAGAAGGACAACCAGTTCACAGTGGTCCTGCTGATTCTGGACTAGAGGGCAGAGCCATAAGTGGGATGGACAGAGATTTGTGTATACATCTAAAAAAAGTTTTTAATTTTATACAGTCTAAATTAATTGTTTATCTTTTATGAGCATCCCTATTCTTTGGTTTAGAATTCTCCTCCTAACCATAATTGTGAAAGGAATCTCTTTCCATTCTCCTGATTTTTTTCATGATGTTACTTTTACATTTAGATCCCGTATTCATTTGGAACTTATTGAGAAAATGAGTAATTGCTGGTCAACAAAAGATTTTTCTACTAAACAGATTGCCAGTTTTCTAGTAGGTTTTTTTTTTTGTCAGATACAAAGGGTCATGATTTTAACAGTCAAAATTGAACAAACAACAATTATCAACTTTAAAAGTTAATAAAAAGAGAGGGGTTAAGAGATTCAAACAGTGGAACTGAAACAATTCAGTACACAAGTGAAAAAAGGCATAACTGACACTGAAGAAAAGTGTTTGACATAGTAATAGATAGATATTAGAAATTGGACAGATTGAGAATTAGTTTTGATGAGAGAGAAATGTTCATTCTGGTATATATGTATATAGAACATAGAGTAATATATAAAATATATCATATATTATTATACATTATATAAAATTTATTATATTATGAATGTATTATCCATAATAATGTTAAAATACATACAATATATTATATATTACAACATAGATTAGGTTAGATTATTGTTCTTCATTTTCAAAGGGAACCAAATTGACATCATAATGTCCAAGTGTGGCTGATCAGACCAATACGGGCTCAGAATGCTCCCATTAGGTCAGACACCAATAGTCCCTATAAACATTTGGGATGGACTCTAACTTTGCACATCTCGAGTTCTTCTGAACTGATTCAATTCTGCTTTGCTCATAGAGCACAGCACCTTCTCTAATGAGAGCACACCATGCTGGGTGGTCCTGGGCCAGTGTCTCCCATATCATACAATCAATTCTAAAGTTCTTAAAAGAGACCTTGAGAGTGTCCTTGTATCGCTTTTTCTAACCATCTTGTGAGTGCTTGCCATGTATGAATTCTCCATAAAATAATCATTTTGACAAGCGCACATTTGGCATTCGAACAACATGGCCAGCCCAACAGAGCTGCGCTCTCTTTAGTAGAGTTAAAATGTCTGGTACTATGTTATATTAATTGCAATGGTATATAACTATATACATATATATATAAAACAAATGGTAGAGTATATGTGTTATATGACATATGTTATATATTTTGACATATCTATTATAATTTTTAAAGTTGATATTAGTCATTCATTCAATAGTTACTGCTAAAACTATGACCTTATTTGGAAAATTCCTACTCTGTTTGACAAAAAATATATTTTTTTTTATGTGCATACATGTCATATTTGGGCTAACTTTCTGAAGGTCCATCGGATGGGCCCTGGTCTCAGCAGGATAGACACCATGAGAATGGTCAGGAATAGAGTCTAGAGTTTTTATTTTGGCCCAGTCTTGATCTTAGTGGAGGAGGCAGGAGGCAGGACAGCCACCACAAAGCTGGTCAAAGATGGAATGTCTCATCTCCAGTCCTCTCGGCCTTTAAATACCCTATTACAATTACATCATACTGATTATGTGTGAATTAGAGAGCCATTACATCACCATGCTAAATACTAAGTTTATGGGAACTAGAGAACCATCATCTCATCAGTTCCACCGAGTTAACACTTTGTTGTAGGTATCCTTGCTTCAAGTAGACTTCTCCAGAGTCCCGGCCCTCTACATGTATACATATGTATCTTGCGTGTATATTGCACAACATAAACATGTGCATTTATAAATATATAATTTCATTTAGATATGTCTGTGTCATAACACATATATACTTATATGTGTATATTTTCTGTATTATGTAACTATATAGAATAGGTATGCATCACATAATTGTATGCATTATGTCATATTTTGTATATCATATGATTTGTATACCATATGATTAATATGGTATATATTATATGTAATTTTATATGTGTATATAATCACATATATATGTAATTTCCACTTCCACAATGGTAATTTTCTAGGTCCCAAATTCTTTTGGTGGTTGACGTTAACTTTTCCATTGCCGCCTGTACTTTGGCCAAGTTTTTCAAGGCATCATGCTGCTCCTTGCCCCACATCTTGAACTCCTCATTATATTCTGGATGTGCCTTTTGAGAAGGAAAGCTAGGGGCAATGTTCTTACATGTACTGGTTTTGATGCCCCATTTGGAGTTTTCTTGGCAAAGATACTGCAGTGGCCTGCCATTCCCTTCTCCAGCTCATTTTACAGATGAGGAAATGGGATGATCCTGTTGCCCAGAATCCCATAGCTAGCAGGAGTCTGAGGCTGGATTTGAACTCAGATTCTCCTGATCCCTCTATCCGCTGCTCCACCTAGCTGCATTTTGTTTACAACAGAAAACTCCATATTATTGAGAATGTCCCATTTTAATGGTAGATTGTCCCAGTATGCAGTTTCATCCTTAATTTTCTCATATTAACGCATAAAACAGGGTCTTTGGGGAGGTGTAACCATGCCATAATTCTTGATATGCATAATGTGAACACCCAGGACTGACCCACTGAGGCCACAGATAAGGATGTGTCAGGTAGAATCTGAATCCAGATCCCCTAACTCCCACACCCCTGCTCCTCCTCCTGGACCACTTTGCCTCCCTCTCCCAAGCACCACCTTGAGAATCTCTCCCTGGATTCCTCTCTTCCCAGAATCCTCTCCTCCCACTTGCCCACCACCCCCTGAGACTTACGTGGACCTGATTGAAGCTGGCGGCCTTCCTGGCCAATTCTCACCATCCTTCGTACAACTTCAGAAGAGTTTTATAAGAAGTCTTCCCACTAAGCTGAAAAGCCTCCTGAGGCTGGTAAAGCATTGGTACCTGCAGGTAAGGGGCAGTGGAGCTCCTGATGGCCAGAGATGGGACGGAGGCGACTGAATCTTTGGGAACACAGTCAAGAGAAAATGGAGAGTCGTGGAGAGAGATACAGAGTGACAATAAAAAGGAAAGTCAGGTTGGGAAGAGCTACATTGATGTACAGACAGATGGATAGATAGGAGGGCAAATAGGGAAAGACATAGACAAGCAGGCAGAAAGAGTTATAGAGGCAAGCAGAGACAGACAGAGCTAAACAGAAAGGCAGACAAAGAGAAAGATACAGGCAGAAAGATAAACGGGGAGAAAGAGAAACAGAGAGAGATGGGAAAGTCCAGGCCATTTTACCACATGTTTATTTATCTTCTACTTTGTGAAAGGAACTGTGATAGGTATTGAGGATACAAAAAAGAATATATGAGTTCTTGTACTCAAGGAGCTTCCAGTCTACTAGGGGAATACAATACAATTTATAGATAGATGATAGATAGGTAGGTATGTAGATAGATAGATAGACAGACAGATAGATAGACAGACAGGATAGATAGATAGACAGACAGACAGACAGGATAGATAGATAGATAGATAGATAGATAGATATAAATTAATACAAAGGAACAGGAGCAGAAAATGTACTGATAACCCAGGGCTCCCCCTGAGATGGGAAGCATTGGAGGCAATCCAGAGATATCATGGAGACAGGAACAGGATAAAGCACCAAATTAGATATGAGGAGTGAGGGAGAACGGCTCTGAATTTATGAATCTTGGTGACTAGGAAAATGATGGTGCCTTCTATCCCACTCATCCTCTCCCTCCCTCTCGTTCTCTGCATAGCACCTGAAATTCAGCTGCCCCAAAGCCTCTCTACCCCCAATATATGCCCTGGAGTTGCTGACCATCTATGCTTGGGAGACGGGAACCCATAAAGCAAAGAAGTTCAAGATGTCTAAAGGCTTTGTGAGTGTTATGATGCTTCTCCGAGACAACAAGGACATCTGCATCTACTGGCCCGAGTACTACAGTCTCCACAACCAGGTTATCAGGGACTTTGTGAAACAGCAGCTGGAGAGGAAAAGGTAGCAGTGCTCTTCCTACATCACCGAGGCACAGGAAGGCAATGGGAGGAAAGATAAGGAGGGAGGTCTGCTCCCGTTTCTCGGGAAGCCAGGCACAGTGATGTACAGCTCCAGTCCTTGCTTCTGAAGCTGGTGGATTGCATGAGCTGAGAAGTTCTGAACTCTGAGTTTGGACTAAAGCCAATCTGGTGTCCACACTAAGTCTGGCGCCGATATAGTGCGCCCCACCAGGATGCCTGCAAAGAGGTGAAAAGCAGATCCCATCAAAACTTTGCTGCCAATCAGCAGTGGGATTGCCAGGGAATAGTCACCACCTGCTTGGACAAGATAGACTCAGTCTTTTTTTAAAGGGGGGAGGCAGCTAGTTGGTGTAGTGAATAGAGCACCAGCCCTGAAGTCAGGAGGACCAGAGTTCAAATCTGGCCTCAGACATAACACTGCCTGGCTATGTGACCCTGGGCAAGTCACTTAACCCCAATTGCCTTAGCCAAAAAGAAAAAGAAAAAAAGGGGGGGGGGAATAGAGTGGAAGAAAGATGAAAGGGAGCCAAAGAAGTGGAAAGGGGGAAGAAAAAATATTAGAGAAAGGAAGGGGAGAGAAGGGAAGGAAGATAAGAGAAGGGGAAAGGAGAGGAAAGGAGAAAGCAGAGAAGGGAAGGAGGAAAGGGAAGAAGGGAAAAGAAGGGAGAAAAAGAAAGAGGAAAGAGGAAGGTTAGGAGGGAGAAAGAAGGTTAGGTGAAAGGTAAAAGTAGGAAGGGAAGAGAAAGGGGTCAAAGAAAAGGGAGAGAAATGGGAAGGGGGATGGAGAATCATGAGGAAATGGGAGTTGAAAGAGAGGAAATAAAGAAGGGGAGGAGAGAAGAGAAGAAAGAGGGAAGGGGGAAAAACTGTAAGAGAAAGGCTGGAGCTAGGACTCCAAGCTTAGGCTTTAGACTTCATCAAGAACACTTTTCTCTGCTATGGTTTCTCACCTACAGAGCAGGGGGTGGTTTGGTTTGGTCTAATTTGGTTTGCATTGAGGACCCAAAGAACAAGCTCCCTCTTTTCCTACAGACCTGTCATCTTGGACCCGGTGGATCCCACTCACAATGTAGGAGAGGGAAAGCGATGGGACCTGGTGACCCAGAGAGCTGCCCAGTGCCTGAAAAGCATATGTTGTTTTGACAAGCGTAACAAGGCAATCCCAGCCTGGAACATAAAGGTACTGACCCCTCCCCTCACCCCTCTCCTTGGTCTTGAAATCCAGCTGTCCATTAAATCAGCACTCCTGAGGACGTGGGATTTTCATGCTGTTATTCCCTCCCTACTTCCATTCCTCCTCCCCTAAGGACTTGTTCTCTTGAGAGAATGAATCTCTAGATCTCTTGACACTGGGAAGATGATATCATCCTCCTCATATGATCCACTCATTTCCTAGATCAATAAATTTTAAAGGGTCCAGAAAATTTGGATGAGGGAAAAAACCTTTATCTTCACTTACGTCTAACTGATACTTGGTGTTCCTTTAGTTATTAATAAAGGCAAAAAAAAATCTTATTTTGAAAAATGGATTCATACTTTTTATAAGGCTCCCAGAGGGGGGGCAGCTAGAAGGCGCAGTGACTAGAGCACCAGCCCTGAAGTTGGGAGGACCTGAGCTTAAATCTGGCCTCAGACACGTAACACTTCCTAGCTGTGTGACCCTGGGCAAGTCACTTAATCCCAATTGCCTCAACAAAAACAAACAAACTAAAACAAACAAACAAAAAAAAAGATTGCCAGAGAAATCTGTGACACACAACTCCTTCTCCTAGCTAGATCACATCTGGATAAAATGTCTAAGAAAAAAAAAAAAAGGGACACTGACTCTGAAATACATTTTTATCCCTTTCTGAGTTGACCTTGAGACGAAGTAACTCTTCCATTGTCTTCCCCCCAATCTTTTTCCCCCCCTTTTCTCTTCTGTCCATTCCCTTTCCTTCTTCCCTCCCCTCCTCTCTCTCCTTCTCTATCTCCTTACCTTCCATCCCCTCTCTTTCCTTCTTCCTTTCCCTTCTCCCTTCCCCTCCTCTCTCCTTTCCTCTCTTCCTCCTCTCCTCTCTCCTCCCTTCTCCTCCCTTTCCCCTCTCTCTCTTCAAGCACTGGTTGGCCAACTCCTCCAAGCCAAGCGAGTCAATCCCTCACTGCCTCTGCCAGCTGAAACAATCATAAATCACGGTGAACAGGCAAAGTAGAAGCAGATGCTGTACAGGGGGGACTAAAGGGCCAACTAAAGAAATGTGGACTTAATCTCCCTTCTCCTCCCTCTCCCAGAGAGTCAGATCTATCCAAGTGACGGTGAAAAGACAGAAGGAGAAGGATCTGACCATATGGGTGGATCCCTTTGACCCCATCCAGCAGATGAAGAAGCATCCAAATCTGACCCTGCTCTTCTCCCACCAGCAGTATCTGTTCTGCTGGGAGCCTGGCAGCTGGCAGAACAGCCTCAGGTGCCATTGCTCCTTAGCAGATTACGGGATCTTCTGGGACGTCAGCATCTACCTGGTGGAAAGACTTGCCTCCAAGATCCAGCTCTGGGTGAAGCTGCCCGGAAGCAAGAGTCCCGACGAGTATTTCATAGGGTCCAATGACCTCATAGAGGAACTGATGTATCTGATCGAAGAGAGACAAGGGCTGCCCCCTGGACAGCATATTCTCATGTTCCACGGACAGCACCTGCAGATGGGTGCAGGTCTTCCCTTTAGTTATTATGACATCCAGGATGGTGACGTCCTTGTTCTCTCATAGAGAAAGCACTCTTTATCCTGCCCCAGGAAAGAGTTTGGAAAACATCCGAGATTTTTCTTTTAAACTTTCCCAGTCATAGGGGAGGGGAGAGAGGGCGGGTGGGAGAGAATTTGGAATTCAAAACTTTAAAAATAAACAGGCGATAAATGCTTTAAAGTTGTTTTTACATATATTTGGAGGGGAAATAAAAATACTATTTGAAAAAATATTTTCCTAGTATACTCCCGCTATTTTAAATTATCTGTCCTCAATTCTCTGTTGTTTGGTGCAGTTTATCACAGTTCTCTGATGGGAAAGGTGGCCCAACTCTCTCTCTGTGGCTCTGTCTCTCTCTTTGTCTGTGTCTATCTTTCTCCCTGTGTCTCTGTCTCTGTCTCTCTGTGTGAGAGTGTGTATCTGTGTGTGTGTGTCTTTCTCTCTGTAACTCTCTATCTCTGTCTTTGTGTGTCTGTCTCTTCATCTCTCTTTTTCTTTGTCTCTATCTGTCTCTCTTTCTCTTTGTCTGTCTCTCTCCCTCTCTTGATCTCTTTCTTTCTATTTCTTGGTCTCTGTCTTTTCTCTCTTTCTTTCTCTCTCTGTGAGTGTGGATAACTCTGTGTGGTGTCTCTGTGTGTCTCACTGTGTATGTCTTTCTCTTTCTCTGTCTCTCTATGTATCTCTCTCTCTCGTTGTCTCTCTGTCTCTCTCTGTGTTTCTTTCTCTTTATCTCTCTCTCTCTCTGTGCCTGTCTCTGTTTCTATCTCTGTCTCTGTGTCTGTCTGTGTGTTCTCTCTCTCTGTCTCTCTGTGTGTGCCTTTGTGTGTCTCTCTGTGTATGTCTATGTATGTGTCTCTGTCTTTCTGTCTCTTTGTCTCTGTCCTTATGTATGTCTCTTTTTTCTGTGTGTGTCTCTCCCCCCCCTCTCTCTGTCTGTCTCTCTCTGTCTGTCTCTCTCTGTCTCTGTCTCTCTCTGTCTCTGTCTCTCTCTCTCTGTCTCTGTCTCTCTGTGTCTCTCTGTGTCTCTTTTTCTCTTTCCCCAGGGATAATGACTTAAGTCACAGCAACTAGTATGGCTCTATCCCAGTTGCCTATTATGAGCAAAACTAAGTCCATATAGTTATCACTCCCACATCACAACTTTCTCCATTGCTGTTTTGATATATCTCAGATTAACATAAGAAATGAAATGGGAATTTAGAAGGAGTTTGAGGAACAAGAAGGCCAGAAGAAAACTCAGGAAAAGTTTTTTGTCTAATAAAAAAGTATTTTTATTTAACGGTTTTTATTTAATTTAATATGTAATATTAATTAATTAATTAGTAATTTATTTAATTAATTTAATTTAACTAATTTAATTAATATGTAATTTAATATGTAGATTTTATTTACATATACATATGTAAATATGTAGATCATCTACATATTACCTATAGCCAAATATTTAGTCTAAATTTTACAATAAGGTACTATAAACACCCCACGAAGGAAAAAGAAAAAGAATAAATTCAGATTTCGCTAGTATGAAGGGAGGGCCGAAAATTGTATACATATTTTCCAGATCAAAGGGGAAGGAGGGGGCAATGCTCCTGATCCTGGCACTGTGGAAAGAGTAACTATAAAGTATGTATCTGATACCTTTGACTCCGAGAGAGAGAGAGAGAGAGAGAGAGAGAGAGAGAGAGAGAGAGAGAGAAGGAGGAAGAAAAGGAGGAGGAGGAGGAGGAGGAGGAGGAAGAAGGGAGGGAGGGAGAGAGACTGAGACCAAAATCAAGACAGAGACTGAGACCAAAATCGAGACAGAGACTGAAAGACACACAGAGAGACAGAGAGAGAGAAAGAGATTTCACATGGAGAGAAAGACAGAGAGATAGAGACTCTCTCTTTTTATAAGGAGTGTTGAAGATCTGAGGAACTTATTTGCACTAGAGATATGAAGGACTTGGTGCTCCTTCCTTAGCAGGGTTGTCATGAGGATCAAATGAGATAATACTTGTAAAATGCTTGGCACAGTGCCTGGCATATAGTAGATCCTTAATAAATGTTCTTTTCCTTCCCACCTGCCCTCTCAAAAGAATGTACGTATAAGAGGAGGAGGAGGAGGAGGAGGAGGAGGAGGGAGGAGGAGGAGGAGGAGGAGGAGGAGGAAGAGGAGGAGGAGGAGGAAAGGGGCAGTAATGAACCCAAAGAAATAAATATCATGAGCAGACTTTTGATTCCCTTCTCTCACCAGCTGCCAGTTTTATGCCCTCTGCTATCCTAATCCCTTCCCCATGGACTATTTATCCTGTGCTCTCCTCAAGTCATCAGACATCATTCAGATAACCAACAAGCACATGTTAAAGCACTTAACATCCTTAAAAGTTCTTAAGAATTGCATGACATGGGAGACACTGGCCCAGGACATTACAGCATGGCGCACCCTCATGGGTCTTTACCTGATAGTATCAAGCCCTGTGCTAGGTACTGAAAATAAAACAATTCCTGCCTTCAAGTAGTCCATATGGGATTAGGAGTTGGAGGGAGAAGCCAGGGAAAGAGCATATGCATATGTATACAGAGTACATGCTTATACATACATGCAGGGTACATGCTGTCTGCAGATAGTCTCGATATTGTTCGAAGGAAAACATGGAGAGATTGTCTCCAGAATCTCCTCTACCCTTCTCCAAAAAAGATGGATTCTCCCCTAGAGGGGAGCAGGAGCTTAGGGTGCCAAGGCTGAGCCACTGGGCCCTTCTCAGAGAAAAGATGCAGACCAGAATTCGATCTATTTGCCCTCTTTCCTTGAGCAGAAGCAGGACATCCTCGTATTCCCACATTGGCAGCTTGTGTGGAGGATGGATTGGAGGAAAGAAATCAATCAGGATGATTTTGGATTCCTGATCCATGGATCAGAATAGAGGGGATGAAAGATCATACCATAGAGGGCGGGGGGCAGGGGGGCTTCCAATACTTCACTTTTGTTTCTGTGATTATGTGTCCTGTGGGCATCTCATACTCATCGTTTCCAAAACAGAGCTCCTTATCGAGCCCAGCTTCCTCTGGTACTCTCTGCCCATTCCCTGAGCAGGAAGCAGGGAAAACCTGTCTGCTAGTGGTATCAGTGATGTTCACTCTGCTCACGAAAGCAGACCACAGCTGGCAAACTGGGGCAATCCCACAGACTCTTACATTTGGATAAGAGCCGGTTTACTTGCAATGGTGGCCAAAGAGGTAGGGATTCATGGGCACAACTGATGGAAAGATATAGAGAGGAGCAGAAAAAGAGGGAGACCGCCCCCTCAATTTGGTATTAAAAAAAGAAACTCAAATCCCTGCAACCTGGGTGTTGTCTCCCCTATTAAAATAGAAGCTCCTTGAAGGCAGAGTCTTTCCTTGTAGACTTAATTCAGCACTTGGTACTGTTGAAAGCTATGCCGGCTCAGCAGCCCATTGCTCCCAGAAATGTTTATGAGGGAAGCTTTGGAGAGGAAAGAGACACTCTATTCACAGCCTTTTATTCACTTACTCTGTCACTTACCTGTAAATATAGGTAGGATCTCTCTAGGGAATTTGGCTCTCTCTTTCCTCCAAAGAGGGAAGATACACAAAAGCCAGTTTTCAGGCTCCAAATCCCTCTTTTCCCTAATGGGAAGAAAACCAGAGGAAGACTATACCTATGAAATTAAAGATTTTTATTAAGCAGGGAAGTAAAATTTGTATGGAGCAGCTCAATTAAGTAGTAGGTGTGAAGGGTGCGTATACTTTTCAAACAAAGGAAGGCAGAGGGTTGGTCCCAGAAAGGAATGAGGCAGGTAGCATTATTCCCAAGGGGAGGAGATGATCCAGGAAAAAGGGAGAGTGAGAAATTCCAGGTATCAGAGCCATGGCCTTTTGATACAAAAATCAGAAGACATTCTTGATAATGAGTGAGTCTGGCAGTTCAAGGCTTGAGCAAAAATAAATAAGACACAGGGGTGTCTCCAAAATACCATGAAATATGATGTGCCCAAGAGTCCTATAATCAATGCCCTGAAGGTCCATAAATCACTAAATGACTCAGAGTCTATGAGCCTATTTGCTTCAGATTTGCTGATCTTCTGCATGTCCAACTGTATTTACTGTAGGTCACCTCAAAGGATTGTTGGTATGTCAAGAAACACTGTGTCTTAGTCAATACAGTTATTCCCTACAGCTCTTTCTGGTTATCCAGATAATCAGGGAGCTCAAGCAAGTTGAGATAATTGTTATACCCATTTACAAATTCACTTGTACATACTCCCTACCTACAAATTGTCATATTCTTGCTACCTTGGGGAGGAATTGAGATTCAAGGGCCCAACTTCTTTTGCTGAGGTGGGCCTGTCTGGATTGTCTTAAAGTGATGTATAAAAGCTGTCCCCATCTTGAAACCACAATTGCTCTTCAGTGATCAGCCACTGGGCATGTTGCTACCTTAATATACATATAATAAAAATTTTTTAATTTTAAATTTTTAAAAAATAAAAAGTTGTTGTTGTTGTTATTGTTGCTGGGGTTTTGGGGGATTTTTTTGTTTTTAGTTTTGTTTTTTTGCTGAGGCAATTGGGGTTAAGTGATTTGCCCAGGGTCACACCCAGGAAGTGTTAAGTGTCTGAGACTCAGGTCTTCCTGACTTCAGGGCTGGTGCTCTATCCACTGTGCCACCTAGCTGCTCTCCTGAGTTTTACCTTGTTAATCAGGGTAAAAGCCCAAATGAAGGATTTTTCTTTCAACAGTACATAGTAAGCAATTAATAAGTGTTTTTCATCTGATTGACAGATTCACACTCAGTTTTCAAAACTACAAAGGCAAAGACCCTCCCCCATTTCTATTTGCCAGGTGATTCAAGATAGTGGGCCTGGATCTAAGGACGGGCTTTGTCGATTATTAATTGTATGATCATGAGTCTCTTCCCTTCTCTGAGCTCAATATCTGTTTACCTACCTTATCAGAATCACCCAGATCAAATGGATGGTATATCATATTGAAAAGCATTTGTCAGTGCTGATAAGCCCTTCAAAGAGGAAGATAAAGTATCCTCCTTGTGGGAGAGAATTTGCACAAGCTTCTCAGATAAATGCCTCATTTCTCAAATATATAAGAAATTAAACCAAATTTATAAAAAATAAAATAAAAGCCATTTCCCAATTGACAAATGATCAAAGGAGATAACAGGGAGTTTTCAGAAGAAGAAATCAAAGCTGTCTAAGGTCACATTAAAAAATGTTCTAAATCACTATTAATTAGAGAAATGCAAATTAAAACAACTCTGAGATACTACCTCACACCTATCAAGTTGGCTAACATGACAGAAAAGGAAAATGACAAATGCTAGAGAAAATATGGAAAATCAGGAATACTTATGCATTGTTGATGGAGTTTGAATTTCTCTAACCTTTCTGGAAAACATTTTGCAACTATACTCAAAGGGCTATAAATTGGCGCATACTATTTGGCACAGCAATGGCAATATTTTTTTTTTAATTCTAGCTTTTTATCTACAAGTTATATGCATGGGTAATTTTACAGCATTGACAATTACCAAACCTTTTGTTGCAATTTTTCCCCTTCTTCCCCCAACCCCCTCCCCCAGATGGCAGGATGACCAGTAGATGTTAAATATATTAAAGTATAAATTAAATACAAAATAAGTATACATGACCAAACTGTTATTTTGCTGTACAAAAAGAATCAGACTCTGAAATATTGTACAATTAGCCTGTGAAGGAGATTAAAAAAAAAAATGCAGGCAGGCAAAAATATAGGGATTGGGAATTCAATGTAATGGTTCTTAGTCATCTCCCAGAGTTCTTTCGCTGGGTGTAGCTGGTTCAGTTCATTACTGCTCCATTGGAACTGATTTGGTTCATCTCATTGCTGAGGATGGCCACATCCTTTATATAGTCTTGTTGTTGCTGTATACAATGATCTTCTGGTCCTGCTTATTTCACTCAGATTCAGTTCATGTAAGTTTCTCCAGGCCTTTCTGAAATCATCCTGTTGGTCATTTCTTTCTGAACAATAATATTCCATAATATTCATACACCACAATTTATGCAGCCATTCTCCAATTAATGGGCATCCACTCAGTTTCCAGTTTCTGGCCACTACAAAGAGGGCTGCCACAAACATTTTGGCATATATGGGTCCCTTTCCCTTCTTTAAAATCTCTTTGGGGTATAAGCCCAGTAGTAGCACTGCCGGATTAAAGGGTCTGCACAGTTTGATAACTTTTTGAGCAGAGTTCCAAATCAGCAATAGCAATATTAAAGATTGTATCCCAAAGAGATTCAGGAAACAAGAAAAGAACCTTTTTGTGGCTCATTTTGTGGTGACAAAGAATTGGAAATTGAGGGAAGCCCATCAATTGGAAAATGAGCAAGTCATGGTATATGATTATGCAGAATGTTATTACGATAGATGAAATGATGGACAAGATGATTTCAGAAAAGCCTGGGGAAACTTATTTCAACTGATACTAACTGACTGATACTTTACTAAAGTGAGCAAAACTAGAAAAACATTGTATACAGTAAAAAGCAATAATGTAACAAGAATGAGAGCTCTTCTTGGAAATACAATGGTCCAAGAGGATTCCCACGAATCAATGATAAGAAATGCCGTCCACCTCTAGAGACAGAACTGATGGAGTCTAAATGCAGATCATACTTTTTCCACTTCATGCTGCTTGCTTTTTTTCCCCCAGCATGATTGATATGAAATGGAGCCACTAAGTGGTGCTATGGTGCATAGACGGTTAAGTCAAGAAGATGCATTTTCCTGAGTTTAAATCCAGTCTTGGATACTTACTAGCTGGGTGATCCTGGGCAAGGCACTTAGAACCCTGTCTGCCTCAGTTTCCTCATCTGCAAAATGAGCCAGAGAAGGAAATGGCAAACCACTCCAGCATTTTTGACAAGAAACCACCAAATGTAGGGGCAGCTAAGTGGCTCAATGGATAGAGCACCATCCCGGAAGTCAAGAGGACCCAAGTTCAAATCTGATCTTACACATTTACTATTTCCTGGCTGTGTGACCTGGGCAAGTCACTTAACCACAAATGCCTCAGAGAAAAGAAAAGAAAAGCCCAAATCTTCAACAGGAACAACTTTTCTCAACTTGACCTGAAATCTGATTTTGCAAATTTCTTCCTTCTGTCTTCTAGGATCTAGCAGAACTAGATTTTTCTATAGAACAGCCTTCAGTTACTTGAAGGCATATTTTTTTCTTCTCCAGGTTAAACTTCAACTGTACCCCAAACACCTTGCATGGGCTGATATTCTGGGACCTCTTTTTCCTTAAAACTGCCTTCAGGATTCACCGCCACCTGAACTGGATAAATAAATGCCTATTGATTCCAGGATCAAATACAAAAGTTCTTCATTCCTGCTGCCCCCCCCCCCCCCTTTCCCAGTATCTTACACCTTATTCCCCTACACTTATTTTTCCATCTAGTGAACCAGCTCTAGAGTCTGGAGAATCTGAGTTCAAATCCAGCTTCAGTTACTTGCCAGCCCCCCCCCCAAAAAAAAAAAGAGATCATTATGTTTTCAACTTATTTCTGCAAGCTCTCCAGAGGCACAGAGCCATGTCTTCCTCTTCTTTGCACCCTCCTGAAGGACCTACTCAAGGACACTGAAAATGAATGAGTGAATCTTGCTTGTTTTTATGGTCTCTGCAGAAAATTGGCCCCAAAGGGAAGGACCAGGATTGGGGGAGGGTACATTTTGACTTGATTTCAGGGGGAAAACGTCCTGTCCTCGTCAAAGAAACTGGTAATATTGAGCCTAGGAAATAGAAGATTAAGTGGGGACATGATAACTGCTTGAAGTAGTGGGGAAGAGTGAACTGATTCCGCTTGGCCCCGGAGAGCGGAACGAGGAGCGGTGGGTGCAAGAGACAGGAGATGCTAACGGAGACGGATCAGCCACCACTTGTGCTTGTTGAGGGCTGTCCCACAGTGAGACGGGCTAACCCCTGAGGAGGGGGCGGTCTCTCCCTCACTGAAGGCCTTTGAAAAGAGGCTGGACGAGCCCCAGCCGGGGATGCCACGGAGGGGTCTCTGGTGCAAGTGTGAGTTGAGCTCGGCTGTGCTTCGCGGGTCCCCTGGATTCCGAGATGGAGAACTACAATCCCCAAAATGCCCTGCGCGGTTCCCTGGCTGTGGGAGAATATGAGGAAAAGGAAAAGTGACCCACAATGCAGTGCGGCGGACCAAGATGGCTGCGCCCAGGGGTAGCGTGAGCGACAGCGAGAGCAGCGAGGACGGCGACGCCGAGGAGCTGCAGCGGTGCCGGGAGGCGGCCCTGCCGGCCTGGGGCTGGGGGCCACGCCCGGAGCGGGGGCAGGGTAGGGATCCCCGAGGACGGGCGGGAACCTGATGCGCCTGCGCAGGCCGGGCGGGCGGGGGAGCGGGACCCTCCCCCCGGGGACAGTGGGGCCACAAAGTGCGGGGAGCCGAGAGCCGGCTCCCCTCTCTGACGGATGGGAAAACCGGGCAGGGCCGCGGGACACGCCCTGCCCGACTAGGGAGCCGCCCGCAGGCTACCCGGAGCGGAAGCCCCCGATGAGGGCCCTGAGAAAGCTTTCGGGCCCGGGGCAGCTCCGCGCGCTTTCCTCTCCGTCCCGGGACCCGAGCGCTGGCGCTGGATTTGGAGCCCGTCGGCCCCGGCGCGCGCGCCCGCGGCAGCTCCGCGTGCGTCTGCCTGCCCCGCTGCGCTTCGCTCCTGGAGGAGCCCGGCCACCATCTGCCCCTCCCCCCCCTCCGGCAGGTTCTCTCGGGCTGCGGAGTCAGAACCTGCCGGGGGCGCGTCACCGAAGCTGGAGGCGGGGCTTAAGGGGCGCCCCGCCCCCGCTCATCCTCTGTGGGATTTCTGGCAGTGTTGGGGAGGGAGTGGGGGAAGGGAAGGAGAAAATGTGGCTCCGGGGGTTTGCAGGGGGGGTGTGGGAACCTGTCTCTGCCTGTGCTCTGAAAATAAAAGGCTGGGGGGGGAGGGGCGGGTCTGTGGGAGGTCAGGTGAGATATTCTGGAATTGGGGTCTGGGGGGGAGGGGCACAGCCTGGCCCTCTTGCCCCCCTCCCTCCCACCAGCCTCGCTTCCCCTTCTTTCCCACAGAGGCCCCAGCTGCGGACCCTTTGCCGGCCGCGCGCCCGAGCCTCAGGTACTCGGGGGTCCCCGGTGTGCGGAGAGAGCTCCTGGGTGGGGGGGGGGGGGCGGTGTGGGAGGGTCTCCCGAGCTCCTTTGTGAACCTCGCAGACAGAAGGCGGACGAGCACGAGCAGGACGGCAACGAGCTGCAGACCACTCCCGAGTTCCGGCTTCATGTGGCCAAAAAGCTGGGAGCCTTTTTGGACAGGTAACGGGAGCCCCGGGGGGCTAGTCCCTGCCCCCGACACCCAGAGGCAAATTCTCCTTATGCGGCTGCGACCTTCTTGGGGCCGGCCCAGCCCCAGCCCTCAGCGCACCCGCCCTGGCTCTGCCTGATCCCCCTGAAGGCAGCCACGTTGGGCAGGGGCCCTGCTGACCAGGGGCTGGGTCTGGCCTCTGACAGCCAGGCCTGGGCGAAAGGTTCCAGCGCAGTCACTGCCCTTCTCTCCCCTTCAGCTGCATCACCATTTCAGAATCCAGCCCCAGGCCCGCGCAGGCGCCCGTGCAGACTGAGGCCGGGGAGGACGATGGTGAGTGCCCCCTCCCCTTTCCCGAGCTCAGACCCTCTGGCCTGGTGCCCGGCCTGCCCCAGCCCTCCTCGGGCTTCACTCTGGTACGTTGCTCTTTGCAGGCTTCCGCCTCTTCTTCACGTCCATCCCGGGCAGCCCAAAGAAGGAGGCTGGCCCTCCCGCCGTGAGCAGAAAGCGGCCTCCGTCCAGTTCCAGGTGAGTGCCAGTCGCCCCCGGTGCCCCCGCTCAGAGCCGGCCTAAGGAAGTCATCTTGGCAGCCCCCATTGCTGGGACGCTTGGGGCTTGGTGAAGCGCTTTCCCTGCAGGCCTCATGTGAGACCTGAGCAGGAGGAAGGAGTCTGGGCGAAGGGCCCCCAGGCCGGGTGATCAGCCCAGACAAAGGGCCCGGCTTGGCCCCAGGGGTGGGGGCCGGGGTCCAGGAGGGCCGACCTCTTCTCCAAGAGACCTGACTCCGACCCTCTGATAGCAGTGAGTCGGACAGCGGCGACGAGTGGAGGCGATGCCGGGAAGCGGCGGTGTCCGCTGGGGACATTCTGCGACAGGGAGCTCAGCCCATGCTGGCGTCCACGGCAGCGAAGGAACAGGCACCAAAGCAGGCGCAGGCCAGGCCGAACAAGGAAGCGGGTCCCAGAGTGACCACGGAGGAGCAGCCAGGCGGCACGGTCCGGCACAACGGGGATCATGCAACGCTCCCCACAAAGAAAAAGAAAAAAAAGAAGAAAAAGCTGAAGGAGAGTGAGCCCTGCCCCAGGCAGAAGGGCCACGGCCCCAGAGTGGCCACTGAGTGACTCTTGTCAAGCTGCCCCTGCTGCTCCCGCCCTGGGAGAGAGGGACGGGCCCTCCGAGAGCCTTGGGAGCCGGGGACTCCTGGGAGCCTTGCCCTGTGTGCCTTCTGTCCTCCAACCATCCTTCTCATTCTGCCAGTGCTACAGGCATAGTCAAGCACCAGGAGAACGCCCAGGGCTGCCATCTGCACCCTTGGGACTCCTCATAGCCCTCAGCCACACGAGGTTGGCCTGGGGCACCTGGCACACCGAACTCAAAGCAGCCACTTCACTGGCCATTCTGGGGCGGGGGAGAAATGGCTGGAGAGGCCTGGGACAGGAACCTCTGACATCACTGGGGACATTCCCCCTCCTCCCCACACTTCCCAGCCCTACAAGCCCCTAGGAACTTTATATTTGTTTTCTGAAAAAAATATAGGAGTTTTCTGAAAACTTCTAGAAGTGTTTAATTCTATAATTCCCAGTCAACCATAACTATGCAAGCAAAGAATCGGGGGATTTGGATCTTGGGTCATCCAGCCCCAGCCCCCATGGGTTCTGGGCTCAGAGCTCTGCTGAGTGATTCTCACTGGGCCCACTGACCCCTGAGGGGCTGTGCATCTGCTCGGATTTCCCATACATTCGTTTGTTCTCTCATCGCCCTCCATCTCCCCCATTCTTAAAAAAAAAAAAAGGGTAAAGGGTCATTCCCATGATTTGGAACTTGTGGAAATACTGCACCCCAGGGGGTCACAAGAAATGCTCATAAAGCCTTAAACTGCCTTGAGAGAGGCATCGAGTGCAGACCTAGGGAGAGGCCGGTGCCCCTGGTCCCATGCCCCGATCAGACAGCATTGAGGGCACCCCGTGGTGCATTGTAAGCCCCCAGAGACATTCAGAAGCCAGCAGTAAGGGCTGGGAGAGATAAAGTACCATAGGGACTGCTGGGCCAGAGAAAGAAAGGTCCGAGTTCAAATCCAGTCTCTGATAGTCGCCAACTGTGCAACCCTGTGCCTGCCTCAGTTTCCTCAATTGTAAAACTAGACAATGATAATAACACAAGCCTTGGGCTTCTAGAGTTCCTGAAGCTGTGATCCTGCAAGACTCGGAAGGATTATGGTGTGAAATGGGGCTCTCTGGGACCTTGTTCGCTGGGATTGGTCCATGACTTCATGAAGTCACCATCTTCCCCTGAGGCGGCTAGGGAGCGCCCCTGGTGCCTCAGATGCATCCTAGCTGGGTGACTTTAGCTAAGTCACCTCACCTCTCCCTCCCAGATCATAATGTATGAGAAATAACTGTAGGATATCTGTAAGGCAGCTGGCATAGTGCCATGGGAGCTTATAAAGGCTTGTTGCCTTCCCTGGGGAAGCCTGAAATCAGGCTGTTGTCCTTACTGAGAACTTCCCTGGACCCCCTCTGAGCCTACCCCCCCCCCCCCAGAATCCCCTCCCAGCCCTGCCTCCTGCCCCCACCTCCCAGGCAGGCTGAAGGAACATAGCACTCCAGTTGAAAGTTAAATACATAGATTTATAGGCTCCTCTCCTCCCCTGCTTGGGAGCAAGCAGCAAGAGATGCGTCCTATTCGTTCCCTTTCTGTCCCCGTGCAGGAGATGTAGGTCCGCACAAGCACAGGTTGTATGTGCTGTGAATGTGACCAGAGCCCAAGCAGCCTCGCCCCAGCAGGCCTTGTCCACAGCGTGTCCGGAGGATGGACGGCCACTTCCCACTCGGGAGCAAGGCTGGCTTCTGGGAACAGAGCTTCAGCTTGGGGATTCCCTCCTCTTGCCTCGCAGCCTGGCTGGAGCTGCCTCCCCACGTGATCCGGTTTCCATCCCCAGCCCACTTCTCCCTCGATTGAAATGTTGCCAGGGCCCGGGGCTCCTGGCAGGGGAGCCCCTGGGGAGGGGGGAAGCAGGGCTTCCCTCTACCAGGGGAGCCGAAGTTAACACAAATGCCCAATGGGCCTGGGCAGAGGAACAAAAAGCCACGGCTGGAAGGAGATGGTGGAATAAGGCTGCACGGGAGCCATCCAGAAAGAGAGCAGCCAGACATGACCGGATGGCTGCGGAGGTGGCTGGGCAGGGGCCCGCCCCCCAAGCCACCCTGTCTGCCTGCATCTGGGGAGCCCAGGCCAAGCCCAGTGGCCCATGTGTGCGGGCATGAGGCTGGTGGTGGCACCTGCATCCAGGACGGCCGCGTCCTGCTCTGCCCCTGGTCTGGCTCTGACACTGGCCAGGGGGACTGAGCTTGGGGAAACAGGTGGCCCAGAGACCCGCTGATGGGGATCCCAGGGTGGTGGGGTCTGGGGGAAGGATCGGAGGCCCCGCTGGGGTCCCAGCCACGTGGCCCAAGGAACAACCCCTTCAGCTCCTCCATGAAGTGGAGTGGGACCAGATCCCCGAGGCTGCTTCCAGCTCTCACACCCTATGACCCTTCAAAGCTGGCAGGAAAGAGCTGGGGTCAAGGTCAGCAGGATCCCTTCTGCCATTGGGCTTCTTAAAGTTTTCCCAAAGGTCCTTGGCCCACGGGGCAGTGGGGGTCGGGAGAGTCCAAGGGGCTCCGGCTTCTCTGGGCCCCTTCAGCAAGCAACGACCATCCCCAACAGAGCCCAGGCACTTGGGGGGTGGTCGCCATGGTTACTGAGAGGAAGACGCCATGTGTGTGGAGATGAAGGTCTCGATGACGCCGTGATTGGAGGACAGGAGCTGGCTGTGGCTGCTGGTGGAGTCCGAGCCCTGGTACAGTACCAGGCTGCTGGACGACACTGCGGAGGCAAGCGTGGCCGGTGAGCTGCGGCTTCCCTGTGCCCCTGCCCGCTCCCCAGCCTGGACCTACTGCCACCCATTATACAGAGGAAGAAACTGAGGCACAATGACACAACCTCCCCACAGCCTTAGGCTAAATATCTGAGACTGGTTTCTCAGCTCTTCCTGATTCCAGCTCTGGCTCTATTTGAATCCAGGTCCTCTCAGAGCCATCCTTTGCCCAGTGGCCTATGAAGTAACCTGAAATTTTGGAAGAGATAGCTAAAGTAGGCAGCCCAGTGGTGCAGTGGTTAGAGCACTGAAGTGGGAAACAGGAGGCCCTCAGTTCATCTAATACTTCTCAGCCTCAGTTTCTTCATCTGTAACATGGGATAATAACAACACCTACTTCTCAAGGTTATTGCAAGAATCAAATAATAGCCAGAAGCTGCTTTGCAAATCTTAAACTGCCTTGTAAATGATGCCTGCTCTAGGAAATACTAGGACAATCTCCCAGGGCCTCAGTTTCCAGCTCTACATTATCAGTGCGTTGAATGGGATGAGCTCTAGGGTCCCTTCCAGTTTTCAGTCTGTGAGCCTCTGACCTGTCTTTGGAAGCTTCCTAATGGCCTGGCCCGGCCTCCAGGACTGCGTCCTCCCCACACTCCCTATCAGGAGAAGATTGTTCTCTCCCCTGCTCCCCTACCCCTTCCCCAGCTGAGGTGGCTCATAGATAGAGGGCTGGACTTCGGGTCAAGAAGGCCCGAGTGTGAATCTCGCCTGAGACGCCGGCTGTGGTGACCCTACACAAATCCTGTGACTTCCCCCAGCCTCAGTTTCCTCATCTGTAAAAACAAGCCGTTTGGACTCTGGCCTCCAAGGTCCTCCAGCGCCCTCCAGCTAGTAAGGAGGTCTGAGTCAGAATCTGAATCCCCATCCTCTGACTTTCCGCAGCCCCTCGCCGCCTCTTCCCTCCCGACAAACGTCTGGCCCTTGGGCGGTCCCACCAGAGGGGCCAGGGCGGGGAAATGGGCCTCCCTCACCAGCTCGGCTGGTGCTGAAGCGATGTCCCCACTGCAGGTGCTAGATACCTGGGTCCTGGCTGGGGATGTGGATGGCGGAAGCCTGAGACACAGGCGTGTGTAGGCCGGACTCGCTGGGAGCCTCCGAGTCTGAGCTGAACACCTAAGGGAGAAGAGGCTGTTGAGGCGGGAGCAGGGGCATCAGAACGTGGGTAGCGACCGGGGTGAGAGCTGTGGCCGGCGTCCCCTCAGCCTTACCTGCTTGGTGGGCGTCAGGCTGGCAAGCGCACTGAGGTTGGCGGTGTCTGTGATGAGCATGGTCTGGGGGAGGAGGCCTGTGTGTGTGTACTGAGCGACATCGGGCTTGTGACTGTAGAGGGCTGTGGAGGAACGAGAGTTACAGAAAATACGGGGACCAGAGGCCTTGCCTCGGCAGGGGATGCCATGTTTTTTCTGAGTGGATCCAAGCAATGACCCAAAGAGATTTCTGCTTGCAGAGGGCTGGAGATGAAGCACCTCGACCATCCCTAAATGAACTGAGCAATATGGTCCTTGGTGATACTTCTAATTTTGTCCAACACTGAGACCAGAATCCCACTTGAGCACAGGACTGACTCATTGGGAAAGGGCACCCTCTCTCACTAAGACTCCCGGGGGGCCAGTCAGGCGGGACGTCGCACCCCTTCCCCACAGCCATTTCGGAAGGGGAAGAGGAAGGGAGTCGGGGACTGGGCCCTTACCATGAGGACTCTGTAGCTGGGCCATGGTGGCCATGAAGGGGCTCTGGGCCATGTGACCCTGCACCTGCTGCATGAGCGGCTGTTGATAGGAGGGATGCAGTGACTGGGAGAACTGGACAGGCTGCAGGGTTGTCAAGCTGCTCCCCATGCTGTTGATGACGGGCACGCTCTGAGCTTGGCTGGAGGCTAACCCTAGAACACGTGAGGGAGGAGACAGAAGTAGAACCCACTTCTGTTCCCCATCTGACTTCATATCCGGCAGAGTCAGGTACATCCAAACACTCTAGAGTCCAGAACCCAAAGGGGCCCTGCAAGGTTTAGGGCCTGGGCTCAACTTGTGATGATTTAGATAACAATCTAATGTCACCTGTAAAATT
Organism: Sarcophilus harrisii; assembly: GCF_902635505.1. Classification (NCBI taxonomy): domain Eukaryota; kingdom Metazoa; phylum Chordata; class Mammalia; order Dasyuromorphia; family Dasyuridae; genus Sarcophilus; species Sarcophilus harrisii. Next base: position 699,153,257 of record NC_045426.1, on the reverse strand, counting down.
TGGGTAACATAATTATTCCATTTTCTTCCCTTTCCAAATCATCCTTCACACAGCTGCCAAAATGTGTAAAGGGCTGGAACTCTTGAGTTGATGCACTGGAATCCGACAACCGAGCACTTAAGGCTAATTACCGATTGGACAATACTCTATTAGCATATGCTTGGAAAATGGCCCTTCCCACCATTCTGTGCTGGCTCCATCTTTTGGTGTAGACAAAGAATTGTGGGAAGGATTAGGGGGTGGAGTAAGACAAGCCAGAGTCACTTTTTGGCAGGAGAGGAAGAGAAAGGGGATGTAGAGATTGATGTGTCCATTCCCTTCACTTCTACCCCTAAAGACCAAGAATAAAGACCAAGGACTTTTAATTATCCTGACTCCAGCTGATTCTAAGGCATCCAGGGGGCTAACTCAGTCTTCACCAAAATTGTCTTCATAAGGCATAGACTGGGTCACTCTGATGCTTAATGACCTTCAGTGGCTCCTGATTTCTCCTAATTACATCCACATCCTAGCTCTCCCCAGAATGGTTGGCAAAGACCGAACACCTTGAAGGCAACCTCTCTTAGTCTCTGTCTGTTGAAATCCTAGAGTATCAGACTTGAAGAAAATCTCAGAAACCAGCTAGCCCAACATGCACCTAAAGAAGAATATCTTCTACATTATACCCAACAACTCCAGCCTTTCCCCAACGAGACATGGCGGCTCTTCAAATCCTGGAAGACAGTTCTCGTATCTCCGCCCCCCCCCCCCAAGCCCTCTCTTCTAGAAGATTAAACACTCCCAGATTTTCTAATTGGCTCTCATGTGATATGAAAAACCAAGGTCTTTTGACTCCTTATTTTTCCCCTAAACCATAGAGCCCAGAACCAACAGTCCTCCATATGTGAGCAAGCCAAGGTAGCACCCAGAAGGAGGGGGACAAGGACATTTTGCATGCAGTTCAAGGTCTCATTGGCTTGGCTGGCCACTATATCACACATGGCAATCCTCTTCTTCCAATTTCAACATTAAAAGCTCTCCCTTGAAGCCTGCTGGAAGTGGTCTCTGTCCCTGAAGCCCTTTATCTGGAGTTCTCACGGATAATCGCAGAATTTGTGTCAGAAGAGCCCCTGAAAGTCACTGAGTCCAACCCAGGCCTGAGCAAGAATTCCCTTCTCAGTTTCTCCAACAAATCGCCATCCAGCCTTTGCTCAGAGCTCTCCAAGGACTCCCTCATTTTACAGATGGGGAAATTGAGGCCCAGGGAGATTAAATAGTTGATTCGGGATGCAACTCAGGTCCTCTGACCTCAAAACAAGTTCTGTCTCCTGGTCCACAGTAGTCCACCATCCCTGTTTTTTGGGCTTTTACATTAGAACCCTGTGTCTAGGAAAAGCCTTTTTTCAGTTTTCCTTCTTCCCAAGTGTAGAAACAAGAGTTTGTATGGTGTAAAGGAAAAACACTGGCCTAAGAATAGGAGTCCCAACTCTTGTGTGATCTGAGAAAAGTCACTTCCATTGTTTGGGCTTCCATTTCTTTATTTTTAAGATAAAAAGATAGTCTCTAAGACCCCTCCCAGTTCTGACATCCCCTGTTCTAAAGCCCCTCCCAGCTCTGACATCCCCTGTTCTAAGATCCCTCTCAGCCCTGACATTCCATGTTCCAAGGCCCCTCCCAGCTCTGACATTTCCTGTTCTAAGACCCCTCCCAACTCTGACATCCCATATTTTAAAGGCCCCTCATAGCTCTGATAGTCTACATATTAGTTAGCTGGACCTTTGGGGCTATGTCTTCACCCCTCCATTCCCCTCATTCTGATCCCAACTCACCAATGACCAAGGTAGAAGCTCCCGTGTTGGTGAAGGTGGGGCCCAAGGAAGAAGGCTCTCCTGCCCCAATGGCCATGACCCCAGGGAGGGAGGCCATGATCAAATTCTGGGGCTGCTGGTTGATCCCTGGGGGTGTTGCCTCTAAATTGTGCAGAGCAGTCAGGGTGCTGACGGGGGGAAGGGTCCCCCCAGATGCTGAGACCTGCGCAGGAGGAGAAAGAGCACCACAATCAATATGGAGAACCACCAAGATGGCGGGGGGGGGGGGTGGTTCAGCTCATGAAACCCAAGGGAGGCACGCCCACCACCGTCTCCCCAGCACCTCTCTTTCCCCCACTTTACAACCTCTTTCCTTTGGAACCACTTCATGTGCCTATAATGGGGGGCTTCTCCCAGACCCACTAACTCCAAGCCAGTTTCTAACCCTGCCCTGGGGCAACACCACCCTTTAAAAGAGTTTCCCTTGCAGAAAAGAAGGGTCTACTAGATTTGGAATCATGAGACTTCGATTCAAACACCAGGTCAACGAACTACCTATATGACCCTGGACAAACCTCTATTTCTGGACTTTAGTTTCCTCATGGGCAAAGAGTTAGATTTATGTATTCTTTATTGTTCAGTCATGTCTGACTCTTTGGTCCCATTTGGGATTTTCTTGGTAGAAATATTGAAGTGTTTTGCCATGTCCGTCTCCAGTTCATTTATAGATGAGGAAACTGAGTCAAAAAGGGTGAAATGACTTAGCCAGAGTCACACAGCTACTAAGTGTCCAAAGCCGGATTTGAACTCAAGAAGATGAGTCTTATTGACTTTGCAGTATGGTGTCCCCTATTGGTGCTCTAAGTTCTTTAGGATCCCTTCTTTCTCACAACCCTGTGAAACCTGACATGGCCCCAAAGGTCCAGCTGCCTCTTGATTCCTGTTACTGATGCTCACTATCTTTATGATTGTGGCCAAGTCACTTCTGTTCTCTGTATTTCAGTGTTCTTTTCTCTAATACGGGAATAATCATCCTTTTTACTGCACCTCTCACAAGGTTATTGAGAGAAAGGTACTTTTAAAATTAGAAAGGACATTATTGGGAGACACAATAAACCTCACAGTTTGGGTTCAAGTGCCATGTCTGACATGTATTAGTTCTTTAAGAGCATGTGTTGTAGCCCAAGTGCTGAATTTATGTTACCTTCAAAGGGAAGCCCTCACCGGAACCTCCATATGCTGATGCATTCACCAGTCTATTAATCTGCTTTTCTAAAAGCTACTTTTATTATGCAAAAAATTATTTTTCTTTTTTCTTTTACTTTATTCTTTTATTTTTCCTCAAAGCTATTTTAATTCCACAAAATTTTATTCTTCATTTTTTTATTTCATTCTTTTATTTTTTAAAAGCTATTTTTATTATACAAAAAAATTTATTTTTCTTATATAGTTTTTCTTACATAATTATTATTGCTTTGGTGACTGCCCCTTTGTTTCCTTCAGAGAGAAGGAACAGATTGCCAGACTTAGAAATGGCCCCAAGAACTGGGGTAGGTACATTCTGCAGTTATGGGCACAAGCCAACAAAGTTGAGTAAGCTCGTTGTGGGCTAACACTGTTTCATTTGTTATCTTTTTTCCCCCTAGCACAGCTATGGTACAACCTAACAAATGCTTATTGGTTCATTGAACGACTAAGTGAATGAATGATTGATGTTGCCTTTTAATAACTATCTACCGGGTCTGTAGGCCCTGAAGGGCAGGCACTGCCTTGCACACATAGTGACTTGTACACAGTAGGCTCTTAAATGCTTGTTGAATTGAGATGAACTAATGTTCTGCCAAGGAGGCTCCCCTGGATGTCCCAGGCATTCCTATTAGAGTAGAAACAGGTGTCTATGGGTGGCACTTCCTCCATAAGAAGCATGATATAAGAGAAGGAATGAGATCCTGGCAACCAGAGCTCAATCTGATCTCTTCCTCCAGCTCCCCTCTCTGAGCCTCAGTTTCCTCATCTGTAAAAAGCTGAAACCTACCTGAAAATAGTGTCAGGTGCACCAAGCAGCCTTATTATTCCTGGAGCAGAGGAAGGGGGAGGGAGTGATCCTGGCTCCAGGGAAGCCAGAAGGAAGGCTCTGGGTGAGCTGGCACTCACCAGCTTGGCATCTGTGCTGAGCAGGCTGTGACTGGGCTCCAGTCCTGGGGGGGATATCTGATGCAGGACGGTGGGGGTTGTTACCATGCTGCCCCCTCCGTGGCCGCTTCCCCCAGACGATTCCGCCTCGCTTGTCGGCTGTTGGCCATATCGTACACCTGTAGCTGAGTGGGAGGGGTGAAGATGACGCCCAGCCTATCTTTTGTCCATCCTTCCCAGACCCATGTCTACCTCCTCCATACAAATGTCCCCCTTCCATGTTACCACCAGCCAGCACTTACCATGGACTTTGCTGGGAGAGATGGAAGGGGGAGGGAGGCCTGGGGAGCCATGAGCTGAGAGTGAAGGGCCAGGGCCAGTCTGAGGCCCGCTGAATGTGTCCATGGCTAGCTTATGTCGGAAGGCCTCTTCTTTCCGCCGGTTGGCAAACCAGTTGTAGACACGCACCTCGGTGACCAGGTTAGAGCCCAAACCCTGGGCCTGTGATGGGGAGACCCCTCTCTGGATACACTCAGCCCTGTGGGAGCATCACCCAGGCCCAGTGAACTCCACAGTGGGAATTGTGGAGGGATGGAGTGGGGAGAAGAGGGGCAACCCCCCATCAACCTGTCCTTAGCTTACCCTAACACCTCACTGCTGGAGCCCCTTCCTATTCTTTTCTCACTCCTTTCACTTGAGATTCTGAGATCCTCAGCTTGGGAAAGAACTAGAGGCTCCCTAGTCCCTAGTCTGATCAGAAAGTCTTGGGAAATGGGAAAGGAAAGCCTATTGTTTCCTAAGAAAGACCAGGATCGCTTTTGTGGTTAGTTTTCCTCTTACAGTAAGAGGAAAACTACATTTTAATAAGTTCCTTCCAATCCTTCTGGTTCTGGTTCTAGGGCCAAACAGAGCACCCTCATCATCAGGACAGCTACGGTTTAGGATTATATGCCAGCAAGCTCTTATGTAGGGACCTGAAAAGTGTTAGATAACTACTTGCAGAGGGGGAGGAGGAGACCCCACTTCTTCTCTAGAAGAGAAATGGGTGGGCTGACAAATTATCAATTCTCCCTGTGGGAATTTGGGGGGGGAGGCAGGAAGAGATGGGAACAAAACCAAAGGGATCCTAAGATTAGAAATTAACTTCCTCCAAAGCAATCCCAATAGACTTTGGACAGAAAATACCATCTATATCCAGAAATAAGGAGACTGGATGTAAATCAACACATGTTATGTTCACTTTCCCCCTCATTTTTTCATCTCTCCCTTGGTTTTCCCTTTTGCTCTGATTTTTCTCTCATGTTATTAAATGTGTGTGTTTAGTATGTATTACATTCAATTAAATGTATATTTAAAATGAATAAATTTACTAGAAAATAAAAAAGAAATTAGCTTCCCCTGGATTTGTACCTGGCATATTTTTCTAGAAAGTGTGGATAAGTCAGGAAGACCTGAGTTCAAATCTGGCCTCAGACACTTAATATTTCCTAGCTGTGTGACCCTGGACAAGTCACTTAATCCCAATTACTTCAGCGAGGAGGAAGAGGAGGAGGAGGAGGAGGAGGAGGAGGAGGAGGAGGAGGAGGAGGAAAGAAAGAAAGGAGAAAGAAAAGAAAGAAAGAAAGAAAGAAAGAAAGAAAGAAAGAAAGAAAGAAAAAAGAAAGAAAGAAAGAAAGAAAAAGAAAAAAGAAACAAAGAAAGAAAAACCAATTCCTCCTTCTTCCTAGAACTCAGACAATAAGTGGATCAGCACCAGGGACAGTGACAAGAAGGAAGACCAGATTCTTGAGCCCTGCAAGCCTTTACCTGTTACACTCCTCCACTAAAGCTTCCCTCTCCTCCTTGCTGGGATTCTTCTGCCTTTCATAAGCCTGGAACAGGATCTGCTGAGAGGCCGGACCCCACTTGAAACGATTTCTCCTCCCTTTCTTGGTGGGCAGTTCGTCTCCCATGGGCTCCTCAGCCAGTACGCCCTGTCCCGCGTGTGTGAATTCTGTGGACATGTGAAGTTGTGAGCAGACCCTAGATCCTGAACTCTGGGTCCCTGTTTGCCCTCCACTACTTTTGGTCCTTTAAATAAGGTGAATATCTGCCCATCTTTTTCCTGAAGGCCCAGAAAGAGATCAGACAGATCATCTCTAGAGGAAGATCTAGCTCTTCTGCTCCTACTAAAGAGGGATGAGCAACCACAAGTTAGGAATTCTGGAAATACTTTCTGGACAGTGGGTTCAGGCTGTAAGGATACAGGGGTATGCCCTGAACCCTGCCTATTCTTAACCCCATCTCCATAACTGCCTGAGTAAAAGAAATAGGCAATCTTCATGGAGGGACAACAAAGAGCTCCCAGGAGTTGGAGGGAGGAAGGGGAAAAGTCAGAACAGAAGTGAGTGCAAGGGATAATGTTGTAAAAAAAAAAATTACCCAGGCATGGGTTCTGTCAATAAAAAGTTATAATTATTAAAAAAAAAAAAAGAGCTGCAAAAAAAAAAAAAAAACCAAAGAGCTCCCAGCTTCCAAATACCCCCCACCTAACCTATTCTCTGCATGAAATTCCACTTTCATGTCATTCGCTGCCCTCCTCCCACCAAGTCCCTCACATTTATTTTGTACTATGTGCCAGGCAAGTAGGAGGTATAGTAGACTGGGCTTGGAACATCTGTTCCTGTTCAAATCTGAGTTCAAATCCTGCCTCTCAGGCTCAATTTCCTCATCTGTAAAATGAGGATAACAACAATACTTACCTCATAGGATTGTTGTGGAGTTCAAATTAGGTAACATTAAAGCATTCTGAATCTTAAGGCTCTATTATAAATGCTACCTAATTGCATTATTATTACATATAAGTATCCCTTCCACATCACCACTTTCCTCATCATGGTTTGATATGTCACAGGTTGGGATAAGAAATTAAATGGGAATTTAGGGGGAAGTTTTGCAGAAGCCGCAGATGTCTTGTGAACTCTAGCAGATGACATTTAAAAAGTTTAAAAACTCAAAAATATATAAAGTATATGTATAGGGGAAGCTAGATGGCACAGTGAATATTGCACCAAGACGACTTAACACTTCCTAGCTGTGTGACCCTGGGCAAATCACTTAACCCCAATCGCCTAGCAAAAAATAAAAATAAAGTATATATATATATATATATATATATATATATATATATATATATATATATATATATATATAATATCAATCCAAATTTTACAAGATATTGTAAGCACCCCATAAAAGAAAAAAATCAGACCTCTTCTCTAATGTGAAGGGAGAGCAAAAAATTGTACATGGATTTTCCAGATTATGGGGGTGCCATACTCCTAACCACAATGTGGAAGAGATAACTATATTTATATGTATTCCTTCTGTCTCCCCCCTACCCTCCCCATGGAATATAATCTCCTTGAAGGTAAGAACTACTTCCTTTTTGTCTTTATATTCTCAGTACAATGCCTGGAACATAGTAGGTACTTAATAAATGTTCACTTGTTTTGGTTGATGTTGAATATTGCCTCTCTACTCTTTCTCTTCTGCCTCCCCACTCACACACATAGACACAAAAGAAACAAATAATTCAGGGCACCATGTGATGATACCAATGGTTGTTACTTACGCTGGGCCACCTCCCGCTGCTTGCGGACATACCAGGTATACAGGGCTGCCCGCTTCTGGGTCTTCATGGGGGTGCCTTTGTTGAGGTGCTGGGATAGGTGGGACTGGTTGAGGCCAGTGGTATCTACCACTTCCCTCTGGGGAATGTTGTGCTGTTGAAGGTAGGATTTGACCATCTTTGCCACACGCCACGGATCCTCCCTGGGAAGAGTAGAAAATTAATATTGCAAGCTTGAAGGAGATTGCGTCCAGTAAGATTTTCCCCAGAAACTCCCAAAACTGCACTGGGGTCTCTTGGGGCCAGCCGGGTCCTGAGAAGTGAGGCAATTAAAGGGATTAGGACAGCAAGTGGGTAAGGATGAGATTTTAGTGAACCACAATGACTCCATCTTGTGACTTAATTTTGGATCTAGCTCATTTCTTTTTCTACTCAATTATGGATCCAGCCTAATTTCTATCTTGCAACATCATTCAATTGTGGGAATTGGGGGGGGGGGATTATAATATTGTTTAAATATTGTTTAAGCTAACTCTGCATGACTGGAAAACTGGACCACCTCTGCCTGTTATTTAGAGATCCTTAATTAAGGACCTTAATTAGGCCGGCCAGAACCCCAGTCAGACCCAAAGACTGACACAAGGAGTTTTCTCACAATTATACGTCTCAAACCAGCCCCATATTGGTCACTCGAATATTGTTTCCATGTTTCCTTGATTTAGACCTTGGGGGAATTGGGAAATCTCTTTTTCCAATTTTAGGAAATTGTACCTCTTCATTCTCTCCCTCCCACCTTAGAAAGTTCCTTATCATTCCTCTAATTAGAAGTCAAATAGACTAATGTTCATCTTGGTTAATTGTTTCCTTTTAATTAATTGGTCTTATTTGATTAATTGTTTTTAACATGTAAAGATCTGTCTCCCCCTCTAAGCATAAGAAACTCAATTTGTTAGGCAATTGACATACAAGGCTTAATAAATTGAAATGTTCAGAAGTTCAAATCTTCATTTTTCCCATTCATTTTCTCTTTCACCCACTACAAAGAATATGCTCCTGTTCAATAGACAAGGATATAGGCACCCAGCCATTAGAAACATATATCTATATATATGATGAATTAAATATAAATTTATATGAATTAAATAAATTCCTATATATTGCCAAAAGGGAACAGGATCTCAAAGTCCTTAAGGTGTTGCTTCTACTCGGGAGAAGAGAAGAGAGAAAAAACATAAAGAGAAAAGAAATGAAAAGAGAAAAGATGTTCAAAGATCATGTGACAACACATTATTTGGTTGTTTTCAGTCATTAGTTCCTATTCTTCCTGACCCCATTTGGAGTTTTCTTGGCAGAGATCCTGGTATGCTTTCCCATTTCCTTCTCCAACCTATTTTGCAGTTGAGGAAACTGAGGCAAATAGGATGAAGTCACTTGCCCAGGGTTACATAGCTAGTAAGATTTGAACTCAGAAAGATGAATCTGGATTTCAATCAAATCTGGCACTTTATCCACTGTGCCACCTAGTGTCCATCATGTGACAACATATTCTAATTTTTTTGATAGCTATTGAGTTCTTATGTATGTTATTTTATTTTTATAAAATGAATTAAAATAAGAGAGAAATATCTTGGGGTTACTCTAAATTAGTTCTTTTTAAAAAATATTTAATGATAGTTTTTTAACATACATGCAAAGTTAATTTTCAACATTCACCTTATAAAACCTTATGTTCCAAATTTTTCCCCTCCTTTCCCTGCACCCCCCTTCCCTAGACAGCAAGTTATCCAATCTGTGTTAAACATGTGCATGTATCATGCTGCACAAGAAAAATCAAATCAGGTAGCTAGGTGGCGCAATGGATAGAGCACCAGTCCTGAAGTCAGGAGTACCCGAGTTCAAATATGGGCTCAGATATTTAACACTGCCTGGCTGGTGACCTGGGCAAGTCACTTAACCCCAATTGCTTCAGCAAAAAAAGAAAAAAGAAAAGAAATGAAATGAAAAAAGAAAAAATCAAATCAAAATCAGATCAAAAGGAGGGAAAAAATTTAACAAGCAAGCAACCAACAACTAAAAAGGTGAAAATACTATGTTATGATCCACGTTCAGTCAATTTTCAGTTCTCTTTCTGGATGCAGATGGTTCTCTCTATCACAAAGATTATTTTTTTCCCCCAGTTCAATCTCCTACACCTCCTAGATCTCCATTGTCTGTCCTGGACCCCAAGAATTAAGGTGCATTAATATTCAAGACTTCAAGATACTCTTTGGATTGGACCATAGTTAAGATATTTTTGACTTTCAACAGAGTTAAAACAAAAAAAAATATATTCTAAACGCATGGAATCAGAAAGTCTGAGCTTCAAAAGGGAACTCAGCAGCCACCTATTTTAGTCCATACCTGACCAAGAATTCCCTCTATAACTTCTCCAAGAGCTCACCTAGCCTCTGCCCATGAAAGCCTAGTCCAATTTGGGACAGCTAATAATTGGAAAGTTTTCCTTTGCATTCACCCTACTTACCTCAACATTTTCCTCCATCTTTCCCAGTTCTGTCCTCTGGAGCCAAATGGAACAAGATAACTCCCTCTTCTAAATGATAGTCCTTCAAATACTCTTAAGAAAATTGCATAGCATGCCTCTTGCCTCTTGGTGAAGAGGTTGTTGATGAACAATCGGTATAGAATGAGGCATATGTTTTTATTCTTGGACAATATGTTGATTTATTTTTCCTGGTGACTCATTAGCCACAAAGGCAGGTTCAGATGAGGGTTGAGTAGGAGAGTTATTGGTCAGTGACAGTGATATAACAAAAGAATAGAGCATAAATAAAATAGTTTTAAATAGAAATTTTTAAAAGCTATCAGGTTTCCTTCCCAAAGGCTTCTCTTCTCCAGATTAAAACTTTCCTAGTTGACTCAACTATTTCTTGTACAGAATAGTCTCAAGGGTAATTGTGATAATAATCACTAGCATTTTTGCAAATTTTATCTCATTTTATCTTTATAATAATCCTGGAAGCTAAGTGCTATTCTCATGCCCATTTTATAGTTGAGGAAATCAATGCAGGGAGAAATTAAATGATTTAAGCAGTATCATCAACTACTAAATATCTGAGAAAGGATTTGACCTTTGGTTTTCTCCAGATTCAGCTCTTTATTCACTATCCCACTTAGTTGCCTCTTCTTTGGAGAGTTTGCTCATCTGGAATTTTCTTGCATCAATGAATCACAGCTGTCCAGTCCCTATCTTATCATACTAATGACTCCAATTGAGTTTACAGTTCATTAAAACCTCCAGTTTTTTTTTTTTCATATGAAGTACTGTCCAGCCATGTATCTCCTGTCCTGTATTTTTCTAGTGAATTTCTTGAACCTATTAACATGCTTATTACATTTCATTTTATTGGATTTAATCTGTTGTTCTAATTTCCAAGATTTTTTCCATCCCAGCATTTAGATTATTTAATTAATTGAGGTTTGGTTTTTACAGATAAATATATGTTTAAATATTTCAAAGATAAATGTGGGTAAATATATAAATGTGTTAGGTGTTATACATATATACATACACATATATACAAACCTATATATACTTAAATACTTAGGTACACATATAGTCAACATCTTCCAAAATAAATATATTAAATTTAATTTAGAATATGTTGACTCATATAGAAATATGTTAAAAGTTGATTGTACACATATAATTTATATCAGATTAGGAAGGGAGGAGCTAAGAAACGGAGGAGAAAAAAAATTGGAACTTGAAATCTTACAAAAATGAATGTTGAAAACCATCTTTACTTATAGTTGAAAAATAATATACCTTTAAAATAAAATAACATACATAAGAACTCAATAGCTATGAAAAAAATTAGAATATGTTGTCACATGATGGACACTAGGTGGCACAGTGGATAAAGTGCCAGGTTTGATTGAAATCCAGATTCATCTTTCTGAGTTCAAATCTTACTAGCTATGTAACCCTGGGCAAGTGACTTCATCCTATTTGCCTCAGTTTCCTCAACTGCAAAATAGGTTGGAGAAGGAAATGGGAAAGCACACCAGGATCTCTGCCAAGAAAACTCCAAATGAGGTCAGGAAGAATAGGATATGACTGAAAACAACTGAATAACGTGTTGTCACATGATCTTTGAACATCTTTCTCCTTTCATTTCTTTTCTCTTTATGTTTTTTTCTCTCTTCTCTTCCCCCTGAGTAGAAGCATGCTACACCTTAAGGACTTTGAGATCCTGTTCCTTTTTGGCAACCCCTTTTTAGAGATTCAGAGTAAAGTAAAAAAAATAAAATAAAATAAAAAGTAAAATAAAAAATAAAAAAATTATGTTTGAATCCTTCTTTGTCTCATTTGTTTTATTTCTTGGCTAAGTGCCTAGTATCCAAAAATATCAAGCTAGCTAACAGAAATAAAGAAGATCAATTGCCTTTTCCAAGAGAAAAATGGTCAAAAGATAACGACAAACAATTTTCAAAATTCAAGGCAGCTAAGTGGCCCGGGAAATAGGGTTCTTGATTTGGAGTCAGAAAACTGAGTTTGTATCTAGCCTCAAACATTAGTTGTGTGACTCTGGACAAGTTTGCCTCAATTTTCTCATCTATAACATAGGGATAATAGTAGCACTTGCTTCCTAGAATTCTTGTGAGCATCAAATAAGATAATATTTGTAAAGTACTTAGCATAGGACCTGGTACATAGTAGGCATTTAATAAATGCTTGTACTTCCGCCCAAAAAAAGAACTGAAAATTATTAATAATCATATAAAAGAATGTTGCAAATCACTAATAATAAGAGAAAGGTAAATCAAACAATATGAGGTTTGATCTCAAGTCTAGCAAATAGGCACACATTGGCACAAATTATTCAAAATGGGAATAATCAGTGTGGGAAGAAATGTGCCAATTCAGTAGCACTAATACTGCTAGATGGTGCAGTGGTTAGAGTGCTAAACCTGAAATCAGGCAGGCCTGAGTTCAAATCCAGCCTCAGGCACTTAATAGCCTCAGTTACATAATTCTATTTGCCTCAGTTTCCTCATCTGTAAAATGAGCCAGAAAAGAAAATGGCAAACTACTCCAGCATCTTTGCCAAGAAAACTCTAAATGGGGTCACAAAGTCAGACACAACTAAAAAATGATTGAATAACAAAACTAATGCATTGTTGGTGGAATGTAATTTAGGATTCTATAAATATAATTGACGTATAATGCATGTACAGACCCCATCAGCTTACTCGGCCAATGCAGCCTCTCAGCATGAGTGCCTGGAAAGTCAGGATGATATGTGGGGAAAACACCAAAATGAAATCAAGAGACCAAAATGCCAAAACAAAACCAAGAAACCAGGAAACATGTGCGGACTTTCTGTAAATGGTTCTAGTCTGCTCTTTGTCTATGGAGGCATTCCAAAGGGCCTTTCAACTCTGACTCCTTCCTCTTATTTCTCAGTCAACCTTAAAAGATCTTCATAACTCCTCTATCCATGGTATCCAGTGAGAGATCATAGAGTAAGAATGTAGGCCTGCAGACTTTTTCCCTTCCCATTTGGCCCTAAGAAACCCGAAGACCTAAATCATTTGACTTTTTGTTTCCACTCTAGGTGAAAGGAGTGGAGTTTTACATTCTAGTGACCTCAAAAGATTTTCATGAGGGTCTCTAGCATTTTTCAGAGCCAGTATCCAGTCTGGTTGCTGCAGCAAACTCAACATTGATAACCCAAGGAGCAAAGTATGACCTTGTGAGCCCCGGTTGCTCAAATCTAAATTGAGGACTCATCCATCAGCAATCCTGTCTTTGGAATTGAGCTTGATAAAAACCAATGCTATATAAAAACTGATCTAAATTTTAGGCCTATTTCCCCAGAGACTGAGTTGGTATAGGGGAAGAATATGCGCTGGAGACATTGGAAGAAATGATTGTAGCAATCAATATAAATTGGTGCAATGAAACTTGGGTACTAGTTACCAGTCCCAAAATTGGAAAGATGAATGATGGGAGCTCAAGCAGACGATAGGAAAGAGAAGAGAATTCCCAACCCTTCAGAATACCCTGGAATACTAAGAGGAAGATATAGCCTTCCTGGTTCTGGGAGAGGAAGCCAGAGCATTCGTGCTATACAAATAAAGTGGATAAAATATCCATACCCTTTGATCCATAGATTCTACTGATAGGTATATATCCCAAGGAAATTATTGATTTAAAAAATAAGTCCCCATCTACGCCAAAATATTTATAGCACCATCTTTTCCAATAACTATGAAGACCGCGCATTTTAAAATCAGCCGGAGTCAGGAATTCAGGTTAGGGGAAAATCATCAATCTTTATTCTCAGTGAAGAAGGATCGGAGGTGGAAGAGAATGGGCGATAGCAATGTGTGCAGCTGAGTCAAGAAGCTAGCTCGACCAGCAGCCACACAACCAGCAGCTACCAGCATAGAACCCAGGCTCAATCTCCCCCAGCCTCTCTTCCTGTCTCTCTGCCTCCACCCATCAAAATCGTCATTTCCTATACAACACATCAGGACTTGCACAGAGAGTGGGCGGGGGCCATTCTTTATCCAAGCATGTATATTAATAGAGTATAATCCAATTACTATTTAGCCTCACGTGCTTGGGACCTCAGTGCATCAACTCAAGCCTCAGCCCATTACAAATAACAAAGAATTAGAAATAAAATAGAGGCCCTTTGACTGGAGAATGTACTAAAGTAATTGTGGTACATGAATGTAATGTAATAGTACTGGCTATAAAAATGGATAAATATAATGAATAAAGAGAACCATGGAAAATGTGAATTGGTACAAAATGAAGTAAACAGAGCCAAGAAAATAACATACATAATAACCATAATGATGTAAATTGAAAGATCCTGGAATAACCAAAAATTAATGTTGCTGAATTTCAGAGAACAAGCCTGGCCCAAAGAAGACATGTGAGAAAAATACCTCCTTCCCTCCACTTCTTTGTGGATGGAATGGAGGGTAGAATCCATAATTATAGAACTCTACATTTATTGTCAGGTTTGTTTTTTTTTTCAATTGTCTGCGGATGTGCCATATCGATTATATTTATAGAATCCCAAATTTCTTTCCAGAATGGTTGGGTTAATCCACTACCAGGGTATTAATGTTACTGCCCTTAGACAATCCTCCAAACATTGACTATTCCAATATTGAGTCATTTTTTGCCAATTTGTTAACTCAGACATCAGGATTTTTATTTGTATCTCTTATCACTGATATATTGATTTGTTTTATTTTTTTCTCTTTTTTGTTTTTCTTTTCAATTTTTTTGTTATAAGGGATAGAAGCCTGGGAGGAGGAGGAGAAGGGAGATCTAGAGGGAAATAGAGGTAATGGAAAAACAAAAAATATCAATAACATTTTTTAAGTTCATGAAATGCTATCCTCATTGTAACCCTGTGATGTCAGTATTATTTTCCTCTATTTTACAGATTAAGAAGGTAAAGTTCATGTTATGGGCCAGGATTCTGTACTTAAAACAAGGATTCTTACAAGGTGCTAATTCAGGGGAATTGAAGAGACAATGGTTATCTAGTTTAGCATGGTGATTAATAGTTCTCTAGTTCAGTATGATTGAATTAATCTTACAACAAATAATGGTTTCCTAGTGATATAATGATTGGTTTATACTCAGTATAAAGCATATAAAACTGTGACAAATTCATCCAGAGTCAGAGGCAGAGACAGACTCAGAAGTGCCAGACACAGACTCAGAAGGGACCCAGAGACATATTCATTCCATCGCCTCCCTTTGTGTTTGGTCCGAACTGACTCTTGTAGGGATTTATTTATCTGTTGTATAGATGGGCTTATGATTTTTATGGTTAAGAAAGAAAAGAAAAGAAAAGAAAAGAAAAGAAAAGAAAAGAAAAGAAAAGAAAAGAGAAGAGAAGAGAAGAGAAGAGAAGAGAAGAGAAGAGAAGAGAAGAGAAGAGAAGAAAAGAAAAGAAAAGAAAAGAAAAGAAAAGAAAGAAGGAAGGAAGGAAGGAAAGGTTCAGAAAAGTTAAATTCCTTTCTGAAGATTGCACAGAGCTAGCTCTTGCTCTGAAATGTTAATTTTCTCTCTATTTTGTCTTCATTGTTTTTTGGTCCAAATCTGTAATTGCATGGATACAAATAAATAAATAATCTCCTTTTACTAAGGCAGATAGGCAATTCATCTGTAGTTTATATGAATAATAATTTATGTAGTGATTTAAGATTTTCAGTGTTTTGCATATTTGCCCCCCCAAACAACCCAATGAGATAGACATTAGTGTCCCCATTTTATAGATGAGATGACTGAGGCTGAAAGCGGCCAAGCCTCTTGCCCACAGTCGTACAGCTTTTATATGTAAGAGATGAAAGTCTAAGGCCAATTATCTATCTACCATGCTACCTTGAGAGATGACAAAAATGAAGAAACAAAGAAATAAAAGGAAGACTCATTTGAAGAAAAGAGAAGAATCAAAATCAAAATCAAGATGCTAACTTTATATCTTTTCTTTAAAAATCATATTAACAGCAACAAAAATTGGGAAAATACATGGAATGAAAGGATTGGAAAAGGACACAGAAGCAAAAAGAACATATTTGTTCAAGTTTTGGTTTTTATCAAAATTAGCATGCACTTTAAAATCAATGAATTTAAACCTTAATGTATCATCTCAATTTTTGGATATTTGAGTGTTTGTCGAAGGTTAATAAATCTCTAATTTTAAAAATGACTCTCTTCCCACACCAAAAAAAAAAAAAATCCCTCAAAAAAGTCTGTTCTGAGGTGCCTGGGCCCCTAGGTTTCACTTCTCTAGATCTCTCTAAATCCCTCTAGAGGGAGGACCCTCTAATTCTCCTCTATTTCTGTCCTCAGAGGTCACTCATGACTCCCCTCCTTCCCATATTGGCTGTGTTGACTCTGCGGTTGCCAGGTAAGGCTCTTAGATGATAGGAAAAGGATAAAGTCCATTTCTGTGCTCCAGGTCAGGCAAACACCTTTATCTCATCTCCACCCCAAAGCCAGCTGTCCTCAGTCCCAGTCCCTGCCTGGGACCAAGAAACCTTTTGTATAATATAGTCCCTCCTCTCCCCCTACTTTGGCCTTTCCCATAGGTACGAAAGAAGAATCCAGTCTTTTAGCTTGTAGACTATGGATCCTTTCCTCTTTGGACATACCATGCTAAGGTCTCAGGTCAAAGAACTAGCTTTTTTCCCTATCCCACAATCCTCCCTGGCTCAGAATGAAAGGGGCTTTGTTCCAGGACACTGAGAGCTGGGAGAAAGGGAGGTGTCACCCTTCCTTCCTTCAAGGACTGCTACAGCTTTACCTTGAGATTCCCCCTTACAATAGACTCTTTGTGGGATGGACTACACCCTCTTTATACACAATATACCCTTGTTTTGATTATCCCCTAAACCAGAGGTGCCAACTCATAACCCCCAGGTGCAAGCTGCCTGCAAAACTCCAGAGGGAAACCCGTACCAGATTTAAAGGTAATTGAGAAATTAAAATTATTTAAAAGGCAATACAACATTAAAAACATTGATTTATGGTTTTTTAATCAACATGGGACCAAAGAGATCACTTTTATGAGTGTGACAACCACCTGCTCCTCCCAAAAAATGCTCTTTTCCTAAGTTAAAAAAGGCTCACTAATGGCTATCCTCTATCCATCTGACTTTCTCTTTTTCTCTATCATAGCATTAAGGTTAAAGTCCCTCAACTAGCTGTAACCTTAGAACAAATCACCTAACCACTCAGTCTCAATTTCCTCATCTATAAAACATGATAGCTATAAAACTACTCCACAGACTTATTATGAGGCTCAAAAGTGATTGTATATATAAAGCACTTTGAAAATATACAACTTAACTGTTATTGTTATTATTAATCACTAATTACTAATTACAAATAGAATGAGGATCAAATGTAATTGTATATATAAAGCACTTTGAAAACAGAAGTTAACTCATTGTTATTGTTACCTAGTCAAATGAAGATCAAATGCAATTGTATATATAAAGAGCTTTGAAAACATAGAAATTAACTATAATTGTTTTTATCTAGTCAAATGAAGATCAAATGCAATTGTATATATAAAGTGCTTTGAAAACATACAAGTTAACTATTATCATTGTTACTTGGTCAAATGAGAATCATATGCAATCGTATATATAAAGCGCTTTGAAAACATACAAGTTAACTATAATTGTTGTTTTTACCTAGTCAAACACCTTTATTGTACAGGTGGATACCTCATATTCACTACCTTGTCCCCTCTGACACTGCCTCTCATGCCTTGATTACTGCAATTACCTGCTGATGGGACTACCTCAAAGAAGTCTCTCATTATCCAGGGCCATCTCATCATGATCTATATCTGGCCACAGGATCTAGATGTCTCTGAAGGGGAAAGTGAGGCAGGTGACTTTGCCCAGTCCTCCCAACCTGAAATCCAACTCACTTACAGGTCATGGTATCACCTTCCTGATGTCAAGGTCCTCTTCGAGAACAAAGGACAAATAACAACCACCATTCCCCCCATTCACTTGCCAAATTAATCTTCCTAAGAGCAGGTCTAACTATGTCACTTTCCCACTCAATAAACTCCATTGGCTCCGTGATGAAACACAAAGTCCTTTGTTTGGTTTTTAAAGCTCTTCACCCTGGCTCCTTCCTACCTAACTTTCTGGTCTTCTTATACCTACATTACCTCCACATATCTAATAACACTAACCTCCTAATTGTTTTTTGCATATGACTCTCCATCTTCCAATTACAAGCTTTTCATTGACTGCCATACTTGGAACTCTTCCACTTTCACTATGCTTTCTGCCTTTCCTGGCTTCATTTAGTTAAGGTCCCATCTTCTACAAAAAGTCTTTCCCAGAGCCTCCTTGTCAAGACAAAGTTAGGAACTATATGAACACAATTACAAAACATTTTCCACACAAATAAAGTCAGATCTAAATAATTGGAAGACTATCAAGTGTTCATAGGGAGACTGAGCTAATATAATAAAAATGACAGTTCTACCTAAATTAATCTACTTATTCAGTGTCATATTAATCAAACTGCCAAGAAATTACTTTACAGAACTGGGAAAAATTAATAACAAAGTTCATCTGGAAGAACAAAAGGTCAAGAATTTTAAGGGAATTGTTGAAAAGTGCAAATGAAGGTGACCTAGTTGTACCAGACCTAAAACTATATTAAAAAGAAGTGGTCATCAAAACCATTTGGTACTGGCTAAGTGGATCAGTGGAATAAATTAGGTTCACAAGACATAAATCAATGACTATAATAATCTAGTGTTTGATAAACTCAAAAACTCCAGCTTCTAGAATAAGAACTCACTATCTGACAAAAATTGCTGGGGAAATCGGAAAATAGTTTGGCAGAAACTAGGCATTGATCAACACCTAATGTCCTATGCCAAAATGAAATTGAAATGTGTTCATGATTTAGACATAAATGGTGATACTATAAGCAAATTAGGAGACCAAGAGATAGTCTATCTCTCAAATCTGTGGAGAAGAAAGAAATTTATGGCCAAATAAGAACTAAAGAACATTATAAAATATAAAATAGTTAAGTTGAATATATTAAATTAAAAAGGTTTTATGCAAACAAAAGGTCAAAGATCAATACACAACTCTCGTCACAGCCTTCTTGTCCAAACCATAAGCAATAATAGTAGCCATTAGCTCACTGATGATTGAGTACATTAAGACCAGAGGAATCCAACACCTTTGGTGGCCTATCATTCAGAATAATATTCTATAACATTTGAAAGCCATAGCTTTTTCAAGACCAACAGATGGGCATTCACTCAGTTTCCAGTTCCTTGCCACCACAACAAGAGCTGCAAAAAATATTTTTGCACTTGTGGGTGCCTTTTCCTTTTTAATGATCTCTTTAGAATATAGGCCCAGTAGAGGCATTGCTGGATCAAAGGGGGGGTTGAACAGCTAACCTTGGAGGTAGCTTCTCCATCCTTAAAGATGGCATCTGAATCAAGTCCATAGGTGAGGGCACTTATTTGGATAAGCAGGACTTTGACAACTAGAGGGGCAACTATGTCATTTCTAAGTACAAGTGAAAGCATAAGACATCAGTGAGAAGAGGAGAGCTGTCCACCACTTCCAGACATGTACCCTCTCTTCCAGTATCCAGATCAGTATTAAGATTGACTCCTTTTGTCATGGTATTGACTTCTATAATTCTATCGCTCATCCCCTCTTTAAAGAAATTAATGACAAACAATCCCATGGTACAATGAATACCATGGAAAAGGCACTATGGGATGTAAAGTTACAATCCCATGGCACAATGAATACCATGGAAAAGGCACTATGGAATGTAAAGTTACATATCTATGACATCGTCTTAGTGCATGGTCCCACTCATATCCCCAAAACCCTGAACCCCTAAAGACTTCTTCAAGGGCAAAGCCTGATGAGGTTGTTATTTATGGTGCAGCTTTTCCGGCTGCCATCTTGTCTGGAAATAAGGCAGAGAAGTTCAGGACTTGCTCTGTTGGTATCATCCCTTTTCCTCTGGGTATTGAAACTCTTGGCAGAATTATGACCGTTCTCATTCAATGCAATACTATCATTTCCCTCTCCACTTCCTGTGCAGACACTGACATTCACCACTTATTCAGATCTGCCGCAATGGAGTGCTTTCTTAGGTTTATGAAGGTGAGACCAATAAGCTCCTTGTCAATTTAGCTCATAGGAAATCTCCCTCCTCCATGAGGTGCTCCTTGAATTGAAATGACTTTGACATTGAGGCAAAAGATATCCTCAATGTATCTGCTAGAGATAAAGGCACGGCAGGAAAGTAAGATTCCCATCCCAAGTACAAAGGACCCTCCAACAAAAAATACAGGGAGCTCCCTGAGGTTAAGATTAGGGTTTTTTGCCTTCTTTGGGTCCTGAGTGATTACCCCAGTACCTATTATAAATGACTCTTGTCTAATATTGAACACACAGTCCAAGAAGCTGAGACTGAAGATTGAGTAGCAGAGAGACACAATGTTTTCCAAGAACTCACTAATACCAAAAGAATTCAACTGAACACTATGGTGGAAGATGAGAAACTCCAAGGCAAAACTAGTGATGAAGACCACAAGGATGTTGACAAAGGCTGGCTACAAACCAGATGGCTGAGGAGGAAGAATCTGAACATCATCAGAAAGAATCAAAGAAAAGGTGCCACCACATCATTATCAAACTGCAATGATAGTTTTAAAATTATGTCTAGAGATGAACCAAATCAGTTCCAATTGTTCAATAATGGAGAGAACCAGCTACACCCAGCAAAAGAACTCTGTGAATTGCCACATAGCATTTCCACTCCCTCTATTTTTGTCTGCTTGCATTTTTTATTTCCTTCTCAGGTTAATTTTACCTTATTTCTTGTGCAGCAAAATAACTGTATGGATATCTATACATATATTGTATTTAACATATATTTTAACATATTTAACATGTATTGGTCTACCTGCCATCTGGGGGAAAGATGAGGGGAAGGAGGGGAAAAGTTGGAACAAAAGGTTTGGCAGTTGTCAATGCTGAAAAATTACCCATGTATATATGTTGTAAATAAAAAGCTATAATAAAAAAATACTTAACTTTCTGTTTTCAAAAAAACACAAAATAGGTGCTTAATAAATTACATAAATATAAAATATAATCTAAATAAATAAAATATAAAAAATAAAAAATAATTATGTCTAAAATGTGCTGTAAATTAATGGTCTTTGGAGTGTGCGTAGGAAAAAGGTGAACAATATAGCATTTTTCCAAGACTGTAACAAAGGGGGAATTTGTCTTGTCTTTGAGAATAAAAATCTTTTTAAAATCGGTATCAAAAGAAAAACAGATTATTGCCAAGTGCTATATTCAGTCCTAACAAACTTTGTTTTAAGGTATCTCCCAGCCCCATCATTCCCTTTTCTAAGACCCCTCTCAGATCCAACATTCCCTGTAGTAGCATCCCTCTCAGTTCTGATATTCCCTGTTCTGATATTCCTCCCAAGTCTGACATTTCCTGTTATCAGGACTCTCTCAGCTCAGACATTCTATGAATCAACAAAATCTATGAAATGGAGTCATAATGAATATTGAGAACTCCTCAAGAACTGGGAGGCAAAAAAGGAAGTTCCCATGGATTGTGGAATAATCATTAAACAAGTTGTGGTACATGAAGTTTCATATCTAGCCATATCTAGGCTATCTTCTAGGGGCATATTTGACACTCTTCTCTCCCCTTATGACTTCCTAAAACAAAACTCCCCTCCTTGATCACTCTTCCTCAGATATGTTGTCTTCCTACATTAGAATATAAACAATGTGAAGACAAATATTATCTCTTTTTGAATTTTTGTACGCCCAAAGCTTAACATAGTACCTAGCATAGAGGAAACTCTCACTACATCTTTTTCATTTATTCATCCATGTAATATTACTGTACTATAAAAATGACAAATATGAACAATTCAGAAGAGTGTGTAAAGGCTTTTGTGAATTTATGCAAATTTAAGTAAGAAGAGCTAAGAAAACAAAATAGACAATGAATAAAACAGAATAAATGGAAAGAAATTCTCTCCTCCCCCCCCCAAAAAAAATCACACATACAACAATCCTCAGTACTATGTAATGATGACAGTGACAAAGTTTGACCTTACAGAAGAGTTCTGAAAATGTGCTTTTCTCACATCCTTGCAGAAGGGGAGAGACAATCAGTGTGGAATTTGTCACATAATGTTAGATACAGTCAAGAGGATGCTGGTAAATGTTTAACATTCTGCTGAAGATACGCTTTTAAATTTAATCTGAAATATTAACACTTTCTTCATCACTTTATTAAAGATCAAGCAAACCACAAATCAAACCCTGATTTGTGGGATTTTTGCTGGTTTCCAAAGTCTCAGTGTTCACACTGAAAATTTAATAGTTCACTCTCCAAAATGGTTCAAGCTAACCTCAAAATATACTTGGATACAGGTAGTGTATCATTTGATTTTACTGACTCCTTTTACTATTTCTTTTTACAGAGATTAACTTGTTGGGTGGGGAAAGATAAATAAATAAAAGTTATACAAAAACAATATATAGTATCCAGACAAATTTCAAAAATGAATATTGAGTTGCCAAGAAGGAGACATTAATGTTACATGAAAAAAAAAAAAAATGATGGCTAACCTAAGATGCACTGAAAAGGAATGATGGGAGCTCACTGCCTAATACCGACATCAGCCTGTTACCACCTACTGATTACAAACCACAGACCTTAACTGAGAATGAACTAGAAGGCTGCCTCCCTTTCCCCTCTCACTTCAACCATAGCATGGGTTCCATAAACACCCATGGCCCAACAGAGAGAGCACAACCTATTGTCCAATGAAGGGAAAGGAAAGACCAGGCCAGGGTAGCCCTCCATGGCCCAGCAGGCTGAAAAGCCTAACTTTGGACTGGCAGTAGGGTATGGTAGCAAGTACTGACTCCTCAATCTAAGGAGCTGGGTCCAAATCCCACCTCCTGTATTTATCAGCTGTGTGAGTTGGGGGAAGTCATTTAACTCCCCTGAGATGTGGTTTCCACATTTGGGAAAGAAGTGCTTGAACTAGAGGGCCTCTGACTTCCATGTCCATGCTTGTATTTCTACTGGCTAACTCCCATACTTGAAAAGAACTCCTTCCCCACTGCTTTGGGGGAGCCTTTATTTCTTTTAAGGGCTTTCCTATGTGTGGCGCCTTCTCATCTGTCAGCACTTTCCCTGTGCAACCCCTTACCCCCAGAATCACCCCAGAATCATATGTGTACACATTGTATCCCCATAAGGCATAACCTCCCCCTAGAACTACCTTGTAGCTATTTGTGTATATCCATATGTGTACACAAAATCACCTTGTAGCTATTTGTGTATACCCATATATGTACACATTGTATCCCCATAAGGCATAACCTCCCCCACCCTCTCAACTACCTTGTAGCTATTTGTGTATACCCATATGTGTACACATTGTATCCCCATAAGGCATAACCTCCCTCCAGTACTCCCTTGTAGCTATTTGTGTATATCCATATATGTACACAAAATCACCTTGTAGCTATTTGTGTATACCCATATATGTACACATTGTATCCCCATAAGGCATAACCTCCCCCATCCTCTCAACTACCTTGTAGCTATTTGGTCTATACCCATATTTGTACACATTGTATCCCCAATAAGGCAGAAACTCCTTTCCCCCAGAACTACCTTGTAACTATTTGGTTTACACCTATATGTGTATACCGTGTGTCCCAATAGGGCAGGGAGGATTTCACTTTTATGTCTATTGCCCTAGTATTTAACACAGTGCTTAGCCCATAGTAGGTGCCGAAAATAATCTATATAAAGTGCCTTGCAAACTTTGAAACACTATGTAAATGTTAATGATTATTATCACTAAAAAATAATTAATAATTGACTGATTCCAGCTCTAGACCTCCTATTCTATGATTCTTGCTAAGGAAGAAAGGATCTTAAGAGAAGCTGGAGGAGAGTTTCAGGGAATATCTAACTCTCTAAAAACAAGAGATTTTAGATTCAGGTCTCAATTTAGCTGCTCCGAAGTCCGCCTGCTGACCCCCTCTCTACCTTCGTCTGTACGGCCAGTCGAGATCTTGCTTCTTGGTGAACACAGGTATGTGCTAGGTTTGGAGCTGTTTGGAAGAGGGGGAAGGGCACAAGAAATGCTAGCAAGCTTGGCTTCTCATTGGGACACCTCTTAAACCAGTTTTGTCTACTCTAATCCCACCAGGGCAGCAAGGTGGATAGAGTTCGACAAAACAAAATTCAAATCCTGCCTTAGAAACTTCCTAGCTATGTAATCCTGGGCAAGTCACTTGATTTCTTTCTGTCTCAGTTTCCTCATCTGTAAAGTGAGGAAAATAATAACACCTTCAGTTCTTGTGAGAACCAAATGAGATAGGGGGAGGAAGGGAATAAGCACTTGCTATATGTCACTCACTGTGCCAAGCTCTTTTTATAAATATTATCTTATTTGATCTTCAGAACAACCCTCTGAGGTAGCTGCTATTGCTTTCCTTATTTTACAACTGGGGAAACTGAGGCAAACAGCGTTCTTTGGGGTTTTGTGTGTGGGGTTTTTTTTTTTTTTTGCACTCTCTCCACCAGGCCATGAGCTGGCTCAATATTTTTAAGTCACCTTATGTTTTTAAAAAGAAATATATAACTGCTAGTTATACATAAAACCTATAATGTTGGGCCTGGGGAAAACCAAGAAACTCAGTCCCCTCCTTTTACAGATAAGGAAAAGGAGATCCAACTAAGGTCACTTGTTTAAAGTCAGACTATGAATTAACATTAGCAGTGAGACAAGAGTCCAATTCTGATGCTACCTAAAGATCTTGTATCCCCATTGTCTAGCATACCACATGGTACACAGTAGGAGCTTAATAAATAACATGAGTGATTTGAGCAGAAGATGGATGACCTTTTGTCTGGAATGATTCTTATATTCAGGTAGGGTTCAAACAAACCAAGTTGATGTGATTTCATTCAATCCAATAAGCATTTATTAAGCACCTACTAACATGTGCCATAATGATGAAATCCCACGTCCAGACCATATGTCGGGTAGTGGAGATATGAAAATATCACAGTCTCTACTCCCAAGGAGCTTATACTCCAAGAGAACCGCTACTATCATATCTTCAGAAGACTGATGATGACCCAGACTACCCACCTCCAGTGGAATCAATCTGCATGTTTTTTTTAAATGAGGCAAGTATAAAGGATAAACCCATTTTATTTGACTGTGAAGATTTGTTATAAAAACTTGGGTTTTCTTTTCTATGAGGGGAAGAGGGAAAAATAAATGTTTATTAATTTAAAAAGAAAAGAAAATTCACCACTATTGTGCTAAAATCTAGGGTTTTGATATGAAAAAAAAAATGAATCCATCTTCAAAAGAGTTGGGGCTCCCTGAATTAAGTGAGTTCTTGCAAGTTTGAGAGTCTCTCATTCCAGGCAACGACTCCTAAAGAGAGAAAGCCTGGCTCCCCACTTTAGCAGCCAGTCTCAGGCCTGGACTGTGCCCTGAACGCCATATCCCCTTGACTCTGGCATCCTCCCTAACAGATTCCAAATGATCTTCCCAATAGAGGGACCCCCCATGAACTAATGACTTGGACCACACTCAAGTCAAGAACAGCCACCTGGCCCTCAGGGAGCTCAGACAATCCCTATATATGGGGCCTGGATCGTCTTGGCCTTGGATCGTCCTGGTCCTGGCCCTTGGCCTCTGCCCTCCACCTAAGGCTGCCCTTCCTTCTCCTCCCCCCCACCTCCCCCTTCCCTCAGGATGGAGGCCCCCCCTTTTTTGAAGGGCGTTTTTCACCTCCCTTTTGTTACCTGAACAATAAGTAACCCGGGTAGTTAGTTATAAACTCCAGCAGGAACAAGAGTCTGGTTGATAATTTATAGCAACATCTCAAATTTAAATGGAAAGCAAATAACAACCTGTTAGCATTAAAGAAAGCCCAATCCCCGAGCCTGGCTGCCACACTTGGGCCTCAACGGGGCTCCTCAGCTCCTTCTTCTCCTTTCTCTGGGCCTTACTCTCACCTCCTCTTGCTTTCCTCCTTTCGGCCTTCTTTCCCCTTCCTCTTCTCATCCCCTTTTTCCTTTCCCTTTACTTCCAGCACCTACGTCTGCCCTCCTCCTTTCTTTCCCTCTTTCTCCCTCTCAGGTCTCAGGTCCCCTTGATCCATTCCAGGATGGCCCAGTAGTTGGACTTCAACTTGTGATATTCTCAGATGACTCCCCTCCCCATGGGGCGCTTCACTGAAACCCCCCAGCAGCCTGCTGACTGGCGGAGGCCCCACCCAGGTAAGAATGGCCCCTGGTGAGGGAGGGAGGAATGGTGCCTTCCTTGGGGCCTCAATACCCATCCCAGGCTCCCTAGCAGGGTTGGCCTAGCCTCAACCAGGAGCTCCACTCCCCACTCTTCCCCCCCTCCCTTTCCACCCTCTCTCTCTGGACCTGGACGTTGTGCCTTTCTGCCCCTCCCCCCTGCTCGGTAGAATCTACCCTTTGCCCCACAGCTTCCCTGCCAAGTCAGGGGGCCCCTTTCAGGCATGGAGAGTCAGAACTGGGAGGCCACCGAGAGATACCTAGTCCAACCCTTGGATTTTATGGAGTTGGGGGAAAAAACAATAACCGATGCCCTGAGTGGAGCAGAAATTTGCCTAAAGCCCCATAGAAAGCAAATGGTAGAGTCAAAATTAGAAGTCTGATTCTGTCCGCAGGTGCTTCCTCCCATGCTCTTCCCTCCACGCCAAATTATCTTCAGGTTCCCCGTCCCAAGCCCCCTCAGAGGCCCAGAAATCCCTCTCTTAGATTCCTAAAGTTGGTCCTTTGGGTACTTGGGTGAAAGGTCTGCTCCCCCCGCCCCGGTGTGTGTGTGTGTGTGTGTGTGTGTGTGTGTGTGTGTACAGAGAGAGAGAAAGACTCCACACACACAACAAATATTTCTCTGACCCTGACCCAGATGGACGGCCGATTCCCTACCTATCCACCTTTCATCCAAAAACAGTCTTAAATGGAGGGTCCTTGTACAGAACCTAGTCTCCAGCTATAAGTCTCTCCCCCAACTCCACCCATCTCCCCCCTACCCCCAGATTCAGGACCTTGGACAGAAGGGAGGGTCTTTACTCAGGTCAACATTTCAACCCCAATTCCCATTGGAACCAATTTAGGGAGAATATCTAAAAGTTTCATCTGGGAGAAAGCTGATTTCCCAAGTCCTTGGACTCCATGCTCCTCAAATAGGAAAAGCTAGAATGCTAATAGAAGGCTTCTGGAGCCCCCAGTGCCCCCTCTATAATCACCCCCTCTTTCCTTCCCTCTGGGAAATCTGCCCAAGGCCTTTGGAGCCAGGTGTCTGGCCATGTCTTCCCCAGGACACAATTATCAGAAGTTAATGATCACATGGCTTATCAGGAACTTTTCAGTTTATAAATTTATAAAAAGAGAGAGAGAGAGAGAGAGAGAGAGAGAGAGAGAAAGAAATAATAAAGCCCCTTAGATAATTAGTAACCAGGCAAACCTGGCTGGGGAGGGGGGAGCAGCCCAGCCCCAGGTCCCACACACTTCCAGGGATGGGGAGCCAGAGAGATGGGATGTAGCAGATGAAGGAAGCTGATCAGGTAGGGATGGCAAGGAAGAAGAGGGAAAGTCGCCATTGCTTGGGGGAAGGGGTACTATAAGGGGAGAGGAAGTAGGGAGGAGGAATCAGCTTTGACCCTAGGAATCCATCTGCCCTGAGGTAAGAATGAACCTTTCCTTGACTGATGGGGTACTTGACCTCCTTTCCAAGTCTGCCTATTCCTAAACTCAGAAGAGTTTCCCAGTTCCCATCACCACCACTACCCCCCTTCTGCACCCAGGCTTCCCTCTCTATACTCAGATGTTCACTCAACTGGGGAGCATGGGGATTCAAGGTGGGGGATGCCCCCAAGGAATTTTGGGGGGGGGGATTTCAGGATAAGATGGTTCCAGTGCTTAGAAATACCCACTTCACTCACTCACACACACACACACACACACACACACACACACACACACACACACTTTCCAAGTTCTCTCAGGGAAGACTCTGAGTGAGATTTCCCAGTTCCACTTGCCCCTTCTCCCTCTAAGTTTCAAGCCAAGCTTGGGTTCTAAGGCCGTACCCTCCAGCTCCTCCAAAGTCCCCCCCCCCCCACCAAGCTGATGAAGACCATATACAGCAATTCTAAGTCAGAGCAGATCCCGTCCCACTGCTGGGGAGAGAACAGGCAGTGAACAGGGACAACAGTAAGGCAGGACAAGCAGGGTGGAGGAAGTGGACCCCAGGACTATGCCAGAAGGGGGAAAGGTGCCTTACTGTAAGAGCGTCTCCACCACAGCCTTCTGGTGGGCTGCCTCCTCTGGGCTGAGGTTCTCCAGCTCCTTCAGGATAGGGGGCGTGAAATCCTCCCCCTCATCGTCCGTGTCATCCTCAGACCCCCGTGGTTCTCCCAGCCCATTGGGGAGCTCGGCCAGCTCGCTGCCACAGGGCTCCCTCTTGTCCACAGAGCTCTCTCCCGTCAGGTCATAGGGTCCTGTCTCACTCAAGGCCCGGATCAGGGTTTCCTTGGTCAGTCCTGATTCCAATAGAGCAGCCAAGAGCTCTGTCTGTAACTGGCTTAGCTGGGAGACCATGGCTCCAGAATGGAGGCCAGTGGGCCACGCTACCTCCACCTGCCCAGATCCTCAGGCTTCCTCAAAGCATGGCCGGCCAACCTGTCCTCCAGAGAACAGAAACGAGCTGCCCTTCCTCCCTTCCAATTCCCCCCAAAATCTCACTTACCAAGCCCTATGGCCCCCCCACCCACACCCCTGTCCTAGCCCGCCGGTGATTCAGGGCCCCTTGGCTCTCTGTTTACATTGGAGCTAGGGAAATTCTCCAAGGTTCATATTTATCCCTGTGCTTAGCAAGGTACTGAACTTTGGACTTCAGCCCTAAAGCAGCGCGCAAAGTGCACCAGGCTAGGAGAGGGGAACAAGGGATGCGGCAGGATGGGAGTGGGTGGATGAGGTGGGAGGGTAAGGGTGGGAGGACAGAAACTGGGAGCTGGGGCGGGAGAGGGGAGGAGGTTGGACTAGGGGCTTTAGAAAACCCTGGGGGGGGAGAGTGCTCCTGGGAAGAGAGGCAATGCAGGGTCTAAAGACCCCCTAAATTCAAATCCAAAGAAATATCCAATTGTATCTCTGTGGGATTCTGGATAAGCCACTTAACGTCTGTAAGACTCAGTTTCCTCATCTGTGAAATGGAGAAGGGGAAGGCAGGAATTAATCTAGATAGCCTCTGGGATCCCTTCCCTGGCTAAACTATGATCCTTCTCTGGGTCTCAGTTTCCTCCTTTGAAAAGGGAGAGATCCCTGAGGTCTCTAAATTCTATGGACTTAGCAGAGAAAAGTGGCTGGATTTAGACCTCGGGATATAAATTCATAGAAGGCAGAGATTGCGTCTTCTGCTCAGCTTGGGGCAGGAAGCGAGTAACTGTGCCCTCTTTGGAAAAGAACCCAGAGTGGGCAGCAGAGAGGCCGTACCAGGCTTCCCACCCAAGCTTCTCTTCCTGCCAAAGAAAGACATTCTCCACCCCGGTAGCCTCCAGAGCTAAACCCTCACTGTCCCCCTTTCCCCACTATGCCAGCCGAGGGATTTTCAGCAATGGAGGACAGTTCCAGAAGGTGACTGAGAGGAGCGAGGGAAAGAAATAGGAGTGGCCTGAAACCAGAGGAGAGGGCCTCAATTCAAATGTGGAACCACTTCCTACCTGTACTCCCCCGCCCATGACCTTGGAAAAAACATCCCTCCTCTCTGGAACTCAGTTTCCTGATCTGTAAAAAATGAAGCAGTTGAGATATGTGATGTTTAAGATATTTCCTAGAGCCTACAAATTTTTATTTAATGCCTCAAACCAAGAGAATTTTCTCCTTGTGGTTTTTTAAGTTCTTTCTCTCTTTCCCTCTGCCTTTCTCTTTCTTCCCTTCTCTTTTCTTCTATCTTTGTCTTTCTGTGTCTCCCTTGTCTTTGTTTGTCTCTCTCTGTGTGTTTGTCTCTCTGTCTCTTTCTCTCCCTCTGCCTTTCTCTTTCTTCCCTTTTCTTTTTTCTGTTTCTTTCTCTTCTGTCTCTCAGTTTTTCTCTTTCTCTCTGCCTTTCTCTTTCTTCCCTTCCCTTCTCTCTCTCTCATCTATCTCTGTCTCTATGTCTGTTTCTGTCTGTCTCTTTCTCTGTCTTTGTCTCTGACTGGCTCTCTATCTGTGTCTCTGTCTCTCTGTCTTTATCTCTATATTTATCTCTATCTGGCTCTCTCTCTCTCCCTCTGCCTTTCTCTTTCTTCCCTTCTCTTCTCTCTGTCTCTGTCTTTCTCTATCTGTTTCTATCTGTGTTTCTTTGTCTGTCTCTGTCTCTATCTCTGTCTGTCTCTCTGTGTTTCTCTGTCTTTCTCTGTCTTTGTCTCTTTCTCTGTCTCTCTGTCTCTGTCTCTCTCTCTCTCTCTCCTTCCCTCCTTCTCATTCTCTCTCTATCTCTCTCTCCTTTCCTCGCTCTCACACACATATGCCCAGGAGTTCATCAGTGTAAGGAACTCCTAGTATGAAATTTTCCTCCTCAGATACAAATCAGCAATTCAAATTAATTTATACTCTTGAGAGAGCTATCTAAGAACAAAAGAGATTAAGTGACTTGCCAGGGGTCTCACAATGTATCAGATTGGACAGGATTTGAACCTGGGTCCTTCCTGACTTTAAGGCTGGGCCTTTATCTGCTCTGCTGTACTCCTAGTCCCAAGAGTCAGAATTTGCAGTCTCTTTGGATGTTACATTGACTCCATCTCCACCACATCAATCTGTGCTAAGCACCACGTTGTTACTGTTCAATCATGTCTGCCTCTTTATGATCCCAGTTGGAGTTTTCTTGCCAGAGATATTGGAGAGGTTTGCCATTTTCTTCTCCAGCACATTTTACAAATGAGGAAACTGAGGCAGACAAGATGAAGGGACTTGCTCGGGATCACACAGCTAGGAAATGTCTGAGGCTGGATTTAAATTTATAGAGATGAGTCTTCCTGACTCCAGTCTTCCCCTCATTCTATCCACTTCACCACCTTCCTACCTTACTGTGCCAAGCACTGGGCATACAAAAAGGGACTGTTCCTGCCCTCAGTGAGCATACAATCTAATGAGGGAGATAACATGGAAACAAATACATACAGAAAGTACTTCACCAATACCCAGTCCTGTTGTCTCCAGCCTATCAGGGCTCCTTGAGCCTCATCTCTTTTCCCCGAACTCTCACTCTGAACACTAAAAAGAGGAAAAGCACCTTAAATTAGCTACAGGAGAAACTTGGGTTGGATGCAAGGAAAGCCATCAATGAGAGAGGGAGGTGAAGTGAGCAACGAAGTGTAAAGGGAACAAATTTCCCTTCCCTTTAGTGGGTGCAATGGAAGACAGCCCTCCATTTGTTTGAATGGTTGAGATAAAGCTTTCTTTAGAGAGAAGGGATTAATTTAAATGATCTCAGTCCCAGATTCCACTTTTTTCTATTATAATTTTCAATATCCAAATGGGACCTGGATTAGCCCCCTCATTTTTCAGCTATTGAAACCAAAGCCCAGAGAGAGGAAGTGGAAGAAATTTGTGTTTTTTTGTTTTTTTATTTAATAGCCTTTTATTTACAGGATATATGCATGGGTAACTTTACAGCATTAACAATTGCCAAACCTCTTGTTCCAATTTTTCACCTCTTACCCCCCCCACCCCTCCCCCAGATGGCAGGATGACCAGTAGATGTTAAGAACATTAAAATATAACTTAGATACACAATAAGTATACATGACCAAACCGTTATTTTGCTGTACAAAAAGAATCAGACTCTGAAATATTGTACAATTAGCTTGTGAAGGAAATCAAAAATGCAGGTGTGCATAAATATAGGGATTGGGAATTCAATGTAATGGTTTTTAGTCATCTCCCAGAGTTCTTTCTCTGGGCATAGCTGGTTCAGTTCATTACTGCTCCATTGGAAATGATTTGGTTGATCTCGTTGCTGAGGATGGCCTGGTCCATCAGAACTGGTCATCATATAGTATTTGTTGAAGTATATAATGATCTCCTGGTCCTGCTCATTTCACTCAGCATCAGTTCGTGTAAGTCTCTCCAGGCCTTTCTGGAATCATCCTGTTGGTCATTTCTTACAGAACAGTAATATTAAATGGAAGAAATTTGAATTAATTCAAGAAGTACTAAATCAGGAAGACTTGGATGCAGGTCCTGCTTCTGAATTATACAAGCTGTGTGACCCTAAGCAAATCACTTAAATTTTCTGACCCTCGGTTTTCTCATCTGTACTATGGGGATGATAGTATCCTGCTGTGCTTTGCCTCTTAGGGTTGTGCTAACACTCAATGGAGATAACATATCTAGAGGTTTGTTTGTTTGTTTACAAACTTTAAAAGATAAAGACAGGGACTAACTAGATCTGTGGTTTTATTGATTTCAGTTTCCTCATCCACAAAATGGGAATAACACTAACGTTGTTGTAAACATCAAATGAGCTAATATAAGTAAAATGTTTTGCAACTTTGCAAGACTATATAAATGTTAGCTACAGGGATCTCCCAGGTAAGAAAACCCCATCTTCCTAGGCAGGTTAGCTCTGTTTCTTCAACTTATATTCTAACCTAAAGAAGTAATTAAAACTAAAGTGACTTGGCCAGAGTCACACAGTTAGTTATGTGTCTTTCTGGCTTCCTATCCACTATGTAACCCTGCCTCTCTAACTTATAAAGTACTGGATAAATGTCAGATGACAGAGAGTCTGCCATCTTGGCTGGAGGATGGACTTTGGAATTAGGAAAACCTGCGTTTTACTTCTGACAGGCTGCCTTTAGGCCTCTCAGCAAAATGCTTAACTGCTGAGTAGAAACTCTCTAAGGATCAATGGAAACTAAGGACAAATCACTCAACCTTTCAAAGCCCCAAGTATTCATTGTTCTCTAAAAGTTATAAGAAGTCCACTATGAACCAATCAGCTGGGGAAAATAATATAGAGAAAAACACTGGGAAAACTTCAGAACTTGAAAAAATAAAAATTTTAAAAAGTAACTTTAATCAGAAATAACTAGGTAGTACAATGGATTAAAAAAAAAAATAGTGGCCATGGAGTCAGGAAAATCTCAGTTCGAAATCAGCCTCACACAACTTTGTGATCCTGTGTTAGCCTCAGTTTCCTCATCTGTAAATGAAGGAGGGGGAGAAAATAATAGTAACACTTGCTTCCCGTGGTTATATTAAGAATAAAATGAGATTTTATTATAAGGCAGTTTAAAAAATCTAAAAGTACTATCTAAATGCTAGCTACAATTCGAATTCTTACATCATCATATTATCTCATGTGTCACCCCTACCCTTCCTCTAGAGTCATTCCATATGACAAATAGTATTTGTTCAGGGTGAGGGGGTGGAAGTCAGCAAAACTGATAAATACATTGTAAAAGTATCAGGTTGCTTATCTGGGGAAGGAGGAAGGGAGAAAATTTTGAATACAAAATCTTATTAAAATGAGTGTTGAAATTGTCTTTACATGTAATTGGAAAAAGTAAAATGCTATTTACCAAAAAAAAAAAAAAAGTCCATAAAGATCTGTAATGTGCTGCACTTGTGCAGCTCAATAATTATTACCATTAATCAGTGTGATCACTAATCATGACAAGAGCACAGATGGCCATACGGCATGGAATGGGTCAGAACAAGAGTCAGTGGAGATGCTCCCCCATGGGATGCTAGCAAAACCAGCTGACACTCTAGAAATATTTATTCATAAGAAGAGATCTGATGGTGAAACATGCTTTGGTCTCTGAGCAAATGAGGGGCACATTTTCAGATAATGAATAGGCTGCTGTATTTTGCTGAATCTCGCTCCTTTATTTACAAGACTGGATTCAAGACTGGAAAATAAGAATAGAACCCATCCAAAGAACTTTTTTTTTTTTTCTTAACAAGAGAAGTCATTTCAGTCATGTCCCATCCTTTACTGACTCCATTTGGGGGTTTCTTGGCACAGATACTGAAGTGTTTGCCATTTCCTTCTCCAGCTTATTTTACGATGAGGCATCTGAGATAAACAGGGTTAAGTGATTTGCCCAGGGTCACACTAGTATGTGTCTGAGACTGCATTTGAACTCAGGAGGATGAGTCTTGCTGACTTCAAGCCTGGCCCTCTGTCCACTGACTATTTGGAAGTGACATGAAATTTTTTAAAAATGCTCAATAAAACTTGGGGGGACGGGGGGAAACTATGTTACAGATGAGTTTAAAATCTGTATCCCTTGTACTCCCCTCACTATTAAAGGGAATTGTCATACCAATAATTCCTCCTCACCATTAAACTCCAGAACAACAACAAAAAGAAATATATCATTTTTGTATGCATGCAAGTATGTAACAGAGGTGAGTCCTATGTCTTAAAATACAATTCTGTTGCTGATGTCCAATAGTTGGTTTCTGGTACTGGATCATGATCGGCTTGGAGTTGAGGAGGTTGGTAGATGCTTCAACTCTTTCTGATGCTGGCTTTCAGTTCTCACAAGGTCTCTGCACCAAGTAGCAAAATTCCCTATTATATATAACAGCATAATAAAACTGCATTCAAGAAAACTCCATGAACAGTAGTGACATGCTATGGTCCATAGGATCATGAAGAATCAGACAAAACTGAATGACTGAACAAAAACGATATATAACATTTATACACACACACACACACACACACACACACACATATATATATATTTGCATTTCGGTCGTGTCTGATTTTGTGACCCCATTTGGGATTTTCTTGACAAAGATCCTAGAATGGTTAGTCATTGTCTTCTCCAGTTCATTTTATAGATGATGAAACTAAGGCAAATAGAGTGAAGTGATTTGCCCAGGGTTACACAGCTAATAAGTATCTGCAGCTGGATTTGAACTCAGGTCTTCCTGGTTCTAAGTGTGGTGTTCTATCCACTGTACCACCTAGCTGCCCCACACATACATATATACACATATGCATACATATACATATACTTCCATTTGCTCTGATGGATCTGGCATGTATTTATGGTCCCCCCATTAGAAAGTGAGCTCCCCGAAGGCAGGGACTGCTTTTGCCTGTCTTTGTATTCCCCAGGGCTTAATACAGTGCTGATACATAGTAATAACCAATCAATTTGTTGACTTGTAATACAGTAGGCATTTAATAAATGCTTATTGAGTGAATCCATTCTAGGCAACAATAAGTAGACGATTCAGCACAAGAAATCTTAGTCTTGGTACTTGGGCTTGATGTCAAAGAAAATTTGCCCAAACAACATAGGAAAAAATAGAGCCTTGACGGGTGCAGGAACTAATCTTGACTTCAGAAAACAAATGAGGAAGCACACCTTCCTCCCCTTGGTAGAGAACTGGTACATTACAGGTGTGGATTGAAGCCTACATCTCCAGATCTAGTCAATACGTCGGTCAATCTTGTTTAATGAGGCTTTTTTTTTTTTTTACAAGATATAGTTTTGACAATTGGGGAAGAGGTGGGGGATAGGCATTGAGAGGTAACAGTGATGAAAAAAAATCAATAAAGTATTTTAATTAATTGTTTGTTTATTAATTATTTATTAATTCAATTGAAAAATTTTACCTAAGAATAAAATCTTTTAGTATATTTGGTATTTAAAGTCTTTCACAAAGATTTAGGTGAACTGATGCTGAGTGAAGAAAGTAGAACCAGAAAAACACTGCAACAACAGGATCATGTGATGATCAACTATGATAAACTTAGTTCTTTTCAGCAATTCAGTTGTCCAATAAATTTTGAATAGAAAAGTCCATCCGCAACCAAAGAGAGACTTATAGAGACAGAAAGTAGAGCACCTTTTCCCCCCCTCTCATGGTTTTTCCCTTTTGTTCTGATTTTACTCTTCCAACCTTCCTCATATGGAAATATGTAAAAAAAATGAATATACATGTATAACCTAGAAAAAATAAAATAAAGTCTTTCATAACCTGCTTTTCCCTACCACTTTTAGTTTTCTTTCTTCTTTTCTGCTCCCTATAGAGTCTACACTCAAGCCAAGCCATGCAACTCTGCTTGTAGTTCCTCTAACACAACGCTCCCCACTTTACATTGACCATTTCTCATGCCCATATATCTTCCATCCTCATCTCCACCTAGTAGGTTTCTATAAGATTCATCTCAAAACCCCCATTTTTGAAGGGTATTTGCAGTCCCCCACACCATTAGTGCCTTCCCCTCTTAGATTTCCTTCCATCTACTACTGTGTTTTGTATGTACCAAGTTACACAGTAAATTATCTCTCTCATTACAGAGGCAATCTTTTGAAGGCAGAGATTGTGTTTTGCTTCTCATTATGTTCCCAATGCTTAGCACAGTGGTTGCACAGAATAGATGCTTAATAAATGCTCATTAGTTGACTGACTCATTGACTTACTGACTACTTTAGGAGATAATGGCTTTAATAATAATAATCACAGTAACAACTAACATTCATAGAGCTCTTTAAGATTTGCAAAAAACAAATTACTTCATTTGATTCTCACAACTCTAGGAGGTAAGTACTATTATTATTCCATTTACAGATAAGGAAACTAAGGCAGAACAAGTGACTTGACTAGATTCTAACAGACTCAGCTAATAAGTCTCTGAGGTAAAATTTGAACTCAGTTTTTCCTGATTCCATGTCCCACACTCTATTTTCTGTGCCACTTTTACTGCAAAGGCTAGAATGTTGTAGAGGAGATTTGGATCTAGGTTGAACTAAGTAACCCCTGAAGTCCCTATCACTTCTATTATTCCAGTTCTGTGATGTATAGGCTCTATTAATGACAACATAGCATAAAAGAGAAGAACTAGACTTTGGGTCAGAAAGTCAAATCCCACCTCAGAGGGTCACTGTGATCCTTAGCAAAGATCCAGTGACTCCTAAAATCCCTTCTGGCTCTAAATCTATGAAACTATAAACCCGTGTGACAATGAGAAAGTCATGTAATTTCTTTGTGTCTCAATTTCCTCATCTGTAAAATATGAGGTTGAACTGTATGACTTCTAAGGGCCCTTCCAGCTCTCAGTTATATTCCTATTATCCATAATCAATTCCATGAAATTAACATTTTTCAAGAATCATCAGGGCCCTCCCTGAGCACCCACCAGATCTTGGAATAGTAGGGTGCTTTCCCTCACAGAGCTTAGAATTCAGTAAATGAATACATACATGGATTGGATTGGGAGTTCATCAGTGTTTGTACCCCTCTGACCCAGGTCATAACCCATCTGTACCCTCTAATCCTTTGAAATACTTGTCTATGTCTACCTGTAAATCTTCCACTAATCTGGGAGTGTCCTCCAGATCTCCTGATATTGTACAATATTGAGGAACCCCCTGGAATGTCTATTGTTCAGCTCTTGTTGTCCCCGTATGATCAGCTCACTTTCCTTTCTGCCCAAAAACTTCCCTTAATGAGATCCTTTAGGCTATTTCCCTCCTTCAAATCTTGTTTGTCATATGACACTACCAACTTGTGTCCACTAGGAACCTCTCTTTTGTTTTTTGACAATGAAGAAATAATAGTATATTATATTGACATATTAATACAGTAATTATCATATCATATATTATTTTACTAATGTCAATATTAATACTTACAAGAACATATTAATATAATCATAATATTTTAGTAATTAATAATAGTATTATTTTAATAATTATTTTATAGGTAGTGTTTAGATAGCAATTTAAGATTTGCAAAGCACTTTATAAATATCATTTCATTTGGTCTTCCTAACAACCCCAGGATTTGGGTGCTATGATTACCCTCATTTTACAAATGTGAAAACTGAGGCAAATAGAGGTGAAGTGATTTAACCAGAGTCATCAAGCTAGTAAGTGTCAGAGGCCAGATATGAACTCAGGTTTTCATGACTTCAAATAAGCACCCTATACCTTAGTTGAAAAATATTCAGATATCTATTATTTGGTCCTCAAATTAATTAAGTGCAAAACAAATGCTATGTAAGGTCAGAGTAGGGAGCAAGGAATAAATGGTCGTGGCTTTATATGCGGAAGAAACATACCCCAAAATGTGACATTTGGAAGGAAGGAAGGAAGGAAGGAAGGAAGGAAGGAAGGAAGGAAGGAAACATTTATATAAGTAATTACTATGTGCCAGGGACTTTACAAATATTACCTCATTTGATCCTTACAACAACTCAGGGAGGTAGATGCTATTGATATACCCATTTTACAAATAAGACAACTGAGGCAAATAGATGTTAAGTAACTTGCCCAGGATCAGCCAGTTGTCTGGGACAGAAATTGAACTCAGGTGTCCTTGACTCCAGATCCAGTGATCTGTCCACTACACCACCTACTGGGGAATGGAGAAAGCTAGAGAGACAGATAATACTCAAAACCATGGAATACCATGTGGGAAATTTGTGAAGCAATTAGCTCCAGGATGTATATTGAGAAAGAGTTTTATTATCAAGTCATTTTTCAGTCATGTCTGACTCTCTGTGACCTCTTTTAGGGTTTTCCTGGCATGCTAGAGTGGGATTCCATTTCCTTCTCTAGCTCACTTTACACATGAGAAAACTGAGGCAAACCGGATGGTGACTTTCCATAGCTTATAAGTATCTAAGGTCAGATTTGAATTCAAATCTTCCTGACTCCAGACCTGGTATCCTACCCTTGAGGGGGAACAGGAAAACAATATATGTCTATTTGCCCACACCATAAAAAAAACTGGAGGGGAGCAATATAATACAAGCCTGAAGAAGAGAGATTGGGAAAGTCTTGAATGTCATTTAAAGGTCATACCTGAAAATGTGTATCTCATTCCACCACTTCCCTATGAAGAAGCAGGTATGTCCCCATCATTTGTCTTCTGAAGTCAATTAATCATTGGATTGATCAATATGTTTTCTTTCAAAATCACTCTGTAAACAGTGAAGGATTTTGAGCAGAAGAGTCAAAAGATTAAATCTAAGTGATGATAAAAGATGAAATAGACAATTTCAATCACTTATGGTTTAGAAACTTTAGCATGAATAAAATCAATGCAGCCATAGTAAAAAGAGAAACAATCGAATGAGGGAAAATTCTTGCATTAATTACATTTGATATAAGTCCAGTATCCAAGGAATAATGGAAATTGGCATATGTGTGTGCCAATAGATACATATATGTATGTATGAACCATTTCACAACAGATAAGTCATCCAAGGGTATTGTTTTCTGAAGAAATAAAAATGATGAACAACCATAGAAAGAAATTATAAGAGAAGAAAAAAAGAATAATCATATTTTGATTGGTGGTTGTCCTTCATTCTCGAAGAGGACCAAAATGATATCATTATGTCAGAGTCAAGTTACAGTGTGTCCGACCAGGGGTGATCAGACCAATATGAGCTTGGAATGCTTTGCCACAGGTAAGACACAAATAGACCCTATGAATGTTTGGCACAAATAGTCCATGTGAAAAAAAATAGCAGAAATAATATGGATGACGTCTTTTGATTCGTGCATAAATTGGATTTCAATGAAACAGAATTGCACAGTTATTGACCTCTCTCTTCCAGAGTCATCAATGACCAGTAGCAGGACAGAGTCAAGATGGCTTGAGCTGCAATAAATGCCTTTGGGGTCTTCAATATCTAACCAAGTTCTAAATAATCCACAGCATCTGCTTCAGCTGCTTTTGTGGCTTTTGGAGCAAATTGTTCTCATTTGCCCATTCAACCAGAGGAAGTCTTTACAAAGTTGGGGCAGATACTCTCCTAACTCACCAATGAGTTTGAGCTCTCTTGATTACCCTTAACCTGGTTTAACTTATCTACAAACATGGTTTACCAGAGTGTGGCCCCTGTATATTGAACTTCTTGTAGTCAGGTGGGAGTCAGGTGAATCAGGTAGACACCAAAGATAGAAGTACCTCTGAAAAGGATCAGCAGCCCTAGTACCAGAAGTACTAGTTTTCCCTGAACAAAACCTATACCCCAATAACAATGTTAATATTACCAATGATAATATCCATTATGATCAATAATTAATAGGAGTAATATTCATTAAAACAGCTCCAAATCTTGAACTCATTTCAGTCAAAATGGCAATAGTTAATATTGGAGAGATTGTAGGAAGATAGGCACACTAATATATTCCTGACAAAGCTGTGAATTGGTCCAAAGATACTGAGGAAAACAACTGAGAATTATGCAAAGAACGTGATCCTGTTACCTGGCACATGTCACAGGTCAGTTAATGGGTCTTTTCCATAAAAACACTTTTTTCATAGCTCTTTGTGGGAGCAAAAAAAAAAAAACAACTAGAAAGCAAATAGGAATGCCTCCACAGCCAATCAAACAGCCTCCTATTCACCATGTAATCAGCAGACTGGAATGCCTAAACATAATCCAATATCTCTCCAAAGTATTTCTATTACACGTCCTCTCCAACTCCTGGAGAACAGCTGAATGAATCACAGTATCCAGATGTAATGGAATATCACTGGGCCATAAGAAATGATATATATAATGAATAGAATATAGATAGATATAATGAATAGAAATGATAAATTTGTATGAAAAGAAGGAGACTAAAGAAAGCAGAGTTCATACACCCAAAGGGCTATCAAATTGTGCAGACCCTTTGATCCAGCAGTGTCTCTCCTGGGTCTGTATCCCAAAGAGATCATAAAAAAGGGAAAAGGACCCACATGTGCAAAAATATGCACGGCAGCCCTTTTTGTAGTGGCAAGGAACTGGAAATGGAGTGGATGCCCATCAGTTGGGAATAAGTCATGGTATATGAATGTTATGAAATATTATTCTATAAGAAATGGTCAGCTAGTTGATTTCAGAGACGTTTGGAGAGACTTACAGGAATTGGTGCTAAGGGAAGTAAGTAGAACCAGGAGAACATTGTCCACAGCAAGAGCAAGGTTATAAGATGATCAACTGTGATGGATGCAGCTCTTTTCAACAATGAAGTGATTCAGGCCAATTCCAATGGTCTTGTGATGGAGAGAGTCATCTGCACCCAGAGAGAAGATTGTGGGGACAGAATGTGGATCACAAC
This sequence comes from Sarcophilus harrisii, assembly GCF_902635505.1. Classification (NCBI taxonomy): domain Eukaryota; kingdom Metazoa; phylum Chordata; class Mammalia; order Dasyuromorphia; family Dasyuridae; genus Sarcophilus; species Sarcophilus harrisii. The sequence continues at coordinate 699,111,974 of NC_045426.1, read as the reverse complement.
ATAGCATTTTCACTTTTTGTTGTTGTTTGCTTGCTTTTGGGGGGTTTTTTCTCATTTTTTCCTCTTTTTGTTCTGATTTTTCTTATGTAGCATGATACATGTGGAAATATGTATAGAAGAATTGCTCATGTTTAACATATATTAGATTACTTGCTATCTGAGGGAGGGGGGAGAGGGAAGGAGAGAAGAAAAAATATTTGGAACACAAGGTTTTACAAGGGTGAATGCTGAAAATTATGCATGTGTTTTGAAAATAAAAAACTTTATTTAAAAAAAAGCAGAATTCAGAGAACAGTATGTGTGATGATTAAGATAATATAAATAACATTAAGAAAAAAAGTCATCCATTGATGCATTGTTGGTGAAGTTGTGAACGAATCCAACCATTTTGGAGAGTAGTTTGGAACTATGCTCAAAAAGTTATCAAACTGTGCATACCCTTTGATCCAGCAGTGTTACTACTGGGATTATATCCCAAAGAGATTATAAAGAAGGGAAAGGGACCTGTATGTGCACGAATGTTTGTGGCAGCCCTTTTTGTAGTGGCTAAAAACTGGAAACTGAATGGATGTCCATCAGTTGGAGAATGGCTGAATAAATTATGGTATATGAATATTATGGAATATTTACTGTTCTGTAAGAAATGACCAACAGGATGATTTCAGAAAGGCCTGGAGAGACTTACACGAACTGATGCTGAGTGAAACGAGCAGGACCAGGAGATCATTATATACTTCAACAACAGTACTATATGATGACCAGTTCTGATGGACCAGGCCATCCTCAGCAACGAGATCAACCAAATCATTTCCAAAGGAGCAGTAATGAACTGAACCAGCTATGCCCAGAAAAAGAACTCTGGGAGATGACTAAAAACCATTACATTGAATTCCCAATCCCTATATTTATGCCCACCTGCATTTTTGATTTCCTTCACAAGCTAATTGTACAATATTTCAGAGTCTGATTCTTTTTGTACAGCAAAATAACGTTTTGGTCATGTATACTTATTGTGTATCTAATTTATATTTTAATATATTTAACATCTACTGGTCATCCTGCCATCTGGGGGAAGAGGTGAAAAATTGGAACAAGAGGTTTGGCAATTGTTAATGCTGTAAAGTTACCCATGCATATATCCTGTAAATAAAAGGCTATTAAAAAAAAAAAGAAAAAAAGTCATCAAAATTCAATAAATCTTAATAAATGTTGGTCCTGGAAAACTGATAAAATATACATCCTCCCTCTCAGTAGAGAAATGAAGACTAGGGATGTAGAAATGGGCAAACACCAACAGATGTCGTTTCTGTTCATCGGCCTTTGAGTACATGTTTTTTCTTTGTTACAAGAAAGGATTCAATGCAATAGAAGGGGTATGAAAAAATAATAAAATTATTTTTAAACAAAAAAGTTATTAGCTGTAGGACATGAATTAGATATCCTACTGTTCCAAAGCACTGCCAAGATTCCTCCCCACTAAAGGTAAAACGTCACATTCCCTCCAGGGAGCCCCTTCTGCCCATGGCCCTTCATAGTCATTTCCAGACTTGTGGCATTACTCAGGTTAAGAGGAAATATTTAGGATTTCTAAAACATCCTTCTAACGAGCATCACCTTTCCCAGAAACTTAAAAAAAAATCCTCCAGAATTATAGTACTATTTTTCTGAGATCTCTCCAAAAAGAGAAAGAATTAAGAAGAGCTAGAGTGCCAAACAAGTTTTCACGCCATGTTTCACCATCATCAAAATTTTAACAGTCCTCAAGACTTATAGAACTAAACTGGCCAAGGCTCCTGTGAAAGGGTGTAACTCATGGTTGATGTAGCCATCTTCCTTCTCCGAGACCTCCATTGTCCACCCAGCTCACAAATCAGGGAAGGACCAGGTTTGCTCCCTGATGGAAAACCTCAGAGCCAGTGACACTGGCAAAGATACTAGAGTGGTTATTCATCATCTCCTCCAGCTCATTTTACAGATGAGGAAACTGAGGCAAACAGAGGGAACTGATATGCTCAGGCTCATGCAACTAATAAGTATCCACAGCTGAATTTGAACTCAGGTCTTCCTGGTTCCAGGGGTAGTGCTCTGTCTACTGCACCACCTAGCTGCCCCACACATACATATATACACAAATGCACACATATACGTGTATGTTGCATCTGTCCATACACACTTGCATATACATGTACAAATGCCCAATTCACAAATCAATGAAAGACCAGGTTTGCTCCCTTACGAAAAACCTCAGATCTAGTGACACTGGTATTGGGGGGAGGCAACTGGAATTAAGTGACTTGCCCAGTCACACAAATACCAAGTGTCTGAGGCTATATTTGAACTCAGGTCCTTCTGATTTAAAATCAGTCCTCTCCACAACGAGCTCTAGTTGCCCCAGCACTGAGCATTTTCCCTGGCTGTTTCCCTCTGCTTAGAACTCTCTCTCTCTTCTTGCTTCTCCTCCTGACTTCACTTGTTTCCTTCAAATCCTCACTAAAAAAACCCACCTTCTGTATTATTGTAAATTCTCCCCAATTCCTCTTATTGCGAGCACTTTCCTTCTGTTAATTGTCCCCAGTATATCCTGTCTATATTATGTTTATACAAAGCCACTTGCAGGTTGTCTCCCCCTTAGACTGTGAGATCCATAAGACCAGAAACCATCTTTTAACACAGAGTCTGGCACCTAGTAAGTGCTTAGTAACTTTTTTTTTTTTTAATAGCCTTTTATTTACAGGATATATGCATGGGTAACTTTACAGCATTAACAATTGCCAAACCTCTTGTTCCAATTTTTCACCTCTTACCCCCCACCCTCTCCCCCAGATAGCAGGATGACCGGTAGATGTTAAGTACATTAAAATATAAATTAGATACACAATAAGTATACATGACCAAACCGTTACTTTGCTGTACAAAAAGAATCAGACTCTGAAATATTGTACAATTAGCTTGTGAAGGAAATCAAAAATGCAGGTGGGCATAAATATAGGTATTGGGAATTCAATGTAATGGTTTTTAGTCATCTCCCAGAGTTCTTTCTCTGGGCATAGCTGGTTCAGTTCAGCTTTTGGGATAAGAACTTACTGTTTGATAAAAATTGCTGGGAAAATTGGAAACTAATATGGCAGAAACTAGGCATTGATCCATACTTAACACCGTACACCAAGATAAAGGTCAAAATGGGTTCATGACCTGAGGCATAAAAAGAATAGAAATTATTAATAAATTAGAGAACACAGGATAGTTTACCTCTCAGACCTGTGAAGGGAAGGTCTTTATGACCAAGAAGAACTAGAGATCATTACTGATCACAAAATAGAAAATTTCAATTATACCAAACTGAAAAGTTTTTGTACAAACAAAACTAATACAGACAAGATTAGAAGGAAGCAATAAACTGGGAAAATATTTTTACAGTCAAAGAGTTCTGATAAAGGCCTCATTTCAAAATATATAGAAAATTAACTCTAATTTATAAAAAATCAAGTCATTCTCAATTGAAAAATGGTCAAAGAATATGAACAGACAATTCTCAGATGAAGAAATTGAAACTATTTCTAGTCATATGAAAAGATGCTCCAAGTCATTATTAATCAAAGAAATGCAAATTAAGACAACTCTTAGTAACTTCTTGAAGGCTGAATAATTGACCGATTTCAAACCACAGCTTAAGCCCTTGCTCGAGTTCCCACTTGGTCGAAGAACTCGGTGCTGTCCAAAAGCTCCTATCCTATGTCCCAGAAGCTCAGTCTAATAATTCTTTTGCTTGTTCAGGAAGTCCTCCATCTTGCCACCAATTGTTGTCCCAATGCTATCAGCAAGATCAGACTGGAGATGGTCTGAAGGATGGATTCAAGGCAGAAAAAAGGTGGATGGGAGAAGATCTGAAATATGACTATCATCCTGGTCCAAGCAATGAGTGTGAATGTCTGTATTAGGGTAGTGGTGGTGGGAAGAGAAGGAGGAAAATGATAAATATAAGGAACTCACAGAAATATTTCTAAACTTGTATAAAGTGACACAAACTGAAGAAAACCGAAGCAAGAGAACAATAGGTACAATGACTAAAATAATCTAACACTAAACAGCCAAAATCTGATAAACTCTAACTGTAGGGAGTTTACTCTGGTGCTTTCTTCTAGTGTGACTGACTACATCTATCCATAAAGGACCCTTTGGGCTATCCTGAAAGGTTTAGGAGCATTTCTTTTCTACTGTCATCGGCTCAAATTTCCAGGGGTTGTGTTCCTTCCAATATTAGGTGCCAGCAATGAATCCACCAGTTCCATTTAACTTCTTAACACCTGCTAATTTTTACAAAGGGATATTTTTTCCAAAGATAAAGAAATAAAGAATATGACTATTTCCACCCAGTACCTCAGAGTTATACGCTCTCCTATTCCACCTTGGTCTCTTGATGTTGAGCACAAATTTAACTCAGTCTCTATATCATTGGTCCCTCCAAGTTCACATCCTGATATAGCATAACTGCCACATGAATCCTTATCTCAACTAAGGACTATATTCCTTAGTCCTCAGGAAACCAATGTCAAGCTGACTAGAAAATCCAGATAGTGGGATACTAGGATGCTGCCATATCCAGACACTTTATCTCCTGATCTTTCCAAATTTACAAGGTCATAGTTTCCAATCTCCTTCTCCTAAAATGAAAAGGATAAATGATGATGCAAAAGGACTAAGACAATTTCCATGACATCATCTATTGATTTCAATGGAAAAGGCTCAAAATCTCTTCCCTTATAATAGTACATCTTAGATATTGTCACCAAAGGAGCCCAATGAAGAACAGAAAACCCCACAGAAAATGAAAGAGCTCAAGAGAAAATTACCAAAGCTCCGGTCCCTAGTCCATTTTGAATGTTCCCACAGCCAAACGGCCTCCTATTCACCATGTGGTTAGCAGATCGGAACTATTTCTAAACATGTTCCAATATTTATCCAAAGCACTTTCATGACATGTCTCCCATGAGTGAGCTCCCTACCAGCCAGTCCACAAAAGGATACACCATTAAAGATCTCTGTTCCTCTGCCAGACCCCCACCTAATGTGGTGTCTGTGTCACCACACAGTGATGACATGTGTCAATCCTAGAGAAATGACAAGAAAACATACCTGGGAAGGATATGATTGAGGTGATAGCTACAGGACTTTGTAATTGCTTGGACTTCAATGTCTTCATCTGTAACAGCAACAAAAACAAGGTAATCGCATTTATATAATGTTTTCAGATTTACAAAGTGCAAATATGACCTCATTTTTTCCTCAGAACAATATTGGGAGGTAAATACTCTTAGATCTCCATTTTACAGAAAAAGAAATTAAGGCTAGGGGAGAAAACTAACTTACCAGGAGTCTCGTAGTTGCTAAGTGTCTAAGGCTGCATTTAAAGTCAGGTCTTACAACTCTGAGATATCACTACACACCTGTCAGATTGGCTAGAATGACAGGGAAAGATAATGCGGAATGTTGGAGGGGATGTGGGAAAACAGGGACACTGATACATTGTTGGTGGAACTGTGAATACATCCAACCATTCTGGAGAGCAATTTGGAACTATGCCCAAAAAGTTATCAAACTGTGCACACCCTTTGATCCAGCAGTGTTACTACTGGGATTATATCCCAAAGAGATTATAAAGAAGGGAAAGGGACCTGTATGTGCACGAATGTTTGTGGCAGCCCTTTTTGTAGTGGCTAGAAACTGGAAACTGAATGGATGTCCATCAGTTGGAGAATGGCTGAATAAATTGTGGTATATGAAAATTATGGAATATTACTGTTCTGTAAGAAATGACCAACAGGATGATTTCAGAAAGGCCTGGAGAGACTTACACGAACTGATGCTGAGTGAAATGAGCAGGACCAGGAGATCATTATATACTTCAACAACAATACTAGATGATGACCAGTTCTGATGGACCAGGCCATCCTCAGCAACGAGATCAACCAAATCATTTCCAATGGAGCAGTAATGAACTGAACCAGCTACGCCCAGAGAAAGAACTCTGGGAGATGACTAAAAACCATTACATTGAATTCCCAATCTCTATATTTTTGCCCACCTGCATTTTTGATTTCCTTCACAAGCTAATTGTACACTATTTCAGAGTCTGATTCTATTTGTACAGCAAAATAACGGTTTGGTCATGTATACTTATTGTGTATCTAATTTATATTTTAATATATTTAACATCTACTAGTCATCCTGCCATCTGGGGGAAGAGGGAGGGGGTAACAGGGGAAAAATTGGAAAGAGGTTTGGCAATTGTCAATGCTGTAAAGTTACCCATACATATAACCTGTAAACAAAAGGCAATTAAATAAAATAAAATAAAATAAAAAAATAAAGTCAGGTCTTAAGTGTTTAACTTAACTCAGGATTGTTGGAAGAGAAGAGCTTTAGAAACCTTAAAATCCTGGCATTTCATGGAGAAAAGTCAAATAGCTCACGTTTCTATAATGCTAATATTTCCCTAGTGCTTTTCTTATGTTGTTTCATTTGATCCTAATAAGAACTTGGTGGGGGAAGAATTGGAAATATTATTATCCCCATTTTACAGTTAATGAAACCAAGGTTAAGGGGGTTATCTGGGATCCTCATCTAGTATATGGCTAAGGCAGAATTAGAACCCAGGACCCTAAGTACAGTTCTATCCAATAAGTCACAAGTCATGGTGATTCTAGTGTATGTGGAGGGAAGGGGCAAGATAATCAAAGCTCTGAACATGAGAGACTGGAAGGTGTCAATAGCAGAAATGGCAAGTCAAGCATCTTCTAGGTGTTGGATAAATAGTGATTCATTAAAGTGAGGTCAGGGCTGTGTGGAGAGGCATCCCAGCTGGATCTTTGTGACCTTGGACCAGTTAATTAGCCTCTCTGAGACTCAATTTCTTCCTCTGTAAAAAGAGAGGTTTGGGAAAGATGGCCTTGGATTCTGTCCGACAGCAGAGGGCGCTACATCACCATCTCTCTCCAAAAGAGTCATTTGTCCCCCATGGAGAGATGGGGATTAGGATATTTTCAATGGGATAACAGTCACCCAACAAGCATAGACACCCACTTTGTGTCTGGCACCGCGCTGAGCACGAGGTAAAGGCAGTCTCTGTTCCCCAGGAGCTCACAGCCTGATGGAGGAGACAACCATGTCCCAAAAAGACAGCCAGAATAAATCAGAGATAATCAATAGAAGGAAGATACCAAGGGGGATGGGAAAGGGCTTCGGGCAGCAGGAGGAATTTTAGCTGGCATGTGAAGGGGGGAGGGAGGGAAGGAGGAGGTGAAAAAGAGGGACAGAAACAGAGAAAGGGAGGGAAGGAGGGAGAGAAGAGGGGCAGAGGGAGAGAGGGAGGGAGAGAGGGAGAGAGAAGGGCAGGGAGGGGGGAGAAAGGGAGAGAGAGGGGAGCAGAGAGGAGAAGAGAAGAGAAGAGAGAGGGGAAGAAAGAGGGAGAGAGAGGGGGAGAAAAGAAGAGGGGCAGAGAGGAGAAAGGGGGAAAGGGGAAGAGAGAAGGAAGAGAGAGGAGGGAGAGGGGGGAGAAAGAAGAGAGAAAGAAGGAAGAAAGAGGGGGAAAGAAGGGGAAGAGAGATGGAGATGGGGAGACAGACAGAGAAGATAGAGAAAGTACCATATACTATTCAAATCATGAATTGGAAATTCCTGGACCTCCTAGAATAGGAGGGAAATCTAGCACCTAACATGTCCCTTGATTAATAATGCCTGTACCTCCAGCCACCACCACACTTCTCAGAGGAGATCATTTTCAACCTGGTTGAGTTAAGATTTCATTTAAACCCCAATTCACAAAGCCCCCTTTTAATCTTGTGTATTCTATTACCCAAATTCTTTTGGCCAGCTTCCTCAATTATTGTTTTATTGGCTTGTTTTGATAAAAGTGTTTGCTTGCTCTCCAAGTTTGTCTTTGGTGTCTTAAGTGTTTCCTGAGATCATTAACTCCCCAGTTGAGCTGACATTTCATCTCAGTCCCAGGCCACAAAGCCTCCCTTTAATCTTGTGTCTTCCTTTACTTAAACTTCTATGTATGGCTTCCCCAGTTACTGTTTTATTTGTTAGCTTTAATAAATATGCTTACTAGCTCTACCTAATTGTCTTTGGTTTGTTAAGTAGAGCTAAACAGACTGTGATTCAGCTGTCACTTTCCAGGTTTGACTTCTACTACAAAGTGGTTTTTATTTTCAACCCCAAAAAGTGGGACATGCCTAGATTACAACTTCTGACAGTGAAAGATAGCTACTGTTCTACACCTAATAGATTTCTTGGAGATACAAGAATGAGAGTGATTAATTAGCTAAGGTCATCCCCTGCAGGCTTCCCACAAAGATGGAGCTTCAGTCTTTCTGTGGCCCTACAGATCTACTTTTAAAGCCATGCACACACAGCCACCTATTCCTATATCTATATTTCCTTTGTCCCTGTTGTCCCGTATTAGGATGTAAGTTCCCTGAGAAATTGTATGATACATGGTGGGAATTTAATCAATGTTTATTGATTAATTGATTTTTTTGACCTTGCAGTCCTGTGAAATGGCAGGTGTTAGTTTTTACATAAAACAAGCATTTAATCCAAGGAAACAAAGTCATAAAATATTTGGTGGTTTCAGGAAAACTGTGAGATCTGTTCTGCTCTTTCCCTAACCTTTAAGTTGATAGAAAATGTGAGAACATTTCAGGGACTGAATATATTGCAAGGAGAAAAAAGACCTAAAGAAAAGCTTAGTAAATGAGAAAATTTCTACATATAATAGAATAATGGAACATTTACCACAATGTAAAATCTAGGCGGCACAAATGGCACAGTGGATAGAGCATCAAAGTCAGAGTCAGGAAGATCATCGTCATGAGTTCAAATCCAGTCACAGCAGCCCTCTTTGTAGTGGCCAGAAACTGGAAACTGAGTGAATGCCCATCAATTGGAGAATGGCTGAATTATGGTATATGATTGCTATGGAATATTATTGTTCTGTAAGAAATGACGAGCGGGATGATTTCAGAAAGGCCTGGAGAGACTTACACGAACTGATGCTGAGTGAAATGAGCAGGACCAGGAGATCATTATATACTTCAACAACAATACTATATGGTGAGCAATTCTGATGGACCTGGCCATCCTCAGCAATGAGATCAACCAAACCAGCTCCAATGAAGCAGTAATGAGCTGAACCAGCTACACCCAGCGAAAGAACTCTGGGAGATGACTAAGAACCATTACATTGAATTCCCAATCCCCATATTTATGCCCACATGCATTTTTTATTTCCTTCATAGGCTAATTGTACAATAACTGTTTAGTCATGTATACTTATTTTGTATCTAATTTATACTCTAATATATTTAATATCTACTGGTCATCCTGCCATCCAGGGGAGGGGGTGGGGGGAAAGGGGGGAAAATTGGAACAAGAGGTTTGGCAATTGTCAATGTTGTAAAATTACCCATACATATAACTTGTAAATAAAAAGCTATGAAATAAATTTTTAAAATTCCAGCCACAGATACTTACTGTTGCCTTTTCTGTAAAAATGAACCAGAGAAAGAAATGGCAAATCATTCCAGTAACTTTGCCAAGAAAACCCCAAATCAGGTCACAAAGAGACTGACCAAAAAATTATTAAACAAGATAGCCAAAAGCCCCATAACGTATATAACCCCTTTGGAAATTATCACAAAGTCTTTAATTCAAATCTACCCTCATGGTGTATTCACATACCACAAATCTATAAAATAGATCCAAGCAGAGTGGGAACTCTTATTTGATATACACATAGAAAACTGTTCTTTATTTAATACATGCAATCAATATAATGTCAAAAAAATTAATATGAAATGTAGCACTTTTCAGGGACATTGTTTTAGTCCATTGAGATTCACACCGAGCCACAAGCCCAATATCAGATCTCCTAATTTAGGAGTCCAAATTAAAGGAATCATTTCAAAACATATCATTCCGTGTCATTTCTGACCCTTCGTGACTCCATCTGAGGTTTTCTGGCAAAGATTGCTGGAATGGCTTGCCATTTACTTCTCTGGTTCATTTTTACAGATAAGGAAACTGAGACAAATAGGATTCAGGGACATGTCCAATGTCATACAACTAGTGTCTGAGACAGATTTGAACACATGAAGATGAGCCTTCCTGATGTCAGACCCAGCACCCTATCCACTGTACCACCTAACTCCTTCTTAATCAAACTTTGATTACCAACACAAATTAAATGTCTACTTCATCTCATATAATCTTCCTATAGTAGTATCAAAATAACATTTGGATTGACTCAGTACAAAATTCTTGATCAATAAAAAGGAAAGATAGAAGTTGAAAAAAGTGTTGTAAGGATGGCGGTGGTGGTGGCGGTGATTTATATATTGCTTTCAAGTTATAATATTATCTCATTGTATTTTCATACTAACTCTGGAAAGTAGAAGCTATTCCCATTTTACAGAGAAGGAAGATAAAAAACATATGTGACTTGCCCAGGATCACTAAGTAAGTGTCTGGGGGCAAGTCTCTTTGATTCTATATTCAGCACTCTATGTCTTACAGTAGCTAGCTGCAACTTGAACTCCAAGTGCACAAAGAACCAATGAATAGAGACAATATTCACAAATACTTAGGTTCCTGCCCAACTTCCCTCCCGCACAAGGCATATTGAACTAATGCAAATCTCAAAAGAGACAAATTTAAGATTGAGGGGGGGTTTGGACATGACTTTTTTTTTTTGCTAACTTTACCCATTGGTTACAATGATTTTTTTTTTCTTTTTCTTTCAATTAGGGAAAGAAGAGAGGGAAGGGGAGAAAAGGTAGAGTATCATTAAATTTAAAAAAATAAAATTTCATTTAAAAAAAAGAACTTCCTAATGAGCAGAACTGTACAAAAATGAAATAGACTGCTTTGGGAGGTGGTGGGTTCCCTTCCTTGTGAGTGTAATAAGGGACTAGTCAATGAGAGGCGTGGTGAGCATGAGCATCTTTAACTGGGTCTGATGCGATCCCCACCAGATTTCATGCATTAGAGCTGATAGAATGAAAAAAGGAATCATGATTTGGGAATTGGGATAAAGATGTTCCAAGTTTATATAAGCAACAGCTAAATGACCCCTTGTCGGGGACTTCATGGTCTCTGAAGTCCTTTCCAGATGTCAAATTCTATGATTCTACAGAGATTCTCAAATCCCTTAACATAATCTCATCAATTCTAACAACCACCTTGTGAGTCAGGTGTTATTATTATCCACATTTTATAGTTTAGAAAAATGAGGATGAATAAGCTTCAGTGACTAGTCGCGTATTACATAGCTAATAAACACTTGAGATGGGATTTTAACACCAATCTTTCTGACTTCAAGCTCAGTGCTCCATCCATTATACCCTGTTGTCTCTTAAAAACCAAACAAACAAACAAGAAAAGCTCCTTTGGGTCCCCATTATCAAGCTTCCCTCATACAATTCTCTCCTCTCCTCTGAACACCTTCACAAACCAGAGGTGTTTAGGAGGAAGGAAACCATCAATCAAGGTACTGTGCTATGGTCACACATTGAAAGAATAAGGATTGACCAAGACCAGTGGAGATCATACCCACTTGATCCCTTTCCCCTCATATCTGTAAACATGTATTCATTTTCAGAAGTATTGTATTCATACTGTGGGTTTTATTTGTCACAGATGTGCTAAAATAACAATTTAGGTGTATGATATATCAAAAATTCGAGAGATAATTTGTGGATAATTAATCATTTTATAATTATAGGTAGCAAGTAATTTTTAAAAGAATGGTCATTTAGGTCTCTTGCATATCAAAATCTGATCATGGTAGATGTGGCTCTTTTCAACAATGAGGTGATTCGGTTTAATTCTAATTAATCTAATTAGAATCTAATCTAATTAGAAGAAAATCTAATTAATCTGTTAATTCTAATAGATTTGTGATGGAGAGAGTCATCTGCATCCAAAGTAAGAACTATGGGGATTCAATGTAGATCACCACATAGTATTTCACTTTTTATTGTTGTTTGCTTAGAGTTTTTTCTTTCTCTTTTTTTCCCTTTTTGATCTGATTATTCTTGTGCAGCATGATAAATGTGGAAATGTTTAGAAGAATTGCACAGCTTTATTTTTTAAAATAACTTTTTATTGACAGAACCCATACCTGGGTAATTTTTTACAACATTATCCCTTGTACTCACTTATGTTCCAATTTTTCTCCTCCCTTCCTCTACTCCCTCCCCCAGATGGCAAGCAGCCCTATACATGTTAAATATGTCACAGTATATCCTAGATACAATAATTTGCATATCTTTAACAAAAAAAATTATAGTATTAGCATATGTTAAATTTTTTAAAAAACTGATCATGGTGGCCGATTGATGCTCATATGCCAATGGAAGAGTGGGTGATCTGATGGTAATCATATCAATTTTGGGGTTACTTATCAGGATTCTTGGTTTGCACATTTTCAATTTATTAATAAATATTCTTAAAGTGTCTACTTTGCTCTAGATACTGTGTTAAATGTTGAGAATATTAGGAAAGGCAAAAGACAGTTCCTGCTTTCAAACAGCTCAAAGATTAATGAAGGAAATAATAGCAAATAACTATGTAGAAACAGAAAATACAGACATATAAAAACAACCATATACAGAAGACATACAGGATGATTGTGGATGATCTCAGAGGGAAGGTAATAGTGCTTAAGGGGATAAAGAAAAGGCTAATTATAAAAGGCAGGATTTTACCTGAGATAAGGTGGAAGCCAGGAAGTAAAGATGAGAAGAGAATTCTAGGCAAGGGAGACAGTCATTTAAAAAAAAAAAAAAAACAGGGTTGGGAAATGGAATATCTTGTTCAAGAGACAGTATGGTGGTCAGTACTCCTGACTCACAGAATGTATGAGGGAGAGTAAGTTATGAGAAGAATGAAGAGCTAAGAAGGAACCCACTTATGAGAAGCTTTTAAGGAATAAACAGACCAATCATTCTGAAAAAGCAATTTGGAACTATGCCCAAAATATAAAGCTGTGCATGGCCTTTGACCCACCAATATCACTACTAGGTCTATATTACAAAGAAATAAAAAATATTTTAAGGGAAAAGGTGGAAAGATAATTTGTACAAAAATATTTATAGCAGCTCTTTTTGTGGGGGCAAAGAACTGAAAATTGAGGAAATACCCACCAATAGGGGAATGGCTGAACAATCTATGGTATATGATTGTGATGAAATAGTATAGTGCTTTAAGAAATGACTAATAGGATAATTTCAGGGGAGAAAAAACTGGAAAGACTTACATGAGCTGATGCAAGATAAAATGAGCAAAACCAGAAGATTATACAAAGAAACAGCAACATTGTATGTTGATCAACAACGAATGACTTAATTCTCCACAATACAATGATCTAAGACAATTCCAAAGGATTCATGATGAAAAAAAAAAAAAAAACCACTATCCATCCCTAGAGAAAGAACGGATGGAGTCTAAATGCATATTATTTTTTACTTGTCATTTTTTTCATGGCTTCTTTTTTTGGTTTGTTTCTTCTGTTAGAACATGACTAGTAAGGAAATATCTTTTGCATGACTTCACATGTATAATCTATATCAAATTGCTTATTGCATCAGAAAGGCCCAGAAGAGGGGAAAAAGGAACAGAATTTAGAACCAAAAGTAAATTTTTTGAATCAATGTTCAAAATTGTTTTACATATAATTGAAGAAAAATAAAATATTATTTCAAAAAGCAGAAACGTGTGAGGTAAATGATTATACTAATTTTGTCCTAACAATTAAAACCAAGAAAACACAGGTACTCCATCAGTCAGCACGAACCATCCGTATGTGGAACCATCGGTTACAGCAAATGAAGAACTTTTGAATACCTTCATTTCCTTAGCAGTGTACTTGCCAGGGAAGTCCACATTGGTAATGAGGCAGACACGTTCACTGCCAGAATTAGTTCAGTGTTTGGGAAGCTCCAAAGAAAAGTGTAAGAGAGGAGAGGTAGGACACTGACTACCAAACTGAAGGTCTACAGAGCCATTATGCTGATCTCATGGTTGTGTGCCTGTGAAATCCGGACACTCTACCAGCATCAGGCCGGGAAACAATCTTGTCCATCTGAATTGCCTTAGGAAGATGCTGAAGATCACCTGGGAGGATGAGATACCAGACACCGAGGTCCTTTCTTGAACTAAATTGCCAAGGATTCCCACTCGAATGCAGAGAACATTGCCATATTGTTCAAATGCCAAATGTCTCCTTCCAAAAGGACTATTTTATGGAGAATTAACACAGGGCAAGCACAAAATGTAAGAAAAAGTAATATAAGGAAGTTGCCAAGGTTTCTCTTAACTTTAGAATTGATTTTATGAGATGGGAAACCCTAGCACAGGACCGCCCAGCGGGATGTGTCCTCATCAGAGAAAGGATGATGCTCTATGAGCAAAGCAGGATTGAATTTGCACAAGATGTGCAAAGTTAAAGAATCCACCCCAAATGTTCCTAGGAACTATTTGTGTGTGACCTGTGGCGGAGCATCCCTAGCTCATAGTGGTCTGATCAGCCACAGCTGGACACATTAAGTTTTCTCTAACATGGTGATGACATTTTGGTCCTGAGAACAAAGCACAATAACCAATAATCAATTAATTTGGGGGGGAAAGGGGTCATCAAGTTGTTGGTTTTTTCCTCATTCCTCATTCAGAAATAAATCCCTATAAATTACTCAGTCAAGTCTTTTAAAGGACTTTGCTGATAGGTGAGATTGACAAATCCTCTGGGTGCAAGTTTCTTGCCCCTTCCAACTAGAAGATCTTCCAAGGAAAATCTAATCTAAGTGGAATTCTTACCCCACCATGGAGTCCATTGTTCACTGAAGGGTGGAGGATAGATACTTTTGTATAGCTTGCGAGGGGAAGGGAAGGGAGCAGCTGATCTGGATTGAGATGAGTCTCTCTTTGCCCATGAGTGACTTGATCAAAGTATCAAAACCCTCATTAGAAGACACCCACTTTTCATTTTAATATTTATTTTCCTCAAGCAAATCAGGAGGACTGGATAGAGCACCAGCTCTGAAGTCAGGAGGACCTAAGTTCAAATCTGGCCTCGGACACTTAACACTTCTTAGCTGAGTGAATCTAGGCAAGTCACTTAACCCAATTGCCTCAGCAAAAAAAAAAAAAAAAAAAAATCTCTCATTAATTGTTGATTGCTTCCTGTCAGGAACACCCACTCTCCAAGAGCACATAAGCATTAGAAGGTCTCCATTAGGGGTCTTTGGTTTCCAGAGAAAGCCAAATGACCATTTTATTAATTATCTGTTAGCCATAATTAATAAAATTATTAATTTCCCAGAAACTATGTCTCAAACTTTTCACACATCAATTTTATTTGATCTTGGAGATAATAATATTATTGTAAAAAATAATAATAATATTATTGTAGTTTGTGTGTATTTTTCCCATTATTTCATGGAACCACAGAATTTGAAAATAGGAAGGAGATTTGAGTCCAACTCATGCATAAAAGGAATCCATCCCCACTCTAATATACCCAACAAGTAGCTGTCCAACTTTTCCTCAAAGACCCCTAAGGTTGGACCACTCGCCAACTCTCTTGGTAGCCCAGTCTCCTCTTGGATAATTCTGTCAGGAAGTTTTTCCTGCATTTTTGTTCACTTTATTTCCTTTCTTGCATGTTTGTTTTGCAGCATGGCTAAGTATAGATATTTTTGCATGACTTCACAGGTATAACAGATATCATATTTGCTTTTTTCAATGAGTGGGGGAGAAATGGGAGGAAGAGAATTTAGAATTCAATTTTTTAAATGAATGTTAAAAATAAATGAATGTAGGAAGTTTTTCCTGACATCAAAACCTAAATTCCATAATGCTTTCTCCAAGTTTCTCTGTATATATTACTGAGTAAAATGTATACATTTTAAGCCACATAAATATATGAAGATCTAAACAAACAAAATAAATATATCACTGGAGGATTATTCATGCTTTAGAAGGATCTTTTTCTTAGGGGATTCACCACAAGGTTTGTTTTAAAAGCCAGTCCCTATATTATTGCATATCCCAGCACTACATTTATCAGTAGAATGTAAGTTCATTGAGGGCAGAAACTGATTCACTGATTCCCAGTGTCGGACACACAGTGTTTAATAAATACTGGTTAATTGATAGATTGTCCAGGCCATACTTTATCCACTTGAGGTTTTTGATGACTAAACAGTTAGATCAAATTATTTTGAGTGATGAATATCTCATTGAGGAGAACTCTGCTGCGTTCCAGGGTTTGCTGTAACTGGGACATCATCTAAAACAGAGGAGCATGAAGATGACTTCATTGTCCATATGGAATCTCTCTTTAATTCTTTGTTTTGCTGGCATATACAATATAGCTTACAATGGGGCCATCATCACCATTTCCCCTTCCCCACTGAAACTTCTCTCGCTGCAACCTTGAACTCTCCCCCTAGTCACCCAGTTCAGATTAGTGAGTAACTCAAATCGCCAAGAACCAGATCTCCACATCCCATCCTATCCATCTTCTCCTGTAAGTGGCATATACAGTATATGTATTATATTGTATATGTATAACATATATT
Organism: Sarcophilus harrisii; assembly: GCF_902635505.1. Taxonomy (NCBI): domain Eukaryota; kingdom Metazoa; phylum Chordata; class Mammalia; order Dasyuromorphia; family Dasyuridae; genus Sarcophilus; species Sarcophilus harrisii. Next base: position 699,095,334 of record NC_045426.1, on the reverse strand, counting down.
AGAGTGCTTACCATCTAGGGGAGGGGGTGGGAGGAAGGAGGGGAAAAGTTGGAACAGAAGGTTTTACAAGGGTTAATGCTGAAAAATTACCCATGCATATGTTTTGTAAATAAAAAAAACTATAATAAAAATAATAAATAAATAAAAATAAAATAAAGAATATAAGTTCCCAGAGGGCAGGGGCTGTCTTGTTTTGTTTGTCTCTGTCTCCTCAGTGCTTAACATATTTTTAGGTACACAGGAGGTGCTTAATAAATGCTTTATCTATTTTCTATTTACATATATAATAGATATGTATCTATTATATCTATAGATAAATCTATCTATATACTAGATCTACTTATTTATTATCTATTTAGGAGACAACTAAATCTTTATTGAATTAAGCTGGCTCAAAGGCTTTTGTAGAATCCAAATCAGGGAATGCTTAGCACGTTAAACTTCTGGAGCTACTGACCAGGTGCTCCAATCTGGTTACCTTCTCCCTTTGCCAACTCCAAAGACAGACTGGTAAGGTCTCCTTTCAAGTTCTCAGCTTTCAGGACTCCAAGAAGCTCTTCCAATTACATCAGGCCCTGCGACACTTTTTACCTACCTCAAAGAGCTGTTTTGAGAGAGTATTTTTTTTTAAACTCTAAAACATCTTAGTTAATGTGAGCCAATATTCATTCTTATTTATCATCATCATCATTTCTATTATTTCATGGGATGGTAACAGAGGGCTAGACTGGGAGATAGTAAAGAACCGGATTTGAATTCTGCCTCTGACACTTATTAGCTGAGCAAGTCACTTTCCCATTCTGCGACCTCAGTGTCCTCATCTGTAAAATGGGTACAATATTTATGAGACTTACTTGGAAGAGTCCTTATGAGACTCAAATGAGAGAATGTGTGTGAGTCTTTGCAAGCCTTGAAATGACATTAGCTAATTTTTAGATGTTTTCCTCCACTATCTTCTTCACTCTGGTATCAGTGAAGAGGAAGCCTTTATACTTAACAAGACAGATTCATCTATATGCCCCTGTGACCTCCATCTCCTAATTTCTCCAAAAACTACCTTCACTCTCACCTCCATTCTCTCCCTTTATCTTAAATCTCTCCCTGTCTAAAGACTCCTTCTCCAAGATCTACAAATATTCCCTTGTCTCCTCTATCCTTGGAAATATCCTTATTTGATCTGACCATCTTCACTAACTTTCATATACCATCTCATCTCTCACTCCTCCACTCTCTGCAATTAGGCCTCCAACTTCAGCACTCTACTGGAATGGGACCCTCCAATGTTACTAATGATCTCTTCAATGTCACTTTTATGGTCCTTTGCCCAATTATATTTCTAAGCCTCTACAGAGAGACCACAGGGTCTTTAACACTTGTCAATCAGTTTCTCATCTTGGATAGTCTGTCTTTTCCAGGTTCTCATGGCACTGCTCTCTGTTGGTTCTCCTCCAGGATCAAATATAAAGTCCTCTGGCATTTCAGGCTCTTCCTAGTTTGGCTGCTTTCTACTTTTCCAGTCTTTTTATACTTGAAGCTCCGCAAACTCTTAAGTTCCAGCTCCTTGAACTCAACCGTCCATCTTCCAACCCCATGATTTTGCCCTGGCGATTCATCTTGTCTGGAACTCTCTGCCCCTTCTCCTTTTCCCCTTGGAGTTTCCCTTTAAGATTCATCTCAAATCCTTCCTTGTCCAGGGGCCTTTCCCAGTCGTCCCCAACGACACTGCTTTTCCTTTCAGACTATCCTCACCTACTCTGTATATGTTTTATACATATCGTTATTTATATACAATCTCCCCAATTAGACTAAGTGTTACTTGAGGACTGGGAATGTGTTTTGCTTTTTTTTTCATCTTCCCAGAATTAAAACAGGGCTTCAAATGAGAGGGTGTGTGTAAATCACTTTGTGAATCTTAAAACTCTATATGATGTCAGCTATTTTAATTTTTTTCAGACATCTTCCATTAGTATCTCTTTCTTCCCTCTAATCTCAGAGTAAAATCATTAGTTTTAGGAGGTAATGTCATGACACAGGCAAGTGAATTGGGAAGTAAGGAAGGGCAGTGTAAGATCACCAGAGTCACTCTTTCCTCTGGAGCCATCTGGATCCAATGGCAAGATATAGATCTGGACAACTAGAGATGGCTGCCCTGAGTAAATGCTTGTTGACTGACTGGCTTGTGATTCCTAGGTATAAGGAAGTCCCAGTGAGGAAAAATCCCTCTATTAAAAAAAAAAAAAAAAAAAAAAAAAAAAAAAAAAAAAAGGTCAGCAACTATTCCTCCACTTCTACCTCTTAGGATACTGAGACTTGGCCAGAGTCCCATAGCTAGCATGTGACAGAAATGAGCCTTGAACCTAGGACTTTATGACTCTCTGTCCATTATGCTCTGTAATCCTCATTGTTATTATTATCTTCTATTAATGTCCCACTATGACCAAGAGGTAGATCTGAATTTTCTTTTCTTTCCTTCTTTTTTTTTTTATTATGACTTTTAACAACAACAAATATGAAAATCTCATATATACAAAGAACACAGAATCATACAGGAAACTTCAAGTTTCTAGCTCTGAATAGTTTATTTGTTTGTAAAATGTATATTTTATTGGGTAACTTGTTTGTAAAACATATATTGAGGAACCCATTGTGTAAGACCTGTTCATTGGCAGAGATTGATTACTCAAGGCTCCAAGTTTTCATGAGGAGGGAAATTAATAAGAGCTGAGATCAGAGATTCAGGTTTTCTGGCTTCTACCCTTGGAGAGGGGAGAGAGGTAGGTTCAGAATGTTTTTGTAGTGTCAACTTTTCCCAGTCTTTCTTTCCTTTCAGGCATCTGAAGAGATTCTGGAATTATGTTTTTTTTCTCTAGAAACTAGAAGCCAAATTTATATTTTAATATATTTAACATCTACTGGTCATCCTGCCATCTAGGGGAGGGGGTGGGGGGTAAGTGGTGAAAAATTGGAACAAGAGGTTTGGCAATTGTTAATGCTGTAAAGTTACCCATGCATATAACCTGTAAATAAAAGGCTATTAAATAAAAAAAAGAAAAGAAAAGAAAAAAAGAAACTAGAAGCCAAAGAATGATTTCAGAGAGGCCTGGAGAGACTTACACGAACTGATGCTGAGTGAAATGAGCAGGACTGGGAGATCATTATATACTTCAACAACAAGACTATATGATGATCAATTCTGATGGACGTGACTCTCTTTAACAATGAGATGAACCAAATCAGTTCCAACAGAGCAGTAATGAACTGAACCAGCTACACCCAGAGAAAAAACTCTGGGAGATGACTATGAACCACTACATAGAATTCCCAGTCCCTCTATTTTTGTCCACCTGCATTTTTGATTTCCTTCACGAGCTAATTGTACACTATTTCAAAGTCCGATTCATTTTGTAATCAAAATAGCTGTATGGACATGTATACACATGTTGTATTTAATTTATATTTTAACATATTTAACATGTATTGGTCAACCTGCCATCTGGGGGAGAAGATGGGGAGAAGGAGGGGAAAAATTGGAACAAAAGGTTTGGCAATTGTCAATGCTGTAAAATTACCCACGCATATAACTTGTAAATAAAAAGCTATAATAATAAAATAATAAAATAAAAAAAAGAAACTACAAGCCAAAAGATTAAGGTCTTTCTTTTCTCCAGCTCTCACCACCTTTAACCCTCATGCCTCAAAGCAAGGAGCACTGAGAAATTATTCTCCATTAGTGAAGAAAGTTTTATGCACGTGGACTTCTGAGCCAAGGGTTACACTTGTAAAGACAACTTTAAAAGACTTAAGAATTTTCATCAATGCAATGACCAACCATAATTCCAAAGAAGCCAGGATGAAACATGTTTCCCACCTCCTGACAGAGAGACTATGGATTCAGAGTACAGATTGAGACATATATTTTTAGATATGGCCAATGTTGGAATCTGTGTTGCTTAATCATGTATATTGTTAGAAGAGATTGCTTTTTTAGAAGAGATTTGGTTTTTTGCTGGAAATGGTGAGAGAGGGAGGAGAAGAGGTGGTTACAAAGGGGAGGGCAAGGGGATGAGAAAATAATTTTTGTTACTGGAAGAAAGAAGGTAAAGAGAAAAAAGAAGTGTCTGCGCTCACTCCTTAATTTTCTTCTTCTCTCTTATGTGTCTTTCCCTTTTTAATGCTTCATTGCTTTTAATGCTTCATTTAATGCTTTATTTTCTTTTTCTTCTGGCCCCCTGTTTTCCAAGGCTCTGCCAGAACAGCAGAATCTTTGACAAGTCCAAACAAACTGGAAAGATTTTGAGTGCAAATCACAGATGGAATCTTTGTCTATCTGACTAATTTAGCCAGATTCCAAGAGGCTCAATCCCCAAGGGTTGGCCACTGGTTGATTAATTTGGGGTATTACAACATCCTATGAAAAATGTTTAATCACTGAACCTCCCTCTCATCCACCCCACCCCTACTGTCAAATAAGGATGACATGATCCCCAAGGTCCTTCCAAGCTCTAAATACTATGATTATATGATCTTCCTTTAGCCTGGAGGTATTTGGCTATATGCAGGTAGAGGGGGTAACTCCAAAATTGCTGATGAAATCTGATGAAATTAAATTATCTTTCATCATATCACTTCTCTGCATCAAATCAATTTGTTGACAGATTTATTTAGCACTTACTGGGCTGTGGCAATTTAAAGGGAAAAAAAGATGGGGAAAAGAATTGAAATCAGTCCTTGACTTCAAGAAGCATATAGTCTAAAAAGTTATTTAATAAAAATAAAATAAAAAGAAGCATATAGTCTACTAAAGGAAAAGCATGTGCACAAAGAAAGAAATACATAGAAACTTGAGGAAGAAGAATACCTTAGCAACTAAAGAGATTTGGGGAAATTATCATCAGAAGAAGCAATACCCTGAGATATTTTGAAATACAAAAATCACTTTCAAGGCTTTGGAGGGGACCCTTCACCAAGATTTATTTGACAATGCCCGACACTAGTACAGCATTTTCACACTGTTAGCTCATTTTATCCTGATGATTGTTCAAATGAGTTCTTGGCTGCTGGTTTCTCATGATTCTCAGGATCATCTTTTGCTCATAACTCCCTACCATCTTCTTCCCGTATCCTTTCTTCCATCTCTCCAAACCTGGCCCATATTAAGTCAATCTCTCCCAAGAAGCTTTCCCTAAATTCTTCAGCCCTAAATGAGAGGGCTCATATTTGTTAAGTTCTCTAGACACATAATCCCATGTGATCCTCACAGCAAAATTCTGAAATAGGTACTATCCTTTTCATTATTCCCATTTTACACATGGGGAAACTGAGACCCAATGATTTGTCCAGGGTCAGACAGCTAGTAACTTTAAACTTCAAACTTCAGTCTCACACTTTAAGATGATGAAATAAATCCCTTACAGGTCCCTTTTTTCCTATCAACCTCCTCCTATTCCATGACAAGACACTTGAGTCAAAGAAAATGGGGGGAAATAGTTAAAAAACATTCCCTGACACAAACCTGAGTCCCAATCTGCCATAAATATATAGAGCATCCACAGAAAGAATGGGTTGATCTGAGATACCACTATATACCTCTCAAATTGGCTAAAATAACAGGAAAAGATAATGATGAATGTTAGAGGGGAGGTGGGAAAATTGGGACACTGATGCTTTGTTGGTGGAGTTGTGAACAGATCCAACCATTCTGGAGAGCAATTTGGAACTATACTCAAAAAGTTATCAAACTGTGCATACCCTTTGACCCAGCAGTGTCACTACTGGGTCAAAGCATACTTTGTAGTATACTACTTATATCTCAAAGAGATATTAAAGAAGGGAAAGGGACCCACATGTCAAGAATGCTGGGAGCAGCCCTTTTTGTAGTGGCCAGAAACTGGAAATTGAATGGATGTCCATCAACCGGAGAATGGCTGAGTAAATTATGGTATATGAATGTTATGGAGTATTATTGTTCTGTAAGAAATGACCAACAGGATGATTTCAGAAAGGCCTCAAGAGACTTACAGGAACTGATGCTGAATGAAATGAGCAGGACCAGGAGATCATTATACACTTCAACAACAATGCTATATGAGGATCAATTCTGATGGACGTGGCCCTCTTCAACAATGAGAGGATCCAAATCAGTTCCAATTGATCAGTAATGAACAGAACCAGCTACACCCAGTGAAAGAACTCTGGGAAATGCGTGTGGACCACAGCATAGCATTTACACTCTTTCTGTTATTGTTTGCTTGCATTTTTGTTTTCCTTCTCAGATTTTTTCTTTCTAAATCCGATTTTTCTTGTGTAGCAAGATAACTGTATAAATACGTATACATACATTGTATTTAACATATACTTTAACATATTTAACATGTATTGAACTACCTGCCATCTAGGGGAGGGAGTGGGGGAAGGAGGGGAAAATTTGGAACAGAAGGTTTTGCAAGGGTCAAGGTTGAAAAATTACCTATGAATATGTTCTGTCAACAAAAAGCTATAATTTAAAAAAAAAAAGAAAGAAAGAAAGAAAGAGAGGATTGAAACTGAGAATTCATTGGTAGTACAGCTCATGTGTAGTAGCAGTGTGTAATTCAGAAAAGTCACAAATTTTGTTTCTATATCACTTCACACAACATACCTGCTGAGCTTGGGCTGGATAGCTCATCTGGTTCTCACCTTTTGGCCACAATTTCTCTGTTGCCTGGATCCTGTTCCTTGAAGCTGCTTCGTTCTTTGCTTAATTATTTCTCTATATTTTACCTATATGGAGTAGTTTCTCTATTCCTTTAAATAAACTTTAAATCTTCTTCAATCAAGGACCTTTCAAGCTGTCAAATAAAATGATTCGGAGCTAAAAGGGACTCCAAAGCCATGGAATCCAACCCCTTTGTTTTACAGATTAGGAAACTAAAATACATAAGCCAAGTGACTTGATCAGTTAAGCATCTGAAAAAGATTTAAATCTGGCTCGGCCTAAATTGTTGCTAGATAAGTATCACCTGAGGAAATGGGGTGGGGGGGGGGAAGGAAGGAAACTCCTCTATTCCCCAAAGCAGCAACTAACTCCTCTCACATTTGCACTTGGGCTGATCAATGGTTTGGACTAATTTGTTTGCTCAATTAATTGAATTATTCCTTTCTCTTTCTTGGTTCTTTAATAGAGGTGTTCACACCTCATAAAGGAATCAACATAATAAAAAGTGTCCCTACTATCTAACACTTCATTAATAACTTTTGATTTTTTTTTTTTTCTGGGCTTTCTGAGAGTATCAATTGTGCATGGGGGGTGGCAGGAATATTGTCCCTTACATTAATTTGAGAATATATCTAGAAGAAAGGAAGGAAGGGAGGAAGGAAGGAAGGAAGGGAGGGAGGAAGGGAGGAAGGGAGAGAGGGAGGGAAGAAGGAAGGAAGGAAGGAAGGAAGGGAAGGACGGAGGGAGGGAGGAAGGGAGGGAGGGAAGGAAGAAGGAAGGAAGGGAAAAGAAGGGAGGGAGGGAAAGAAAGAGGGAGGGAGGGAGGGAGGAGGAAAAAGGACTGGGGAAATATTAAGCATTATATATAAATGATTTCTTTTTAAAGTATATATTAAATTTAACATGGTAGTATCAGAATTGCCTCATTTGTCACTGTCCCCTTCTTCACTCTTCTGTATGTTTCTTTGATGTTTCCTTGATAATATTTCTTTTTCTTTCTTTTTTGTACCTCTATCACTACTTGGCCCCTAATCATCCATTCTTCCTTCCTCAAATAAAGTCCGTCCCTTATAACAAATAGGAATAGTCAAGCAAAACAAATTTACACAGTGACATGCCAAAAATATGTTCTTCATTCTTTACCTCTGTCCAGGGGTCATAGCCTGCAGGCCAAATCTGGCCCACAGTTTGTTCTTGTATGACCAGTGAACTATTTTTAAAGTTATTTTAAAACATGAAAACTATTCTTACCTCACAGTTCACACAAAATAAATAAATAAAAGGCAGCAGGCAGCATTTGGCCACTAGCTATAATTTGCCAATCCCTGCTCTAGTCTGAAGTTTCTTAAACTTAAACACACTTAAACAAACAAACTGAATGTGGGTGGCATGAAATTGTGATTTATTATCAGTAAACATTTGATTTCTATACCTACTTTATATACCTATATACCTGGAGTCACAGAAAAATTTCTCAGATAAAAAGGGGTCAAGATTGGAAAAAGTTTAAGAAGCACTACTCTAGTCCATCAACTCTCTTCCAAGAGATAGCTAGGTAAAGCGTTTATTTATTTATTATTTTAAAATAAATTCATTTATTTTTATTATCAGTAAATATTTAAGTTGTATACATATTTTATATATCTATGTTCCTGGGTCATATACAAATTTCTCGGGCAAAAAAGATTTGCAACTGGAAAAAGTTCAAGAAGCCTTGATTTAGGGAGCATTATGAATAAAACACTTCCACATAATAACTTTTAGACTAAGTCAATCCCAAAAGGCTTTCTAGATCTAGAAAGGATTCTTCCAGAGCTCATCTAAAGCAATCTTTTTTATATACCAGAAACCTGAGAGCATACAAGTTAAATGACTTCACCAAGGTCTCACAGATAACCATCAGAAGTAGGATTGATTTCTTTTTAGGTTCCCATTTTATAAATGAAGTAACTGAGTCTGAGAGAAACTAAGCATTTATTTATTAGGCAGTTACTGTGTCCCTTTGCTCTGTGTGAGGAAAAAAAAAAAAACTACTTTTAAGGAGCTTTTGTTCTCAAGGGGAAGATAGTCAGCAATAGGCAATTGTCATTTATTAGACACTTTCTGTGTGTGCCGGGCACTGTATTAAGTGCAAAAATAAAGACATTCTAGCTCTTTAAGGAGCTTATGTTCTAATGTTTAAAGTTAATACTTAAAAAGGAACTGCAGGGGGAGGGAAGAAGAAAGTACCAAGAAGTCAGAAGCAGACCTAGAAGAAAATTAAATATGCCATGCATGATTTCTCTGAATCCACCCCTTTAATCAATTTTTTTTGGTTGGTCATACAAGAAGAAATAATGGGCCAGATTTGTCCCGCAGGGAGGCAATTGGGGTTAGTTGACTTGCCCAGGGTCACACAACTAATAAATATCTGAGGTTCAATTTGAATTTGGGTTCTCCTGACTCCAGAGATGATACTTTTTCCACCTAACTACCCCACTTTGTCATTTCTTAAACCATAATAATACTCCATTAAATTCATATACTATCATTTGTTCAATAGTTGATGGACATCTACTTTGTTTTCAGTTCTTTGCTGTGATGAAAAATGCTATTAAAAATATTTTTGTCCTTCCCCTCCCTTATTTTTATGTGATTTAAAAAAAAAATTTCCTTTCTGTGTGCCTCTAAATTCCCCTCCTCCTCTCACTGAGAAAAGAAGTAAAATAAAAACCCTGTTCCAAACATGTCTGGTCAAGCAAACAAAATACCCGCAAGAGCTATGTCCAAAAGAAATATGACTCGATCTGCACCTTGAGTTCATTAGCATGTTTCATCATGAGTCCTTTGGACTTGTAGTGGGTCATTGTGTAGTGGGTCAAAGTAACTAAGTTTTTCAGAGTTGTATCTCTTTGCAATATTGTTGTTATATAATATATTCTCCTTTTACTACCCACTTCACTCCACTACCACAATTCAAACAAATCTTTCCCACAGCTTAAACAAATCTTTCCAGATTTTTATGGGAAAATTCCATTTATCATTTCTAATGACTCAATAATATTCCATTACCTTCATATACCCTAAACTTGTTCATCCATTCCCTCGCTTAATGGGCAGCCTCCTCAGTTTCCCATTTCTTTACCACCATGAAAAGAGCTACTGTATATATTTATACATATAGTTCCTTTTCCTCTTTCTTTGATCTCTTTGAGGTATAGACTTAGTAGTGGTATCAGTGGATCAAAGGGTATACACAGTTTAATAGCTTTTTGGGCATAATTCCAATTTGCTTTCCAAAGAATGACTGGACCAGTCCACCAACTCTACCAACAGAGCATTATTTAACATGTCCTCCTACCTGCTCTGCAACAATTATTATTTTCCTTTTTTGTAGTCTTTGCCAATCTGATGAGTGTGAGCTAGAACCTCAAAATGTTTTCATTCATATTTTTCTTTTTATTTTCTTTCCCTTCTGCTTTTTAAAAAATTTGCTCAATAATCTTTTATTTTATTTTTAAAGAGATCCTCTTTCTGTCTGTTATGTTTCCCCTTCCTCCTCCCAAGCAGAACAAAATACTGTTCCAAATAACTCAGTTTTTTTTTCTTTTTTTTTTTTTATTTAATAGCCTTTTATTTACAGGATATATACATGGGTAACTTTACAGCATTAACAATTGCCAAACCTCTTGTTCCAATTTTTCACCTCTTACCCCCCCCACCCCCTCCCCTAGATGGCAGGATGACCAGTAGATGTTAAATATATTAAAATATAACTTAGATACACAATAAGTATACATGACCAAAACATTATTTTGCTGTACAAAAAGAATCAGGCTCTGAATTATTGTACAATTAGCTTGTGAAGGAAATCAAAAATGCAGGTGTGCATAAATATAGGGATTGGGAATTCAATGTAATGGTTTTTAGTCATCTCCCAGAGTTCTTTTTCTGGGTATAGCTAGTTCAGTTCATTACTGCTCCATTAGAAATGATTTGGTTGATCTCGTTGCTGAGGATGGCCTGATCCATCAGAACTGGTCATCATCTAGTATTGTTGTTGAAGTATATAATGATCTCCTGGTCCTGCTCATTTCACTCAGCATCAGTTCGTGTAAGTCTCTCCAGGCCTTTCTGAAATCATCCTCCTGGTCATTTCTTACAGAACAGTAATATTCCATAATTTTCATATACCACAATTTATTCAGCCATTCTCCAACTGATGGACATCCATTCAGTTTCCAGTTTCTAGCCACTACAAAAAGGGCTGCCACAAACATTCGTGCACATACAGGTCCCTTTCCCTTCTTTATAATCTCTTTGGGATATAATCCCAGTAGTAACACAGCTGGATCAAAGGGTATGCACAGTTTGATAACTTTTTGAGCATAGTTCCAAACTACTCTCCAAAATGGTTGGATTCGTTCACAACTCCACCAACAATGCATCAATGTCCCAGTTTTCCCGCATCCCCTCCAACAATCATCATTATTTTTTCCTGTCATCTTAGCCAATCTGACAGGTGTGTAGTGGTATCTTAGTAACTCAGAGTTTTTTTAAGATTGTTGCGGATAATTTGAATTTCTTCCTTTGAAAGCAGCTTATTCATACATAGCTGCTCATACCCTTGACTGGGCCACTAGGTGGCAAAATTGATAGTGTATGGGACTTAAGGGTAAGAAAGACCAAGCTCCCATATTGCCTTACTTTGTGTGACCTTGGGCAAGTAACTTACTCTCTCTCTGTCTCAGTTTCTTCATCTACAAAATGGGAATAATAATGATGATAATAATAACCTATGGTTTGTTTTGAGGCTCAAATGAAATTTCTGCAAATCTTAGGGTGCTATAGAAATATTTGTTGCTCATTCAAATCATGTCAATCTCTTCGTGACCCCGTTTCGGATTCTTGACAAAGATACTCAAGTGGTTTGCCATTTCCTTCTCTAGTTCATTTTATAGATGAGCAAACTGAGTCAAACATTGTTAAATGACTTGGCCAGGGTCATACAACTAATAAGTGTCTGAACTTAGAAAGATGAATCTTCCTAACTGGTCACTCTACCCACTGTACTACTTAGCTGTCCCATAGGAATTGTTGTTGTTATTCCATTTCTCTTTGGGGACTAATCCTCATTCTTATATATTTATATTAATTCCCTATACACCTTGAACATCAAATTTTCTCAGAGGAATTTGCTGCAAGCTTTTTCCCTAGTGAACTATTTCTTCATTAATTTTCATAGTATTTATTTTATTTGTATAAAAATTTTTTTTAATTTTATGTTAAAAATGTCCAAAAAGTATTCTGGACTACCAAAAAATTAAATAAAATAAATATCTCCATATACAAAATGGAACAGAAAAAAAAAAAAGATGATTGTATGTGAAGCCACAAATATCTGTTATATATAGCTTGTTTTTCCTTCTAAAGATAGATTAAATTCAATATATAACTTTCAAAGCTGTCCTCCTTGTGTTTCCTTCTGGGCTTTTATATGTTCTCTTCCATTCTTTTAAAAAAAACTAACAAGATCATTTTATTTTCTTTCTTTTCTTTTCATTTCATTTCTTTTTTTTTCTTTTTGCACTCTCTTCATTCCATCTCCCTCCCCCGCAAAAAAAAAAAAAAAAAAAATCTTAAGGGAAAAATGAAATAGAAAAGCTTTGTAAAAATATTCAGTTAAGCCAAACAAATCTCCATATTGGCCATGTCTCACTTATTGAGTTGAGTTGAAATACTTGAGTTTCTCTTCTTTCTATCAAAACAGGGAAAGGGAATAATCATTTGTTAATGAATGCACCAGGCATTGTGCTTAGCAATATCTCATTTGATCCTCAAAACCACCTTGAGATGTATTATTATTATTATTATTACCCCATTTAATAGTTGAGGAAACTGAAGCAGACAAAGGTAATATGACAAACTCAATATCATGAAGTTACTATGAAGCAGGTCAACTTTTGAATTATAGCTTTTTATTGACAGAAGATATGCATGGGTAATTTTTCAACACTGACTCTTGCAATCACTTCTGTTCCAACTTTGTCCCTTCCTTCCCTCCACCCTTCTCCCCTAGATGGCAGATAGTCCCATACATGTTAAACATGTTAAAATATATCTTAAATACAATATATGTGTACATATTTGTACAGTTCCCTTGTTACACAAGAAAAATCGCATTCAGAAAGGTAAAAATAACCTGGGAGAAGAAAAACAAAAATGCCAGTAGTCTACATTCATTTCCCAGTGTTCCTTCTTTGGGTATAGCTCATTCTGTTTATCATTGATCAATTGGAACTGAATTGGATCTTCTCATTGCCGAAGATATCCACTGCCTTCAGAATTTATCCTCATATAGTATTGTTGTTGCCGTGTATAATGATCTCTTGGTTCTGCTCATTTCACTTAATATCAGTTCATGTAAGTCTCTCTAGGCCTCTCTCAAATCATCCTGCTGGTCAGGACAATAATATTCCATAACATTCATATACCACAATTTACTCCACCATTCTCCAATCGATGGGCATGCACTCACTTTCCAGTTTCTAGCCACTACAAAGAGGACTGTCACAAACATTTTGGCACATACAGGTCCCGTTCCCTTCTTTAAGATCTCTTTGGGATATAAGCCCAGTAGAGACACTGCTGAATCAAAGGGTATGCACAGTTTGATAGCTTTTTGAGCATAGTTCCAAATTTCTCTCCAGAATAGTTGGACCTGTTCACAACTCTACCAACAATGCATCAGTGTCCCAGTTTTCCCACATCCCCTCCAACATTCCACGTTATCTTTTGAAGCAGGTCAAATTTTAATTCAGATCTTCCTGACCTCAGATCCGACATCTAGCTGCCTCTAGAATAGACAGCATGTTTCATTATGAGCCTTCAGAAACTGTGGTTGGTTATGTTGTTGATCAAAGTTTTTGAGTTTTTCAAAGTTGCATGACTTTGCAATGTTCATTTTATGGTATAAATTGTTCTTCTGCTTCTACTTCATACAGCATCATTTCATACAAGTCTTCCCAAGTAGATGTCAAAGTCTAGAGTTCTGTCTGGGTTAGCATCAGTGAGCATTGATTAAGCACTTCCTAGACTCCAAGTATGATACTAAGTTCTATTCATACAAATATTATCAGAAATAAGAAAGCATTTCTCCTATTTCTTTTTTTATTTAAGCTTTTTATTTTCAAAACATATGGACGGATAATTTAACAACATTGATCCTTGCATAGCCTTGTGTTTCATTTTCTCCTCCTTCATCCCACCCCCTCCCCTAGATGGCAAGCAATTCAACATATATTAAATGTGTTAAAATATATGTTAAATCCAATATGTATAAACATATTTATACAATTCTCTTGCTGCACAAAAGAAATCAGATCAAAAAAAGAAAATAAATGAGTAAGAAAATAAAATGAAGTGAACAACAACAAAAAGAGTGAGAATGTTATGTTATGATCCACATTCAGTTCCCACAGTTCTCTCTCTGGGTGTAGATGGCTCTCTTCATCACAAGATCATTGGAACTGGCATGTTGGAGTCACATTCATCAGAATTGATCATCGTATAATATTGATGTTGCGGTGTACAATGATCTCCTGGTTCTGCTCATTTCACTTAGCATCAGCTCATGTAAGCCTCTCCAGGTCTTTCTAAAATCATCCTCCTGATCATTTCTTATACAACAATAATATTCCATAACATTCATATACCATAATTTATTCAGTCATTCTCCAGTTGATGAGTATCCACTCAGTTTCCATTTTAAGAAAGCATTTCTCACCCTCAGGGAGGTTACATTCTTTTTAAAAATATAATAGGCTTTTATTTTTCCAAATACATGTGAAGATAGTTTTCAGCATTCACCTTTGCAAAACCTTGTGTTCCAAATTTTTCTCCCTCCCTCTCCCTTCTTCCTCCCTTAGACAGCAAACAATTCTCTTTAGGTTAAATGTGCAATTCTTCTAAACATATTTCATATCTTCTAAAAATATGTCATGTTGTGCAAGAAAAATCAGACCAAAGGGGGAAAAAAAAAGGGAAAAAAAAGCAAGTAAACAACCAAGCAAAAAGGTGAAAATACTATGTTTTGATCCACACTCAGTCGAGGAGTTTAATTCTAAAGGAGAAGACAACACCTAAAAGGAAAAATTGAAAGGAGAAGCAAACTTCTTTCAACATGTGAATTCACAGTGACAATGTTGTAGTTGTTTGCCCTTATTTGTGATGTCTTGACTTGCAGGTGAATTGAATTTAATGAAAGTAGAGTTGTACAAAGTCATCAGGCTCAGTCTCCTTCCAGAATCATCCAAGTCCAGTGGTAGGCAATGACCCAGGATACAATGGAGGTCCTTGGCCTTTCTAAAATAAGGTCTTTCCATGGCTCTCTTCAACAATGAGATAATTCAGACCAACTCCAACAATCTTGTGATGAAGAGAGCCATCTACACTCAGAGGATTATGGGAACTGAGTGTGGATCACAACATAATATTTTCACTCTTTTGTGGTTGTTTACTTGCATTTTATTTTCTTTCTCATTTTTTCTTTTTGATTTGATTTTTCTTGTGCAACAAGATAATTGTATAAATATGTATGCATATATTGAATTTAACATATATTTTTACCATGTTTAATATATATTGGCTTATTTGCCATCTGGGGAGGGAGTGGGGGAAAGGTGGAAAAGTGGAACACAAGGTTCCGCAATGGTTAATGGTACATATGTTGGGGGAAGGGGGCATTAATTAGTTAATTAATTAATTAAGGTCTTTCCCAGGCCTGGTTGTCTGAAGCAACACCCATTCAATGACTAAAGTCTAGATCACAATTGAAACAAAAATATATGTTATATGTTATTCTGTCACATCCAATTCTTTGTGGTCCCATGAGGAAACAGGAACAGCAGGGTTCAGTGACGTGCCCAGGTTCATACATCTTATAAGTGTCTGAGGCCAGATTTGAACTCGGGAAGAAGAATCTTCTTGACTCCAGGCTGCCCCTCTATTCTGGCACCCTCTAGCTGCCCATTAGGAAGGTGCTCCTCTCATAAAGTCTCATTTTTGTCTTGGAATCCAGCACCCATTCCTCCTAATTCTGCCCTGTAGGGCCAAGCTGGTCAAATCTAATTCCTCCACCAAAGGACAGTTTTTCAGTTGAACAAATGGCAATAGAGAGAGCATAGGACTTGAATGTCAAAAGACACTCATCCTGCTACTCTTGGGCCAGACAAGTCTTTCCCCTCAGTCTCAGGTTCCTCATTTAAGAGAGGAGGTTAACAACACTGACACCATTTGCTTTAGAGGGTTGTTGTAAAAAGCAGCTTGGTAAAGCCTATATAAGTGAAAGCTATAATTACATTTGGTGATTATGTGCTTGGCTAATGCCCAACTTGTTTGACTGGGTTAAAAGGAGGTGGTTTATCTTATGAAAACAAACTACTATCTAGGCTCCTAACAATTACTCATTTGTCTTCTCCCCAACCAGACTCTGTGATTGCCAAAAAAAGAAAAAAACAACAAGCTCACAGATTTGATGCTGAGGCAACATTGAGGCATAAGATGATAATGTCTAGAATGTCCAGAATGAGGCAATGATCACTAAACCTTTGAATCTGATCATGGACATGAAGAAACATGGAGAATATCTGTAAAGTGCCTGGATGCCACCCATCATCTCTTTGTACCTTTGTACCTCTATGTACCTAACATAAATATATGTTAAATCCAATATATACATACATATTTATACAATTATCTTGCTGCACAAGAAAAATCAAATCAAAAAGAAAAAATGAGAAAGAAAATAAAATGCAAGTAAACAACCACAAAAGAGTGAAAATATTATGTTGTGATCCACACTCGGTTCCCATAATCCTCTGGGTATAGATGGCTCTCTTCATCACAAGATTGTTGGAACTGGTCTGAATTATCTCATTGTTGAAGAGAGCCGTGGAAAGATCTTATTTTAGAAAGGACAAGGACCTTATACCTTTGTACCTACTAGGTACTTTGTACCTAATAGAGTGTCCAGAGAGATGAAGAAGAAGCTGTGGAGTATTTGAAGCTTCCCTAAAAACGAAACTGTTGGATTCTAGTTTCTTATAGGAACATCAAAGCCAGATAGGACCTCAGAGACCTCCCTCCCAGACCTGAACCTCCTCTATAATATCTGCAAGTGATCATCTCACTGGTATTTAAATACTAATGTTTAAATAAATGTTAAAACTGTTAAATGTTTAAATAAATTTCAGTTATAGGGAACTACTACCTCTGAAGGCATCATATTTCATTCTGGGATAGCTCTTACAATTAGGAAGTTTTTCTTTACATTGACTCAAAATCTGCCTCTGTGTCACTTCTCACCATCATTCCTACTTCTCCAAAAGAGTATGAACACTCTAGAGTGTGATAATAATTGCTCATAGTTATAGAATTTTTTAAATTTAGGACAAAATAACCAGTAGACAAGTAATCAAACTAAACTAAAGAATAACCAAACACATTTTGGGTTTTATCATTCAGTTGTTTTCAGTCATGTTCAACTCTCCATAACCCATGAGTCTCAAATCTTCACAAACTGGAATTTTCTAGGTGGAGATATTTACCATTTCCTTTACCCACTCATTTGACAGATGAGGAATTGGGTTGTCTGGGGTCACACAGTTAAGTATAAATCTGAAGCTGGATTTGAACCCATGAGTCTTCCAAACTCCAGACCTAGTCCTCTATCCACTGTGCTATTTAGCTACAGTACCACACTTAATCCCATATCCCTTTAAAAATATAACACTCCCCAGGTGATAATCATTCTTTTTGTTTTCAATTCTTTGATAAATCTAAAAGCAGTTGCCATAGATATTTTCATACACCTGGGTCCTTTTCCTTGGTCTTTTATATGTATGAGGTATATGTCTGGTAGTTGTATACCTAAATCAAAAGAGAAAATGAATTTATTGACTGGAGAAAGTATTATTCCAAATCACTTTCCAGAATGGTTAGAGTAATTCACATGCAGCAACACTACATTAATGTGCCTGCCTTTCCAGAGCCCTCCAACAACTATCATTTCCCTTTTTTTGGTCATCTTTATCCATGTGATAGATTGAAAGATAAAGATGTTTTAATTTGCTTTTTTAAATTAATCTTTTATTATTAGTGATATAGGGAATTTTTTCATACGTTTCGTGAGAGTCTACATTTCTTCTTTTGAAAACTGCTTGCCCATAACCTTTCACCACTTCTCTATCAACAAGTTTCTCTTATGCTTATATATTTGTTTCAATTCCTTATACATCTTGGTCAGCAGATGTTTCCCATGAGACTTTGTTGCAAAGATTTCCCCTCTCCCAGGTGACTATTTCTCTTCTAATTTTCACTGCATTGATTTTTGTTGTTGTTGTTGTTGTTGTTGTTGTTGCTTAGAGTAAGATTTTTCAATTTTATGTAATTAAAAAATTTCGTTTTTCTCTTTTAGGATTCTATTGGTTTTTGTTTGGTCCAGAACATAGTTCTCCTTCCCTTCTCCTCTGATTTCACAATGAAATTCAAAGAACAACCATTAAAAAAGAAATGAAATGAACTTGATATCTGTGTAATTACAATGATTAAGTTTGGGCCTAAAGAAAAGTTATAAAAAATGCACCACTTTCCTGTTTGTTTGTTTGTTTGCTTTTGCAGAGGTAATGAGGGAGGAACTTTATTCAAACTGTCCAACCTGCCTGGCGTGTTAAGTTTTTCTGAAGTGTTTGTTTTAATTCTTTGTTACAAGAGAGGAAGGAACCATTGAGCAAAGGAGATGGAGGCATGTGTTAGTACATAAAGGTAATATAAAAGGAAATTGATTAAAATCAATTTTCAAAAGTGTTTTGTTTTGTTTTAAACTGTTTCCTAACAGCCTTGTAATATAGTCAGGGTCTGTTTTAATAGCTGGAGAGCTTGACCTTCAAAGAGAAGAAATAACCCATGCCAGCATTCACCAGGTAGTGCACACTAGAGCTGGGAGCTAAACCCAGGTGACCTGACTGGAGGCAGCCATTGTAAACTACATCTAGATGGGGCAATAGAGCTGGGTAGGCAGAATAGTAAATATTTGACCATATTATAGGAAATAACTTGTGAATTTTGGGGGGAACTAAGAGGGAGAGCAGGTCTTCTCAGATTTTTCTAAAACCATCCTCCTCTTCATTTCTTCATATAATTCCACCACAATCTTATACTGACTTGTTCAGTCATTGAAGTAGAATGATAGCCTCATCATAAGGCTATCCCCTTAGTTTCCAATTCTTTAGCACCCCAAAAAGAACTGCCATAAATACTTATGTACATATAGGTCCTTTTCCTTTTTCCTTTGATCTCTTGGGGATAAAATCTAGCAGTAGTGTTACTGGATCAAAGGATATGCAAAGTTTTATAACCTTGTAGGCAAGGTTCCAAATTGTTCTCCACAGCATTTGGATCAGTTCACAACTCTACTAAGTGGCTTGCAAAACATTTTACATTCATTATCTCAATTGATCCTCACTACAACCTTAGTAGGTAAGTGCCATTGTGATTTCCATTTCACAGAAGAGGTTCTGAAAGACTAGATGACCTGGCCACAATCACTCAGTTAATTAATCAGAAAGAAAGAAAGAAAGAAAGAAAGAAAGAAAGAAAGAAAGAAAGAAAGAAAGAAGGAAGGAAGGAAGGAAGGAAGGAAGGAAGGAAGGAAGGAAGGAAGGAAGGAAGGAAGGAAGGAAGGAAGGAAGGAAAGAGAGAGAGAAAGAAAGAATGAATGAATTTAGGCTCAAACTCCACATCTATAAAATGAGAATAATAATGCTGTTTATCTGGGAACTAAGAGTGCTAATCCTTGCCCCATTCCCCTCTGGCACAGATAGGAAGAAGATGTACTCTGACAATTCCTGGGGCTCTAGATCAAGCCCTCCATCCATTATATTACCGTTCCATTACTCCTGCTCTTCAGTGCCATAGATCCACATATTCTAGTCCCAACCCCACATCAATATATCCCAGAATCTTAACCAAAATGGGGATGAATCTCCACAATTCTATAAAACCCTTAAAGGTTTTGTATTAGAAAGAGGACTTCTGGGAGGTAGGGAGAACCAGAGGTCATAGGCAAGTTAATGACTCTGCAGTCCTGAGCCTGGAGAATTATCAGAGAAGACAAGATTCCCACCCCTACCAGGGAGGGGACCGGCAACATCTACAACCCACAGTTCCCAGAACTTTCACTTGGTCTTAGTACCACGCTGTTCAGCTTTGTCCCATTGAGGTTCCTCCCTTGCCCTAGGGAAAGGATTGGCCTGGCTGAGATGCCAAGCCCATATAATGACTTACCCAGCACACCTCTTGAAATGAGTTGGTAAGGTCAAAAGGATGACTAGGATGAGTCTTTGCTTCCTTATTATTTATTTTTCCAGCCAGGCCCAGTGGTCCTTGAGCAACAGTGATGGAGATTTTCCTCTAATTTCTAGTAAGAAATACAAGCTCTATCGTGCCCAGAGGAGCTGGGCCCTGGGTAGGGACACTTGGTCCATGACTCATTCTAGCCAGAAACTTGCAATTTTCTGCCTGCTCTCTCTGGGGTTTTAGCCAAGACTCCAGGAAACAATCAATGCTCTGCTGGTGTATTTTTCACTTTTCCATGGCTAAAAAGGGAGACCACGAGATAAGGAGAAGGAGGTTCATGTCCATAGCTGATGTTCCCTCACCTTCATACAACAGGAGTTGTTGGTTAGCGTGTGTCCCACAATGCTGGCAATAATGATATTTAAAATTAGTGCAGTCTACCATGCAGTAGGAGCAGAGAAACTGCCCATCCCAGAGATGTGCATCCTTGGACACAGTCAGAGGGGCGGAGATTTGAAGGTAGAAGAGACCTTAGAGGACATCTAGCCCAGCCATTTTACAAATAAGAAAACTGAGGCACAGAGACTTATTCAAGATCATGGAGTTAGTGGTAGATACATGCTTGAGCACCCTTAATACAGAGTCCTAGAATGCTCACATGTTCAGTGCCTGCAAGATACAATGCCCTCCCTCCACATAAACTCTTATACCACACAATCCCCCCTAATACACTAGCAAACAATGCGTATTTATTAATTAACTACTATATTCTAGAGAGAGGTAGTGCTGCCTAGTGGATAGAGAACTGGCCTTGGAGCCAAGGAGGAGTGGATTCCAGACCTGATTCATATTGGCTAAGTGACCTTGGGCAAAGCCCATTGTTGCTGTTGTTGTTATGTCTGACTGTTCCTGATCCCCCTTTTGTGACTTTCTTGACAAAGATGCTGGAATAGTTTACCATTTTCTTCTGCAGATCATTTTACAGATGAAGAAATTGAGGGAGACAAGAGTTAAGTGACTTGCCCAGGGTCACACAGCTAGTAAGTGTCTCAAGTGAAATTTTAATTCAGGTCTTCCTGACTCCAGGCCTGGCATTCTATCCATTGTGCCACCTAGCTGCTCTTGCCTGGCACCTAGTAAGTATTTAACAACTGACTGACAACTTCTCAGAGTTCTAGGCAACTCTTTAGGACTAGATGTAGAGAAACTAGCGATCAGAATTGAATGACAGTTTCTTTACCTGTGATTTCCCTTTACTAAGAAATCACAGGACCAGTTCCCCTCCTTTTGGGTAAAGGTCAAGGGTAGCCACTAGGACTAGCCTGAAAGAGTCCCTGCCCTGGTTTCCCAAGGGGATCTCCTCCTTGAGTCACCACCACTTCCTTCCCTACTTCTCATTAAACCTAGATGCAGCCCTTCCTTCCCCGGGAGCATCCTCTGGTCCCAACAACTTGCAACTGGATGACAATGTCCACTTAAAGATACAGGAAAGCCACAGAGAAAATGTGGTTGACCCACCCTTCCCCTCTCCCAAGCCCCAAGAGTCCTCAGGGAAGGGGTGGGGAATACAGAAAGTCCCTCAGCAAGGTTTCACCTAATAGTCATCTCTCTGGGGTGTGCCTTGGGAAAATTCCTGTGAGAAAACTTTCAAAGGAGGACTAAAAAAGATGGGAGGACAAAGTGATTGAGTCAGGTGGGAATTAAGAAATAGAACCCTGACAAAACTTCTAGGACCCTCTCCTGGGGTCCCTGCTCCCTGCAAACTATTGATAGGAGATATTTTGTATAAATGCACACACTATACTTATACACATGTACAGAAACATGTACATACATGTGTACATATACAGGTGTATGTGTACAAACCTCTATCAGTATCTATGTATGTACATATACATGTGCATTTGTGTATGTATGTATGTTATTTCCTCTCTCCCCCTCCTCCAGGGCTAGATTCTGGTTGTTTATTGTCCTTTGGACTTGAAGAGGATCAAAATGACATCACCATGTTAGAATCAAGTTACCGTGTGTCTGACCATGGCTGGTCAAACCAATACAAACTTGGAATTCTCTCCCACAGATCAGACACAAATCATCCCTTTGAACATTTGGTGTGGTTTCTCCAAGTTTGCATAGCTCATGTCTCTTTTGGGCTAATTCAATTCTGCACAGACATTCACTTTCTTCATTCAGAAACAGAGCACAGTGCTTGGCTAACAGTAGGAGCTTAATAAGTGCTCATTCATTAATTGATAGGTCGCTCTCTTTAGAGTTGTCTTCTAGGAATTTTCTGTCGCAGATTAGACACAAATAATCGCTATGAACATTTGGGGTGGATTCTCCAAGTTTGCATAGCTCATGTTTCTTTTATAGTGCTTGGCCAACAATAGAAGCTTAAGGGACAGCTAAGTGGTGTAGTGGATAGAACACCAACCCTGAAGTCAGGAGGACCTGAGTTCAAATGTGACCTCAGACATGTAACACTTCCTAGCTGTGTGACCCGGGGCAAGTCATTTAACCCCAAATGCCTCAGCAAAACAAATAAATAATCAAAATAATATAGAAGATAATTAACATAGGCATAGCAGTAGCATTGAGGGAGGCTGGACAAGGTTTATTGTAAAAGGTGGGATTTCAGCTGGCTGAAAGGAGATGGAGATAAGGCTCTTAGTACAATGCCTGACACTTAGTGGGTGCTTAACACATGTTTCTTGATTGACTGAAGGGACAGAGCGCTCTAGACCCGAGGGGTGGCTTATTCTTTTGAGTTGGGAAAGTCACAAATCTAGACTTTCCTCCTCTGAGGAAAGAGGTGATTTTACTGGCTGGCCTCTGAAGGCTCTTGTGGTATTAACCATGTGATTATGGGAAGAGGAGAGGAGAGGAGAGAAGACAAGCCACCCTAAAGCTTTGCTTTCCAACCAGTCTCAGAGCAGAGAGAGTTCCCCCATGCCATGGAAATGGTCTAGAGAGAAAGAAAAAACAAAATGACACTCAAACAATGGATGGGTCAGTCTCTCACTCCAGTCTCCCAGGAAGAGAATTCTGGGTAGTCTCTTAGCCTCTGCCCCACCCCAGCATCCACCTCCACCTCCCAGAAAAGATTTCACCAAAAGGGCCTCGAGCCAGCTCTCACCGGATAATGCTTTTGGGAGTCTGTGCCTGGGGCTCAGGGACCAGCACTTGAAGTCTCTTTGGAATATAGTCAGGGCTAGGAACAGTCCTATAATTAACCACAATGATAATTAGAGAAACTTTGCCATGGTTTCTTTCAACAAACACTTTATGGAGCAGCTGTCTCACCTTGATGCGGTGCCAAGCTCAATAGTCTCTGTCAAGTTCACCTGACGCCCCAGTGGACAGCAGAGAGATACCAAGGCACAGGGCGTGATTTATCTAGAAAAGACTTGGGAGATGACCTAATCCAACCCACACTAAGAGTTAAATGACTTGTCCAAAGCTACACAAGCAGTAAGAGACAAAAGAGGGGTTTGAATTCAAAAAAGAGAGAGTCTGAGCAGCTAGTTGGTGTAGTAGATAGAGCACTAGCCTGAAGTCAAGAGGACCTGAGTTCAAATCCGACCTCAGACACTTAACAATTCCTGGTTGTGTGGCTCTGGGTAATTCTCTACCAGCCATTGCTCCTTTGCTCTGTCATCTAGAACCATGCTATTCTATATAGCAGTTTTTCAAATACTTGGAAACAAGCATTTGTTAAGCACCTACTATGTTCCCAATCTAACGGATCACCACAACTGCATTAAAATGTGGAACCCAAAACAAAATGGTAGAATTGGATGAGTGACCCATTTGGAGGTCAGTGGGTGAAGTTTCAAAATATTTCAATGCTGTGAAAAGCACGAAAGCAAATTAGAGAATTATACAATATAGAGCTATTAGAGATTATATAATATACATTATGTTATATAATGCTGGGAGGACCCTTAGAACCGGGGATGTTAGAACGGAGGGGCCCTAGAATAGACAATGTCAGAGCTGGGAAGGCCTTAGATCAGATAATGTCAGAGCTGGGAGGGGCTTGAAAGATAATGTCAGAGCTGGGAGGGACCTTGTAGATCTAGTCCAATCCCTTAATTTCACAGATGAAGAGATTGGGAGAAAAGGAATGAAAGGGAAGCATCTATGAAGCACCTTTATGTACCAAGCACAGTGTACTAGGTGCTGAAGATATTTAAAGACAAAACTGCATTAATGTTTTTTTTAAATAGTATTTTAATAGTATTGTTAGCTCTTCTCAAAGATACAATGATTCAATACAATCTCAAAAGATTCATGATGAAGAAGGGTATCCACCTTCATTTTTCTTCTTTTTTTATTTTTTATTTTTGCTTTATTGTATCTTAATTTCTAATGACTTTAGCCTCCATTTGCTCAGTTCTATTTTTAAGGATTTATTTTCCTCAGGGAACTTTTGCACATCCTTTCCCAATTGGCCAGTTTTGTTTTTTAAGTCAAGCCTCTCCTCATTAGCCTTTTGTATTTCCTTTTGCATCAACGCTCATTTTTTTTCCTCTCTCTCTCTCTTATTTGATTTTCAAAGTCCACTTTGAGCTCTTCCATGACCTGAACCCAACTCTTATTTTTCTTGGAAGCTTTGGATGTAGGAACTTTGACTTTGTTACCATCTTCGATGATGATAACAAAGTCAAAGCTTGTCATCATAATAACTTTTAATAATCAGAAACCTTTTTGGTTGTCTGCTCATTTTCCTAGTCTATTACTTAGCTTTTAACTTTTTGTTAAAATAGAGCTATTTCCAAGGTGGAGGGTGCACTGTCCCAAGATGCAGCTGTTTTCAGAGATCCTTCTGGGAATCTGAACTTTTCTGCCTTAAAACTGTTAGAAGTATCCCTGTCCCACAGTAGCAGCAAGATATAATGTGCTAAAGCAACACTGCTGGGATCATGCTGGGGATATGCTAGCATGACCTGTGCTATGACTGCTCACTATTCTTCCACCCAGTTACCCCAGACCCTCTCCCCTGACCCTCCGAGTTCTCCCTGGTTTCCCCTGCCAACAGGTCCAGAAGCCTCCA
Organism: Sarcophilus harrisii; assembly: GCF_902635505.1. Classification (NCBI taxonomy): domain Eukaryota; kingdom Metazoa; phylum Chordata; class Mammalia; order Dasyuromorphia; family Dasyuridae; genus Sarcophilus; species Sarcophilus harrisii. The sequence continues at coordinate 699,070,249 of NC_045426.1, read as the reverse complement.
GCACTGCTGCTGATTCAGAGGTCCTACCTTACTGACACACTGAGGTCGGGGCTGTGGCAAGGCTGGTACAGCCTACACTGAGATTGTGTGCTAAGCTCTCACCCTGGATCCACAGACCTTTTCTGCTGACCTTCCAGGTCTTCTTTGATGTCTCTGAGCTGAGAGGTCTGGAAACCACTAGTATTGCCACTGACCCAGAGGTCAGGCTGGGTTGTGCGGTTCTGCACCAGGACTGTATACTGAACTCCCACCCTGCTGTCACAGACCTTTTCTGCTGATCTTCTAAGTTACCTTCAGCTTGAAAATATCCTATTCCATCTTTTTGGGTGTTCCCATACTCTAAAATGTATATCAAGTCACTTCAAGCCCTTCACCATCCTGGTTCCTCTTCCATTTCTGAAGCTTTCCAATTTGCCAAGATTCTTCCAAAGATCCAATTACCTAAATCTGAACACATGACTCCAGATGTTATCTGACTAGGTCAGAGTACCATGGGACTATCACTTCCTTAGTACCAAACACTTAGAAAATCTTTTAAAAGAGAGACCCATGTTCCAATTGCATTGAACTATTAACTGACACATTATATTGCTGTCCCAGATTGAATTTATTGTCCACTCAAAACTCACCCACCTACCCCCAATCTTTTGCAAACAAAGCTATTGTCTAGCTTTACCACTCTTGTCATGAAGTTGATTTCTTGAACCTAAGGGTTCACTTTTATCTAGAATGCACTCACTATCTAGAATGATTACTCACTCCCTACCCCACCCAGTCAGATATTTAATAATTGTTGTTTACAAGATATATACAGGTAAGTTGTAGATAATATAAGTAGAAGATATTATCATTTAAGGGGAAGCGGAAAAAATCTTCCTTGAATTTAAAGGAATCCAGGAAAACCAAAAAGGAGAGAGGGGAAGGAGAATTCTAGACATCAAGGACCACCACTGGAAATGTATAAAATTGAGGCAGTGGGTAGATCACAGGCCCTGGAGCCAAGGTGACCTGAATTCAAATTCAGCCTCAGATGTTTATTACCTATGTGACCCTAGGTATGTCGGTAACCCCAATTGCCTCCCAAAAAATATACAGAATTGAGAGATATGGTATCTTGTTTAAAGAATTGCAAGGGGGTCAATACCACTGGCAAAGTGTATTCAAAGAAAGCTGAGGTTTTCTTTGGGGCTTTGATTTTCTTAGGAACAACTTCAAAGTTTCCCACCATCACTGATGTCACCAACCCGCACAGTTTTGCTGTGTGTCGTTCCAGCATATTTTCTCATGAATCACAAGTCAACACATTTGGAATGCCCTAATTTCTTCATTTTTGACTTCCTGTCCCACCTTCATTTTGTCCTTCACAACTCATTAAGATCAGGCTCTGATTTTACTTTCTGTGTGAAGTTTTCCCTCTTCTCCAACTGGAAATGATTTTTTATTGGGGGGGGGGTTACTAAAGGAATTAAGCATTTATTAAATGCTTGCTGTATACAAAGTGGTGTTTTCTTCTTTTTTTATAATATAATGGTTTTCTCTGAGAGCAGGTTTTTTGAGGAGTTTTTCTGGAGGCAGCCTTAGTTTCAGTTCAAAGTAATAATCACTTCAACCACAGCCAGGAATTAAAATCCAATTTTTTATTGTGTCCTTCAAAGTCTTGAGCTTCAGCTCCTAGCTCCCTCCGAATGTCTCCAGCCAGCACAAAGGTGGAATATGGAATGAATCTGTCTCTGCCTCTGAGAGTGGGCTTCTGTCCCTGGCCCTGAGAGCTTCTTGCTTATATGCTGTACACTGAGTACACACCAACCATTATATCACTGGGAAACCATTATTTGTTGTAGGATTAAATCAATTCTAAACTAGATGTAAACATTCTCTCCTCAATTCCACTTAGTACCTTGTTTCAAGTTCTGCCCCATAACATCTCCTTGTAGGATCAGATCAATCATACTGAACCATGCTAAATTAGATCATCTAAATTAGATAATTATTGTCTCTATCAATTCTAATGACTTAACACTTTGTAGGGATTCCAACACAAACCCTTAGCTAGTTACTAGCTACAAGTAGAAAAAGCAGTCCTGATCTCCAGACAATTCCATTCTAGTGGAGGAGACAATTTAAATGGAAAGTTTTAGCTAAAATTTTGATAGAGAATGTTGCAGAAATATGCAACCAATGCCCTCATGAAAGGAGCATCATCATGTAAATCATGGAAGGTGCAACGAATTTTAAGTTGCTGGCATTATGTTGCAGCCATTTTAAATGTTTGAATAGAAGCATTTTCATTCTGGAAAGTGCTCAAGAAAATTTATTTGTAGTTCTGTATGAAACGGAAAATACTTTTTACAAGTTATCTTTTTAATTAAAAATGATCAAAATTATTTTAACACTCACGTGCTAATTAAACTGGAATGGTTGATATGAGAAAAAAAATTCTGATAAAGAGGTCCCATGGTCTTTAAGGGGCAGCAGCACTTCTATTTTCATTTGTTTATTAAATAAATTCTAAGTGCCTATCCAAAGAACAAAAATGAAAGTTCCTACTCTTAAAGTATTTTCCTGCTATTGGAGACAACATAAGAAAATATAAGCCATGTATACAAAGTAAATGCAAGGTAACTGGAAGAGAAGACAGAACAACAGAAGAGAAAAGGTGAAATTTGTGCTGAACCTTGAGGATACCCAAGGATGCCACTCAGGTATTGAGAATGGCTTGGACCAAAGTTATTGGAGATGGAAATTAAACATCTCACCCATAGAATTGCAAGTAGGCCAGTACTATGGTTATTTATTAGTAGGGTAAATGTCAATTCACTTCAAATTCAATAAATATTTGCCAAGGGAGAGGCTAGATGGCTAAGTGGATAGAACGCCAGTCCTGAAGTCAGAGGGACCCAAGTTCAAATTCAGCCTCAGGTACTTAATAGTTGTATGATCCTTGGCAAGTCACTTAACTGCAATTACCTCAGGGGGGGGAAATACATACATACATATATATATATATATATATATATATATATATTTACCAAGGTAATTGGTAAATTATTTATATATATACACACAACACTTATTTATTTATTTACCAAGGTACTATGATAGAAACTAGGGTTACAAAGACAAAAATGGAGCAGGCCTTGCCTTCAAAGAGCTTATATTCCCCAGAAGCCTTTTTATGATACTACTATAGACTACCAGAAAGATAAACAAACTCGAGTTTAATAGAGGAGCAAACCTCTTTCTAGTCACAAATATGCCATACAGACACAACACACAGCAATTCAGAGTTGGGGATGGGGGAGGAGAAGGGAACAAAGTCCAAGTTTTTTGCTTTTCCTTATTCAGCCTAAATTCTATGTTGCACTTCAAGCTCCAGAATCTCTAAATGGAATGCTTGACACTACTCTAATCTCATTCATCTTTGGCTAAAGAATTGGAGCATGGGATACAAAACCGGAATGGAACATAGAGATCTGCTAACTTGACCTCATTTTACAGCTGGAGAAAGTGATGTTTAGGGATTGGAAGTGACTTGTCCAAGATCACACAGGTAGTTAAGGCACAGAACCTGGATTCCAATCTCATGAAGCCCCATTTCCTAGTTTGGTTTTTGGTTTTGTTTTGTTTTTGGCTTTGTTTGTGTTTTTGTTGTTTTTTTGTTATTGCTGTTGTTTTAGCTACTTAGATTCTGCTTTGCTCATAGAGCACAGCACCATCTCTAATGAGGGCACACCATGCTTGGGTTTCCTATGCTAAAGTTAACCCATGCCATGCAATCAATTGTAAAGTTCTTAAGACCTTGAGATTGCTTTTGTATCAATTTTTCTAACTATCTTGTGAGTGTTTACCCTCTGCTAGTTCTCCATAAAATAAACTTTTTGGCAAGTGTATGCTTGGCATTTGAACAATGTGGTCAGGCCAGTAGAGTTGTGCTCTCTGTAGCAGAATTGGAATGTTCCGAAGTTTAGTTCGAGACAGGATCTCCATGTCTGGTGTCTTGTTCTGCCAGGTGATCTTCAGAATCTTGATAAGACAATTCAAATGGAAGTAATTCAGTTCCTAATTTCACAGGCAACACAACAATGAAATCACCACAGTGGCTCTGAAAACCTTCAGTTCAGTAGTTAGTCTAATACCTCCATTCCCCCTCACTTTTTTTCAGAGCTTCCCAAACACTGACCTAGCTCTGGGAATGAGTGTATCAACCTCATTATCAGTGTGTATATCCTGGAAAGTATACTGCCAAGATAAGAGAATTTATCAACAACATTCAAAACTTCTTATTTGCTGCAACTGATTGTTCTACATGTGGATGAAGTTAAGATCTTTCTTGTAAAGTTCCTTTGTGTATTCTTGTCACCTCTTCTTAATCTCTTCGGGTTCTGTTAAGTCCCCACCATTAAATCTTTTATCATGTTAAGTCTTTTATTACCCATTTTTGCAGAAAACTTTCCCTTGATAGTTCTAATTTCCTTGAAAAGATCTTTTATCTTATCTGTTCTATGGCTTTCTTCTATTTCTTTGCATTGCTTTTTTAAGAAAACTTTTTTCTTTTTCCTTGCAATTCTCTGGAATTCTACAGTCAGTCAAATATGTCTTTTCCTTTCTCCTTCCACTTTCACTTTCCTTCCTTCCTTCCTCAACTATTTGTAGAGCCTCATCAGCCAGCCATTTTGCTTTTTTGCATTTTTTCTTTAGAATATATATATATATATATATATATATATATATATTTTTTTTTTGTAGCGGCTTTCTGTTCATAATTCTTCAGGCACTCTATTGACCAGATCTAATCCCTTAAATTTTTCCCCCTCTAATTTTTGGGGGACAAGAAATTGGGGTTAAGTGACTTGCCCAGGATCACACAGCTAGTAAGGGTTAAGTGTTTGAGGCTACACTTGAATTCTGGTCTTCCTGACTCCAGGTCCAGTGCTCTATCCATCTAGCTGCCCCATCCCTTAAATCTCTTGATCACCTCCACTTCATATTCATAAGAGATGTTATATTGGTCATACCTATATGGTCTGATGATTTTCCTTACTTTCTTCGATTTAAGTCCACATTTTGCAATATAAAGCACTTGATCTGAGCCACAGTCAGCTCCACATCTTGTTATTAAAAAAAACCAAAAAAACCTTTTAAAATAGTATTTTATTTTTCCAATTACATGTAAAGATAGTTTTCAACATTCATGGGGAGGAGCAGGATTCCGAACCCTCGTTTTATTTATTTATTTATATACAATAGTATTTTATTTTTCCAAATAAATGTAAAGATCCTTTTTGACATTCACTTTTGTAAGCCTTTGTATTCTAGTTTTCTCCCTTCCCTCCCTTCCCCCCTCCCCAAGACAACAAGCAACCTAATATAAGTTAAATATGTGCAATCCTTTTAAACATATTTCCATGTTTGTCGTGTTGTGCAAGAAAAAATCGAAACAAAAGGAGAAAAACCACAAGAAAGAAAAAGCAAACAAATAAACCAGGTGAAAATACTATGCTTCCATCCACATTCAGTTCCATAGTTCTCTTTCTGAATTCAATATTCATTTTTGTAATTTTGTGTTCCAAAATTTTATCCTTTTCTCCCTTAACTTCCCCCTCCTCAAGACAGCAAGTAATATGATACAGATTATACATGTACAATCCTTTTAAACATATTTCCACATTTGTCATATTATGAAAGAAAAATCAATCCAAAGTGTGTGTGTGTGGGGGGGAGAACACAAGGAAAAAAAATGCAAACAAATAAGGTGAAAAAAATATGCTTCCATCCGTATTCAGTCTTTATGATTCTCCCAGGTCTTGTTTAAACTGACTTCATAGAACTTTTTCACCTTTAGCAGCAAAATATGTAACTATTCTGATTTCTATATTGACCATCTGGTGACATCCATATGTAAAGTTGACTTCAGGAGATTGTTGAAAAAATGTTTGCTATGAACATGAGTTATCTTGACAAAACTCTGCCTTGCTTCATTTAGTACTCCAAAGTTAAACTTGCCTATTCTTCCAATTATTATTTTTTTTCCTGAGAGACAATTGGGGTTAAAATGACTTGTCCAGGGTTTCACAGTTAGCAAGTGTCTGAGGTTGGAGTTGAATTCAAATCTTCCTAATTTCAGAGTCAGTGCTCTATCCACTGTCCCATTTGGCTGCCCCCAATTATCTTTTGATTTCCTGTTTTGAATATTCCAGTCTCCCATGATGAATTGTGTGTGTGTTTGTGTGTGTGAGTGTTACTTCTAGAAGATTTTATAGGTCTTCATAGAATGGACCAATTCTAACAATAGGTGTGGATAACGGCCTTGGTAGGAGTTCAAATCCCACCTCAAGCACTTTTTAACTGGGTGATCCTTGATAAGTGACTAATCTCTAAATTTTAGTCACCTTTCCTCCTAGGTTGGGAGGATCAAAGTGCTTTGTAAAGCACTTTGCAAGCCTTAAAGTGATTTGTGAATACTAGTTCTTATTAAGAGGTATCTACTCTGCCCATCAATTGGAGAATGGCTGAATAAATTGTGGTATATGAATATTATGGAATATTGTTGTTCTGTAAGAAATGACCAACAGGATGATTTCAGAAGGGCCTGGAGAGAGGAAAGTTCCTACAGGAACTGATGCTGAGTGAAACGAGCAGGGCCAGGAGATCATTCTATACTTCAACAATAATACTATATGATGACCAATTCTGATGGACCTGGCCATCCTCAGCAATGAGATTAACCAAATCAGTTCCAATGGAGCAGTAATGAACTGAACCAGCTACGCCCAGCAAAAGAACTCTGGGAGATGACTAAAAACCATTACATTGAATTCCCAATCCCTATATTTTTGCCTGCCTGCATTTTGGATTTCCTTCACAGGCTAATTGTACACTATTTCAGAGTCCGATTATTTTTGTACAGCAAAATAACGGTTTGGTCATGTATACTTATTGTGTATCTAATTTATATTTTAATATATTTAACATCTACTGGTCATCCTGCCATCTGGGGGAGGGGGTGGGGGGAAGAAGGGGAAAAATTGGAACAAAAGATTTGGCAATTGTCAATACTGTAAAATTACCCATACATATAACCTGTAAATAAAAGGCTATTAAATTAAAAAAAAAAAAAAAAAAAAAAAAAAAAAGGAGGTATCTACTCTAGTCTCCTAGGCTGGGTTCTTCCTGTACAAAGAGTACTCCAATCTGGTGGGGACAGAGAGTCACCATTCCACACTTTCCTTCTGGCCATCTTCCTAGCGAGTATATACATGCACACAGACATATAGAGAAGGAGAGAGAGGAGAGAGACAGAGACAGAGACAGAGATAGAGATAGAGATAGAGATAAAGATAGAGATAGAAACAGAGAGAGAGAAGAAGAGAAGAGAAGAGAAGAGAAGAGAAGAGAAGAGAAGAGAAGAGAAGAGAAGAGAAGAGAAGAGAAGAGAAGAGAAGAGAAGAGAAGAGAAGAGAAGAGAAGAGAAGAGAATATAGAGGATCAATTTAGGATGGTGAAGACCTTCAGGGTTTGTGGCCAAAACAGAAACAATTGCTACTTACACTCACCCTTAGCCACTCACTTACACTCACTCTTAGGGCCCATACAATGACCAAGTGAAGCTTGCCCTGAGACCTAATGTTGGCTGTCCAGGAGAGAGGACCATACCTGGAGAATGAACTCCTAAGGTTGTTCCTAACCACCCTAAATTCTTTTATCAATTCTTAACAACCTCTCACTCAGTCATATCCTCTGCATCAATTAATTCAAACCCCATTCTCCATCCTCCATTACCCATCCCCCTTCCTTCAATGGCCTACTCTACAGCTCCCCACCCAGCTTCTAATGTGCTCTCTTGGAATGCTACTTAGAACAAACTTGTTTTCAACTTTTAAACATTTTCCTTTTCTGCTCTTTCTGGCTCTCCCTGAGATGCAGCTCTCTCCTTGGGCCAACCTCCCTGGCGGCCCTTTCCCTCATTCCCCTCAGATCTAGGCAAGAGAGTTAGAAGGCTAGCTTCATTTTTCTGCTTCCAAGTTTAGCCTCCACCAGTTTCACTCAGTAAAGTCTCTTCCTTTGAAGTTCACTCAATCCATTTCTACGGAAGGATCAAAAGCCTGGAAATTGTTGTCTCCAGCCCTCTAGGACACTCCCCTTCTTTCCTCAATGAGGTCAGTGCCTTGCTCACAGTCTCTCTTTCCTGCCCACTTCCTGACCTCACACTAGGAGGCTTTAACAAACTTATTGATGGTCCCTCAATTACTGTAACTTCACAGTTCCTCAACTTACTCATTTCCCGAGACCCATCCCATCTCAGCAACACACAGATTGCCATACCTTTGATCTTGTCTTCCACCACAAATGCACCACTTCCATATTCATGAAGTCTGAAATTCCCTTATCTCATCACAATCCCTTGTCATCCCACCTCTCTCAGCTTTGCCTTTTCTTCATCCTTATGGCAACCTCCGATCCCTTCACCCCTCAGTTCTTTCCCACGCCATCACCCCTACAGTCTCTGCCTTCTTCCTTCTGCATCTTCACATTTGGTGAACTAGGTCAGCTGCTATCCTCATCTCTCAGATATTGCTCCCTTACCCTCTGAGGATAAATTCTTCAACTTGAAAAAGGCTACAAGCCAAAACTAAAGTAGAGGGCGTGTTAGTACATGGTTTTTTGTTTGTTTCTTTGTTTGCAGATGATTGTGCACTCAATGCAGTTTCCAAAACTATGCTGCAATAAAGTATGGATCAATTTTCTGCCACTTGTGCTAATTTTGGTCTAACAATTATCAAGAAAACAAATGTGCTCCATCAGCCTGCACCATATCATCCATATGGGGAGGCATACAGTAAATGGAGAAATTTTGAATACTGTGGATAAGTTCATTTACCTTAGCAGTGTACTTTTCAGGGATGTCCACCACATTAATAATGGGGTTATCACAAGCATTGCCAGAGTTAGCTCAATATTTGGGAGGCTCTGAAGGAAAGTGTAGGAGAAAAGAAATATTAGACTATCAAATGGAAAGTCTACAGAACCATTGTGCCCTAAGTGCTATATGCCCATCAGTCTGGACAGACTTACCAGTTCGAGCTTTGTGGAAAGTGAATGGCTTCCATTTGACTTGTTTTAGCAAGATGCTGAAGATCACCTGGCAGGATACCAGACATGGAGGTGTTTTCTTGAACTAAATTGCCCAGTACTCAACTTTACTACAGAGAGCACAACTCCAATGGACTGGTCACACTGTTGGAATGCCAAACATAGACTTGCCAAAAAAAAAAAAAAAAGACTATTTTATGGAGAACCCACAGAAGGCAAAAGCTTACATGATGGCCAGAAAAAGCAAAAAAGGCCACTTTTGTGGTCTCTTTTAAGAACTTTAGAATTGATTACATGCCATGGGAGACATTGGCACAGGATCAGAGAAGGTGATTTTTTTTTTCCTCTATGTGCAAAACAGAATTAAATTAGTTCAAAAGAAACAGAAAAAATAGAGAATCTACCCCAAATTTTCATATGGACTATTTGTGCTGGACCTGTGGTGGAACATTCCAAACTTGTATTGATCTGATCAGCCACAGTCAGACACACTATAATTTGATTCTGACGTAGTGATGGGATTTTAATCCTCTTTGAGAACAAAGGACAACAACCGGCTCCTTTGCCCCTTGAAAGCTCTTGTCCTGACAAGCCTCAGCCCTGATTCACTTCTGTCTTTGCCTGTATTCATTTGCCCCTATGCTTCTGAACAAAGCTGGAGAAAATTGTGGATCCACTACAAATTTATGCTGTATAATCTCAGCTGGGGCCCTCACTGCTGCAAAGCAATCTTTATGCAACTCTCTAATTGACTCACTATCCCACTCAGTATAGTGACTTTGGTTTGGAAAACCAAACCTTTTCATCTTTTCTCAACCTCTCTTGGTTCCTCCTCCCTACTCTCTCAGTTGAAAATATTACCTCATATTTCAGCGAAAAACTGAGACCATCCAAAGCGAGCTTCCCCTTTTCTCCTCCTTATCTCGCATTTCTCAAATGCTTTCTGCCATTATTGCCTCTTTCATTTCAGTCTCATATGAAGAGGTGGCTCTTCTCTTTATGAAAGGTTACCCCTCTACATGCACATTTTCTCCAGCAAATTGCTACCTCCATCATCCTATCTTATCTTTAGTTTCTTCCTGATTGTAGTTTCCTTACTGCCTACAAACATGCTTATAATTCCTCCATCCTCAGAAGAACCCTCTTTAGCCCATATCTTTCCCTCCCTTGTGTGTCTAATGTCCTTTAGAAAATATAAATATAGATGCCTCCATTTCTTTTCCCCTCACTCTCTCCTAGACTCTAAAATTTAGCTTCTGACCTCATTATTCCAATGAAACTTCTCTCTCCCAAATTACTAATGATCTTTTACCTGTCAAATCCAATGGCCTTTTCTTAGTCCTTATACTTCTTGACTTCTCTGCAGCTTTTGACATTATCAACCTTTTCTCTTGGTACTCTCTTTTCTCTAGGTCTTCAGGACACCATTCTCTCCTGGTTCTCCTGCTCTCTGACTACTCCTTGATCTCCTTTGTTGGTTCTTCATCCAGATCATGTTAACTAACGATCGGTGTCCCTAAGGCTATGACTTCTCCCTAATATACTGTTTCACTTGATGAACTCATAAGCTTCCTTGGATTTAATTATCATCCCCATGTGGATGATTCTCAAATCTAGTCAGCTCTAACTTCTCTGCTGACTTTGTCTTACAACTCCAACTGCTTATGATACATCTTGATCTGGATATCTGGTAGACATCTTAAAGTTTATATGTTCAAAACCAAATTCATCTTCCTTTAAGTACTCCCATATTCTGAATTTCTCTATTATTGATGAGATTATCAACATTCTCCCAGTCCCCTAAGCCTACAACCTAGGTGCCTTTCTTAACTCCTCACTCTTATTTCTTATCTTATACCTCCAATCTGTTATCAGGAGCTATTGATTCTTTCTTCATGACATCTCTTGTATAGACTTTCTTCTCTCCTCTGACACTGTCACCATCCTGATTCAGGCTTTCATCCTTATGCCTTCCCACTATTGCAATGACCTTCCAGGTGGTCTCCCTTTCACAACTTTCTCCGTACTGCATTCCAGTTTTACTTAATTATCAAAGTCATTTTCTTAAAAGGAAAGTCCAACCATATCATCATTCAATTCAATAAACTCCAGTGATTCTCCATTACCTCTAGGATCAAATGTAAAATCATCTGGTTGGCATTTAAAGTCCTCATAATATGGTTCTCTCCTTCCTTTCCAGTCTACTTTTATTCTCTCTTTCCCCACCCCAACCCTTCCTGCTTTTCCCTTCCCCTTCAGTCACCTGGTACTCTGCCACCCAGTGACACCAGTTCCTTGAATAAGACAGTCTGTCTTTCCCTTTCCGCTCAGGAATTTTCGCTAAGCTGTCCTTTACACCTGGAATGTTCTTTCTCATCATTTCTACTTAGTCCCTGCCAAAATCCTACCTCTTACAAGAAGCCTTTCCTAAATCCCCTTAATGTTAACCTCTTCACTCTATTTCTTCATCTCTGTTTAGTGTATAGCTTCTCTGTACATAGTTGTTTGGATATTTTCTTCTCTATTAGCTTTAAACCTTGAGAGTAGGGACCATTGTTTTCCTTTCTTTGAATCCCTAGAATTTAGCATAGTGCTAGCACATAGTGGGTACCTAATTGAATGACTGGATTGATTAAGTGAGGGAGGGCTGGGCAAGGTCACCTGCCTTATGTTCTCCTCCAAAGTCATCTGGGTCCAGTGGCCAGATATGGGTCAGGATAACTGGAGGTGGAGGTGGATGGAATTAAGAAAGGCTCCCCATAGGATCTGAGTTGTGAAAGAGTCTGGGCATTCCCAGTGATTGAGGTGATGAGAGAGCTCATTTCAGGCACAGAGATGGGGAAAGATAAACTAAAAAGGATTGGATCAAATGAGCTCTAAATTCTATGTTCCTATCTCTACTATTTAATACCTGTGCCTTGGATCCTTGACACATTTTGGGCCTCAGTTTCCTTGTCTGCCATAGAGGGAATTGGACCAGATGATCTCTAAGGTCCCTTCCCCTTCTAAAGACAATGATCTTCTATATTATTGTACTGGGCTTGGAGTTAGGAGATAGAATTTGAATCCCAACCCCAACATTTAAATGACCTTAGTCAAGTCATATCACTTTTCTATCCCTTAGTTCCTCCATCAGTAAAATAAGGCTAATAATCCTCATGCAGTTTACCTTTTAACTAGAGGGGTTATGGGGGAAGTGACTTGTAAGCCTTAAAGTGTTATATATTATATACAATTATGTTGTTACAATTGATACTATATTGTCTTCTATTTCCTAGGTGACTTTTGGGTTGAGGGACTTGCCCAGGGTCACACAGCTAGGATGTGTTAAGTGTCTGAGGTCAAATTTGAACTCAGGTCCTCCTGACTTCAGGGCAGGCGCTCTATCCACTGTGCCACTTAGCTGCCCCCCAGGTGACTTTTGTGAATCCAGTTTTTCTATTTATAAAATAAGTTGACTACCAAATCTCTTCCAGCTATAAATCCTGTATTATCCTCTTTTGTTCTGCTCCACCCTCCAAGACAATTACATATATTGTCATAGTATTAAAGGGATTAGACAGAGGCTGGCACATGATAAGTATTCAATAACTCCCTATTGAATCCTAAGTTTATATCTGTAATGGACTTTTGAAGTCATTTAGAGCAATATGCTAAAACAAATTCTAAATCCACCTCTAACAGCAGTCATATGATCATTATTTAGATTCTTATTTTCTAAAAGAGAAGGACTACTTTGTATACCTATTTCAGTGAGTTGGCCTGAGGGTCAAGAGATAAAAAATAGTTGGTAAACTTTAAAATTGAAGTGGCAAAAATGTACAACTGAGTCAGGAAGATCCAGATTCAAATGCTGCCTCTGATAATTCCCATGTATGTGACCCTGACAAGGCAGCTGGGTGGCTTGGACTCAGATAGGCCTGGACTTGGGAAGATCTGAGTTCAAATGTGTGACCTCAGACCCTCACTAGTTTTGTGACTTGGCAAGTCACTTATCTCTCTCTTAATCCAGTGGAGAAGAAATGGCAAAGCATTTCAGTATTTTTGCTAAGAAAACTTCATGGATAGTGGTACACAGAGCAATGAAGTGTCTGGGAGGACTCAACAACCACAATAAATGTGACCCTGGTCAAGTCATTTAATGTCTTTCAACCTCAGTTTCCTTATCTGTTAAATGGGAGGAATAATAGCATCTAACTCACAGAACTGAGAATTATGTAAATCCTTTGCAAATCTGGAAACTGTTGCTATAAATAGCCCTTATTCCATCTGAGGAAACCGAGGCCCAACAAAGTAAAACGATTCATGGACACAAATCATAACTGGCTGACTCTGGTTTCTCAAGTCCAGCACTCCTTTCTTGATATCACATAGCCCTCCTGTGAATCAGGAGGCTAAAAGACAATAATAATGTGGCAATTTCACAAGGGTTGATTGTCAGCTCTCAGAGTCTGACTATAGAAAGAAGCTCCCTTGCCTCAGAGCAGAATGTTTCCCACCAACCTCAGGATATGCTGGATAGGAGTCAGAGGGGAACACTGAGGGGAAAAGAAGGTAAATTAGATCACTTTTAAGTATTGTCAGTTCTGCAACATGAATTCAATTCAGTCTGATCCAAGGAAGCATTTAAGTATTTATTAGGCGCCAGGCACTGTGCTAAGTGCCTGGGATACAAAGGCAGGCGAAAGATATTTCAGCTCCAAGGAACTCACAATCTACGGAGGAAGACAACATACAAACAAGCTATAGACAGGATAAATTGGAACTAATCAACAGAGAAAAAGCCTTAGGCTTATGTTTAAGTTATTGAATACTTACTTTGTGCCAGCCTCGGTCTAATCACTTTAATACTATGACAATATATGGAGTGTGCCTGGTACATTGTAGGTGCTTAATAAATGTCAGCCGATTAATTGATTAGGGGGTATTAACAAACGTTTCTTGCAGAAGGTAGGACTTTAGTTTAGGACTTGGAAAAAAGCCAGGGAGGGGAAGGAAGGAGGGAGAGAATTTCAGGCTCAAGCTTATTGCACACTGTTTGAAAACAATGTATACACAGAGAAGTCCAAACAGGATTTTTTTGGTCCAGACTTGTGATTTCATTGTGCAGATCTGGCACTAAGTATCTGTAACTGATAAGTCTTAGTCACCTGGGGGCTGAGAGAGGTTAAGTGATGCCTTGAATCCCCTAGAAAATATGTCAGAATTACTACTTGAAACCATGTCTCCACCCCACCACCCTCCAAGGCTGCCTGTCTGAAAAAGTTACAAAGCAAATACAAACTGGCTCATGTTATTTCTGAGGAGATACAGTTGAAAGCCAAAGAATGCTTTCCACCCACCCTTAAATTACATTGTTATTTCTTTTGATTCTCCTTTGTATTTATATTTGAAAGGTCTGTTTACTCTCTAGTACCATGTTTGCTCCTCTCAAGAAAGACATTATTTTTGTATCTCTCACTATCCTGTGTTCTTACTGAGTAAAGGAAATCACTAGTCCAGTACTGTCCTTAGGCCTTTTGCATCTCCAGGGTACGGTTTTCTGTGGACATTAGAGCTCCTGATTCCAGGAGCTCCCCAAATCGCAGCGTCCTTTTCTTTTTTATCCTTGTGTCTCGGATCCTTAATACAATCTCGGCACACAAGAGCCGCTTCTTGGATTCTTGTTAAATTAAACTGATCCATAAAGTAATTTCGGCAAGAGACTCATGGAAAGGGGCGCAGAGATAAAGAATCAGATTATTAAAAAAAAAAAAAAAAAAATCCAGAGAGGAAGACAAGGACAAGAAAGGAGAGACCGAGGAGACTCGGACCAAAAAGCACACAGAGGTACAGAGACAGACAAGAAGCAGAGATGCAGGTGGAGAGAAAAAAGAGACCTGGATAGACGGAGACAAGAGATCCAGAGAGATGAAGGCAAGAGGAGGTAAAGAGAGATAAGAAGAGACTGAGAGACAGAGTCAAGAAGAGATAAAGATCGAGACAGAAGAGACCCAGAGGTAGAGACCGAGACGAGAAAAGATAGAGACGGACAAGAAGAAGAGACAGAGACAGGAAGAGACGGACAAGAAGAAGCGATAGAGACAGGAAGAGATCCAGGGAAATACAGACCGAGACAGGAAGAGATAGAGACAGACAAGAGACCCGAGAAAGAGACCTAGGAAGACCTCAGGAGACCCCGACTAGAGCCTAGGGGCCGAGCTCCGGAGGCAAAGCTCCCGCCCCCCCAGGGAGCCGCGGAATTAGAGCGCAGGAGATGATGGGGGATGGGAGGTGGGGGTAGGGCTGAGCTCTTTCCGGCCCCCTGGGAGGGGGAGGGGGAGGAGGAGGAAGGGAGCTGAGTCGTCCACCTCCCACCTCCCACCTCCGCCTGCTTCCAGCCTCGCGCGCCGCCGGGCGGGGGAGGGACAGACAAACGGCCCCAGCGGCCGCTCCGCGGCGGGGAGGCCGGCCTAGCGTCCGGGGGCGGGGCCGGCGTCCGCGCGTCACGTGAGCGTGTTTTGGGCACGTGAGCGCGCGGAGGCCGCAGGCTCGCGCTCTCCCCCTCGCGCCGCCCCTGGCTGGCTCGAGGCTCGCAGGCTCGCGGGCGGGCGGGGAGCGGAGCGGGGCGGCCTCGAGCCGGAGCCGAGACAGAGAAGGAGCCGAGGGGGTACGAGCGAGTGGGCGCGCGCCGCCGCCGCCGCTGCTGCCGCGAGCCGAGCCGGCCATGAGCCCCGGCCGCCGCCGCCGCCGCCGCCGCCTGAGCGCGGCGCCCCGGGGCCAGTGAGGGAAGCAGGGAGGCTCTAGCGCCGCCGCCGCCGCCGCCGCCGCGGGCCTGCCCCTCCCCGCCCGCCTCCCGTCCCCGCCCGCAGCCTCAGCCGCCGCCGCCGCCGCCGCCGCCGCCGCCGGGAGAACCCGAGGGAGGCCCGAGCCCCGCCGCCGCGGAGCCGCCATGTTGGGATCGGAGCCGCCGCGGAGCCGCCGCCGCCGCGGAGGAGGCCGGTGAGAGAGAGTCGGAGGCCGGCGCCGCCCGCGGCCCGCGGAGGAGCGAGGCCGAGGAGAGTAGCAGGACGAGGCCCGGCCCTGCCGCGGCCTGCCGGGCCCGGCTCCGCAGCCCCGCCCGGCCCAGCGCTCGCGAGCGCCCTAGACGAGCCCGAGCCGGAGGACGAGCCCCGCTGCAGCGAAGCCATGGCGGAGCAGACCTACTCGTGGTGAGGCTCGGGGCGGAGGGGCCCGGCCCGGGGGCGCCGGGAGGGAAGGGGTTTTGCCTGGGACCCCCGGTGCGGAGGGGCCAAGGCCTGGGAGTTCCGGGGGCTCTGCCCGGGACGGCCGCGGGAGAGGGCCAAGCCTGAGGGAAGGGGGCGAGGCCGGGCGGGGCCCCAGGCAGGGACGGACCGCTCTGTGCGGGGAGCAGGCTGAGGGTCCGGGGTGTGGGGAGAATCGGAAAACGTTACCCAAGGGCAGGGGCGGGCACATGATTCTTATTGGGTGGTGAAGGAGCGGACACGGTGAGGAGGGGGCTTCGTGAGGGGAATGGGCTGCTTGGCCCGCACCGAACAAGTCCCGGTAAGAGCTATTGCGGGGAGGGGTCGGTCTGTCTCCGGCCCGACTGTTAGAAGAGGGAGGACGTGAGACTTTCGGGGTCTCCTCCAGTCCCGGGGGGTGGGAGGGTCCGAGACTAAGGGGGTGTCGGGATGAATTCCCCTGTTAGGCAGGGAGGATGGTGTGGACATTGGTTATTTGGGAGTGACCGAAACCTCCCGTATTCAACAGTTTGGGAGCTGGGAGCCGGGGTGCTGGGGGTGGGGCAGGCTATGTCATTCTTACCTCCACCCCCTTCCGAAATGAGAAGGGGGAGGTCATGAGGGGTCGCTCTCCGGGCTAGGTTAATCCCCAGGAGTAGGAGCAGATGCTGGGGATGAAGAGGAGGGCCATGCGGGAATGAATAGCCTTTGACTTCCAGGGTGAGGAGAGGAATAGGGGCCAGGCAGCCGTCAAGGCAGTGCTGGAGTCAATGCTCCATGTGGAGGTGAGAGACAGTGGGGGCCCATGGCAAGGTAGAAGGGGATTTTGTGACATGAATGGACCTTATCTTATCCCTGCTTTGGGATAAACAAAGAAGAATGGTCGGTGATCTCAGCTTCCTAGAAGGGAACTATAGGGTAGGGCAGAAGAGGCGATGGAGACTGGGGGGATTAGGGGCCATGATCTTTTAATAGACCAGTAATCACTGGAGTTCACAGTACTTTACTCAAGAATAGTTCTGCTAAATGGGCAGTCTATTATCAATAGCACTCTACAGAGGAGAAAGGTAAAGCTTAGGGAAGTGACTGATTTCCTGGGGTCACACAGAGGCAAGATTGGGGATGTGACTTTAGTGTATGGCACTTAACAGATACTGGTGGGATTGCTAGGCAAAAGGATCAAGTTTCTCTAGGACAAGAGGATGGTGATAAGATACAAGAGGATGGGAAAGAGGTGATAGTAGAATTTAGAAGTTGTGTTGAAGTTCAACACAAGAAGTTGTGAAGGGGAATGAGGGGAAAGTTGGCCAAGTAGAGAGAATTCCCAAGATTCAAGGAAGAAGTATAGAAGTGGACCATGTAAATATAATAATATAATAATTGTATCTACTAGAGTAGGAAGGGAAACTGCAAAGGGCTGTGTGATCACAGACTATGGGATCTTAGATCAAGAGGCAGGTAGAAAAGGTGGTAGAAAGCAGCTAGTCCAGTCCCCTCATTTTGCAGATGTGGAAACTGAATCCTAGAAAGACATATAGGTTGTAAGCTCCTTGTGAACAGGCAGTTATATATTTTTTTTCCCTTGGACTTAGCACAGTTCTTGGGAAGGAAAATATTTGGTTGCTTGGGTGAGTGACTTACCTGAGTCATACAGATACTAAGACCTTGTAAGAGATGCTCTTCCCTCTTCCGTGACCTCAGGCTGCCCATACTCTAACCTATCAGTGTGTCTAGGAGTCTTTCCACTCTCAAAGAGGACCATGCCATCAAGGAGGTGATGCCGTGACATGCATGAGGGAAGGCTGTGCACGGCCACCAGCCTCATGTTCTCCTCCAGAGCCATCTGGGTCCAGTGGCCAGATAGAGATTAGGATGAATGAAGATGACCCCAGATTCAGTGGGAGAACTTTGCCTTTTTGAACTAAAGGTTTGCCTGAGGCAAAACCCATTCTGTGATTAAGGCTAGGTAAGAATTGAGACAAAAAATGGCATCTTTGACCTAGTCGCAAAAAAAAAATGTCCAATCTGGGAGAGTAAGACCCTCTGTCAACTCCTGCCAAAACAGAACTGGTTGCTGTTTACATTCACTTTGAGTAAATCAGAGCCCTAACAATGATTAGTTGGTGCTTGGCTTGGGACAGATTGTTGGCCAACATGGGAGAAGTGGTGATTTGAGTTTAAGGCTGGGTCCTAGTCCATAAACCCCAAAAAATATCTTGTGAGGTTTTAGCAATCAAAAAAAATTTGCATTCCTTCCAGCAGAGCACCAGAAGGTGAGCCTTTGATGTCCTCTGTGGAAAGAAGTGGATAGAGCACTGGGCCGGGAGTCAGGAGTACCCGAATTCAAATCCTGCCCCTTACACTTTGTAGCTGTGTGACCCTGAGCAAGTCACTTTACCCTGTCTGCCTCAGTTTCCTCATCTTCAAATGAGCTGGAGGAGGAAATGGCAAACCACTTCAATATCTCTGCCAGGAATGCCCCAAATGGAGTCGCAGAGGGTCCGACACAATTGAATTACAACAGCCCTTTACCATCGCCCTGCCACTATATCCTTCATCACTATCATCTATACTGCAAGAACTCTATCACAGCCCCCTAAAATTTCCGGACTGTTCTTTCACCTGGTAGCTGAACTCATTTTATGAAATGGCTCCCCCAACTAGAATATGATCACCTAGAGAATTGAGACTCTTTTTTAGGTACTTGTATCTGAAGTGCCCAGCATAGTACTTGGCATATAGTAAGTGCTTACATGTTTAATTCATTTCCTTAATAGGAGATATAGTGGGGATATGATTATATATGTCCTTAGACTTCAATACTCCCTGAGTATTATTTAGCAAGTTGTCAGAAGAAAATCGTTGGGAAACTTATGGAAAAGAAGTTATTGGGAACAAAGTGGCCAGACAGCCTAAATTAATGCCCGAATCAAAGTAGAAAAGTAGTATTAATTATTCTTTTAAAATGAGCAATCTGATTTATAGAACTAGAAGAAATCTAAGTACTGCTTTTTAGTTTGTGAAGCTACAGTTTGAGTCCTCAGAACAGTATTTTGGGAATAAGAATGAGAAGGCTCCTTTTAGGAACAGGGATTTAGAGGGTTGTTACTATGGTGGTAGTGAAAATCGGGCTTTGGAGGAAAATAGTACAAATTTGGTACAAGTCTTGGAAGAGAGTCTGGAAAGAATATTGGGAAGGTTGTTGTAAATCTTTTGAGGAAATTGTTATTTGGCAACAGCTGTGTGTGTGTGTGTGTGTGTGTGTGTGTGTGTGTGTGTGTGTGTGTGAGAGAGAGAGAGAGAGAGAGAGATTTAGTTTTTTCCAATCACATGTAAAGATGGTTTTCAGAATTCATCTTTTATAAAATTTTGACTTCCATTCCCGTTCCTTTTTATCCTCCTCTCCAAGACGGCAAGCAATCTGATATAGGTTATACATGTGTGCAATCACATAAACATTTCCACATTAGTTCTGTTGTAACAGCCACATTCTTAAGAAATGATGAGGAAATGGCAATGATAAGAACTCATATTTTTATCGCTCTTTAAGTTTTTCAGGGTACTTTTCTAATAACTCTGTGAGGTGAATAATGCAAGTATTATCCTCATTTAACCAAAGAGGAAACCAGACTGGAAGAAACAAAGTGCTCCACTCAAGGTTACTCAGCAAGTGAATGAATGAATGAATCAGTGAGTGAGTGGCACCACAAATTCTCAGACCACGTGGCAATTTTGCCTGTCCCATAATGGGGGACAGGATGGAAGAGTGAAAAGGACGGGGCCTGGGAATCCTGTGTTCTAGCTGTGAGTTCTATTTAGGAGCCATGTGACTGTCCCAAGTTATTTACTCTTCGAGCCTTAGGTTTGGAAGGAGTTGTACTTGGTACTCTTATGTCACACAGTTGTTATAAGGATCAAATGTAATAACATCTAAATGCTTTTGTGTTTTGCATGGTGAGTGGAAAAGTGGGTTTTGAAATAGTACTAGAGCTGAGTGAAAGATTCAAGGGGGGGAGGGCTTGAATGGTTTTTGGTTCTTAGAAGGGCTATAGGAATTGAAGTTAGTAATTCGAGAGGAAAAGTCATGATGAGAGGGATGTTTGAAATAGGAAAAGAGGAGTATAATTTCCTAGGTTTGAGAGTGAATGTTTTTGTTTTGCCCAAAGGGAGAACGAAGAGTAGCTTTGGAGAAGATGAGCATTTTGAATTGATCTGAAGAAATTTGCTAATTTAAGGCTTTATTGAAAGGTAACAAAGGTTTTTTAAAAAAAAAAAAAAAGGACTACAATATTCTGTATTGAAAAAGTGTAATAAAGAGTGATGTGATAAGCATTGTGATTGTTGAGAGTCTCCTGCACAGAGAGGTAGATAGACTATTGTTTACAAACTGCTTGACCCAGCAGAAATTTCCAGATGGCCATTTATTTAGCCTTTTGGTTCTGCAGTACAAAAATTCTGGATCAATAATAAGGTGGAGAGAAGAAAAATTCAGAGAATGGCATGTGCAAGAAGTTGGGAAAATGACAATTTTAACTTGGTAAATAATCTTAAAAATCATAAATTTAAAACTTCTAGGACCTTCAAGAGATCATCTGATCTAACCCTATATTTCACAGGTGAGGAAACATTAACTATGTGGTCTTATAGTTGCTTTGTAAGTTAAGCTATCTTTCTATTTGAAGGATTGTCATACCCATTAAAGACTGTTTAAAACAGGCCTTGCAGCTTGAGCTCCTTTACTCTGTCAACTTCTCTGGTCTTTTTGTTTACTTTGCATTCAAGGAAGTCAAAGAACTACCTTTCCTTGTTTTGAGTAGGAGAAAGTTACTTTATTCTAGTCCTTTTTTCAGCTTGGAGTGGATTGAAGAGGAAATAAAAGTTTCTCCAGTCAGAGCTTGGTACTTTTGCTTCATTATTTTGTTTAGAGTGAAGTGATACAAGAAACTCTAATAACAGAACAATCCAAAATTGGAATGGGCTTCTCCTGGACATAGTTGATGATATGTATGGGGTTCATACAAAAATCCTAATGGAAGGCACTATTATTTTTTAAATAAATCAACAAAGGAATCAATGCATGTATTTATTTAAAATTTTTATAAGAGTTATGTTCCATGCACAAAATATGACTGAAATATATGCACAAAATGTGATCAGAGAGCAGCAGAGATTGAAGGATAGTTTTTCAAAGCTAAAGTTTTATTATTGATGCCATAATTTCCCCCTGTTTTTTCTCAAAACTTACTTGGATTCCTTTTATTAGAAATACAGAAGTGGGGGGGGGGGGGAAGCAAATTGGGCAGGCAATTGCTGAAGGCCAACGTTGTTGTTAGGTTACTTACTGATGATCCTTAGCCCAGAATTTAGAAATAGTGGAGTATGTTTTAAGTAGTTCAGCTTCAAACTTGGCTTGATTTCTACTTCTCCCAAAACAATCATGTGGAATCAGTCTTCGGATGCTACCAGATCTTCTTTCCTTATGTTTCTCAAACCAATTTTTTTTTTTAATTCTTCTTACCAGCATCTTATATTAATTAGTCTCTTGATGATCCCATGCTTAACTATTTGGGCTCCTGATGACCTCCTTCACTTAATTTTGAATATTGCTCCTTAATTTCAGAACCCTGCTTTAATGGTATGGCATGCCCCAAATCTTTAATGGCCTCCTATTATGGAATAAGGTCCAGATTTCTTCACCTTATATGCAAGACAATCTGTAGCTTGGACCCAGACAGTCTGGCCAGGCCTATGTCCCATTCTTTTGTCTAAACCCTATCCTAGCTGTCCCTATCCAAGGACACCGGTTTTCTCCTCCCTCACTGTGACTCATTTCCCCATCTATTTTACTAGTCCCTTGCTTTGGAATATCCTTCCTGGCTCCCTTCCTGCCTATCCCAGTCGTACCTGATTTTCTAGACTGCTTTGATCTCTGCTCACCTTTGAAGCCTCTCTAGCCCTAGGGCACTGGAATGATAATTTTAGACCACACTCTATGAGTGCAAACTTCCCTGAAGGTGCTGACCTTTGCTAGAGGGCCTTCTCCTGGAGTTAGTTCTCTAAGCTAATGTACTCATTTGTGCAGACCACAAATAACTGACCAAGCATGCCCAAGGTTTGCAAAGTGCTTTACATACATTTTGTTTGATTCTTAAAACAATCCTGTTTAGTAAGTAGGCCAGGTACTATCCCCATTTTTATTAGGAATTGAGGCTTTTAGAGGTTTTGATTCCACTTAAGTCACTTAATATCTGAGACCTTTTTGGACTGTCCCTCATCCTCAAATATCCTGACTTATTATTCTGTTCTTGCTAACTATTATCCTATTTCTCTTCTGCTCCGTGTAGCTAAATTCCCAAAAGTTCATCAACATAGGTGCTTCCACCGTCTGCTCCACCTATGGTCTGGCTTCTGACCCCATTAATCCACCAAACTTGCTCTCTGAAGTTACCAGTGATTTCATAATTGTCAGGTCCAATGACCTGTTCACAATTCCCATTCTGTGCAAACTCTCTGCAGCCTTTAATACTATCACCAACTTTTCCTTGTTAACTTCTGTAGGTTTTGGGGACATTATTTTGTCCTGGTTCCCTTCCTGCTTATCTGACCAATTCTCTGTTTGCTGGATTCTCATCCAGATTGTGGCCTCTAATTAGACGGGTCCTACAGGATTCTGTCCTGGACCTCTTTTAAGATTTAGTTCCAATCTCATCTTCTGTAGGAAAGATTACCATTCATAGATCCTCCTCCATTTATCTTGTATGCATGCTCATGTGCCCATCAAAAGGTAAGCCACTTGAGGGCAGACACCCTCCCTGTTTTTGTCTTTGTATTCCCATTGCTTAACACAGTACTTAATAAAGTTAGATGGGTAGTACAGCAGATAGACTTTAAATCACTGTCTAATTGCAAGCTATTTTTAAAATTGTTGACTGATGGCATTTTGTATCTAAGTTCTTGGAGGGCAGACTCAGAAAGCTCTGCTGACTCCCCAGGTTATTATACTTTACCTCTGCTGGCTGCCTATAAGATTTTCACGCTTCCATAGGCACCTTAGAGCTGGGAAAAATCTTAGAAGTCACTGATTCTCCTCATGAGCATTAAAGATGAGGAAACTGAGACCAAGAAAGGCAGTAAGTTAAGTGGTTGAAGAGAGAGGGGGAGGAACTCTCTTTTACTGCAGTTAGACTCTGCACTACTTAATGTAAACCCACTTAGATCCAATAGTCACTTTTTCCCCTTTTGGCACATGGTTTTTATACATTGCCTACATAATCAAAATGTAAAGTTCTTTAGGGCAGAGCTTATATTTTATATTTTCTATATATATCCTATAGTGCCCACCAAATTAATATATAGTTAGTGCTTAATAAATAATGTTGCTGGGTTTTTCAAGTTGTCTTATCCTTGTTGAAGAAATAAAAATAAAACTTGAGAGAAGATACTATCATGGATTAAGCAAATTTTTTTTTTTTTTAAGGAAAGTAGGTAGCAGTAGAGGTTTGGACCAGAATTGGATTTTCCTTACTAAAGTCTCGGCTCCATGTTGTAGTGATTATTAAAAATGTTCCTAAGAATGGGAAGTGCCATTCCTGAAAAAGTTTAAAAGTCATTGCTGGTAGTTGTTGGGTATACTACCAAAATCTTTATTCATGATCTGTAGCTGGAGGATACAAATTTAACTACCTGCATAGAGCATCACACAGAAATAATAAAAGCACCTGCCTGGATGGGAAGTAGTGGGCCTTGGTTTGCTCTGGTTCCTTCTGAGCTTCAGGACACTGAGCAAGGTGCTTTTCTCTACTTCACTTTACTCATATGTAAGTGAAAGGCACAGACTACATAGTCTAGAAGGTCCATTTCGACTCTTAAGTACTACAATATTTTGACTTAACTGTCCATGATGTCAGAGTAAAGGTTGTAATGAAGTCTCAGTCTCTAGATTCCCTGTAGTAGTGTATGTAAACAGGGACATCACAACTGACTTAAATGTCTTTGTGAAGGGAAGAATCTGGGATTATTGCACAGTATCTGTGCAAGCTGGATTTACACACTAAGACTCCAGCAGTTTAGTTTTAAAAGTACATTTTGTCTGTGTTGATTTATAGTGTTGTGGTGGTATTTCTACTGATGGATGATTTAAGCTAAAATTAACCAAAGCTATGCACCATAAATTTGTATTGAAATCATTTCCCTTAATGTTTATTGTGTTTTGTGAAAAATACTTGTGTTTGCAGCATATCAGTACATAATTTGTCAAGTAATACCGTGAATTAAACTGCATGTCTAATGTTCCCAAAATTGATTTCCATGTCAGTTCCATATTTATGTTAGAGATGACAAAATATTTTGAACTGTTATAAAGTTGTAGAATTTATTTCTATTTTGAGATTAATGGGTTTTGTATCACTTTGATAATTTTTACTCACTTTGTGCTGTTCCTGCAGAAACCCAGGGTTATCCTGAAAGAACATCTATGCAGCTACTGATCTAACTGGTCATGGTGTCCAAATCTTGATGAGATTACTTCCCAATTTGGTATCAGTTCAAGTATCTACTATATATGCAAGTCTCTAGGAGATTTAAAAGTATATCTTTTCAATTTAAAAACAATAATTTTAGTTAAACCTACAGTTTAAAGAATCCTTATTCAGAATTCAAAAAAAGTCTTGATTTTGTTTCCAAGCAATCCTTATTTAAATGAGGAACGTTTTCCTGCTTAATTTCTAAAGCAGTTTTTTTTATTTAGCTTTTTATTTTTTATTTTTTTTTAGAATTTGGAAATAAAGTTCTTTTTTAGTATTTTAAAATAATAGAATTTATGTGAAATGATGGAATGGAAATGATCTGGAAGGGAGAAGGAATAGTGGAAGAGAAGGAGGGGTTAAAATTGCAAATCATGATGTCTACATGTTGAATTTCTTTAATACCTAAATAGATTGGTTTTAATTATTAAACTGAAGAAAAGTTTGCTTTTTTACAATGAAAAATAGAATTAGAGTAGTTCTGGAGACATGTAATTTTGGACACACAGCATTTTGGGATAAATTTGTTTAGCAGCTTCAGAAGTCCATTTGCTATTCGCAAACACCTTTTTCCATTGTACTACCTTAAGACCTTTCCATCAAAAATAAGAGGATGACTAGGCTTAGAATGAGCAAAGCTAATCATAAAGAAAAATCTTTAAGTTTGATTCGTATGGAATTAGTAATTGTTACCTCAGGTTCAGTTGGTTAGCCCATCACCTGTTCATTGAAGTTTAGTTTAAAATAAACCAACTTTGTTCAGATGCCCTCAAAAGATTAGATTGAGATACTTCTAAAGAACAGAGTCCAAATATTTTAAGCTATCACTCTAATTGGACTGAGAATATGAGTTGTCTTTTGCCTTCCTATCACCAACCCTAACTTAAATTCATGTTGACTGACTGATGGCTATAACTTGCATAACCTATATCTGGCAGAAAATGCTTGTTTTCCAAGCCTCAAGATATTTTATTGGACTTGGTCATGTGGATCAATCTTTGGACATAAGAGAAGTGTAGAGTAAAATGATCAAAAGTAATGAATCTGTGAATTAGCTTGAACTTAAAGGTATCCATTTTTTTCATGTAGATCACCATGCATTTTTGATGGAAACTTTAAGATAGTTTGTGTTCTACAGGGTTTTTTTCTTGAAGCTATTTACCCTATTCCATAAACTACTGCTTCAAAATTTATCAATCTACACAAAAAAACAGTATAACAATAAAAATGGTAGAATTACCTCTCACAAAAAAAAAAAAAAAAATGTTGTGAAATTAAAAAGAACAAAGGTTGCCCCAAAGAAGAGATTAAAAAAAAAAAACACCTTTCCCTGTGTACTTTACAAGGGAAGAATGTTCATGGATCTTGGACATTGCATATTATTTCGAGCTTTTTTTTTTTTTTCCCGATGTATTGATTAGTTTTGCTGGATTTTCCCTTTCAAAAAAATCTTATAAGAGTGTAGGAGAAACGAATGAGGAAATCTAGATGTAAGAATTTTAAAAACCTTTTTAAAGTCTGTTTTAAGAATTTATCAGTCATTCATCTGAAGACGAGACCACCAGTAACTCTGCTTACAAAGATCTGTGTACTCAATTTGGATATTCTCTTCAGTCATGTAAGCTATTGCCCTGGCCACTTCCCTGTTCTATTCCTCTCATCCATTTTTCTGAGTATATTTCTTCTGCTCAAAGTTCCTTATTTATAAGTTGCAGTCTTTTCATACCCACTTTGTGCCTTTCTACTATTGCCTTCTATGTGATATTCTTTTCAGGTCTTCCGAAGCTGTTGTGATTCACATTGCTGTATAAAAAAATATGTGGATGACTTTGTGCTGATTGTTCAAGTCCAAGAATATTGTGAAGGCTCAAGGAAGAGATTTGTAATCACTCAAGACTTTGGCCTGACCAGCCATACAGGAAAGATTAAGTGGATGAAGAGCATTTGTGGTCCATATTAGAGCATGCATTTGGGTAGAGCATACAACTTATAGAGCATGTCCATCTTCAGTATGTGACAGCACAAATAGAAAATGAGATTTAACCTGAAATTAAAGTGGATGATTCCAGTTTGTTGTTATATTAAATGACCATTCAGTCATCATTGGTTGTAAATAATAAAGGGAGTAATTTTTTTAATCATGTTAAAAATTTAAATAGTAAAATAATCCTATTAACAAGTTGGATTTAATTGGAAGTCTATAAATTGTGGCGGGTGCATACCCAGATTTTTGGATTTCTCACAGAACAAAATGAAAACAGGGAGTTTTAAAAAGTCTCCCATTTTGCTATGTACAGCTGATATTTTTTTTAATTATAGTTTTTTATTGACAGAACATATGCATGGGTAATTTTTACAACATTGTCCCTTGCACTCATTTTTGTTCTAACTTTTCCCTTCCCTCCCTCCCCTAAATGGCAGGCAGTCTTATACATGTTAAACATGTTAAAGTATATCCTAGATACAATATATGTGTGCAGATCTGTACAGTTCTCTTGTTGTACAAGAAAAATTGGATTCAGAAGGTAAAAATAACCTGGGAAGAAAAACAAAAATGCAAGTAGTCCACATACATTTCCCAGTGTTCCTTCTCTGGGTGTAGCTGATTATGCCCATCATTGATCAATTGGAACTGAATTAGATCTTCTCTTTGTCAAAAGATATTCACTTCCATTAGAATTCTTCATACAGTATTGTTGTTGAAGTGTGTAATGATCTTCTGGTTCTGCTCATTTCACTCAGCATCAGTTCCTGTCAGTCTCTCCAAGCCTCTTTGTATTCATCCTGCTGGTCATTTCTTACAGAACAATAATTTTCCATAACATTCATATACCACAATTTACCCAACCATTTTCCAATTGATAGGCATCCACTCATTTTCCAGTTTCTGGCCACTACAAACAGGGCTGCCACAAACATTTTGGTACATACAGGTCCCTTTCCCTTCTTCAAGATCTTTTTGGGATATAAGCCCAAAAGTAATACTGCTGGATCAAAGGGTATGCACACTTTGATAACTTTTTGAGCATAATTCCAAATTACAGCTGATATTTTTTAAGAATTATAATAGTATTTTATTTTTCCAAATACATATAGAGATAGTTTCAACATTCAAATAAAACTTTGAGTTCCAAATTTTTCTTTCTGTCCCCAAGACAGCAAGCAAATCCAAAATAGGTTAAACATATAAAATTTTTCTAAACGTATTCATTATGCTGTGCAAAAAAAAAAAAAAAAAATCAGAAGAAAAGGGGGGAAAAAAGCAACAACAACAACAAAAAAACCAAGGTGAAAATATGCTTTGAATCTGCATTCAGAATCCATAACCCTTTCTCTGACTATGTATGGCAGTTTTCATCACAAGTCTATTGGAATTGCCTTGAATCACTTCATTTGAAAAGAGCCAAGTCCATTACAATTGATTATCACGTAATCTTCTTGCTATGTACACTGTTCTCTTGGTTCTGCTTGCTTCACTTAGCATTAGCTCCTGTAAGTCTTTTAAGACTTTTCTGAAATCTACCTGTTTTTCATTTCTTATTGAATAATAATATTCTATTACATTCATATGCTTTAATATATTCAGCCATTCTCCAACTGATGGGCAGCCACTCAGTTTCTAGTTTCTTGCCACTACAAAAAGGGCTGCCACAAACATTTTTGCACTTGTGGGTCCTTTTCCTTTTTTAAAGATCTCTTTGGGATACAGATTCAATGGAGACAGTAGTAGATCACAGGGTATACATAATTTTATAATCCTTTGGGTGTAGTTCCAAATTGCTCTCCAGAGCAATTTTCCCACATCCCCTCCAATATTCATCATTATGTTTTTCTGTCATTTTAACCAATCTGAGAGGTATGAAGTGGTACCTCAAAGTTTTTTAAATTTGCATTTCTCTAATAGTGATTTAGAATATTTTTTCATATGACTATAGATGGCTTTAATTTCTTCATTTGAAAATTGTTCTTATCCTTTGACCATTTATCAATTGGGGATTTGCTTGTATTTTTATAAATATAAGTCATTTCTCTATGTGTTTTAGAAATGAGGCCATTTTCAAAAACATTGGCTGTTAAAAAAAAAAAAAAGAATTCCCAGCTTTCTGCTTCTCTTCAAATTTTGCTTGCATTGGTTTTGTTTGTGCAAAACCTTTTTAGTTTATTGTAATCAAAATTATCCATTTTGCTTTTAATAATGTTCCCTGGTTTTTCTTGGGTCATAAATTCCTCCCTTCCTTACAGATCTGAGAGATAGACTATTCCTTGTTCTCCTAATTTTGCAGCTGATATTTTGAAAGCATTTTTCATCAGACTCTTCTCAACTAGTCCACACTAAAGGAATATTGCTGTGGATAACTCAAAATATAGTTAATACAGTTTTCACTTTATATAAATTGACCAGTCCATAACCCTTATGCAGTGTGAATGTGCCCACAAATATGGGGAAGGAAAAGAGGGTGGGAAGCAGGAAGGAGGAGAGGGGACAACAAGCTTGTCTGTGGATTTGGGTGGGGGGTGACCCAGTGTTCAAGGATTCATGGGAGCCAAGGCCAGCTATATGAAACTGAGAGGAAGAACACTTTTGAAACTAAACACAGTCTAGGTGACACAAGGCCAGGGAGAGACATATGATACCTGAGCGCTGGGGTGGGTGGGCAGAGTGGGGCAAAGGCCTCCTCTCTCTGCCTCTAGGTCTCAAACTAAGTTCGGCTTTGGCTTGGAAGCTGTTTTTTGTTTTTAACATGGGGGTGAGAGGCCATGCCAAGCTGAGGAGCAGCAGTGGAGTAAGCACGGCACTGTAAAGTTGACATATGTGGCTTTTTTGGAATGCAGATTCTCTTTCATCTTTATAGAAAGTCAAATTTGCATAATGCAAATGCACATAATGTGAGAACTGTCTGTATTTGATTTGGAGCTGTATCATGATGAAGCATCTTATTGTTCTGAAATACTTTAAAGTTTTCTCATGTCAACACTCTTACTCACCTGTACTCCCACTTAACTAAAAATATCTGAAGGTACCAAGTTAATGAATCCTTAAGGGAATTTGATAATAGCTGTATCACTCAAGTAGAGAGTAGGCCCAATATCAGGGTCTCCACTTACACAGTAGACCTAAAGCCCTAATGCCTTAGTATCTGAACAATCTCTCTAGATACTGATTTCAGCTGCTTAAATGATCTTCTTTGATTCTTGGATAGTCTTCCTTTACCTTTATTACTTGTCTTTAGCTTTTCCTGACTGAGTTTTGGACTTGGGTGCTGTGTTTTTGTACTTTCATTGTTCCACTCAGCTTCTTAAGATTTCCATCTTTAGCTTCTGTTTTGTCTGTTGGCTTCTGGGCTTGTATTCAGGCTTGGTCTCCTCTTAGGCTAATCTTTTACTCTAAAGTTTTTTCTGGCAGCCCTCGACTCATGCATCTTTAAGGTTTTAAGGGTTTTTATTTTGTAAAGTCATATGAAAAACATAATTTTAAAAGGAGTTTGTCCCTGTTGAGATGCATCTGGTCATTAAATGGCCAGAATAAAGAATGCTTCCCTCCCTTTTTAGGGTTAAACATCTGCTCTCTGTCATAACTATATAATTACAAGTCAGTTGGACCACTCATCAGTGGACTAATTGAGTGAATTAAACAATACACATGTGTGCATTTTATTTCTTTTTTTTCCCCAAGTAAATTTATTTTTAATACACATTACTTTATGAATCATGTTGGGAGAGAAAAATTGGAGCAAAAGTGAAAAACCATAGGAGAGATAAAACGGCAGAAAAAAGAAGTAAACATAGCATGTGTTGTTTTACATTCATTCTCCTTAGTTATTTTTCTGGATACTGATGGCATTTTTTATTCAAAGTCTTGGGATTGCTTTGGACCACTAAAACCAAGTCTTTCACTGTTGATCATAGCACATTCTTGCTCTTATTGTATACAATGTATTCCTGGTTCTGATTGTTTCATTTAGCATCAGTTCATCAGCAGAGCAGATCTTTCCAGGCCTTTCTAAAATTATCTTGTTCATCATTTTTTATAGAACAATAGTATTCCATTATCTTCATGTTTCACAACTTATTCAGCCATTCCCCAATTGATGGGCATCTACTCATTTTCCAATTTTTTGCCACCACAAAAAAAAAAAAAAAAAAAAAAAAAAAAAAAAAGCTGCTACAAACATTTTTGCACATATGGGTCCTTTTTCTTCCTTTAAGATTTTTTGGGGATACAGACCCAGTATTGGCACGGCACTGCTGGGTCAAAGGGAATGGACAGTTTGATAGGCCTTTGGGTATAATTCCAAATTGCTCTCCAGAATGGTTGAATCATTTCGCATGTATGTATTTTTTTTTAAATCTATAGAGCAGTATAAATTTTATTTTAATGAAAACTTAATGATTAGTCTTATGTGCATCCAATCCCTTAAGTAGTCATTCCATCAACAGGTATTTGTTAAGAACCTGTTCTGTGTGTCTTGGTGCCATGTGCTGAGAAGTCTTAAGAACTTTGAAGCATGTGCCTGGCTTTTGGAGGACTTATAGTGGAGTTGGGAACACAAGCTGTTGAAACACCTCATGGTCGTGTAGCAGCCTAAAACCCTGTGTTCCAGTATGAATAACATTGGTGATCATATGTGTTAGCCATTCGTAGAAAAGGCTCTTGGAGTGGGCTGCTGTGGTTGGGAAGGGATTTATGAAGGGGAAATAATCTGACCTGCTCTCAGAGTGAGTAGGACTTTGGGAAAAACTGGGAGTAACCATGCTGTTGGTAGATCAGAGCAGATACATTATGATCTTAGAACCAAAAGGCACCTTAGAGGTAATCTAATCTCATTTTGTTGATGAGTAAGCTGAAGCCCAAAGAAATTGATTTATTTGATACAAGGTCACACAAGATCATTATTGAAATGGCTCTCATGTCAGAGTGGAAAAGCTGTTTAACTACAAAGAGCCCAGGAGTGTTGAGGTAACAAAGGCAAGAGTCAGGTATGGATCATTCATCTGGGAAAGTCAGCAATGAAGAAAAGAACATAGAGTGATTAATTCAGAAGAATTAATTGTGTCAGTGGAAGGTTTTTCTAAGATAAATGAAAGAGGTGAGTATTTGAGTTGGGAAGAGAAGACAAATTTTATTCTTCCAAGATGTCAAGCAAAAAATACAAGGAGTGAAACCAGTCTACTTTGTAGAGTTGTACAATCCAGGTCTACTTTTTGATCATGAAATTTAACTCATCGAATGTCTGGTGGATATTACATCATATATGCTAGTATTCCTCACTTCTTTGCAGTAATAGCTGATGTTTTCTTCCACCTGGGACAAGTGTCACAAAACATTCCCTTGT
Source organism: Sarcophilus harrisii (assembly GCF_902635505.1). Lineage (NCBI taxonomy): Eukaryota > Metazoa > Chordata > Mammalia > Dasyuromorphia > Dasyuridae > Sarcophilus > Sarcophilus harrisii. Next base: position 699,038,080 of record NC_045426.1, on the reverse strand, counting down.
GTTTTGGGCAGAATGAAGCAGCTGGTCAAGAGGCCTGTTATGAGATGGAGGGTTGGCAAGTAGCTCACCTGGGTAGCTTCAGGGAGAGGCAGTCTCTATTTGGTGAATTATTATTGTTACTATTATTAATTAGGTTATAAGCTGTATTTGAAGCTGTTGAAAGTAATCAGAATCCTTTTACATTCCTGCAGCCGGAAGCAAAGCCTTGGGGACTCCTACTCTAGTTACAGCTTTTTTGTATTTTATGAGGACCAGTTTGGTTGCATAATGGCTTAAGCCAGGGCCTGGAGTCAGGAAGACTCAAGTTCAAATTTGTCTTCAGGTGCTTCCTTGGCTGTGGGACCCTGGGCAAGTCATTTCATCAGTTTGTCTCAATTTTCTCATATACAAAAAGGATATAATAGTAGCACCTACCTATGAGGATTGCTATAGGATAAAATTAGATAACATAATAAGCACTATATTTACATTGAAGATATGTTGAGTTTTTAGTTTCTGAAGGCACCCTAAGCTGTTTTATACTATTAGTGGTTATAATTTATGAAGAATTTAGGAAGAGTGACAGACTATGTCACTATAAATGTTTCTAGTGGTGTCTTTAGTAATCACTTTAATTTTTCTCCTCTTTCAAGTTCATCTCTTGTGCTTCACCAGCACATATTATCGTTTTTTAAAATTTTTATTTATAAAACATATGCATGAATAATTTTTCAACATTGACCCTTAAAAAACTTTCTGTTCTAAATTTTTCCCTCCTTTCCCCCACCCCCTCCCCTGGATGGCAGGTAGTCCAATACATGTTAAATATGTTAAAAATATATGTTAAATATATATATATATATATATATATATATATATATAAAATACATCATTATATAATTAACATGTATATGTATAAATCTGAATTTGAGCTTTCTTCAGTGTAGGGAGCTCCTGATGAAACACTTCTCTCATAAATTCTATATATATATATATATATATATATATATATTATATAGTTATCTTGCTGCACAAGAAAAATTGGATCAAAAAGGAAAACAAAACCTGAGAAAGAAAACAAAATGCAAGCAAACATCAACAGAAAGAGTAAAGATGCTATGTTGTGGTCCACACTCAGTTCTCACAGTCCTCTTTCTGGGTGCAGATGGCTCTGTTCATCACTGAACAATTGGAACTGGTTTGAATCATCTCTTTTTTGAAGAGATCAGAATTGATCATCATATAATCTTGTTTTTGCTGTGTATGACGATTTCCTGGTTCTGCTCATTTCACTTAACATCAATTCATGTAAGTCTCTCCAAGCCTCTCTGAAATCATTGGTTTCTTACAGAACAATATTCCATAACATTCATAACATAACTTATTCAGCCATTCCCCAGCTGATGGGTATCTGCTCAGTTTCCAGTTTCTTGCCCCTACAAAAAGGGCTGCCACAAACATTCTTAAACGTGTAGGTCCCTTTCCCTCCTTTAAGATTTCTTTGGGATACAAGTCCAGTAAAAATACTGCTGGGTCAAAGTTTGATAACTTTTTGAGCATAGTTCCAAATTGCTCTCCAGAATGGCTGGATTTATTCACAGTTCCACCAACAATGTATTGGTGTCCCAGTTTTCCCACACCCCCTCCAACATTCATCATTACCTTTTCCTGTCATCTTAGCCAATCTGAGAAGTGTGTAGTGGTATCTCAGAGTTGTTTTAATTTGCATTTCTCTGATCAATAGTCATATTGTCTTTAGTTTTTATGGCTCCATTAAATCTGGAAGGAGCTTAGATTTTATGTAAAGGTTACATTGTGATTCTAACAGGATGGTTTTGCTGCAAAGTTTTACCTTGCTTTTGTGATGAATAAAAAGTTGGGGAGATATAATTCTGGGTAATTAATCATTTTGTTAATTATGGCTAGTGAATAATAATAAAGACGGTCATTTAGTCATCTTTCCTGAACCAAAAATTGATCATTATAGCCTATTGATGCTTTTGTACCCTTGGAAGAGTAGGTATTTCTGAGGAGAGCAATCAACTCTGATTAACAATTAATGAGAAGAATGAATATTATAATGAGAGGCACACCTGTTCTAATGAGAGGCCAAGAGATGTGACTTTGATTTTGTCATTCTTCTCTCTACCCAAACCTACTGCTACTCTCAGACCATCTAATCAAAAGATCCATCCCCAACTCCCCTGAACTTCCCCAATTGGATGGGGTCTGAACTTGTTAGAGGAGAAAGTTAATCCAGTCTCATTATCAGTGTACTTCAAATGAATTCACTAGGAGCTGATTTCTGAAGAATAGAAAGGGGAAGAAAAATCTTGGTCTTTATTTAATAATTGGCTAATATGTGAGAAAAGTAATCCTTTCTCTCATTTCAAACATCAAATTGTGATTGATCCTGATTGCTTTCCAGTGATGCAATAGCCAAGATTCTTTGCAAGGTGGAGAAAGCCAAAGGTGCAAAGTTGATGTGACACAAAAATCAGACTCCTCTATTGTTTTTCAAAAATAGTTGATGAAAGTTTGTCGTTTTGAAATGAACTTTATTCACTAGGACATAGACTTTATGTCAAAACCCTTCCTACCATTCCATTCTTCTTATTCTTTACTCCCTTCCCATTTCCTCCTATTAAATGATATTGATCTCTGCTCATTTTGGCACAAGGCATTCCATCTCCTAATCCTGGGTTTTCATTAGCTGTTCATCATACAAAGGGTGTTCTCTTTCCTCTTCTCTAGTTCCTGGCTTCCACCTTTCCTGTTTCTTCTTGGGGCTGGTGTTTTCTCTCTGTGACAACTTACCATTTGTCCCATATATATTTTATTTGCACATAATTGTTTTTTTATTTTATTTTTTTATTATAGCTTTTTATATACAAAACATATGCATGGGTAATTCTTCAATTACCCATTTCAAAGGGAGGAAAATTTGGACCCTTCCCTAGACAGCAAGTAATCCAATATATGTTAAACACATGCAATTCTTCTTTTATGCTGCACAAGAAAAATCGCATCAAAAAGGGAAAAAGGCAAGCAAACAACAATTAAGAAAAGGTGAAAATACTATGTTGTGATGCACCCTCAGTCCCCATAGTCCTTTCTCTGGGTGCAGGTGACTCTCTCCATCATAAGTCTATTGGAATTGTCTTGAATTACTTCATTATTGAAAAGAGCCAAGTTCATCAGAATTGATCATTGTATAACCTTTTTGCTGTATATAATGTTCACTTGGTTCTGCTCATTTCACTTAACATCAGTTCATCTAAGTCTCTCCAGGTCTCTCTGAAATCATCTTGCTATTTGTTTCTTACAGAACAATAATATTCCGTAATATTCTTATACCATAACTTATTCAGCCATTCCCCAACTAATGGTTACCTACTCGGTTTCCAGTTCCTTGCCACTACAAAATGGTCTGCTATAAACAGTTTTGCACATGTGGGTCCTTTTCCCTTTGTTATGATCTCTTTGGAATATAGGCCCAGTAGAGACACTTAGTTTTAATTTTCTATAATTCATTTTCTTTCTCTTGGTAAATTCTCCTTGAGATTTGAACTAATTATTGGGCTCATATTTGGAGATTGAATTGCTTTCAAACCTTAGTTTTTATGATGGTAATTGCTCTTTAAACACTCACTGTGCCGTTTGGACATGCCCCATCCTTCATGTTAATGCCTATGACTTTAATGGCTTCTGGTGGGACGGATGACAGATTGCATTTCTGTTGTTGGAAAACCAGTTAGCTAAGTCTGGAAACACCCAACACCAGATTAGATATTAGGGGTTAAAAATTGTCCTGATAGCAAAATGCAGTTACCATTTATTCTTTCCTTTTCTAAATTTCCCCATTGCTTTTGAAGGTGTACTCAACCTCTCATTCATTCTTGTCCTCAGCCTGGGTGTCATCCTTGACATCTCTATTAACCTTCAAGTGTTTAATTCATAATCCTTTCTCTTTACTCACACAGCCAGCACTGAATATAGATTTTTATCATCTCTTGGATAGACTGTTGTCTAAACATGGTTTCCTTGTCCTATTAAATCTGGCTTCCAAACATCTGTCCTAGTTATTACCCTGTTCAGTGAGCTCCAGGGGTTCCCCACTACATCCAGGATCAAATACAAAGTCCTTTATCATTTAAAGCCTCTCACAAATTGAACTCTTCCTACCTTTCTTCACTCACTCTGCCATATTGGTCAACTTGCTTTCAATTTCGAACTTCCTGCCCCCAACTATCTTCTATTCCTGGAATTTTCTGTGCCTCCACCTTAATCTCTTAGTTTCTTTGGCTTTCTTCAAGACTCATTTAAATACCATCTTCTGTAGGAGGAAGGCCTTTCCCAATGCCCCACCTGCTAGAATCTTCCTCCCTAAGGCTGTCTTGTATCTTAAGTGTCCCCTAAGCAGTTACTTGTTGTTTTCCCTGCAAGTGAGTTCTTTGAAAGCAGAGGCTGGTTTTTGCCTTTCTTTGTATGACCAGGGATTAGCCCAGGTCCTGGAACATGGTGTGCACTTAATAATTCAGTGTTGATTGATCACTAAGTCATAGGAACTCATTTGTATCAATAAAGAGAAGAGAGTGATAAAAATCGAAGATCCTTGAAACAATGAATTATTTTGAATAAAAGAATAAAAGTATTGGAAGTTTTTCAAGATAGTTTCTCATTGACACAATCAATCAAAATTTACCTTTTGTACCTGGAAAGGAAGAAAACTCTTTGTCATTTGAAGTAGTAGAGATTTTAGGCATCTACATGTAGTCCTGTAGCAGCTTCAGATGCTCTGTACATACATAGATTGGCTTCTCTCTTGAATACTTTTCAGTAATAAAGAATCTCTGATTCTGCCCCAAAGCAGAAGTGTCTTTGGGAACATTTGAATTTGATTTATTTCTGACTCTACCCCAATTTTCTTGTAAGCAACTGAAGCTGCTAAGGCAGAAATCATAGAAAGATTTTATCTTACCTACCAAAAACTTTTTAAAAGACTCTAGAAAACTTTCCCCTTTGGTGGGTTTTACATTTTTCAGAAATCTATGCATTTGTTCTAGACTTACATTGCTACCTGGAAGTTAAAACCCTTCACATGGGGAAAAAAAACTTAAAAGAGCTGACTTGTCTGCTGAGACTTTCTCTCTAAGATCTACTTAGTAGCTTCAGAATCACAGCATTGCCCAGGGTTAGACATTAAGCTCTCTCATACTGTGCACTGGGGTCTCCATTAGTCAAAAAGTGTGTTTCTTTTGTTCTCAGATGGAATTAGGTACTTCTGAGTTATCCTGCCATACCCTTCTGCTTTTCCAGATTTGTGTTATTGCAGTGCTCAGCTTGAACCAGGAATTAATTTCTTGTCTTAATCCCCCCCAAAAAATTATTAAGTGCTTATTATGTGCCAGACCCTCTGCTAAGATCTGGGTAAACAGAAATAACAGTTAAGCTTTTATCCTACAGTATTCACTACTGAGCCTTTTGAGATTCGATAAGTATAAATAAAGCATATTTTTCTTTGTCTTACCTTCTATTTAGAGAGACAGTGTTCTCACATAAGTGTGTGCAAGATACATACAAAGCATCTACCAGGTAACTTTGGGATAGGAAGGAATTGCATTTAGAGAGACCAGTGAAAGGCAAAGTATTGAAAGAAACCAGGGATTCCAAGAGGCAGAGATGAAGAGGAAGAGCATTCAGGGAATGGGGTGAGGATATGTGAGAGGAAAGCCCAGAAACAGGAGCTGGGAAGTCTTGTTCAGGAAAGAACAAGTCATCCAGTGAAGGAGGAAAGAAGGCCTTTCAGTGGTAGACAGAGTTGTTTATATTTGGGCCTAGAGGTGCTTGTAATAGGAAGACTTTGGAATGTTATTGGGGAAAGTGATAGGGCCAGATCTGAGGTAAATCACTTTAGTGGTTTTGTGGAAGATGGATTGGAGTAGGGAAAGATGAGTAAGAAATGGAAGGCTTTTGCAATAGTCCAGGTAAGAAATGGGGTGATGGCTGTATGAATGGTAAGGAGAGATCATATGCAAGATATTGTAGATAGAGAAAATACAGGATTTGACTACTGATTGGATGTGCAGGATGTATAAGAGTGAGGAGTCAGAAACAATGCTTAAGTTTAAATCTGCGTTGCTAAGAGGATGGTGGGACCTTTGACTTTGAAAATTTAAAAGAAGAGTTGGTTGGGGGAGAGATAATGAGTTCTGATTTGGACATGTTGAATTCAGGGTGACTATCAATATCCATTTTGAAATGAGTAATAATAGGTAGTTGAATAATGTAGGTTTGTGGCTCAGGAGAGCTTCTTGGGCTGAATGTAGAGATCTGACGGACATTTTTATAGACAACATGGAAACTATAAAAACTAATGAGATCGCCAAGTGAGAAAATGTACAGAAAGAAGACACCCCAGAACAGAATCTTGAGATACTTTCATATTTAGAGGAAAATGCTTTGCTATGATTATTCCACAAAAAAGACTGAAGAGTTGGGTCAGATAAATAGGAGAATCAGGAGCTCGGTTTAATGAGCATACATCAAGGAATGGTCCAGGAAGTATTCCATTGTTCTACTGCTACTTTATCACTGCTTCCAGGTTGGCTCAAGAAATTATTGTCACTACCTCAATCATTGCTTTCCCAAGGAAGATTTTACTGCAGTGAAATAGAGCCAGTGCTTGAGGTATTTAATAAAATCTGAGGGATAAGGGGGGGGGGGGGGGGGGGATGGAGGAGGATAGAAGACAAAGGAAAAAATTTGTTCTTTTCAAAATTTCCTATTTATTGAGCTTATATTTAGAAAATAAGTTGCTTCTGAGGTCCCACTTCACACCCATCAGATTAACTAAAATGACAGAAAAGGAAAATGACAAATGCTAGAGGGGATATGGGAAAATAGGGACACTAATGCAATCTTGGTGGAGTTGTAAGCTAGTCCATCCATTCTGGAAAGCACTTTGTAAATATGCCCAAAGGTCTGATCCAGCAATATCCCTATTAGGTCTGTACCTCAAGACGAGCAAAGAAAAAGGACTCATATGTACAAAAGTATTGATAGCAACCCTTTTTGTGATGGCAAAGAATTGGAAACTGAGGGGATGGATAACTATCATAATGATGCTAAACTGTGAAAAACTTTTTCTGATCGATACAGTGATCCAGGACAAAGCTTGTATAATGCTGATGGACTCTGCAGATTGAAAGAAATTTTTTCCTCCTTTTTTGCCTGCAACTTGGCAAATACAAAAATATGTTTTGTGTGACTTCATCTGTACCATAGTATTTCTTGCCTTTTCAATGGATAGGATAGGAACAAGTGGGAGGGAGAAAGTTTGGAATTAAATTTGGAATTCAAATTAAAGTGAGTTTTTTCCTTTAACTTTTTGTGATTAAAACTTCAGTTATGATAAGTAGTTAGGTTCTCTTTTTAAGACTTGTTAGAATGCCCAGAAAAAGAACTCTGGGAGATGACTAAAAACCATTACATTGAATTCCCAATCCCTATATTTATGCACACCTGCATTTTTGATTTCCTTCACAAGCTAATTGTACAATATTTCAGAGTCTGATTCTTTTTCTACAGCAAAATAACGTTTTGGTCGGGTATACTTATTGTGTATCTAATTTATATTTTAATATATTTAACATCTACTGGTCATCCTGCCATCTAGGGGAGGGGGTGGGGGGGGTAAGAGGTGAAAAATTGGAACAAGAGGTTTGGCAATTGTTAATGCTGTAAAATTACCCATGTATATATCATGTAAATAAAAGGCTATTAAATAAAAAAAAAAAAAAAGACTTGTTAGAAAGTGTGCATATACAGGTATATGACTTCCAATATAATGTGTGAGGGCAGTATATTTGCCAGAATAACATTTAAATTTTAGTCTCCCATTTGTTCACTGGCAAGATTTACCCATTTAATGCTTAAAATGATTGTTGAGAAGACTTACCTATTGGAAATGATATTCCTTTTGGTGTTGTCTTTATATTCTATTTCAATTATCTAATAGTTATTTCTTCTAAGAGATAACCCAGTAGTGGACTCCTGTTAGGCAAGGAAATTACGTATTTGTATTTTTCTTTCTCCACTCCTAACTGTTCTACTCTAGTACCTCAGCAGCTTTCTGTTTTCCTGTGTATAAAATGGAGGTGATAATGCTTATATTAAACAACCTTATAAAGTGATTATCAGGAATGTCATATATTCTAGGACTTTTATATTTCTAGTTCTCCTTTCAGTTTAATTTAAGAGAACCAGCATACTTGTAACATTTGTAGATGTCTTTAGATTTATTTAATGTGAATTTGATCAACGGATAAATGTTGTTGTTATTTGCCCTTTGTTCTTGAAGACGACCATGATATCATGTGATTCCATGACATGCAAGTGAGTTAGATTTAAATGAGGTAGAGCTATAGAAGGTCATCAGCCTCACTTTCTCCTCCAGAGCCATCTGGGTCCAGTGGCCAGATAGAGATCAAATTGACTGGAGGTGGCCCTGGATGCAGTGAAAGACTTTAGCTCTTTTTAAACTGAAGTCTTCAACAGATCTCGGTGTAATAGAAGCAACATCCATTCAATGTTTGAATCAAGGTTAGAATTGAGACACAAAGAATGGCCTCTTTTACCTAGTCAAAAAAAAAAAAACAAACAAACTGTGTAGATGGGCAAGCAGTCATTTAGACTTGTCTAAGCAGAGTTTTCCTTTCAGCAGTTGTATAGTATTTGTATTATTAGTGGCTGGTTAGCTTCATTGGCTGGAGCATGGTACTGATGACCCAAAGTGGCAGCTTAAACCTCCTATTTAAAGAGCTCCAATTGTGTGTCCATTGCTGTGCTAGACGCTATGGATGAAAAGACATAAAAAGAGCCTTAGAACCAGAGGGAGCTAGCAGTATTATAGAGCCATGGAACTCCCATGAATGAAACAGAACCATGCAGAATATTAGCTGTCAAGTGCTATATTATGTAGTTTTATTATTTTTGGGAAAGAGCAAAATTAGTGTTAATTGACTTGCCCAGGATTACACAGCTAGTAAGTGACTAAGGCAGGATTAGAACTCAAGTCCTTCTGATTCCAGGGCCAGCCTTCTGGAGCTGTGGTTCTCCAAATATGTACTGTAGTACACTGATGTGCATGTTAAGACATTTATTGAAGATCTGCTGTGTCCCAGGCAGTGTGCTAAATGCCATGGATTCAAAGGGGAGACAACATGAACAAAACAAAACGAAAATACAGGATAAATTGCAGGTTATCTCAGAGAAAAGATATCTGCATTTAGCATGAAGGGGAAACAGAAAGGATTCATGCAGAAAGTGAATATGAGCTAACTTGAAGAAAGCTGGGAGGAGGAGGAGGAGGAGGAGGAGGAGGAGGAGGAGGAGGAGGAGGAGGAGGAGGAGGAGGAGGAAGAGAAGGGAGAAGGCAATCCAGCCATGGAAAATAACCAAAGGTCCAGAGTTCAGAGATACCATCTTGTATAAGGAATAATGCTGTACTGAAAGTATAAAACTGGAAAGCTGCCAGAAGAGAAAAGGTTAGGAAGGGCTTTCAGAATCAAACCAAGGAGTCTACATTTGATCCTGAAGTTAATAAGGGATCACTGAAGTTATTGAATGGACAGGGCTAGACAGATTAATTATTCTATCACCATACGGCCACCATACCGTAATGGGCCATTTCTGAATTCAGGGAAGAGAAATGAAGCATGCTGAGGAACAAACCTAGTTATTTAATGATATTAAACCAAAGGCCACTCCATAGTCTATGAAATAGCCTCCCAAGTCCCTTTGGGGATTTGGGATATATGCCACATTACATATGAGGTACATTCACAAGATGGCCATTTTCTTCAAGATTGTAGTTTTTGAACAATTCTTGAATATTGGTATTAATGCCATTTTTACACTTTGGAATAAACAAAGGGATAATGTTAATCTATTTTATCATTTTAGAATAAGTAAATCTTAGGCTCCTTTTGAATATACCATTCCAAGGATAAGCCAAGAGACAGAGAGAAAAAAGGAAAGAAAAGCTAGATCTGGAGTTGGGAAGACCTGATTCAAATACATCCTGAAATGCTTACTAGCTGTATGGCCCTGAACAAGTCACTTAACTCAGTTTGTCTTAACACCCTGGAGAAGGAAATGGCAAACCACCTGAGTAACTTTGCCCAGAAAATCTCAGACAATATGGTCCACAAGACCACAAAGAGTCTGACATGACTGAACAACAAAACATACTGACCTCACTGTTGACCTGCACTACTGGCCACACAAGGAAGTAGTCATACCCTTTACTCACTGCTGCATGTTAGCCCTTTTATTTTTCTTTGATTGATTCACTCTTGTTTGCTCCACACTGGCTGTCCCAAACTATTTTTCTCATTAAACACAATGTCACGTCTTTCCACTTCCTCTTAGACAGTCTTACATAGTTTCCTGAGAAATTAAAAGTACTTGTGAATCGTGTTTCTCTTTGTTCTGCCAACTCATTTTTTTTTTTTTTATAACTTTAAAAGATATATGCATGGGTAATTATTCAGCATTGACAATTGCAAAACCTTTTGTTCCAATTTTTCCCCTTCTTCCCTCCCCCCTCCCCCAGATGGCAGGTTGACCAATACATGTTAAATGTTAAAGTATATGTTAAATACAATATATGTATACATGTCTAAACAGTTATTTTGTTGTGCAAAAAGAATCGGACTTTGAAATAGTGTACAGTTAGCCTGTGAAGGAAATAAAAAATGCAGGCAGACAAAAATAAGAGGGATTGGGAATTCTATGTAGTGGTTCATAGTCATCTCCCAGAGTTCTTTCACTGGGTGTAGTTGGTTCAATTCATTACTGCTCTATTGGAACTGATTTGGTTCATCTCGTTGTTGAAGAGGGCCACGTCCATCAGAATTGATCATCATATAGTATTGTTGTTGAAGTGTATAATGATCTCCTGGTCCTGCTCATTTTCATTCAGCATCAGTTTGTGTAACTCTCTCCAGGCCTTTCTGAAGTCATCCTGTTGGTAATTTCTTACAGAACAATAATATTCAATAATATTCATATACCGCAATTTATTCAGCCTTTCTCCAGTTGATGGGCATCCACTCAGTTTCCAGTTTCTGGCCACTACAAAGAGACCTGCCACAAACATTTTTGCACATGTGGGTCCCTTTTCCTCCTTTAAGATCTCTTTGGGATATAAGCCCAGTAGTAACACTGCTGGATCAAAGGGATTGCACAATTAGATAACTTTTTGAGCATAGTTCCAAATTGTTCTCCAGAATGGCTACATTTGTTCACAATTCCACCAACAATGTATCAGTGTCCCAGTTTTCCCACATCCCCTCCAACATTCCGCATTATCTTTCCCTGTCATTCTAGCCAATCTAACAAGTGTGTAGTGATATCTCAGAGAACAACTCTTTTTTTTTTTTTCTTTTAACAATCGCCAGTTGTCTTATCTTCTGCTCCAATCTCTCACAAAAATGATAACCTTCTCTTTGATAAAGCCAATTCCTTATCTTAAACCCATCTTCTTTAAAAATTATTTCCTCTCTTTTGTCTCTTTTTATTCCTTGATTCCTTCCTGCTCAGGTCTTCTTCATGCTTAAGAAATACTTCCATTCAACTATTCTTCATCTTTTGACATTGTCAGCTGTCATCTCTACTTGCATACCTTAGGATTCTGTGGCCTTTTTTCCCTACTTGTCTAGTTATTTCTCAGTCTGCTCTGCTGGATTTTCATTCTCCTTATAGTGGTCATCCCTGTTCTGAGCCCTCTTTGAAATTCTCCATATTCTCCCATGTGTTCTATTATCATTTGATTGCAAATGTGTCATAGTCTCTTGATCCAGCCTTTATTTCTTGCCTGAAGTCTAGTCCTGCACTACTGATTGCCTGCTGGACACCACCATTTAGATTGGCTTGTGGACACATCACATTTAACACATCCAAAACAGAACTTGTTTTCCATCCAAAATTTGTCCTTCAATTCCATTTTTTTTCCTGTTGAGAAAACTACCGTTCTCCCAGTGACCCAAGTTTGCAGCCTGTTACTTCTCCTTTCCCTTACCCCCAGGATTTAATCCGTTGCTAAGTCTTGTTGATCCTTCACATCCCTTATCTTTCTTCTCTCTGCTTATCTAGCCTTTTACTGTAGGACCTTTTCACCTTTCATGTAGATAGTTTCAGCAGCCTTCTAATTGATCTCCTTGTTTCCAGTCTCCTTTGTCAACATATTCTCCAGGCAGCTACCAAATTGATACTCCTAAAACATAGAATCTTGACATCTCACTGCACTATTGAAAAATCTGTAGTGACTGCCTGTTAGTTCTTGGTTAAAATACAAAAATCTTTGCCCTTAAAGTCAGGGACATTTCATTTTTGTCTTTGTATCTAAATGTTTCATATGTACTACATGCTTAGAAACGTTTGTTTTCGAATTGAGAAAGATTGAACTTATAAAATACTGAGAATATTAACAAAAATTTTGTGTGAATGTAATACTAGCTATTTATGTAAATTGTTTGCCTGACCAATTATAAATAAATTGTATTTAGTTATTTCTAAATCTGGATTTTTGCTAATACTCTCAGTATTTTGTATCTTATGACACTTTTCTCTCTTTATGTACAGTATCACGATAATTTATCTAATGTAAGCCTTTTAAATGAAGTTGTCTTATTTAGTTTTGTGACCTAATATCATCTAATATACATTCAGTAAATGCTAGTTGAATTAAATGTTCATACAGTCTGGATACCTTTTTAATGCAGTATAGTTTTTGGTCACAATTTAAAAAAAAAAAAACTTAAGAGAAAACATTGTTCAGAAAGCTTTTTTACTTGATTCTACATTCAGAGGGGTAGCATGGAGTGTTGGAAAGAGAATGAAACTTGATTTCTGAGATACTTGAGCTTGGGCGAGTCTTCTGCAGTCCCTGCAGCCCTGTCACCTGACCTGCTGATATAACTGAAGGATCCTTGCACTTTGCCACCCTTTTCCTATACTTCCTACTGTTGCTCCTTTAAACCTTCAAGGTTGTTTACCTTGCTGCTAAACTTCCTTTTAGAGTTCTTTCTTCCCAAATAGAATGTAAGCTTAACAACCAGAAGTATCTTTATTTTTCTGTTTTTAAGCTCAGCACATGTCAATAGGTGCTTGACACATAGTAAATGTTAATATATGCTTTTTCATTGATCCATTTATTCTGCAAAATAAAGATAGCACTTGTGATCTCTGCCTCAGGATTTTGTTAAGTGAGGTGCTTCATAATTCTTAAAGGACTTAGGCATGTGTCAATTGCTGTTATTCATGAAGCAATTTGCTTGAAATTATCATAGTATTGATAGCTGATCCTTTTAAAACAACAAAGCACATCATATTAATTCTCCTATTATCCTTTGAGATAGATCTCCATTTTATAGTAGAGGAAAGTTGATCTGAGATTGAGTAAAGCCTTGTCAATTACTTGATGGAGATGTTTTAAGAGGGTGTTTTAAATCAGATCCAGATTAACCTTAAGCACTGAGATAACTTCCAACTCTTGATTTTTCTAATTCAGGAATCATTTGCAAATTGTTTTTCATCTTGAAGAAAATTTTCACTTATTTTTGTATCCTATGGTGAAAAATGAACATTTTCATTGTTTTCTTTCCAAGTACATCTTTAAAAGGAGTCTTTTACAATGACCAGATCAAATGCTTGATTTGGAAATTTAGTAATATGGAACAGCTTTTATTAGAGAACCAGATCATAGTGGAAAGAACTTGAAAACTCTGAGTTCAGATTCTGCTCCAATCATGGTCTTACTTTCATTATCTGAAAATAGAGATAATAATACTGTAAAGAACTTGATTTGCAAACTAAAAAATGCCATAGAAATGGGTGTTCATATTACTCATTCAGAATTTTTCTGAAAAAGACACATCTGGCTTTATTAGATCAAATTGAATGATTAGATGCTTGAGTTGAGGATAATTCAGAAAAGGGAAGAACTGAAAACTGAAGGTAAAAAGGAATTTCATGGCTATAATGCCCTCAAAGACAGCACTGGATTTCAATTTAAAACACCAGGATTCAGATTCTGGCTCTAAAGCTTATACTTAGCTAGTTTTATGACCTTTCTGGACCACAATCCATGCATATCACAAAATTATAGAATTTTGAGAGTTGGAAATGACCTTAATGGCCAGTGTAGTTATGACTACTACCTGGCTAGTGGTTGATCTTTCTATGCCTGAAGACATCTAAGGAGGAGGCAACCCATTTCACTTTGGGAGAGCTCTGTTTCCCTGACATCATAGACAAAATTGCCTTTTTGTCCTTTTAATTGTGTTCCTGGTTCTTCCTCCTAGGGTCAATAGAACAAGTCAGATTATTTCTCGGTTTGTTACACTGCTATTCCCTCTATACCCTCTCCCCTAGTCTGCTTTTCTATAATCTTAACTAGCCCAATTATTTTGACAATGTCATCATCTCAAAGCCACTCACCATCCACTATCCTGGTTCCCCTCTTCTGAATAAACAATCTGTAGCTTATCAATATCTTTCTCAAACCTTGGTACCCATAACAGAACAAAATACTCCAAATGCAATCTAAGGAGGGCATAATACAGTGGAGCTAAAACTATTACACCTTTCTGTTCCTGAAAACTAAACTCTTAATTTACCCCAAGATTGCATTAGTTTTTTTCACTGACACAACACTGCTGACTCATCTTAAGCTTTCAGTCCTCTAAAACCCCCAGATCCTTTTCAGAATAATTGTTCTCCGACATGGCTTCCATTTTATACTTGTGAAGTTGCTTTTTTGTACCACCGTGCAGTGTATTACATTTAATTCATATTGAATTTCATCTTACTAGATTTAGCTCAGTGCTCTAGACCAGTGGTTCACAAAGTATGATCCAGAGAATCCTGGGGGTTTCTGAAACCCTTTCAGAGGATTTATATATTCAAAATTCATTTTTATTTCTAATATAGTAAATATCTATAAATATAATCTACATAAATCAAAACTATTTATCCAAAGTTACTAAGAACAAAAGTTTGAGAACCACTGTTCTAGACCAGGGATCAGCAAACTATTAATCACCTGTTTTTGTACAGCATTCAAGATAAGAATGTTTTTTACATTTTAAAAATATACTAAAACTTAATTTACAGACATAAAAATCATTCTCATTTTATGGCTCTGCCATACAAAAACATGTGCTGGGTTGAATTTTATCTGCCAGGCCATAGTTTGCCAAACGCTGCTCTTCGCTGTCCAACTCTTTTGGATCTTGATTCTGTAAGCTTTCCAGTGTGTTGGCTATCCCTCCCATCTTTGTGTCTATGCAAATTTGACAAGCATACCAACTTTACTTTTATATACGTCATTGAAAAAAATGTTAGACAGCACAGGACCAAGCACAGATCCCCTGGGTACTATACTAGAGACCTTTAGCACATTAACATTAAATCCTCAATAGCAGTTCTTTGAATTCAATTCTAAATCATTCTGATTGTATCATTGTATAATCTATTATATCTCTTCATCATCTACACACACACACACACACACAATTTGAGTTGCTCTAAGAAAAGCTTTGCTAAGTAAAATAGGATAGCAGTATGAATTAGAATTCCAACATGTTGTTTAAAAGAAGGCACATATGAAACAGAAAGATGTCCAGAGTTAAAAAAAGAAGCCAGAGCAAAATCCTTTATACATCAGCTGAAGTAGAAATGACTGCAATAGCAATCATGATCTCAGATAAAGCAAGAGTGAAAATAGGCTTAATTAAAAGAGATAAACAAGGAAACTAAATTTTGCTGAAAAGTATCAGACAGAGTGAATTAATATCAATACTAAACATGTACCACATGGCATAACATCTAAATAAAGAAAAATTAAAATGAATTACAGGAAGAAATAGTGAAATTAAAACAATTGTGAGAAAGATATAGGCCAAGCATTTTTAATAATTAATCCTATGTACCAGGCACCATATTGAACACTTTACAAATATTTTTTCACAAGGAGTGATTAGTCCTCTCAGGTCTAGATAAATCTTATTTTGAAATACGCATAGATAGTTTTCAACATTCATCCCTGTAAAACCTTGTGTTCCAAATTTTTTCTACTTCCCTTCTTCTGACCACCCTTCCTTAGACAGCAAGTAATCTAATATGTTAAACATTCTCTTATACGTATCACCACAGTTAGGTCTAGATAAATCTTGATAAAAAATAAATACAAAAGAAATTTTAAAATTTAGAAAACTTTTTTAAAAAGTGAATTAATTGGGCATGCAACCCCCCCCCAAAAAAGTTAACAAATCAAAAAGCTATACACCAAGTTAGAAATGCTGAAAATCAAAAAAGAAATTGACAAAATTGTTTCAATTGAAAGAAAAAGATAGCTATAATTTTTCCTTAAAGCTATAATTTTTTTTCCTTAAAGAAAAAAATACACAATTAGCATATCTGATTTTTTTTTTTTTTTAAAGAAGAAATCTAAATCTAAAAGTGAAAAAAAGTGAATTCACATTGAGGGAAAAGAGAAACCATCGGAAATTATTTTGCCTGATGATATATTGATTAAATGGACAACAAAAGCATAACTAAATAGATGTCTCTTTCTTTAATATGTTTTATCTATCTAAAACCAAAAGGCAGTATTATCTGTGTGAGGGATAAATTTAGAGGACTTTTCAATAAGATCAAGGGTAAATAAGAATGTCATTATTCAGGATAGAGATAGAAGTGCTAGTTATGACAATAAGACAAGATAAAGAATAAGCATAGGCAAAAAAGAAAATTAAGTTTTCAGATAATATAGTTTACTTAACCTAATTAACCCAAAACAGTTAACTAATAAGCTAAATGATTACCTTCAGTAAAGTTGCAATATATAAAATCGTTTCTGTATATATTACCAACAATCTAGCAGAAAGAAAGTGGAAAATGCCACTTAAAATATTTTAAACTACAGGAAATAAAAAATCCAAGGGAATCTACTTGTCATAATACAGACATGAACTATAAGAATACAATTATAAAACATTTTTACAAAAATAAAAAGAACTAAATAATGGAGAAATATTAATTCCTCATGAGTGGAACAAGCTAATTTAATAATATTTTACAAGACTGCTTAAATTAATTTACTTCAGTGCCATACCAGTGAAACTATCAAAAGGATTTCTTTATAGAACTAGAGAAACTGGTAATAAAATCCATCTGAAGGAATAAAAGACCAAAACTCTCAATTATGATAAAAGTGGGAAGGAAGGAGGGCCTAGAAACTAGATTTCACACCATAGTAATAAAGCCATAATTGGTGAAAATAAGATGGTACTACTAGATAAGAAAAAGAGAAGTTGATCAGTGGAACAGATTAGATGTACAATATACAGAAGCAAACAAGCATAGTAGTCTAGAATTTCATAAACCCAGAGACTCGGGTCTTAGATCGAGAATTCATTATTTGACAACAGCTGTTAAGAAAATTGGAAGGCAGTCTGGTAGAAACTAAATACAGGTGAACATCTTACAACACCAAGGTATGATTTAAATGGGTGCATGACTTAGAAATAGTGATATACAATACCTATCAGTTCTGTGGGAAGTTAATGATCAAACTATGAGATATAGGGGAACACAGAAGACAAAATGGGCAGTTTTTGATTAATTTACATAACCAAAACCATTGCATCTAAAGTTAGAAAAGAAGCAGGCAAATGGGAGTAGGGCGGGTAGGGGAGTCTTTGCAGCAAGTTCCTTTGATAAAAGTCTCATTTATAAAGATATATAGGATAGTTAACCAAAGTTGGGAAGAAAGAGCCATTTCCTAACTAATAAATGATCAAAGGATATGACCAGGCAATTTTAAAGGATTTCACTAGATCTTATGCCACACTACAATTTGATTTGTGATTTTAAATCACTAATAATTAGGAAAATGCAAATTAAAACAGCTTTACCTCATTTTATATTTTACCTCTTACTCCTCAGATCGGCATAGTTGACAAAAAGAGAAAGTGTCTGATGGAGGGGTATTGCAAAAACAGACACATTAATAATATACTATTAATAGAGTGGTTAACTGTTCTCCTTTGCCATTCTGAAAAGCAGTTTGGAATTATTCCCAAAAAGCTATTAAACTATATAAACTCTTAGATCCAGAGATCATTACCATTCCATAGAGACAAAGAGGGAAAGGACCTAAATGTACAAAAACATTTATTTATAGCAGCCCTTTTTTGTGGTGGCCAAGAACTGGACACAATGGCAATGCTCATCAACTGGAGAACGGCTAAGTGAGGGAATTGATTTCAGAGAAATTTGGGAGAACTTGAACTGATGCAAGATGAAGTGAGAAGAACTAGGAGAACAATTATAGAATAACAGTTTTGCAAAGACAAATAGCTTTGAAAATATCTAACCACAATTCCAGATAACTCCTGATGAAATGTTTACTTACCCATTTTCTGATGGAGACACACCTTTTGGATATGGCCATTGTGAGACTTAGTTTTGCTGGGCATGTTTGTAATAAGTTTGATGGAGTTTTGTTTTGTTTTGTTTTGTTTTGTTTTTTTAGTTCTCAATTGGCAGGGGAGGAGTGAGAGAAGAAAGGAAAATTTCCCTTTGGAAAAAATTAATTCAAAAGAAAATAAAAATCTGAAGGCTAACCAATGTTTAGATAAATCATATCTACAGTATTCCCCTCATCTACTAATTTAATAATCTTGCCAAAAAAGGAAATTATATTTGTGTGGTATGTTTTATTTTTGATGAAGTGATGCTAGAGTCTTATAATCACTATTTTCCCTAACTATAGATCCTCACCAACCATCTCTTTTATGATCTGCAGTGGAATTTTCCCATAAATTAACTATTCTGTAGTTTGCAGACTTTTTTTTCCTCTTTTTTTTAATTGCAACACTTAACCACTTTTTCTCCCTTGTATTACCTTTCCTGTTTTTCATGATTTTCTTCTGAATCGGAGAATATTTTTTCAAAGCTTTTCTGCTTCCCTTTGTTTTCTTTTGGCCTTTTAGAACTCTTCTGTTCATTTTTCAAAAAATTCTTCAATTTTTTTTGTTGTTGTTTTTTGTTTTTTTTTTCCTTTCCCCTTTTGTTTCTTTTTGGTGGGGTCAAGTGTATCCCTTGCTTTCCTCTCCCAGCTCCACCCTTCAATAAAAAAGGAAAAGACAATGTTAGCCATGGGAGAAAATGTCTGTCTCTTCCTGCAACTTGAGTTCATCACCCATCATCACTGTGCGATCGTGGTTGATCATTTCATTATTCAGAGTTCCTAAGGTTTTTGAAATTTTATAAAGTGTTTTCCTTGGTTTTGTTCACTTGTCTCTGCATTAGGGCATGCAAGTCTCCCCAGATTTCTCTGAAGACTGAACCTTTCATTACTTTTTTTAATGGCACTTGATGTTGCATCACAATCATACTCCTTACTTTGTCCAACCTTTCCCAGTTAATTTCTGTTTCTTTAAATAAGCAATTTTCAAAAGAAAATGTAAACTATTAGCAAACATAAGAAAAACATTCCAAATCACCAGTAAGAAGAGAAATCAAATTTTAACAGCTCTGAGGCTTGACCTCACCCTCATTAGATTGTCAGAGATGGCAAAAGATAAAAAGCATTGGAAAGACTGACACACTGTTGGTAGAATTATGTATTGGCCAAATTTTTTTTGAGAACAGTTTTGGAATCATACCAAAAAATCGTTAAACTTTATATGTCATTTATATGCCTTTAACTTTCTGTATAATATTATGTGCCCTTTACTCTTATCACTACTGACATGCAAAAATATGAATGAATGAAGGCAAAACCAAGAGAGATAATTTATATCCTGATCACAGAGACATAAAAATGGAGTGACAGCAATATGCAAAGTTATTGTGGAGACCATATATACCTACATGTGTATATTACAGATGTTCAGTCACATCCTGATTTCATGACCCAATTTTGGACTATTCTTGGGAAAGATACTGGAGTAGTTTTCTATTTCCTTCTCCAATTCATTTTACAGTTGAGGTAACTGAGGTAAATAGAAGTGACTTGGCAGGGATTTGCAGAGGCAGGTAAGGGATCTGAGATAAGATTTGAATTCAGGTCTTCCTGACTCCGAGTTACTCTACCACCTAACTGACTATTATTAGAAAATTGTTGATTTTGTTAATAAAATTAATATAATTAGCAAATAATCAGTTATTTTGATCAACATGGCTAGCCAAACAAAAGAAATTCCTCCTTTTATTTTGAAAATAAGATTTAAAAATTGCAAAATACACAACAATCAAAAAGTAGGTCAAAACATTCAGTGAACATAATAGCTCTTCAGCTGGAGTCATGTTTCTCAGTGTGTAGCTATTCACCATACATAATGAACAAAAGAGAAGCAAAAGTGAACTGTCTGATTTTACCCCAGAAGAATGTTCCCACTATAAATTCATTCCTTTTTGTATATGGCCTCTGCTTTAATAGATGATCTTGTACCTTAATTTCCTATAAATGTTTGAAAATATTAGTCATGTTTTTGAATGGCTCTGGCTGGAGGATAGTAATATATTAGAAGACTGGAAAAGTAGATTCTTGCTAGATTTTGAAGGTCTTTAAATGCCAATAGTAGAGTGTATATTTTCTCCTAAAAGTAGGGTGAAAAGGGAATTTGAATAGGGAGAAGAGGGGAATGTGTCAGATCTGTTCTTTCAGAAAATCACTTGGCCATGTGAGAGGCCATGTAGCAGTTGTCGCTTGCTGTGAGATGCTGAACTAAGGAGGAGTAGCTGTGTGAGCGGAGAGGGCTGGACAGGGGCAACAGAGGTTGTCTGCATCGCATGTGGGGGTGGGGGAGGGTTGAAAAGTGTGAGGATGACATCGGTGTTGGGAACCGCGTTGACTGAAAGGATCATGATACCCTTAATAAATAGGGAAATTCCAAAAGAGAAAATAAGGTAATTTTCTTGATATGTTATAGTATATCCATGCTACTCACTCTATGCAGTTTATTTTGTTATATATGAAATTATTATTTTTATTGTTACATATGAAATTAATTAATATTACATGTTAAATGTGAAATTAAGAGTGGGGCTCTTACTTGTCACTGTCCTAGCGAACTGAACCAGTCCTTTAAAGTCCTTTAAAGAACCTCTATTTCAGTCTCAGGTGATCTGGAGAGCAAGGGATTAAGATTTGGAGAAGGGAATCATTTTCCCAATGGCACTTGTAGCTGCTACTTTGGGTGCCTGGTCAGGATTAAGTTGTAAGGATTCTGCACACCACAAAAGGGGGAATGTTGGGAATCTCACAGCAATGGGAAAGGCTGGAGGGAGTGGGGAGAGGGTGAGGCTGTAATTAGTGAAGAACATGTGTAATTGTGTTAAAGACTAGCCTCATAATTGGCTATTGAAGGCTATTGAAGATGGGGATATATCCCATTCTGAAATCACACTGCTTGGGCAGAGACCTTTGCTCAGAGCCAAGAGTGTGGCCAATACACAGTACTAGGGCCCAGAGCACTCAGGATTTTAAGTTGAACCTAAGTTAATTGAGATAAAATTGAGAAGTGTTTAACAAAATTAAAATGCATTTGAACACAGATAATGCTAATATGTGGTTTTCTAAATCATTATTTCCCTGCAGGGCTCTTCATGTATGATTTAGCTGCCCTGTTTCTATTTGAGTTTAACATCACTACTCTAGAGGATTGCAAAGTAGGTATGAAATTGAGGTATGGCAGATGAGTTATTGGGCGGCTGGTCAGCCTGTGTCCCAGGGGTGAAGCTCCACCATAGTGGAAGGTGGAGCGGGGTGAGGTAGGGAAGGGACAAATCAGCTTCTACCTCCAAGAGGAAGGAAGGAAGGAAGGAGAAAAGAAAGAGAAGAAAGAAAGAGAAAAGAAAAAAAAAGAAAAAGTATGTCTTAAGGACATTTTTCTGAAAGAGCCATTTGTTATTTAACAGCTATCCTGCATATCCATCTAAGTAAATACAAAGCTAAGAAGTAAACACAGATTAACTGGGGGCCAGGAAAAAGCTTGACTTTGGAGCTGACACTTGAGCAGAGCCCTGAAGATATACTGAGAGGTGGGGAAGGAGAGAGCTTGACATCTGCCAGTGCAAAGCCTTGATGAGAAATAGAATGAGTTTGGCTGAAGCACGGAGTGCCCTTTGTGGCAGTGAGTAGGATCAGGAAAGGGAAGGGATGGGAGAAAATTCTATTAAATTAGTCTGGAAAGAGAGCCTAGAATTAGTTTGCAAAGTACTTCACATGCCAAATAAAACCAGCCAACATACATATCTAGACATACAACATATAAATGTGTTTAGATGTGTGGTTATATATGTTACACATGTGTATTACATATTATAAGTTGCCTTACTGTTGCACATGTGCTGTATAAATGCACATATTTGCAACATGCATGTAAACACCATGTGTGTGTAAGGACACAGTTTATAAACATACATGTATACTAAATATAAATAAATGTATATTTGCTAATCCGATATAAATATAGACATGGATGCTTCTATATATGGATAATATGTTCAATACATATAAGCACATATCTTGCAATATATGATTGTGGGGAGAGTTGTATAACTTGTCAGTTATCCAGCCTTGTGGATCAAAAGACAAGGTAGACTGAGGTAGCTGGTAAATGTTGTAGGTGTGTTTATAGTTTTTTGTTTCTTTGATGAAATCATGCACAAATATAAGCAATTTGTGTTAAAATAGGTCCCTAATATATCACTTTCACAAAAAAAAAAAAGTGATTTACATTTTTAAAGGAAACATTATAGTAGAGTTGATTGTATTTCTTTGTAGTGGCAGGGTATTAGGAAATAAGTGTTTGGGCTGGTTTGTTTTTTAAATTACAGTAAAATATTATTTTCCCCAAGTTACACTTTTATTGATATTATAAGAAAGCATTAACTATCTTTCTAGTTGATTGCAAATTAAAGGGTACAACTCCTTTTAAAAAAATAAATTTATTTTCCCCAGTTACATGTAAAACATTTTTATTTTAGTTATACATGGACATTTTTTAAAAAAACATTTCCTTATGGATTCATAAGGAATTTTCAGGTTGGAAGGGAAAAATCAGAACAGAAGGGAAAAACCACAGGAGAAAAAACAAACAGAAGAAAAAGGAAGAAAACGTGAATATAACATGTGTTGACTTACATAGATTTCTCTGGATGTGGATGGTGTTTTCCATCCAAAATTTATTCGGATTGCCTTGGATCACTGAATCACTGAGAAAGAACCAAATTCATAATAGTTTATTCCCACACAATCTTGCTGTTGGCTGTGTGCAGTGTTTTCCTGGTTCTGCTTGCTTTGCTCAGCATCAGTTCATGTAAATCTTTCCAGGCCTTTCTAAAGTCATCCTGTTATCATTTTTATAGGATAATACTATTCCATTACTTTAACATACAATAACTTATTCAGTCATTCCCTAGTTGATCGGCATCTACTCATTTTTCAATTCTTTTCCACTACAAAAAGAACTGCTACAATTTTGCACATGTGGGTCCTTTTCCTTATATGATCTCTTTGGGATACAGATTCAGTACAAACACTGCTGCATAAAGAGTATGCACAACTTGATAGCCCTTTAGGCAGCATTCCAAATTGCTCTCCATAATTATTGAATCAGTTCACAACTCCAACAATGCATTATTGTCCCACTTTTCCCACGTGTCCTCCAGCATTTATCATTTTTTCCTGTCATCTTAGCCAATCAGAGAGGTGTGAGGTAACACCTCAGATTGTTTTAATTTGCATTTCTCTAATAGTGATTTAGAGCATTTTTTCATATGACTGTAGATAGTCATATGAATCTTAATTCATCTGAAAGTTGTTCACCCAAAGATCCCAGCTTTTGGGATAAGAACTTACTGTTTGATAAAAATTGCTGGGAAAATTGGAAACTAATATGGCAGAAACTAGGCATTGATCCATACTTAACGCCGTACACCAAGATAAGGTCAAAATGGGTTCATGACCTAGGCATAAAGAATGAAATTATTAATAAATTAGAGGAACACAGGATAGTTTACCTCTCAGACCTGTGGAAGGGGAAGGTCTTTATGACCAAAGCAGAACTAGAGATCATTACTGATCACAAAATAGAAAATTTCGATTATACCAAACTGAAAAGTTTTTGTACAAACAAAACTAATGCAGACAAGATTAGAAGGGAAGCAATAAATTGGGAAAATATTTTTACAGTCAAAGGTTCTGATAAAGGCCTCATTTCCAAAATATATAGAGAATTAACTGTAATTTATAAAAAATCAAGCCATTCTCCAATTGAAAAATGGTCAAAGGATATGAACAGACAATTCTCAGATGAAGAAATTGAAACTATTTCTAGTCATATGAAAAGATGCTCCAAGTCATTATTAATCAGAGAAATGCAAATTAAGACAACTCTAAGATACCACTACACACCTGTCAGATTGGCTAAGATGACAGGAAAAAATAATGATGATTGTTGGAGGGGATGCGGGAAAACTGGGACATTGATGCATTGTTGGTGGAGTTGTGAGCGAATCCAACCATTTTGGAGAGTAGTTTGGAACTATGCTCAAAAAGTTATCAAACTGTGCATACCCTTTGATCCAGCAGTGTTACTACTGGGATTATATCCCAAAGAGATTATAAAGAAGGGAAAGGGACCTGTATGTGCACGAATGTTTGTGGCAGCCCTTTTGTAGTGGCTAGAAACTGGAAACTGAATGGATGTCCATCAGTTGGAGAATGGCTGAATAAATTGTGGTATATGAAAATTATGGAATATTACTGTTCTGTAAGAAATGACCAACAGGATGATTTCAGAAAGGCCTGAGAGACTTACACAACTGATGCTGAGTGAAATGAGCAGGACCAGGAGATCATTATATCTTCAACAACAATACTAGATGATGACCAGTTCTGATGGATCAGGCCATCCTCAGCGAGATCAACCAAATCATTTCTAATGGAGCAGTAATGAACTGAACTAGCTATGCCCAGAAAAGAACTCTGGAGATGACTAAAAACCATTACATTGAATTCCCAATCCCTATATTTATGCACACATGCATTTTTGATTTCCTTCACAAGCTAATTGTACAATAATTCAGAGTCTGATTCTTTTTGTACAGCAAAATAATGTTTTGGTCATGTATACTTATTGTGTATCTAAGTTATATTTTAATATATTTAACATCTACTGGTCATCCTGCCATCTAGGGGAGGGGGTGGGGGGGGGTAAGAGGTGAAAAATTGGAACAAGAGGTTTGGCAATTGTTAATCCTGTAAAGTTACCCATGTATATATCCTGTAAATAAAAGGCTATTAAAAAAATAAATAAATAAATAAAAAATAAACTTGAGATTCCAGTGGAAACTCAAAAAAAAAAAAAAAGAAAGAAAGAAAGAAAGTTGTTCACATCCTTTGACCATTTATCAGTTGGGGAATAACTCATATTATAAATTTGACTCAGTTCTTTGTTTTAGAAATGAGGTCTTTATCAGAAACATTGGCTATAAAAATTGTTTCCCCAGCTTTCTGCGTCTCTTCTAATGTTGGTGGTGTTGATTTTGTTTGGGCAAAACCTTTTAATTTTAATGTAATCAAAGTTGTTTATTTTGCATTTCATTCTTCTTTGGCCATAAATTCGTTCCTTCTCCAAAGATCTGAGAGGTAAACTATTCCTTTTCTCCTAATTTGCACATAGTGTCACCTTTTATGTTTAAATTAGTATCTATTTTGACCTTATTTTGTTAAGGGATATGAGATGTAGGTCTATGCTAAGTTGTGACATGTTTTTTAAAAGTTTGAAATAAAGATTGTGAAAGGAAAGGAGATACAGAAAAAATGCATTTAAGTGTCTGCTATGTGCTAGGCACTGAATTTAGCATTTTACAGATAATTATCTTATGTTGGCCTCACATGAATCCAGTGGGAGGAAAGTGTTAATATCTTCATTTTAAAGCTGAGGAAACTGAGGAAGAAAGAGGCTTAAGTGACTTTCCCAGGGTCATACAGCTAGATAGTGTCTGAATCTGCATTTGTGATCAGGTCTTCCTTGGCACTCTGTATCTCCTATGCTACCCAGCTGAAGGACTTTGTTTTTTTTTTTTGGTTTTTTTTTTTTTATTTAATAGCCTTTTATTTACAGGATTTATACATGGGTAACTTTACAGCATTAACAATTGCCAAACCTCTTGTTCCAATTTTCACCTCTTACCCCCTCCCTAGATGGCAGGATGACAGTAGATGTTAAATATATTAAAATATAACTTAGATACACAATAAGTATACATGACAAAACATTATTTTGCTGTACAAAAGAATCAGACTCTGAATTATTGTACAATTAGCTTGTGAAGGAAATCAAAATGCATTGTGCATAAATATAGGGATTGGGAATTCAATGTAATGGTTTTTAGTCATCTCCCAGAGTTCTTTTTCTGGGCATAGCTAGTTCAGTTCATTACTGCTCCATTAGAAATGATTTGGTTGATCTCGTTGCTGAGGATGGCCTGATCCATCAGAACTGGTCATCATCTAGTATTGTTGTTGAAGTATATAATGATCTCCTGGTCCTGCTCATTTCACAGCTGAAGAACTTTGTGACAGAAGAGTTTGTATTTCAACCTAGATGCAATAGAGACCAATAGAGAAATAACACGGTTAGATTATACTTGAAGAAGATTGTTTGAAAGCAGTAATACCAACCTTTAGTTTTAACTATAAGTTATGTAAATAAAAATACCACCTACTCTTCCTTATGTCCCTTGAACACAGGTGACTTAAATCTGTAGTAATGTGGGATGATAAACAGCAAGGAGCAGCAAAAGTTCTGTCTGCTACTGTGATTTTATAACTAGAGAGGTGACACCAGGTCACTGTTGGTGATATTCTTTCCAGAGTTAAAAGCTTCCTCCTTAATATTCCTTGTTACTATGACAACTCTTTAAGTTTTCTCTCTCTCTCTTTTTTTAAATTCTCTGTTCTTTCTCACTTTGGATTTTCTAAGTGCCTGTGATGCAGGGGTTCTTAAGCTGAGTCCATAGGCCCCTGAAATAATCTATTAATAGATTTCAGGTGTCCATGAACTTTAATGGAAAGAAATTACATCATTATTTCCACTAATCTCTAATTGAAATTAAGCATATTTAAAATTTTTTTAATGATTCTGAGGATCCCCATAGGCTTTCCTAGACTGCCAAAGGAAGACAGAACAAGGTGAAGAACTCTTACTTTCTTAGTTTACTTGAACAGAAAAATAGCCAGAATACATTTTGATGGCAAGAAGAAAACTTCTACTTATTTTACTAGCTATTAAAATTCTTTAAATCGGGTTGTCAGTAAAGTTATTAAATGCCTCCTCTGTGCCAGACCTTGTACTAAGTGCTAAGTTATAAAGGCAAAAGATAGTTCCTGTTCTCAAGGACCTCCCAGCCTAATGGGATAGACAAGAGGCCAACAACTATGTACAAGCAAGTTATATGTTGAAGAGGTTGGAAATAAATAGAAGAAAGGCATTATGATGAAGGAGAGGAGAGCATTTCATACATGGAGTGAAAATGACTAGTCTGGAAATAGCATGTCTTGTGAATTTTATATTTATATAATGCCTGAGGATTTTATATATATTTTAAATAATGATTGCTTTTTGTTTTTCCAAATACATGCAAAGATAGTTTTTAGCATTCACCCTTGGCATAACCTTGTGTTCCACATTTTTTACCCTCTCTCTCTCCCTCCCTCCCTTCTTCATCTAGACAGCAAGTAATCCAATATAGGTCAAACGTGCAATTCTTCTAAACATATTTCCACATCATGCTGTAAAAGAAAAATCAGATCTAAAAGAAAAAATAAATAAAATAGAGGAAAAAGCAAGGAAACAACAACAAAAAAAAGGGGGACAATACTATATTATGATCCACACTAAATCCCCATAATGCTATCTCTGAATGCAAAGGGCTCTCTCCATCATAAGTCTATTAGAATTGGCCTGAATCACCTTGCTGTTGAAAAGAATCACATCCATCACAGTTGATCATCACATACTCTTGTTCTTTTGGTTTTACTCACTTCACTTAGCATCAGTTCATGGAAGTCTCTCCAGGCTTTTCTGAAACCATGCTACTGATTGTTTCTTAAATATTCCAATATATTCATATACCAATAACTTATTCAGCCATTCTCCACCTGTTGGGCATCCAGTTTTTTGCCACTGCAAGAAGGGTTGCTACAAATATTTTTTGCACATGTGGATCCCTTTCCCTTTTTTATGATTTCTTTGGGATACAGGTCCAGTAGAAACATTGCAAGATCAAAGGATATGCACAGTTTGATGGCTCTTTGGGGACATTTTCAAATTGCTTCAGATGGTTGGATCAATTCACAACTCCACCAACAATATAGTAGTGCCCCAGTTTTCCCACATCTCCTCAAACATTTATCAATATCTTTTCCTGTCATATTAGCCAATCTGAGAGGTGTCAAGTGGTAACTCAGAGTTGTCTTAATTTACATTTTTTAATCAGTAGTGATTTAGAGCCTTTTTTTCATATGACTAGAAATGTCATTAATTTCTTCTGAAAATTGACTGGAGAATTTTATATATGGAGATAACAGGAAGTTACTGGCATTTATTTAATGTTGGTAGAGGGAGTTGTGGGGAAGGGCTGATATGGTCAGACTTTACTTTAGGAAAATCACTTTGACAGCTGAGTGGGAAAGGACTTATGAAGACCAATTCGCATGTTACTGTAATGGATGAGGCTTCACAGTGGTGGTAGTTTGAGAGGAGAGAAGGAGGTATATGGGAGAAATGTTATGAAGGTAAAAATAGGACCTGGCAACAGATTGGATATATGGAGTGTAAGCCTATATGACTGGGAAGATTGTGATCCTCAAAAGTTAAGAAGACGGAAGCATTTGAAGGAAAAGATAATAAGTTCAGTTTTAGACAAGTTGAACTTAAGATTTCTATAAAAAGTGCCCAGTTGGAGATGACCCATGGTAGCTGGCGTTGTGAAAGTGAGAGAGGTTAGGGCTGAGAGTCAACAGTAGAGAGATGACTATAAATCCATGGAACTTGAGCATGACTAAAAGATCAAGTGAAGTAGAACAGAAGAGTAGAGGGCCTGGAATGGGATCCTATGTATATGTCCTAAGAATGTCATAGACAGAAAGCCCTACGTTGATTAAAATTTTCACTTTTTCACATCAAAACAACTTTAAACAAAGTGGATGCCCATTGATTGGAAAATGAATGAGCAAACGTGGGCCAAAAATAAAATGAAATAGAATGCTACTATGTCATAAGAAACAGTGGGTATTAAAAATTTAGAGAAAAATGGGGAGTAAGTATGAGTTGGTGCAGAGGGAAATAAACAGAGCCAGAATATGCATAAGGATTCCAGAAATAAAATGACTAATGACAGTGACAATGTTGATCCCAGAGGATAGGCAATTGAATTCACTGCCATAAGTATTTGTCATGTGATTGCTGTGTACGAGGCAATGGGAAGACATTGTGGTTGAGAGAGATTTTGGAAGCAGAGTGATGCCCAACCTGTTCCACTCATTCACAACCAGTTTTCCTTAATTGTTGGGTATGAGGAATGTCAGGAAGTGAATATTGTATTAAAAAACCAAAATGAGACAAAAAACAAATGCATGAATAAAACCAAAAAATAAATAAAATGACCAGAGCTGTCCACAATCTGGTTCCCATTTATCTTTGTAGGCATTTCACTTTATTCCTTTTCCTTACACTCACTGAAATCAGCCCCTCCCTGCCTCTGCACAAGGGATCCTTCAAGTTTGGAGTGAGCTCTCCTTCCTCCTTGCTGTCTGATCTTGGGGATGGAGAAAAAGCTGAAAACCAGGAAAAAGGAAAAAGCTGAATGACGAAAGCTATCTTTACATGTATTTGGAAAAAATAAAATACTATAAAGTAGGAAGAAAAAAATAACAAAAAAATAAAATGATACCCCGCCCCTCTCCTCCAGCTTTCTTCAAAGTACTCTGAAGCCATTCTTGAATCTTCTTCCCTTAGCCCATCAAGTTTCCTTCCTTTCTTTTTTTCTTCCTTCTTTCTTCCTTCCCTTTCTCCACTACTGCTCTCATCAGGAACATTGCCTGGAGGGCCTTGTGCTGCTGGGGGCTCATCAAATTATTGTTAGATTTACTGGGAACACCTCAGGAGTTTTTGCAAATCAGAATCTGAGATCTAGAGGTCTTTCTTCCCCCCCTCCCTCTGCCTCCCCTGCCTTCCCCCCCAAGCAGACTTGGTATGGATTTCTGTACATGCTTTATTCCTAAAGTAGAATGAGAGTTCCTTGAAGTCATGGATTATTTTGTTTTTTATGTTTGTGCCCGTATTGTCTAGGTTGACAGTAGTGCTTAAAAACATGTTTGCTTTGGATTGAACTTGGGTTTCCATGTATGTACATTGCAAATCTTTATAACTCTATAGATTACAAATTGCTGGGGCCAAAAAATTTGATTCCCCCAAAATTGCTTCTGTAGATTGATCCTGGTAACTAACATTCAGTCTATGCTTAATCCAGCTGATCCTTAATAGTCAAACATAGTTTGTAGTTTTCAGGAAACCAGAGTTAACTTCATGCCACAATGAGGCATTGAAATATAACTTGGGGTATTTTAAATACTACCTAGTACACAGCCTGCAACAATTGGCCTTTTCTTTTATGTATGTATGTATCAGTTAGTTGATCATTAAGCACCTGGATTGTGCTAGGCCTTATGCTAAGTGACAGGGAAACAGAAAAATGGAACTGATCCAACCCTCAAGAAGTTTCCAATTGGTCTGGAGAGTCAACATATGCATATATATAGAAACACAGCACATTCAAGGAAATTTAGGTTATGGTTCTCTTAGCAGGTTGTTAGATTTTCTGTGCAAATGACATAGGTTTTTTTGGTATTCATTTTGAGTATAGGC
Organism: Sarcophilus harrisii; assembly: GCF_902635505.1. NCBI lineage: Eukaryota > Metazoa > Chordata > Mammalia > Dasyuromorphia > Dasyuridae > Sarcophilus > Sarcophilus harrisii. The sequence continues at coordinate 699,007,085 of NC_045426.1, read as the reverse complement.
CAAGCTTTAATATTAATTTAACAGAGAGGGGAAGATCAATTTCAGTGCATTTGTTTAGAATTGTGTTTAAAAAAAAGTTTTTTTAATTACTGCAAACCCACATTTGTTTGGCATTTTACATTGTTTGATGTCAATAGGCATTTATTAAGCATTTCTCTGTAACCAGGTTGGAAGGGATTCAAATTCCTGCTGAAGGAAATAATTTCCTTAGCTGGAATATTTGCCATAGGGCCAGGCTAAGTTGATTAGCGCATACAGATTCAACTAAATCAGTGTCTCTACCTACCCAGATAGTGGTTAATGGACATTTATCTACCTGACACCACCCCCTCAACAGTAATATCAGTAGATTGCTCTATAAATCAGCTCACCTTTTATACAGTTTCCTATATATTCCCTTCCTGGTCACTCTTCTCATATAGGTGTTATTTTCCTTCAGCTCTTAGCACAGTGCCTGATCCATTCATTTCTCTTATTATTTGCCTTTTTTCTGTCATTTCTTTATCATTCTTTTAAAAATTGCTAGCTTTTAAAATGTATAGCCACCTTCATTTCCACATACATTTTTCTCCCCTCCTGTATTCTAAGAAGTAAAGATTTATTTAAAAGAAAGAAAAAACAATAGTCACAGATATATAGACAATCATTTTTTATATAGGGTGATGTTCATTAAGTTGATAATAAAAAATTTAGGAAAAATGTTTCTCAGCAAAACTAGACAACACATCAGCCGAGATTGTGATATTCCAATCTAGTAGTCAAGTCTCTCACTGCTGCAGAGGGAGAAGTGTATTTTTCCATCAATTTTGTTTTATTTTTTAAAATTTTGTTTTTATATAGAGATGCAACCCATCACAAAGAATAAAAAATGAGGTTTTTCTCTTTTCTCTAGAAACAAGTTTGGTCATTATAATTATATCCCTTTGAAGGTAATAGTTCTATTTGTTTTGATTTTATCTTGTTCTTTCTGTGTATATTGTAGTAATTTTTATAAGTTGTTTTCCGGGAGTTCCTTGTTACTCTGCATCAGTTTCTTTGTTTTTTCATGCTTCCCTGAATTCTTGTTTATGTGAATTTCTATTATAGCATTTATACAGCACTTTTAAGATTTGTAAAGCATTTTAACAGCTATCTCAGTTTTTCTGTTATAATCATGCATGTTTTCTTGGTTCCTTGAGCATTTGTCTCTTCAGATAATGTTGAGCCTTTCGTTCTTGAGAACTTTGCATATCTCCTGGACTGACTTTTTGTGTAAATTTCATTTAAACACTAAGATTTGCTAATCCATAATCTAGGTGCATATTAGACTTAGAGGCGGTGAGATGAAGTGAATATGGAGCTAATTCACCCCAAGAAGATGAGAGTTCTTGTCCCTCCACCCACTCTGGACTCTTATGTGTGAATCTGAGTCAGTTACCCAACCTCTCCATGTTCGCTAGGAAGCCTTAAAGTTGCAGAGAAGATGTAGATCTGCTTTAATAGAAGTTCCTCTTTAGAAGGACCCCATATCCTTTATCTAGTCCCTCACCCTAGGGATGAGATTTTCATTAAGGCTAGTTCTGCTTTGGGCTAACCTCAGTATGGTTGAAGCTTCCTCTCCTTACAGTAGCACAGTTCAGGATCATCCTTGTCATCTACTTCCAGACTTCTCATCTCTTTCTTTTCTGTCCAGGTAGATTATAATATATATTTTGGTGACAGTCTGGCTTCTCGTACTTTTCTTCATTGATCTTCACCAAATGCTCTCCATCATTTTCCTTTCTTGCTCCTTGAATACATCATCATAGGATTATAGGATCACAACTTCAGAGCTAGACAGGACCCTAAATAGTCTCCAGTGACTACCCCTCATTTGATAGATTAAGAAACGGAGATCCAGAGAAATTTACATGGCTTAAGGTCACACTGTGTCTGAGGTAGTATTTGAACCCAGGTTTTTCTGTCTTCAAATCCTGTGCCTTATGTATTATACTAGATATACTTTAAAGCTTCTCATCTTAATGTACATTGATAATCCTAATTCCTCATCTTGGTTATAGTAATAATAATAGCTAACATTTATGTGCTTCACAGATATCTCATTTAATCCTAAGAACATTGGGAAATAGGTTCTGTTATCCCCATTTAACAGATGAAGAAATTTGAGGCAAACAGCCGCACAGCTAATGCATGTCTGAAACTGGATTTTGATTCAGATTTTCTGAACTCTAGGCCTGGACTTCTATCCATTGGGCCATGTAGCTGTTCCTATTTTTTTGAATAAGGCATTCCTTCTAGAGACAAATTCCATTTCTCACTTTCATTCTACCAATACTCATCAATATCTCTAAATTAAAATTTATCTGCTTGAATTAAGATTTGTTGCTTAGAGTTCATACCATTGTATATAGACCTGTAAGATTATTTTATTATATTAACTTCCTTAATTTGTGTCTCCTATGAACTTAAGAAGTCTTTTCAACTATTTTATTCTTTTTACTTTATAGCTATTGTCTAGTATCTAGCTTGGTGGAGATGATGTAGGCAGTTTTTTCTTTCTTCTTCCCATTAAATTTAAAGTCCTTCAAATTATGTTTTTAATATACTGGGCATAAGGCCTTGGGAGGTATGGTTAGGAATCCGTCATTATATATTTTAGGTGTGCTCCAGAAATCCAAATCCCATTCTTAAATATCCTCAATCTGCCATTCACTGGCCAGTTCTGCTTTTATCTTCTTCATTTCTTGCCTTTGAGGAGGTGGGGAAGAAGGGATAACATCAATATGTTAGTCAAGTTACAGTGTGGCTGACTGGCTGTGCAGACAAAATATGAGCTCAGAATGTTTTATCAAAAGTCAGGCACAAAATAATCCATGTGAACATTTGGGGTGCATTCCCTACATTTGAGCAACTTTAATTCTGCTTTACTCGTTGAGCACCAACACCTTCTCTGATGAGGGCTACCATGCTGCACAGCCCTATGCCAGTGTCTCTCATGTCATACAATCAGTTTTAAAGTTCTTAAGAGATATCTTAAGGGTGTCTTTGTATTGCATTTTCTGATCACCTTGTGAGCTCTTGCCCTTAGTGAGTTCTCCATAAAATGTCTTGTCTTTTTGGCAAGCATATGGTTGGCATTCAAACACTGTGGCCAGACCAATGGAGTTGTGCTCTGTACAGCAGAGTTGGAATGGTTGGCAGTGTAGTTTGAGACAGGACCTCAGTATCTGGTATCTTATCCTGCCAGATGATCTTCAGAATCTTTCTAAGACAATTTAAATGGAAGCCAATCAATTCCCCAGCATGGTGCTGGGACTGTCCAGGTTTCACAGGCACACAACAATGAGGTCAGCATAATGCCTCTGTAAACCTTGACTTTGATAGTCTAATACATCTCCTCCCACACTTTCCTTCGGAGCCTCCCAAACACTGAGCTAGCTCTGGAAATGTGTGTGTCAACCTCATTATTATTGTGGACATCCCTGGAAAGTATACTGCCAAAGTAAATGAACTTATCCACAACATTCGAAACTTCTCCATTTGCCGGAACTGATGGTTGCACAGATGGATGGTCAGTGGTGACTGATGGAGGACCTGGGTTTTCTTGGTGTTAATTGTTAGGCCAAAATTAGCACAAACAGCAGAGAATCGATTCATATTCTGTTCCATCTCTGCTTTGGGGGCTGCATTGCACAATGAGATGCAAACAAAAACTTATGCATCAGCGCTCCCTTATTCAGCTTGCACTGAGACGGAGCAGTCTCTTGGATGTAACGAGAATAAAAATGCCAGCTACTCACTACATACATCTCTGGATTTACCAGATGTCTGAACCCATGTCCTTGTTTTTCTACCTCCCTTTCTCTCTCAGCTCAGAGAGCTGGGTGATTTCATTAATACCTGGTAAGCTTCTTTTAGAGCTGACACACCCAGACTCTTTACTGGTCTCATATCTTGTCTTCCTAATTTTGTTTACTTTTTCTTACTTGCCTAGGTTCACTATCTTATGAGGCTTACTTTTTCTTTACAACTCAAGTCTTTTTTTCCTACAGAATCTTAAATTGAAAAGAACCTTAGCAGCTAGCACTTTGAAACAAAAACTTAAATCATAAATAAATTTTGGAGAAAAAAAATCACTACCCTACTGTAGCTGAGTGGCCTCTATTGAAAACCTTCAGTGAAGAGAATCTACTACTTCCCCAGGCACTGTATTCCACTTACAGCTGTAATTGCTATGATGTTTTTCTGCACTTCAAACCAAAATGACCCTCTTCTTGGTGGTTCTGGTGACAGACTGAACAAACGTAATTCCTTCCCCATGACAATTTTCAGTTACTTAAACACAGCTAATTGTGTTCCCTCTGAGTCTTCTCCAGGCCAAACTTTCTTAGTCTCTTCACCCTATCTTTATGTAATATAGTATGGACTCGGGGTCCTTTAACTCTGGATGTACTCCAAATTATCGGTGACCTCAGTATTTTACTTTTTCAATTACACATAGTTTTCAGCATTCATTTTTGTAAGATTTTGAGTTCAAATTTTATCTCCTTCATTTCCTTACCTCTTCCTTTCCCAGATAGCAAGCAATCTGATATAGGTTATACCCGTACAACATGTACATGTTGGAACATTTGTCATGTTATGAAAGAAAAATCAGAATAAGAAGAATAAGAAGAAACCATGAGAAAGAAAAAGAAAATAACAACAAAAAAAAAGATGAAAATAGTATATTTTGATCCACATTCAGTCTCCACAGTTTTGCCATTAGAAGCAGATGGAATTTTCCATCCCAACTCTATTTTAATTGCTTTGAATCACCACATTGCTGAGAGAGCTAAGCTGTCAAGTTGATCATCACATAATCTTGCTGTTATTGTGTACAATGTTCTCCTTATCCTGCTCATTTTACTCAGCTATCAATTCCTATAAGTCTTCCCAGGCTTTTCTTAAATCAGCCTGCTCATTATCTCTGATAAGTGATCTTCTCAAACTGTAGTACCCAAAAGTGTAAATACCCTGGCAAAGTATTGTGGAAACCTCATTATTAAAACCTCATTTATGATAAAATGGAATTGTGTTCCTAAAAAGCTCTTTGTAAAATCTTCAAAAAAAAAAAAAAAAAGCTTTCCTAACAAAAGAGAACAAAGTTAAAGAAAAAAATGTATTTTGTTTTCTGAGAGCTGGAATAAATTCTTATCTGATAACTAATAGCTGATGTAGGACTTAGCTTCTAGCTTTCATGTATATAAGGTCTTAGCTTTTCCCACTAAAGAGGTAGTAGGATCTACTCTGGGCATCTCCCTTTCACTTGAAAGGGAGACTCTTCTTTCTCTTTTAATTAGATTTAGTTAGATTCTCTGACCATAGATTCCTCAAGGAAATGATGGAGGGGGTGGAGGAGGAAGAATAGAATGGAATAGTTAGGATTGTTATCTCTGTAGATATTAACTCAAGTTATCTTGTGAAAGAGAGGTGTGTCAGACAATCTCATTTTACCATTCCTGACTACCATAGTTGTGATGTGTGTTGGTTCAGCCCCAAAATGATGTGGGTAATGTGATCACCAGATGATGGCAAGCATCAAAAGTTGGGGTCCAGCCATGAAGAATTCACAGTGGCCGTTCTCTTTGGCAAAGGATAGATTTATTTAGGAAAGAGATTACAGACAAAATGAAGGGATACAATAGACACTGTTAATGGTAAATGTGAAATAGATTGGAGGAGCATATGAGAGACCAGTTCCTCAGTGGAACTCAGGATTACCTAGGTAAAAGGAAACACCCCATGAGATTGGGCATGTTCTTAGCTAGCAGGCTAAATTCTGAAAGGGATTTAGCACCCTAAAAGAGTTAGTTAGCTGTTAGGGGGAGAAGTGGGGTAGAGAAGCATATTCAAGTTTGGAGAGATACTACGTAGCATAAAAAAGTAAGGAGAAAGACTCTACTAGGCAAAGAGGTATGGCAGACTAACCCAAAAGAAGGCAGCAGCTATGGGTGGCCCATAAGTAGATTTTATAGGGAAAATTTAACCTCAGGGACATGACTGGGATTTCTGACAAGGCGTGGCAAGGGGAGACTGCTCTACAGAGGGTGGGTCTCAGGGGTTTGACAACTTGGATTTCAGACTAGACCACCTCCCCAGAGGCTGGGGCTCTGAAGCTAAATTGATCTCAATCAGTGCCTTCTCCCTGCCTGCCTCAGGGATCATTTTAGTTTCTCTACACACCATTCGGGACCTCATTAGTTATTTGTATGTTTTTTTTTCCCATTTGATTTCAGTCTTCTTGAGATCCAGAACTATTTTAGGCCTTTTCTTTGTATGCTTAGCCCAGGATCTATTACATAATAAATGTAAAAATTGTATGTTTATTATAGATACTACTGTTATTCCTGTTTTACAGATGAGGAAACTGAGGTAGAGTTTAAATGACTTCCTCAGGTAACACAACTAGTTAGCTTTAAATATCAGTCTGGATTTTAGCTTGGTTTCCTGGTCCAGTGCTTTAGTCATTGTACCACCTATATAAACTTTAAATAAAATATTAAAAATACTTTCTGACAGATTGGAATACAGTTTCATATGGATTTTTAAAAATTAACATTTGATGAATTGTGAGACCAAGAATCAATATGTAATTGAAGTCTGCAGGAGTTGGGTGGAGAGACAGATAGACAATGCTTGTTTCTCTGTCTCAATATTCTTGTGCTTTGAGAGGCTATAACAATCAGTCATTTCAAATTATTTGGTAAGAAACTCTGGCTGACTAAAGCTTTTTTTCAAAAATTGACTTTTATGTTATTTTAGGTCAACTTTTGAGAATTATTGCAGAACAACAATATCGAGTTTAAAGTATTTCTGATTTTAGATAATGCTCTAGTTCATCCAATTTCATTTGGTTCCTTGTGTGAGAATGAGAGAGTGCAAATTACGAGATATAGATAAAACTCTCTACCTACCAGCAAATGTATGATGATTTAAAGAGAAGACAGTCTACACTGCTAAAATATTTTGGATGGCATTTTAGTTATACCGTCAAAGTTTGCTTACCTTTAGGTATAATTATAACTTCAAATAATGCAAATTTTAGTGTAGCAACCACTTAATGAAAATCTTTAGTCATTTAATCTAGAACTAGCGATGCTTCTGGCTGGAGATATGGGTTCTCACAGTCTGAACACCAGGTCAGTAGTCACATACTACACACATCATGGGCAGGGATGAAACAAACTCTGAAGTGAACCCATTTGAGAAGAGCTAATTCAGTGTTAGGTTCTCCTGTTCAAGGCTTTGATCCTTTTAGTTTTTAGTCTGGGACCTGAGGACCTTCCTTCAGATAGAAGTCCAAAAAATAATCTCTAAGGCCTTCCTACAAGCTTTATCCTCTGAAATTTGAGGGATGTCGATTATTTGTCTTCATTGCTACTTGAGTAATGAAATGGCTTTCTGAAGATGGTTATAGGAAGATGGTAGCAAGGAACATAAGACAGATTTTGTTAGGAATGGATTCAAAGTGAAGGAGCTGAAATTAAATACATGTTAGTTGTGGTACCCAGGATCTGCGTGATTAAGTTGGCGGGCTTGTTACTTTGTTCATCACTCACAGCTCTGTAAAGAGAGAATGAATTCTGTGAGGAGGGGGTGGAAAGTGCAGTCAATGGTCTTGTACCTCCCCTCAGGGGAGCAGCACATTGTATCCTTCTCTTCCTGTATGCTCCAATGGAACCTTCCTGATGAGCTCTTCCAAACACTGCCCTAAATTTGGTTTTCTTAGCAGTTAACAAGTGGAAGATTCCATACAATACAGAAATATTTTAAAAATGCATCTAAATGTGCACACATACACGTATGATTTGCACATCACTAAGATAGATGATAACTTTGTTATTCCTACAGATTCAGAGTAGAAAAAGTGAGATTTGGTAAATAACAAAGATAATAACTGAGAAGGAAATGGGGTTTTTTTTGTTTTTGTTTTTTTGTTTTTAACTGATTTACTTGTTGGAGCAGTTAGGTGGTTTAGTGGATAAGAGTATCAAGCCTTGAGTCAGGAAGACAAATCTGGTCTCAGATACTTCCTAGACAAGCATCTTAAATCTCTCGTTGTCTCTTTTCATTTTTCTGTTTAAAAAAAAAAAAATGAGCTAAAGAAGGAAATGATACAACCACTCCACTATCTTTGCCAAAAAAAATCCCAAATGAGGTCACTAAGAGTCAGACTGGACTTTAAATGACAAACAGCAATAAAAAAAATTTTTGTTAGTCCCTTTGCCCAAATAGAACAATTCCTGATTGTACCAAAAACACTCAGCTTTGAAAACACATTGCAGTATTTAGTTATTCAAATATAAAAATAAGAATAACTACAAAATTATCTCCTCTTTGTTGATCACCTGTATTCAACACCATAATATAGGAAGATTGAAGAGAGAAGCTGGTGGTGCTGGGTTCAACTCCTTCAGATGCTTAAGAACTGTGTGACTGGACAAGTTAATTAACCTCTCTCAGTGTGTTTGTTCATTTGTAAATTTGATACTAGTACTATCTCCTTTCCAGGGTTCTTGCAATAAAGTATTTTGTAAATCTTAAAATGATGTATAAATGAAAATTGTTGCTTTAACCAATTGTGGGGGTAAGCAAGTACAATTTCATATTAAAAAAAATTAATCACTATGGATTCTCTAATACACTGATACAATTCCCTGTAGATTTATAGGATTAACTATAAGGGACTTTTTTTGGAGCACCCTTGTTTTACAGATAAGGAAATTGAGGCTCCAAGAGGTTTGGAGACCAAACCAGCTTTATATTTTAAACATTTCCAACTTGGCTGAATAAAACTGAGGGAAACTAAAGGTATTGAAGTGGATTGAACACTCTACCTAGGGTCAGGAAGACCGGAATTCAATAATAGTCAAGAGACCAAAGTTAAATTTCTTGTTACATTTTTTAAGGAAACTTTGATAAAGATAATCTAGGCAGTGGATGGAGCACTGACTGACCTTAGAGTCAGGGAGACGCAACTTCCTGAGACATCCATCCTCAAACACTTACTAGCTGTGTAACCCTGGGCAAATCACTTCATCCTGTTTGTTTGCCTCAGTTTCCTCATTTTGTAAAATGATCTGGAGAAGGAAATTACAAACCATCCTGCTAAGAAAACCCCAAATGGGGTCATGGACAGTCAAGCACAGCTAGAACAACTTCACAACAAAAAGAATCTGCCAGACCTTGTTAGAATCTTTTCTTACTACTTGTGTCCTCTCTGAAATGGGGGATGGGGAAGGGTGCAGCTGATGACCACCATGATTTTTCCTTCCAATTCTAAATTTGTGATCCTAGGATTATTTGTAATGAGTTATATAGGATGAATATGAATAGTGCTGTTCTAAGACAGTACTTGTATCTCTAAAAGTATAGTCATGGAATCATCTTTCTTATGGGTTTGCAAAAGCTTCTATATTAATCATTCATTTTGGGAGAAATCCCATTATCCTCTGAGAGCACATCCTCCTTGTAATCTGTATCATTCATGATTGAGTGGCACCATAAATTACAAATCCTCCATTAAGGAGGAATCTTGGGTCAGATATCTCATTTCTCACTTGGCTGCACTATTTTGGGACTTCTTTCACTTTTCTCTCATGCCCCAGTTTGGGAGTGATCTCTCCCTTTTCAGCTTCCTTTTGATGTTGTCTTCCCTCATTAGAGTGTTAGCTCTTTGAGAGCAGGGACTGACTTTCCCCACTTTGGGGGGGTGGGGTGGTATTTAAATCCTCAGTACTTAAGCACACTCTCTGGCACATAGTAGGCACTCAGTTAATGTTAACTGACTGACTGAATTTGAATAACTCTTTATTTCACTTGTCTGGAACAAGATCAAATATTATTTTACATTGACCAAAACAACACAGAGAATTCTCCTTTTAGTGAATAATAAAATTATGTCAATTTTTCACGACGAGGACAACTTTAAAACATAAAAAGATTGAGCCTAAGGGAAAAGCAAAAAGAGTTCACAAAAACATGTGACTGCTGTATGATAGTTGCATTAGTATTTGCACTCAGGGCCTGTTCCATCTTTCCAGATCCTGAGAAGCTGAAGAGCTTCTCATCCCAGCTCTCCTGTGAAACTGCTCCATAGCCTCCCATAAGCCCTCCATTGAAGAGGCCTCCCTTGGTTTGTGTGGGGGAGGGAAAGGGGGATTGTTGTCCAGCCCAGTGCTTCCATCTGCTTAGGTGATTCCTGTGAGACCCTGCTTGTCCCCACTCCACAGCTCTAATTCTGTGATATACTGGTGAGATGAAGTGTTGGGTCAAGGCCTTCCCACCTCTCAGACCAGCTCTTTTTGAATCACAAGCTTTCTATTTTATTTTTTACAAAAGAGGACCAACTGACTGTTTTGTAATAGTAACTAAATTTATGTAGCTTTTCCCAAATAGGATCTCATCTGACTCCCCACAATCCTGTAGGGCTGAGACTATTCTTATCCCTGTTTTACAGATGAGGAGATGGAGACTTGAGAAGTTAAGGCTTTGCTCCGCTGCTGTCTGAGGTAGCATTCAGACTCAGGACACCCAGACCCCTCATCTGTATCATCACCCAGTGATAAGAAAGTATCTTAACACAGTCTGTGACCTAATTTAATCAGGATCTGGAAAGTATAGAAACATCACAATTCATGAAGCATCTGAAGATAGGACTTGATATAACTTCAGGTCATGGTAAATTTAGAGAAAAACTTTAGACTTCTGTGGATTTCTGCAGAAAGTAAACTTTATTATTAGAGTCCTTGGATTTTTTTTTTTTTTGAAGGTGAATAATCAAACTTTTCTAGGGCCTTAAGATTTGCAAAACACTTTCCAACTGTCTCATTTGCACTTCACAATAACCTCATTAGGAAATACTCTATGGGTTGTAATCTGGACTTTTTCGATTAAAAAGTTGTCTTTACAAGTTGCTCATGGTCACATAGCTAGTAAATCTCAGAGTAGAAGTTGAAGCTTCTTTGGCTTGACTGCAAGGCCCCCACTATCCCCTTTCCATAATACATCCCAATGAAGTGAAAACCTTAGCTCCAGGGTTTTGAGGATCATGCATTGTCTTCATTATCATCATAAAAATATTTTGAGGGTATTTCTCATTATTTATAGACCAAAGTAAGTGTAATTCGGGGGGTGGGGGGGGGGAGGTGGGGAAGAAGGCACAGACACATTCCTGTCTTGTACAGTTTTATCCAGAGACATTATTAGCATGGACATGAAAATTGTTCAGTCATTTAATTTTAACTAACTCTGTTTGACCCCATGGAATTTCTTCCATGAAGATTTTCTTGGCAAAGATATTGGGAGATTTCCTTCTCCAGCTCATTTTACAAACGAGCAAGCTATGGCAAATAGGGTGAAGTGACGTGGCACATAGAAATGCCTTAATGACTGGAGCCATTATTATCTTTTCAGTATTAGCAAAAGTACAATTTAGACATGTATCAATTGAAGATTCTTCTTAGAAGTTGAATTTTTTTTCCCTGTAGCTTTTATTGTGATCCTTATTTGATAAGTGATAAATTCTCCTACAAGTTTAATGTGAATCAACAATGCTATGTAAGACCCCAAAAGGCTAATGTTAATTTGGACTACATTAGGAGGACACATCAATTCCAGGAATAGGTTGTTGATAGGTCCATTGTACTCTGCTATCAGCATAGCGCCTCTGGAGTTTCATGCCCACTTCGGGGTACCTCAGTTTAAGAAAGACTTAAGTTGGAAAATGTCCATAGTAGGACAGCACATGAAAAGTTGAAAGAAGTGGCCATGTATTGTCAGTGCTGAAAAATTACCCATGCATATATCTTGTAAATAAAAAGTTATAATAATAATAAAAAGAAAAAGAAGTGGCCATGTTTAGCCTGGAAAAGACTCCAGACCATGAGAGTCATTTTCAAATATTTGAAGGTCTGTTCTGTGGAAAAGCCTTTAAACTTGTTCTGTTTGGCAGAACATGCATAGTTCTTTTGACCTCGAGTGCAATTTGACTATCCCACATACTTCTAAATTTCCGGGATGTGGGCAATTCAATTTACTCCTTTGGGATTCAAATTCTTCATTTGTGAAATGAGTGTTTGACTAGGTGATCCCTAAGGTATATCCAATTCTGAAGTCTATTAGTATATGTACTAGATCTTAAAATATGCTCATTACCACTTAACAATCACATTTTTATTTTGTATATTGTTATTTAAAGGAAAAAAGAAATTAAATTTCCTACTTTTGAAGAGAAATTAGGGAGACTAAACCATAAAACTATCAAAGTGTAAATTATCAGATAAGATTAATTTCCATTACAATTTCTCTGTATATTTTTCCAATAAGATTATCTTAGCAGAATATTATCTTAGCAGAAATGATAAGCTAGGATGGAGACAAGTTTTTAACTTCCAGTTGAATCATTTATGAACTGTTGCTTAAATATAACTGCTCCTCAAAGATAGTCTTGGAATAGATTCTGTATTTTTATGTTTTCCAGAGAGAATGTAGAAACAGAAAACCCAAGGGAATTCACATAGAATAGATGTGTCAGCTCCTTGAAGGTCCTCATCTGGGTATTTATATTGTGACAGCAAACAATAGAGTTATGGTAGTGAGATAATTAGCCACTTTGTTTATAACTTAAGTCTCAGTGGATTTTGCTAACATTTTCCTCTGGGCTCAGAAAGAAGCTGATGACGCTCCTGACTTTTAAACACAAATATGAAAGAAATTTTCTGTGATGTAGCTTGCTAGCTTTGGCTGGCTAAAACAGCAGAGCTAAACAGCTCTAAACAGTAAAAGTTAACTAGAAATAAGAAGACATCATTCTGGCCTCTAAACATCTTTGATTGGGACTGTTTGGGGAAGTTGGGGGGCTCAGATTGAATTTGTGAGGTGTTATTTTTTTGATGGATTTTTATTTTAATGCAAAAGTACCACTGTAGTTGCTATGTTCTATAAATAGCAGCTTCCTGGTTTCCTGTTCATTCTTTGGCTTTCTTTGCTTTTCAGATATTTGATTGAATGTGAAGTTTATCCTGTTGCTTACTCTGGGTAAAAAGTGAATAGTGGACTATGTCCTTGCAAAATGAAGATGACCCTGACCTTAGTTACTATGCTGGACCCCTTTTCATGAACCCAAAACGGGGTAAAATAGAAAGAAGCCTTTGTTCAAGTATAAGGAAGCCCCACCTTCCCCTCCTAAAAATAAAATGGAATAAGAGACTTGACTTCTGATCTCAAGACCCTCTCAATAATGTTTGCCTTATTTCTCTTTGAGAAATCAGAAATCAGTAGCTTGCACTATATCCTATTGAAGACCTGGGTCTAGATGTTTCACCAACCAAGGGTTATTATATGATTTAAACCAAGTAATATCCTCTATGTGAGAGTATTTTGTAATTTGTAAAATAAAAGTCACCCTGCCAATGTAATGTGGCAAGAAGAATTGTGGGGAGAGAATATTATCCAGTCAGAGCAGCACTGTGAGCAGTACAGAGATCCCTTATTTAAAGCTCCTTCAGGAAAGGATGTGGGCAATTCCTTCACAGTGCAGATGTATGTGATTAATTCTAGTTGTTAACTGGTTCTTATTGAACAGAAATACGATCTCCTGCTTTCAAACCATTGGTTTGGTCCTGTGCAACCTGGCTGGGGGTGATGAGAGGAAGGGAAGGTGACCATGAGGGGGGAGAAGGAGGCAGGTTCTCAACTAAATGGTTCTGTGAGATAATATAATGACTCTCACCCTGAACCAGGCCCTCAAAGTGAACAGCCTCTGGCGTGCTTAGACAACAAAAGGAAGAGAAGGAGGCTGGCTAGGCCCTGGTGTGCACAAGCTATTACTGTGGGGGATGGAAAAGGGCAAGAGTAATAACTGAAGGAATACTTGACTGGGCAGTACACCTTGTCTCCCCTCACCACACAGAAAGTGGGGTGTGAAGTCAGGCCACCTTTTAAATTGTTTTTGTCCCCCTCTAAGCCCACATTTTTCTTCCTTCTTCCTCCCTTTTTCTCTTTGTTTTTTGTTTGGTTTTTTTAAGCATGTGTAAACTCGTATGACCCAAACTCCCTCAACTTATTTTTGGAGAAGCAGCCTGGAATACAGCTAAAGACTTGGGTCAAGGGTCCCTTTCAGTGCAATGATATGTCATTTCCACTATACTGTGCCCTAGTTGGACCACCCCCAAAGCATTGTGCTCAGTTCTGAGTACTATAGGTTAGGAAATCATTTCAGGAACTAGAGAATAGCCAGAGGAAGCAGTTCTGATGTTGAAGGGTCTTGAGCCCTTCCATGTATGTCACATTCAATTGTGAGAACTAGGGAGTAGATGAGTAGTGTTGCTGTTTTGGGGGACAGGCAATTTAATTTGTTCCACTTGGCCCAGAAGGCAGAATTAAAAACATCGGACATTGCAAAGACACAGATTTGGATTGTGATCAAATTGTTTAACTTGGTTGAAGATAGAACCATCTGAAAGTTGTTTGGAATCATATGAAAAAAATGCCCCGAATCATTCGTCATAAGAGAAAAACAAATTAAAGAAACCCATAGATTTTACCTTATCCATAAAATTGACAAAGGCAATGAGAAGACAAGCACACTAATACACTGTTGCTGAATCTGTGATTTGATCCATGTGTTTGGAAAACAATTTTGTATGATGTAAGACAAGTCTCTAGGAGGCCTGGAGTCGATATTGGTCCATAAAGTCTATAAAGTCTTTATTTCCATAAAGAAAGAATCAGACACAACTGAAAACTACCAAAGAAAAGGCGACTATAAACTGTTCATATCCTTTAGTCCAGTACTCCTCAGCACATGTGCCAAGGAGGTCAGAGATGGAAAGAAAGATTCCATGGGCACCAAAAAGTTTCAGGCAGAGGCTATCCATTGACTCAGGAAATGGCATCTAATCATGTTATCAATGGAAATCATGCTTCAGAGACACTGAGATGATAGCAAATCCTGGACAATAACCTTCATGATCTCACTTATAAAAATGAGAACGTTATCAAAAGGCAGCCGAGCTTGGCCTGATCTGTCTGGATCTTAGAGAACAGATGATGAATGCAGCTCACTTTGCTCCTCTTAGTGGATAGGCGGGCAGTGTGGAACCTAATGTCACTCTGCTGTCAGGCTTGGTTATGTCAGCTTTACTTACACCTTTTACTTTGGGTAATTTTTTTGGAGGAGGGAAGACGAGGGGAAAATGCATTTGTTTGGAAATGATTGTTAAAAAGAGGGAGGATCAATTAAAAAGGGCCTGAATGTGAGGGCCTGGGCTCTTCCTCAGAGATCTTGTTGGTGAAGTTATAGAATAGATTCTCTTTCCACTCTTGTGTTCATTCCAACCCTTAGATTCTGCAGTTTGATAAAATGAAAAATCAGAAAAAGATGATTTACTGATAAAATAACCATTAAAATTTTTATTTATATGGCATATTTTCTGCTTATGAGTTGCTTCTTAATGCTACTTAGCAAATAAAACATGTTGAAATTAATAATACCAGCTAATCCACATAATGTTAGGTGTCTCTAGTTCAGTCTAATCTAAAATATGTATGATTTTGGTTTTTTGGGGATTTGAGTGAAAATGAATCCTGTAGAATTTGGTGGGAAGGTCATACCTATTGTTTATTGCTAACAGAAGGAAAAAAAGTTTGTCCCTTAGCAAAGCAAGGAAAATTGGCAGAAATATAAAATTTCTAACACAAAAATCTCAGGATTCCCAAGAATCTTTGATGTTTTCAGAATAAGTTCTTAACTTTATAGTGATTGTTAAGATTACAGGAGGATTTTTGGAATAGTTCATCTTTGTTTCACTTTCTCAGATTACTCATTTCTTCTGATCAGAAATTAAAGAAAATGTAACATACAATTGTAGATTCCTGGAAATGTGCCTGTGGTGGAGGTTCTTTGTAAGTAAGCTTTGTCTCTTTCAGATTAAACATTTTTTAGACTGTTCAAAATACCACCAGAAAAAAGTGGGAGTTAGGGGCATTGCAGAGGGAGAGAAGTGATGAGTATTTTAGTTAGAAACTTAAAATCGGTTTCCTTTAAGACTTTCTTAAGAATCTTTACAGTGTTCCCATGTAGAGCTGAATGAGGCAAAGGTTAGTCCCTGAGCTTGCTTTCGCAGTAGGAATTCTGATCTTTTACAGCAGGAGTTATAAGCCTTCCTAATATTTCAGGAGTAGCAGATAATCCTCTTGGGGGCTCTCGTTGCTTAGTAGAGGACTGTATACTCAGCAAGCATTTAGTAAATTATGATGATGATTTTAGATACAGGAGTAGTCTTTTCACTCGTTTAGAATAATACATTGTTTTGATTGAGTTTCCTTCCTGATCTCTCCTACTTGAGGACATCATGCCAAGGTAAAATACATATTTCCCTTAAACTTTTTTCAGTCTTATGTTATTTATATATTATAGATGCCACTTGATTTCTAAAAAATTCTTACTGTATTAATATCTGGCAGAGCTGGTCCCTTATGCATATTCATGGTGAAAACCACTTGACTCCTTCTTTTGATAGTGAAACTCAAAATTAAGGGAAGAAAATATGAAACGTCTATTCTTTTAACAGGTAGTTGAAGTCCTTCATACAATTGACCTACATTCTAATAGTGACAGTGGGACAAATATAAGCAGCAGATCTGTTTTCTCTGATAGAATGAGGAATATGCTTAAATTAGAGGAGCTTTAATATATTTTTGGGTCTCTGTGGTGTGATAAAATCTGTTCTGAATATTTTAAATAAGAGGTTAGTAGACTACTATCTTTCTAAAGCTCAAAGCTCTTCATTGTGAGCTCCAGAACAGTAACAGTTGTTAAATTTACTCTTCCAGGAGAATACCTCATTTAAAAGAGTAAGTGGGTGCCTACTACTATTTATTAAACTGTGACCTACCAATGGTAGCAACCTTAGGCCAACTTCTTTTGTGTAGGGAAATTTCAGATAATAAAAAAGAATCACTTTGCTGATTGTAATTACCCAAGTGAAAATTTTCAGGTAACTGTGTTAAGATAGGGGCATATGTGCTCTTTAAAATATATATAAATGCCAGAAAATTCTGTTAATAAGACAAGTGACAATCCTTGCAGATTCATATTGGGATAAATTAAATGTTATATTTATCAGTCCTACTTTTTAAATACCTGAGGCACATGAATCACTATTTCCAAAATATTTCTTATGAATATTATATCTTGTATTGAATGTCAGAGAGAACATTGTATTGAATCGACAGTTTGTCTAATCCAGTAGGACATTTTCTATGCTCTTATATTGGTACCACTGATTCTGCTCTGCATAAAGCACCTTTGTAACATGTGAGGGTCGAGGAGAAATGAAAGGGCAAGGTCACTATAGATTATTTCTACCTACTCACCCCATCCAATTAATCCCTACCCTGCCTGAAGCATGGACAAGAGTGTCTCTTACTCCCTTTCCTCCTCTGCTCAGAAGGAATCAAACACAGTCCCACCACCACTGCTGACTATGGAAGCACACTGGAGACTGGGGTGTTATGGAGCATACCCTCCTTGGCTGGGGGTGGAGGTGGGGGTGGGTGAGGGCTGTTATACCCACTTAAAAAGAAGTGCCTCTGGTCTGTTCACTCAGAACCTCTTTGTTGCGTATGTCAAACCTCGCCAGTGTTGCACCTGATGGAGACTGAGAGAAATCTATGTGGATATCGGGAATTGGAAAGCCTTGGTTCCCGGGCTGCTGCTGCGCCAACGTTCTGGTCTATGCCAGCTTCCTTCTGATGGGACAGGACATAAGGAATGGTCTGATGTGTCATTTCAGCTGAGAATTTTGGTTTCTAGGTGACAGTGCTACACAAAGAAACAGGAAAAGAATTCCCATCAGGGAGGATTTCCATGGGAATCAGAAAGAGCTTTTGCTATCATTGTTTATTTTTTTTCCCTTCTCTTCCTTCACCCTCTCCTTCAGCAAATAGCCTCTCCCAACCCCCAGCACTACCACCACCTTCCTTCTAAGATTATCTCCAGTTTGTAGGGTCTCTATTTCATTTGTTCAGTTGTTTGCACCATTAGGCTGAGCTCCTGAGAGCAGGGATTGTTTCTTTGTCTCCTCAGTGCTCAACATACCCAAAAGTGACTTCTTTCCTCCTAAATGTTCCCACTTTCCAAACTTCCATGTCACCGTAGAGGGCATCAACCATCTCCTGGTCCCCCAGGCTCACAACGTAATTGTCATCTTCTGCTAAACATACAAAGTCTGTTGCCAGAGCCCGTCGATTTCCATTTACAGCACTTCTCCAATAGCACCCACCTTCTCTCCTGGCGCCCCCACCCCTCTGGAGCAGCCCCCATTGCCTCACCCCTGGGCAGTTGCAGTATATGCCTCAAGTCTGTCCCCATTCCAATCAGCCCCTCATTCAACTGCCAAAATGTCACTCCCTACTCAGTAAAGCCCAGTGGCTCTCTCTGGCTGCCAGGAACAAATACCAATTCCATTTCATAACCAAGCCTCTTCTACCTTTCCAGGCTTCTTACACCTTAACTGAAGTGGAATGCTCTGACCCAGTGACACTGTCCTCCATGTACCTTACATGTGACACTCCTTCTCTGGGCATTTTCTCAATCTGTTCTGTCTTTGCAATTCTCATTCTCAATATTTTGACCTCCTCGGTTCCTTACAGTCCCCATGAAAATCCTTCTATATGACGCCTTTCCTAAGCCCTCCTAATTCTAGTGCTTTCCCAGTTATCCCATACATAGGTTATTTATATGTATTTGCATGTATTTGCTTGTCTCTCCTGTGAGATTGTGAGCTTTTTGAGGGAAAGGATTAGTCTTCTGCCTTTCTTTGTATGTCCAGAGTTTATCACTGTGCCTGGCACATAGTAAGTACTTAATAAAATGCTTGCTAACTGATTGGCCAATAATGGAACTTAATAGAAGTACTTAATAAATGTTTGTGGACTTAACTATCCCAAGACTCTCTGCTCCCTCCCCCTAGGAATTTAATATATCAGCACTTAGAATGCATTTAAGGGAGTTTGAATAGTCTCTTAAGTAAGAGAAATTTAGAGCTGTTAGAAAAGGATAATAACAGGCCAGTTCCAATGATCTTCTGATGTTGAGAGCCATCTACACTCAAGAGAGAGGACTGTGAGAACTGAGTGTGGATCACAACATATCATTTTCACTTCTTTTGTTGCTGTTTGCTTGAATTTTCTTTTCTTTTCTTTTTTTATTTTTATTTTTAATTTTATTTTCTACATTGGATTTACATATATATTTACCATGTTTAACATATATTGAATTACTTGCCATCTGGGGGATGGATGAGGAGAAGGGAGGGGGAATATTGGAACATAAGGTTTTGCGAGGGTAAATGGTGAAAAATTATCCTTGCATATATTTTGAAAATAAAGAGCTTCAATTAAAAAAAGAAAATAGAAAAAATTTGGGGCCACCCATCAGTGATAAATGATTGCTAATTATTTAATTCTTTTTTTTACATAGAGTGCTTTTTAATTATGTTTAAGGAAGTCACTCACATGTGTTGCTAACTAATTCTCAAATTAAAAAAAAGAAAAAGGAGAATAAGAAATCATTTGAATATTGCCTAACATTCCTGTTTTGTTGCTCACAGATGAATGAATCTCAGTAAATCCTTTTACCAAATTATTATGTATAATGTTGTACTCAGAAACATTTCTCACTTCAAGCCTGACCCCTTTTGCTATTTTTCTTTCTGAGTGTGCCTAGATTTTGCTGCAGCTGTCACCTGACCCGATTCATCATCTCCTTACTTTGATCATTCCTCTTCTTTGGACTTCAGTTTCCTCTTTAAAATGGAGTCTTGGATTCAAAGGTTACCACCAACATAAAATTCCCCAATGCTTTTGCTTTGTTGCTGATGGTTTTTCTTAATTTAAGTACTTAGCCATAGAAAGGCATATAAGGATAACCAGAGTATAATTTTATACTTGTGAGAAGAGGATTTACTCTCCAAAGTTTACCTGGATTTTAGAGTAGATTGGCAGGGTTGATGACTAGATTTATTTTGCCTAGCTCCGATGCCAGGAGAGTGTTAGGTGGAAGTGGCAGTGTGGCCCTTCCAGGCTTGAGGTCCCAAAGCTTTCTAATACTTAGAGCTGTCCCCTTAGAAATCTTCAAAGTAGAGGCCAGATGTCCACTTGTCAGATACATGACAGTGGGAATTCTTTAAATGGTACCCCCTGGCTGCTGACTCTGATTCTGGAACCTGTGTTTTAGGTGGTGGTTACTGGGTTCAATAGGGAACAGAGCAGGTATTCCATTTTAAGTGGTTTCCTTTCTTCCATTTAGAGCATCAAACAGTATCATACTATAGTCCCAACTCAGACTCTTTTCCATAGTTTCTCTCTGCTAGCTGCTTCTGCTTTTCAAATTAGAAAGATATTATTAAGAATCTCCTTTCTTCCAGTGATTTGTCTCTCATAAGTGGACCTCTGACCCTACAGAAGAACATACTGTGCTGTGGAAAGTTAAAACCCATAGTCCAGCAGAGCAGTCTCTGGGGTAGCAATAAGTGGGCTA
Organism: Sarcophilus harrisii; assembly: GCF_902635505.1. Lineage (NCBI taxonomy): Eukaryota > Metazoa > Chordata > Mammalia > Dasyuromorphia > Dasyuridae > Sarcophilus > Sarcophilus harrisii. Next base: position 698,986,519 of record NC_045426.1, on the reverse strand, counting down.
GAGGTCCTTGGTTCAGAAGGCAGGAGCTATGTGGTTTTCACCCTTACCAACAATGGTTGAACACACAAGCATTTCAGTTGCTATGAGGAAGAATCATACTGTTTCCTTCTTTAGCCCAATATGAGGTTTTTTTTGTTTTTTTTTTTAACATTACTAAGTTGGCAGATTAAAGAATGTTACAGATATACCATCTGGTTTTCCAAAAGGTGTTTGAGTAATATTTTTCATGATACCCTTGTGAATAAGATAGAGAAATGTGAACAGGATGACAGGCCTGTCAATTGGATTTGCAGATATTTGAATAATTTGTACTGAAAAGTGCTCATTAATGAATTGATGTTAATCTTGGAGGTTCTTTAACAGTCTGCTGCCATCGGATTTTGACTTGGTCAAAAATGTTTGATTCAGTATCATTATGAGTGATGCAGAGATTGCATGTGTCACATGGGTGACATAAAGCTGATAGAAATAAATACCTTGCATAATGGATTTAGGAGCCTTAAAGATGGGAACAAGCCAGAATAATAGGCGCCAAATCTTAAAAAGGTAAAAATATCATAGGGCCGTGTACATTTTTGAACAAGGAATGTACAGCTAGATTGAATTGTCTGCAAGCTCAGTAGGACAATGAAAAAAGTGAATGTGATCTTAGGTTCGATTAATATGTTAATAATTAAAATAAACCAAAAAATCATACCGCAAAAAAATTGAAGTAGCCCCTATAAGTTCTTCCTTCAGAACAAATTTGAATCCCACTTGAATAATTGGTAGCAATTTGTGTGGCCATTGCTTGTAAGAAAAGACCTGCCTAAGGCATGATATTGAGTTCAAGTTCTCCTTATCTGGTCTGCAGGGTAGGCAGGAATGTTTTTGTACAGTTGGAAGGCCAACAGAGTCATGTCAAAGAACAGTCATCTCAGTGTCTCCTTTTGGCATGCTTTTAACAGGATGTGTGTTATTAGCACTTGCCTTTAAAGCTGACAGAAATAGATATTTGGCAGCAAAAGTTATTAAAAACCAAACATGGTTCTAAAAATCTTGGGGAGTACAGAATAACTTGTGTGTGAGAACTTTTTGGTAACTCTTTTTCTATTAAAGTGAAGAGGAATGTATTGGAGTGGCAAGGAGGTATACTAAAGAATTTATAGTTTGTGGGTGATAGTATAAACCAATTCAGTTGAGTGGATGACTTTTTAATTACCCTACTTGGCTGAGTCACTGAGGGGCCCTTGCAGACAGCTTCCCCTTACTCCCCCTTGTCATGGACCACTCACTTAGCTTCTTGGAGCCTGTTTCTTTATCCCTAAAGGGTTATAATAAAGAAAGCGCTTTGTAAGTCAAGAACTACATCATATATGTAATCATGAATAATGAACACTAAACTCCAATCCACTAGCCTTTTTTTTTTTAATTAATTCTCTAAAATATAGGATCTAAAATAATAAATTTAGTTTTTAACACTGATGATAAACAAACTGCATCTTGGGAGTCTTGTAATAGGGTTTTCAGAGAACTCAAAGGTACAGACTGGACATGAACAAGGCTTGCAATGCCCATTCTTGTCATGTTTAACCTGTACCAGGCAGCTGCTGTGAATTTGTTTTTTTGGCTTTTCTTGGCTCTTCGTGGGGTTTTCTAAACAGGTATTTATTTCAACATATACCTTTTGTAGAAGTCCTTGAAAAAGGACTTTTTAAAAAATACTTGAAACCTGTTTATCTTTATAGATTCAATGGCAATGCCTGCATCATGAGTGATAGGACATGGCTTTATTTTGGTCATTTTGTCATGTATCATAGTGCATTTGAAATCTAAAGATCTGGAAATTTTAAATCTGAAATCCATGAACTAGTTACATCTTTTAAAAATATTTGGCATATTTTATTAATATTGGCTTCCTTTGTAATCATGTATTTTATCTTACACATTTACAAATTTTGTTCTGAGAAGGGATGCATAGATTGTCACACACAGAAAGGTGATCCAGTTCTATCTTTTAACCTATAAATGAGAGGATTGAATTAGATAGTTTCTGAATCCTGACTTCTTCATATTCTTGCTCTTCCTTGCTGGAGTCTTCTAGGGCTAGGTTTCTCATAAATAATAAATAATTTGAGAAATCTATGCCCCCACATGTATTTTTTTAAATCCCTTCACCATTTTCATTGAGAAAGTTCACGAAAAGTACAATGACACGTGAATTTTAAAGAATTTAATAAAAATTATCCTAATTCCTAATTCTGGTTTGGAGTTTTCTAAATCTTCATTCACCTCCCCTGGTTCCCAGAATCTTTTGCCTAGATATTGTTTTATGGCACAGAAAGGCAAATACAATGAAATATAGCCTTGATACCTGTTCCCTGGAGTATTGTAGAACGATATACGTTATTAATAATTATTAATTATTAGGGAAGAGGTGCCAAATTTACAGTTCCCCTCCCCCCTTCCCCTCTAGGTCTGAGTCCATAGGAATCATATTACAATGTAATTGGGAAATATTTAAGAAAATAAATACAATAGTTTGGTTAGAGATGGAGCCAACATTAGAGCAATGGAGAATGTTCCTGCTAGGGAGAAGGAAGAAGAAACCTAGCTAAAGAGGCAAATGGGACAAAGAAATAAGTAGGAAAAGGAGAAACGGAAAGCAGCAACCTCACAGAAGCTCAAGGAAGAGAAAAGCACTTCAGAGGAGATGGCTAGTGTTGTCTGATGCCACAGAGATTAAGGTTTCATGAAGACTGAATAAAAGCCAATGGACCTGGAAAAGAAGAGGTCATTGATGGCTTTTTGAAAGATTGCAGTTTTATCGGAGTAGTAGAAAGGGAAGGCAACAGAGAATTGGAGAGTATCTGGTAAGGACATGAATGCCGACTATCTTTCTGAAATAGGAAAGAGAATGTGATATCTTAATGGGGTGGTATGGTTAAATGTTTTTTGTTGTTTTTTACACTAGAAATCGAATCAATTATATTTGAGCAGAAGAAGCCAGTAGGAATGAATGAAAAAATATTCATTAAGTGCTTGCTGTATATATCCAGTGCTCTGCTAAGCTTTAGGGTACCAGCATTCTATATATCGTCTTCCCTCTTAGAATGTAAGCTTGACAGGATGATTTCAGAGAGGCCTGGAGAGACTTACATGAACTGATGCTAAATGAAGTAGGACCAAGAGAACATTGTACATAGCAACAAGATTATGTGATGATCAATTCTGATGGACTTGCTCTTTTCAACATCAAGGTGATTCAGACCAATTCCAATAAACATGTGATGGAGAAAACCATCTACTTCCAGAAAGAGGCCTATGGGGACTGAAAGTGGATCACAGCATAGTATTTTCCTTTTTTGTGGTTGTTTGCCTTCTTTTGTTTTTTTTTTTTTCTCTTCTGATTTTTCTTATACAGCATATGTATAGAATATTTGCATATGTTTAACATATTTGGGTTAACTTGCCCTCTAGGGGATAAGGAGGGAGAAAAAAATTTAGAACACAAAGTTTTGCAAGGGTGAATGTTGAAAACTAACTATGCATGTGCTTTGAAAAAAAAAAATTTATTTTAAAAAAATGTGAACTTGAGAATAGGGACTATCTTTTGCTTTATACATAGCAAAATTTTTCATCAATTCTCAAGCTTTTTGGTTTAGGACCCCTTTTATACTTTTTTTTTTTTTTTGGAAGATTAAATCTGTTCAACATTGCAGTTTAGAAATAGAAGAGCCAGGATTTAAACATTTCTTTCTAATGTCACATCCAGGGTTCTTTTTGCTCTGCCATTCTCTCTGTCATATCTACAGCATTCATAGAAATAAAGTTCTTTGTGATATTTTTTCATCCAAGTTCTTTTCCCTTTCTCAGAATCTTAAATCTCTCTGCAGTAGAAAGAACAGTAGAGACTTCAGATTTCAAAAGATCATTTCTTATAGCAAGGTTGTAAGTTTCCTCCTAGCTAAAAATTTTTAATTATTAATTACTATCAAAAACAGTAGTCCATTGAGGTGAGGGTGGCAGAGCCAAAAAGGGATTCTAATATTAAAATAATAGCCTTTTAGAAATGAATAAACACTGCCCCCTTTATTCTCAAAAATTATTGAGGACCCCCATCCAAAGAGCTTCTGTGTACTATTAGAAATTTAAATATCTTAATATTCTTATAAAAAGTTTTGACCCTACAAACTCTGTCAAAGTTAGATTTTCTTTTAAGAACTGCTGCTCTAGAAATAGAAATACAAAAGCAAGACAGTCCCTGCTCTCAAAGAACTTATAGCCTATGTGGGAAAGATAATACATGTAGGGGAATTATGGCCAGGGAGAGTTGTTTTAATCCACCCAGAAATTTTAGTGGTAACTTCATTACTGTTCCCAGAATAAGAAGTGAAAAGTTCTAAGAGAGAGGAGAATACTTAGGCAGGGGCAGAGCAGAAGATGGTCTGGATAAAGAAGCAGCATCAGAGCCAGTTTAGTGGCTCAGCCTCTTAGGCAGTCTGGAGGCTGGTTTGGAGAGTGGAGAAGATTTGCAGGAAGTAGGTAGTGAGGATTGTGGCACAAGTAAAAAGAACAGACATTTGATAAGTGCCTGCTGCGTGCCAGGCACTGGGGCTATTACCTTCATTTTACAATTGAGGTAGACTGAGGTAAAGTGACTGGTTCAGAATTAGATCTGGTAATGTCTAAGCCAGAATTCAGATTTTGTTCTTCTTGACTCCAAATCCCAAATCCTAAATTCTCTCCACTATGCCTTTACGAGATTTACAAGAAGAAAAGAAATACGTAAAACAGTTTTGTTCTTAACTATCTAAAAGGGTTATCTTAGATAACCCTTTATCAAAATGATATTCTTACAGCTCAAGTGGTGTAGAGGTGACCCTGTATTCTCCTATAGTATATGGAGGGACCCATCATCTGGAAAACAGGTAACAGCCGACCTCCAGACTGTAAATGTGTCATTCAGGGATCAGAAAAAGAAATTCAGAAACTCTCATGGATGATCACAGGTTGATAACATTTTCATGATTACAATAGATCATTAAACTGAGACCTGAGTCTCCTTAAATGAAGAGAAGTTCCTCTGCATCTTTGGAGGGATGCTTCCATATGAATGAAAATCTAGGTCCTGAACATTTTAAATGAAGCTTAAGATTCATGGAGTAAGAACTATGACTTCTGGTTTTATAGTATCTGACTCAAAGTATAGCACTGTGATCTTTTAAAGATTATGAACCTAATATGGAAGGGTTCCCCAGATCTCTTCAAATTTATTTACAAAGATTAAAGAAAACTATTATCTGTAGTAGGTGGTAGTTCTTTGTGCAGAAATTCCCATCAAGCTTCAGAGTTAGTTGTTCATTAGAAAACTAGATTTTTGCCTCCCTAGAAATGACTTGCTTTTTTTTTTCAAGATACAGAGGTGGTTTCATAGTAAAAGCATTTAGTAAGCACCTACTATGTGCCTGATACCATGCTGTTTTACAAATTTATCATTTAATTCCCTTTTTTAAAGCTTTTTATTTTCAGAACATATGCACAAATAATTTTTCAACATTGACCCTTGCATAGCCTTCTGTTTCAGATTTTCCCCTTCTTCCCCTCATCCCCTCCCCTAGATGATAGCAACAATCTAATATATGTTATACATGTTAAAATATATCTTAAATCCAATATATGTAATCATATTTATACAATTCTCTTGCTGCACAAGAAAAATCAGATAAAAAAGGAAAGAAAATGAGTAAAAAAGCAAAATGCAAACAAACAACAAGAGTAAGAATGTTATGTTGTGATATACACTCAGTTTCCACAGTTCTCTCTCTGGGTACAGATGGCTCTCTTCATCACAAGATCATTGGAACTGGCATCAATCATCTCATTGTTGGAAAGATCCACATCTTTCAGAATTGATCATTGTACAATCTTGTTGTTGCTGTGTACAATGATCTCCTGGTTCTGCTCATTTCACTTAGCATCAGTTCATGTAAGTCTCTCCAGGCCTCTCTAAAATCATCTTCCTGATCATTTCTTACAGAACAATAATATTCCATAACATTCATATACCATAACTTATTCAGCCATTCCCCAGCTGATGGGCATCCATTCAGTTTCGTTTCTTGCCATACAAAAAGGACTGCCAGAAACATTTTTGCACATATAGGTCCTTTTCCCTTTGTTATGATCTCTTTGGGATATAAGTCCAGTAGTGGTACTGCTGGATCAAAGGGTATGCACAGTTTGATAGCCCTTTTTTACATTTTACATTTTACAACTCCACAAACAATGTAGTAGTGTTCCAATGGAAATCCAGTTAAGAGGAATTGGGTAAGGCTTCTTGTAGAAGTTGGGATTTTAGTGGAACTTAAAGGAAGCCAGAGAGATCTTTAGTTGGAAGTGGAGGAGGAAGTATTCTAGGTTAGGCATGGGGGTAAACTACAGCAGATGCCCAAAAGCTGAGAATGGAGTGCCTTGTTTATAGAAGAGCCAGGAGGCAGTTTCCCTGGGTGGGAGAGTAAGAAGTAAGCAGTCCAAAAAGGTAGATAAAAAGCTTGGGAACTTGCTCTTTCCTTTGAGGGGCAGCTAGGTGCTGCAGTGATTAGAAAACGTACCAGAGAGGCAGCTGGGCAGTGCAGTAGATGGAATACTAGCCCCGAAGTTAGGAGGACCTGAGTTCAAATGTGACCTCAGGCACTTAACACTTCCTGGCTGTGTGACCCTGGAAAAGTCATTTAACCCCAATTGCCTCAGCATAAAAAAGAGAGAGAACAAGAGAACTAGCTCTGAAGTCAGGAAGACTTAGCTTTCTGAGTTCAAATCCAGTCAAACCCTTTTCTAAAATTGTGATTTCTTATGAAACAGATTGCTATCAGCACTAAACAAGGGAAACAGCCCAAAAACAAATTCAAAGAAGTAGTAGAATGGAAGGGAACTTAAGGATGGAATTTTCTCCAAGTATCAAAAATTTTCAGTGGAAGCTTGTCTTGATTTCAGATCTAGGGTTGGGAATGAGAATCTCAATGAAGCTTCTCTGCTGCTAAGTTGACAGTCTATAAAATTCAAATGATGTAATGGGAAAATCAAAGTCTTGGAACCTTAAAGGGAACATCCTCCTGAGAAATACTCATCACAAAGAAACTGTTTTGAAGAGAGTGAATGGAGCCTATCTGAACACATGGAAATGTCATGAAGTCTGTTCAAAAATGGGTTAGACTTCTGGCAGCAAGTGTTAGGGCTGCGAAGAACATGTGTGTTTTAGTAAAGAAACAAATGGTTCAAATTCAGATTGAACTGTACAGTAAAACAATGATTGAAAATCTTTGGGAAATATGGTTGTGCAGTGGCATGGAATCATCCAACCAAAATCAAAGTTCTTATACCTGACAAGTAGCCACCCACCCTATTTAAGGACCTCCAGTGAGGGGGGAGCCCCCTGCCTCAGGGCAGTCTATTCTCCTATGGAATAATTCTTATTTTTGTAAAGTTTCTGTTTTTATCTGTTTATATCAAGCCTAAATTTGCTTCTGCAGTTAACACTGTTGCTTCCAGATGTGCTTCTGAGACCAAGCAGAAGTAGCCAGATCGATCTCTCTTCTAGTTGACAACCTTTCTAGCACTTGGAAACAGCTCTCTTGTCCAAGCTTCATTTTGTGCCAGGGTAAACATTCCAGGTCATTCAGCTGGTGCCCGTAGGGTCTAAACTTAATACCTCCATCACTTGATTGCTCTCCCTTAAAAACTTGAGAGGTTTTAATGCATATGTGGGGGGAAAGGAAGGAAGAAAACAAGCATTTTGATAAGTGTCATTTATTTGTACTTATTGAATAAGAATAAGTGAGGGAGTGAGCTTTTGTTTAACACCTACTATATGCTAAACACTAATTGCTCTATAAATATCTCATTTGATCCTTAAAATAACCTGGTATTAGATACTAGTATTGTCCCCATTTTGTAATTGAGAAAATTGAGAAAAAGAAGTTAAATTGCCTAGATGGTCCAAAAGTCTTCTGAGGAAGAGCATAATGAAAATATTACCTTTCCTTTATAATCTTTCCCAGGTGTTAACTTACTGAGCTTGTCATCCACCAACATTTCCAGTTTTGGAGTTAAAGTTTGTTTTCCCCTCCACCCTCATCTTCAAACTGTCCCAATCTTGTATTTGTGAAGTTAACTTTCTGGTCTTAAATGTAAGACTTTTAATTTGTCCCTATTGAATATTGTCTTATTTTGACTCAGCCCACGATTTTTTGAATTTCATGTTATCTTTCCAACCCAATTGCCATCTGCAAATGTGAAAATTGTGCTTTTATCCAAGTCATTGAGAAAAATGCTGACGAGCACAAGGCCAGGTTGAGATCCCTAGGATACCAGAGTCCTATCTTTAGGGAGCACACACTGGTGGGGGAAAAAGGAGCAAATGGGAAAAATCAAGTCAGCACGTGAAGCAATTGTAAAATCTTCATGGGATGATACTTTTTAAAAACCAAAAGAGCCGAAAAGAGAGCATTCGGTCTTGGCTAAAGTAGTAAGTAAAGTAGTAAATAGGTTTCTGGAAGAAGATACCACTTCAGCTAGGCCTTGACAGGTGGAAAGTAATAAGGAAAGCATGTGCTATCTGGGAAACTAGAGCCTAAAAAGGGATTCCTATACAGACAGGATTGAGCAATATAGCTTATTGGGGGATAATGAGGAGGCCTATGCTGCTGGGGAGTAAGTAGGAGGTTCTTAGATAAATGATAGATTTCAAAAGTAAAACTAAGATTAATGGAAAGAAAAACAGGAGCCAGCAAGAGATGGAGAGGTAGCAAAATCCAGGAATTTAAAATCTGTTTGTATTTTTAAATGAGAGGCAATTTGGTCTCGTAGATTTTGGACAAGTCAGTCTTGGGGTCAGGAACATCTAGGTTCAGAGCCTGCCTCTGGTACTCTGGGTCGGTTATCCACTTTCTCCATTCAGCTTTCTGAAACTGGAAGTATGAGAGGGATTGCTAAAATTTGGTAGGCCTGTATACTTCAGTCATAGTTTCAGCCCCTTGGGAAATGTTAGTGCTCTTTCTTTGTGGAACATTCATCATTTCAGTCAATAGGTTTGGGTTGAACATATCTTGAAGTACATTAAATCCTCACAGCAACAATTAGATGTATAGAGGATCCAGTGGGGACCGTGTTGCCTGAAGTAGATGTGAGCCAAGCTGGATAAACAGACCTTGTCTTTGGCTGATTTAGTCTTTTTTAACTACATTTCAGCAACCAGTTGAGCTTTCTGCAAGTTGAAGGAAAGAACTTTCTTTTAAAAATGTATTCTAACTGGGGTAGCGAGGTGGTGCAGTGGATAGAGCAGCAGCCCTGAGTTCACATCTGGCCTCAGACACTTAACACTGCCTAGCTGTGTGACCCCGGGCAAGTCACTTAACCCTAATTGCCTCAGCAAAAACAAATAAATAAATAAAATCAGCTTGTTCATTATTTTTTAAAAAAGTATTCTAACCAGTAATTTCAGTGATAATTATTTCATTGGTTTTTAAATTAACTGTTTTTTAAACTCTTAAAAATCAGACTCTTCTAGAAATGTTTGGATATAGTTTTTCTCTTTTGTTTCTCTAGGGCCTATTCCCTGGTGGATTCCAGTCAAGTGTCAACGTTTCTGATTTCCATTCTCCTCATCGTCTATGGCAGCTTCAGGTAATGGGCTTTCTGGAAAAAAAATTTTTTTCTTTTTTTTGCTTTAAGTTTGAAGAATAAATACTTTACCCTAGAAAGGTGGGGACCGAGCCAGTGTTGGGTCTTCTTAGTAGATAGGCCTCGAAGGCCTTGTCTGACAGTCAGGACAATTCTGGGTCTAGGCTGTGTCTAGACCTAAATGCTACAACATCACTACTGCTCCCTTCTTTCCCTTCCCTATCTTGAGTTTTCTTCTGGTAACCCTCTGCCCCTGCTACCTCCAGGCCACCTGTGGCCCTTTTCTGGGCATTACTTTTTCTAATGAAAGGCCCTTTCCTATTTTCCATGGACTTCACTCTGTCTTTCCTCTGTAGTTTTAAAATAGAAGAAGTAACTCACTGAATTTCCTGATCAGGATTTGACATTCTATATAAATTTCTCTTCCATAAATCTTTTCTCTAATGCTTCATCATCGTATAGAAGTGACTCTGAGTTCTCAAAGGTTTAGTTTGTAAAGCATTAGTATGGACAGACAACACCAGAACTTGTATTGTATTGTATTGTATTGTATTGTATTGTATTGTATTGTATTGTATTGTATTGTATTGTATTGTATTGTATTGTAAGATGTAGTATTCTTTCTGAATTGAAGAAATTTGAATGTTTCCTTTAATGTAACTTTCATTAGGTTCCATAAAAGCATTATTCAATTCTTTGGAATTTTGTTACATTTTTGCTTATTTTATAATTATACTAAAAGGTTTTGCCTCTTTATTATAAAAACATAGTTAGCTTTAGAGTTTAAAGAATTATTTGAGTGAAAAATTCTTAGAATTTATTTTCTTTGCTAAGACATTTGGGGTTAAGTGATTTGCCTGGGGTCACACAGCTAGAAAGTGTTAAGTGTCTGAGGTCAGATTTGAACTCCGGTCCTCCTGACTTCAGGACTGGTGCTCTATCCTTTGCACCACTTAGCTACCCCTTTTATTCCATTTTTAAGGGAATTCCTATCTCATTGGGGAAGATTATTAAATAGTTTTATTGCAATGCTAATTTATAATTATACATGAATTGATTTTGAAGAAAGAAGTAAGCTACAACTTCCTGTTAACCTGGTTAGTAGAGCTAACTGCATTTGTCGGAGAGAAAGGTTTCATAAGTCATCAGGGAAAAATTTCATATGAGTTTTTCTTGCTCATTCCCCTTGTTCTGCTTTGAAATTATATTCTGAATGCCCTCTGACCATTTTCTGAGCATGCTAAGAGTGATGTATGACATTTAATACCCTTACTCCTAAAGATTTAAACCTTCCTTTCAGGGGAAAAAGGAGAGAGCCTCTCTCTCCAGGTTCTGAGCAACTGAAGTATATGAAATTAGAACAGGAGAGGCAGCTAGGTGGCGCAGTGAATAGAGCATCAGCCCTGTCAGGGGGACCTGAGTTCAAATTTGATCTCAGACACTTAACACTTCCTAGCTGTGTGATCGGGAGCAAGACACTTAACCCCAATTGCCTCAACAAAAAAAGCAAAAAAGAAAAGAAAAGGAGTCCCAATATTCTCAAAATGGAATTATATGTTGGCAAGGAAATAAAAATGGGGGGAGAAGGGCACAGGAGAGAGGAGGCAGGAAGAGATTTTAGAAGCATAGATTTGAAACTGGAATGGACTTTAGAGATCACTCAGCCTGAAGCCTCTATTTTATGGGTGAGGTGATAAAAATCCACAGAAGTAATTTATTTCAAATCAAAGCTCTAGTGAGTGTCAGAAGTAGTGTCTGAACCTGGGTCCTCCTAACTACACTATGTCCAACTTTTTCTACACTACTAGTGATCTCCATCTCTCCTGGGACATCTGTCCTTCATGTGAACTGGACAGAGATGTATAAAAGCAATCTTTTCTGGTGGGAGAAATTGGTTTTAAAGACATTTTTCAGTTTACTTCTCCAGACTTGAAGATCCAGACTTAAAGAGCTGAGAACTAATTGAGTGTCATGTGGCAGGAGGTCTCCACTTGATTCTTCCTTGAACTTTGTGCCATTTAACATTTTCATAAATGACTTCAGATAAAGGCCTAGATCGTAACTTATCGGACTTGTGTATGATACTGAGCTGGGTTGGAAGAGCTGACACAATGGAAGACAGTCAGGATCCAAAATTATCTTTGACTAGACCTTCAAGTGTGTGAAAAGGAATGATGCCCAAAAAGGCTGGAAAAATAGATTGTGAAGGGCATTTACACCTGAAGCTTCCTGAGCAAGGAAATAACATGAATGGATTTGTTCTTTTGGAAAATGATTTGGCACTCATGTGGAAGAATGATCCGAGAGGGGAAAAACTAGACATTGGCAATCCCAAACAAATTCACTTAGACTGTATAGTTGAGATATAACAAGAGTGGAGAGAAGGAGTTGAATATAAGAGATGCCATGCAGGAATAATTGACTAGATTTGGCAATTGAATGTAGTGTGGAGGAGGAGGAGGGGATTGTACTGCTTAAGGTGCTGAGGCTCTGGAGCTGAAGGGCCAAAAGGATTCTGGGTGAAAAAACCCGGATTGTGTTGTCCAAATCTTGAACACTCAGTGCTGAATCAGTAAGATCACTTTCTTTGCTAATACAGGGAAATGTCTTAGGGGATGATGGGAAATGATGTTGCTTCTTCTTAGTCCCCGAGTTATTATTTGTCCCTAAGAAATTTTGAAACTGCACAAAGTGAGGGAGAAAGGTCAGATTGGAGGGTTGGGATTTTGTTTTTTTTTTTAATTAACAGAAATCCATTTTTTCTTCATTCTGCCCCTATCTTCATCAAAGGGGAAAGAGAAAAAACAAAATCATTAATAACAAATATGCCTAGTCTAGCAAAATCACCTCATTGATGGTGTTCAAAAATGATTGTTTCATTCTATATCCTGAGTCACTCACTTTTGTCAGAAGACTTCCTTGGTCCTCTGGAATTATATATTTATTTGGTCAAAACATTGAGTCAGTTTTTAAGGTTTTCAGGGTTTGTGTTTACATTGTAGTAAGTAGTGTTTAAGTTGTCCTATTTCTATGGTTTCATTTTTCATCAGTTAACATAGCTCTCCTAAAGTGATTGTTTTTATAATATTGTTGTTATAAACCGCAGTTATAATATATAGCAGGCAGTTAGTGGGCTCAGTGGAGAAAGTACTGGGCCTGGAGTCAAGAAGACCTAAGTTCAAAACCAGCCTCAGGCACTTACTATGTGACCATAGGTAACTCACTTCACTGCTTTCTGCCCCCATTTCCTCAAATATAAAATAGAGGCAATAATAGCATCTACCTCCCAGCATGGTTGTAAGGATCAAATGAGATATGATAATAAAAGTAGTTTGCACAGTAGCTAGTACACAATAGGTGCTTAATAAATGTTTACTCCTTTCCCTCTGTAAAGTTTCCTTTGGTTCCATCTAAATTCTGTCTGCATCACTTTATCCACATTTTTCCATGTCTCTTTGATATTATTTTTTCCCTCATTTTTTATAAAATAATAGTATTCCATTACATTCACAAACCAATGTTCAGACATTCCCCAGTTGGTTTCTAGGGTTTTTTGCCACCACAAAAAAGAGATACTATAAGTATTTTTGCCAATCTGAATGAACATGGAATTGCTTTAATTTGTTGTTCAATCACACACAACTCTTTGTGACCCCATTAGGAGTTTTCTTGGTAGAAATACTGGAGTGATTTGTCATTTCCTCCAGCTTATTTTTGCATATGAGTAAACTGAGGCAAATGAGTGTGACTTGTCCAGGGTCACACAACTAGCAAGTGTCTGAGGCCACATTTGAACTTAGGAAGATGAATCTTTTTTGATTTCAGATCTGATACTTTATCTACTTTGTCACCTGGCTGCCCTCTTTCATTTATTCTTGTTTAATTACTAATGATTTAGAGAGATTTTTTTTTCCCCATATGGCTATAGATAGTCTGGCTTTCTTCTTTTAAGAACTACCTGTTCGTGTTAATAGATGGGGAATAGCTCTTAATTCTTGGAAATTTGAATCTTGGAAATGCTCCCTTTATTGGAGAAAATTTTCTGAAAAGATTTTTCTCCCAGTTAAATCATTTCCCTTTTAATCTTAGCTTTATTGGATTTGTTTGTATATAAGCTTTTAAATTTGTATATGATCAAAACTTTCGTTCTTATGTTCTCTTTCCCTTGTTTAGTGATATATCTTTTCTCTCTCCATAGATCATTTTGAGAATTATTGCTTTTAGTATAGTTTGAATTCTGGTACCTTCTAGGCTGTTGAAAATCATTTCCCCTGAGATTGACCCATTTTGCTTATATATGAATTTTGTTACTATTTTTTCCTAGTTCTGTGAAATTGTTCTTTTGACAGTTTGATACCTATGGTATTAAATAAGCAAATTAGTTTAAATTGGAGATTTTTAAAGGAAAAAAGTGATAGTAAGAAGTAAAATATATATGCCTTTTCAAAGTATCTAGTTTAAGAGCACAGTGTACTAAGTATAAATTTGTTCCTTTGTGAAATTATCTTTGAAATTTTTTGGTTTATTAATGAGAGAACATAATGTAGGGGTTAGCACCAGGCCCAGACTTAGGAACTGCCTTGAGTTCAAATCCACACTTTCATATATCCTGGCTATAGCACTCTCATTTCATACTTGATTCAGACAATTGAGGTCATTTACCAAGAACTTCCCCCTTTTTTCCCTCTTCATCTCACATCACTCAGATGTTTTTTCTCCTTCTCTCCTCTTTCACAGTGGTCTTGGATAAAGAGGGGGCCCTTTTTTTTTTTGCCAAAGCCCACCCTTCCAAGGCCTCCTGCCTGCTCCAGCCAAATGCTCTCACTACCAGCCCCGCACTCCTCAGTCTCAATTGTGTACTGGCTCCTTCCTCCCTGCATGCCCATGTTTCCTTCTATCCTGTTCTTTCTTCCCCTTCTCAGCATGACTCCTTGAAAATCCTTTTTCTATTTGATGTGTCTGCTTCCTCTTTCCTAACTCTTCTGAATCCTTTGTAATCTGCTGTCAGTGAGGGAGGACAGGAGACAGGACACATATTGGATACTTGTTCAATTTAATTTGCAAACAGAATTTCCCTAACAAATTTGTTTTTAACCAAATCATGGCTTGTAAACTGTAAAAAACTCAGGGATAAAAAGCATTGTTCATTGTGGAAAGCTTTAAATTACATGATTACATCAGGAAAGTACAGGAGATAGAAGACTAATGCCCATTTTAGACTCGACTTTGGAGCTATGGAAAACATGGATTTAAAAGCAAAACTAAACCCACTGGATCTCAGCAAGTAGAGAAAATAGAATAAATTTGCCATAAAAGCCCTTCTATCATGCTTGATACAGGGAGTTAGAAGGACCCAGGAGACAGGACAGTTTATCACTGATTCCTGTTGCTTCATTAAGCTTGTTACCTCCTTTGACTTTAGGCTCAGATTCTTCTGCAGATTCTACAGATTTTTTCATTTGCTTAAAAAATGTGTTTTTTTTTTCCCCTTTTGGGACATGTGCATCTTCATACCACTTTAAAATGAGCTCTTCTTCACTCAAGACTTCAGCTTTGTGGAAAAGTGCCACGACTTTCTAGAAGGCTTTTGGTGAAGTGACTATTACCATAATGGTTCTCCTGAACCTTCCGTCACAGACTGACCTGGAGTAGCAAAGGTGGCACAGAGGCATGTCTGGTGCACAGAAGGCTGTGGCAGTTACTACACTGTTTTCATTTTTCCATGATTTAAATAGCTTTAACCAACTGCTCATTTTCAAGGCTGTCAAGAATAGATGCATGAGGGGCAAGTCCTTTTTCAGAATATTTAAAACATCTGATTCGCCTGTTGAATACCTGGGCAAAGGAAGACTGGCGTGCTCTTTGGGTTTGTGCCACAAATACCCATCATGCCATGTGCTTGTGTGGGTCTCCTGGGCCAGCACAGCACCGACCACTAGGATAGCAGAGGGTTTCTACATGCCAGCCATTATCAAGTTTTGCTGCAGAAGCACCAAGAAGTTTTCTCTACTCTATGCCCAAAGAGCTATCAAATTGTGCATTACCTTTGATCCAGCAGTGTCTCTATTGGGCCTGTATCCCAAAGAAATCATAAAAATGGGAAAAGGACCCTCATGGACCAAAAATGTTTGTGGCAGCCCTCTTTGTAGTGGCAAGGAACTGGAAACTGAGTGGATGCCCATCAGTTGGAGAAGGGCTGAATAAGTTATAGTCTATTAATGTTATGGAATATTATTATTCTGTAAGAAATGACCAGCAGGATGATTTCAGAGAGGCCTGGAGAGACTTACATGAACTGATGCTAAATGAAGTGAGTAGAACCAAGAGACCATTGTACACAGCAACAAGGTTATGTGACGATCAGCTGGTGGACATGGTTCTTTTCAACAATGAGGTGATTCAGGTCAGTTCCAGTGGTCTTGTGATGGAAAAGAGCCATCTCCACTCAGAGAGAGGACAGTGGGGACTGAGTGTGGATCACAACATAGTATTTTCACCTTTGTTGTTGTCTGCTTGCTTTTTATTTTCTCTCATTTTTTCCCATTTTGATCCGATTTTTCTTGTGCAGAATGATAATTGTAGAAATATGTATAGAAGAATTGAATATGTTTAACATATATTGGATTACTTATCTAGGGGAGGGGAAAGGGGAGGAGCAAGGAGAGAGAGGGAAATTTGGAACACATTTCTACAATTATCATGCTACACAAGAAAAATTAGATCAAAAGAGAAAAAATGAGAAAGAAAAAAAAGCAAGCAGACAACAACAAAAAGGTGAAAATACTATGTTGTGATCCACATTCAATCCCCACAGTCTTCTCTCTGGGTGCAGATGACTCCATCACAAGTCTATTGAATTGGTCTGAATTACCTCCATCAAATGTCATCCATCCATCAAAATTCATCATCACATAATCTTGTTGCTGTGTGCAATGTTCTCTTGGTTCTCCTCACTTCATTTAGCATCATTTTATCTAAGTCTCTCCAAGGTTTTCTGAAATTATCCTTCTGAGTTCTTTTTGTGGATGCAGCTGGCATTTTCTGCCCTAAGCGTTTTGGGATTGCTTTAGATCACTGAACCACTGAGAAAAACCAGAGTTGAGTATCACACTTTCTTGTTGTAATTGTGTACAATGCATTTCTGGTTCTGCTTGTTTCATTCAGCATCAGATCATATAAATAAGAAAGATAATCCTCAGTCGGAGAATACTACTTTGTCATAAGAAGTGATAAATGAAATGGTTTCAGGGAAACGTGGGAAGAGCTGAATGAATGGATGTAGACTAAAAGGAGCAGAACCAGGAGAGGAGTGTGTACAAGAGCAACAACATTGCAGAGTTCAGAACTCTGACCCAGGCCATGGCTAACCAAGATTGTGAGGGGTGGGAGGCCATAGGGTCAGATTGTAGAAGGAGATAGAAGGTAAATACAATTCATTGTCAATCCTTAGAATCACTCTCTCTCCAGCCTTGCTCTGACTTTGTGATCAGGCCAAATCAACCTGCCTGTCCCCATACCTTTTACACTGGCCATCACCCATACTTAGACTCTCTCTTCCTTTAAGATGCCGCTCAAATATCATCTTTATACAATCTAGCCCAACCTTCTTATTTAAGGAGAATGAATATTCATGTCACCTGAGTTTCAATCTGAAACCCATTCTAATCTGGTAACAACTAATCATACCTTTATGTTCCGTCATCCAGTGGTATTCCATTCTGTCATCTCTTCCCACTGAGCTCTGAGGAGACTCCATCCAGAGCCCAAAGCTGTAGGAATGTCGCTCTCAAGTAAAGGAATTTCATAGTTCATGGAAATAGATGTGGAACAGTTGTGGATGATGATAGGAGCAAGGCTGTGCTCCCTCTGCGGGTAGTGGTGGTAACATAGGAGAGAGAGTTAGGGAATTGTTTGAGGGAATGTCAGCATGCTGAGGAATTGAGAAGGAAATCCTGGAAGGCAGGGACTGACCTTGTTGAGGTGAGGAGGAGAGCATCTTAGGGGTCAGTACTCATAACCCCCAAACACCTCCAAGGAGGAAAGGTCACTGAGACATGTGGTGATGGGAGAGCCTGAAAATGAAGGGCCAAGAGTGCAGGAAATCAGAGCCAGAGCTCGCCAGGGGGACCAGAGAGGCTGCAGAGGGCCCACTGTGGGGGGCTTAGTGACTCCTGACACCAGGAATTGGCCAAGGAGAAAAAGGAAAGGGGGACCAAAGCAGGGGGGCAGGATCCTGAAGCATGCTGGCTGGCTCACCCTGGGGAGATGAGAGCCTCTGTTCTTGTTTCCTTAACATTCACTGGCCTGGTTTCTCAGCAGAGACCCTTGATCTTCTTCCGTGACGCATCATTACATGGAGTGTCTTTTCTTTGTTTTCTGCAGATCCCTCAATATGGACTTTGAGAATCAAGATAAGGAAAAAGACAGCGGCAGTTCATCTGGGTCCTTCAACGGCAACAGCACCAATAATAGTAAGAAATGCAGAGATCCAACTCATATGTCCGCCTTTCCTCACTTGGTCCTTCTACCCTTAATCTAGTTGTTTTCCAGAGAGAGAATATAAGTCAGCAGTTAAAAAAACAAAACAAAACAAAACTCGGTGGTTTTGCTTTCACCTGAACTAGAAAATACTTAGAAAGTTCCATTTTTTAAATGTCTAAAAACTGTTTTGCTCTAATACTAATATTTCACAAAAACCAATCTGCACAGCCTTGATTAATGTTTCCATGATTCCCTGAAGTTTGCAGTGAGGTAGGCTTCCTTTTTTTTTTTTTTTTTTTTTTTTTAATAGTTTATTTTCGTGTTTCCCTCCTCTCTCACCCCCAGGCAATTGGGGTTAAGTGACTTGCTCAGGGTCACACAGATAAGTGTTAAGTGTCTGAGGTCAGATTTGAACTCAGGTCCTCCTGACTTCAGGGCTGGTGCTCTATTCACTGTGCCATCTAGCTGCCAATAGTTTTGTTTTCAAAATACATGCAGAGATAGTTTTCAACATTTGTCATCACAAACCTTGTATTCCAAATTTTTCTCCTCTCCTCCCCTAGACAGCAAGTAATCCAATAATGTTAAACATGTGCAGTTCAGTGGTAGGCTTCCTTGTCAGAGCATGCAGCACAGGAATGCTGGATGAGAATTCCCCAAGTAGCATCTTCACCAAGGTTCCTAAAAGTCCCTCACAGCACCTCTCTGCTAATACTGCTATTTTATAACTTTAAAATGAAAGAACTACAAAATTCGATTTGAGAGAGAGACGTGCTCCATGTAAAAGGTTGGAGAAAAATGAGGTCTGCCCAGGGTACAAGGGACTTCACACAAGTCATCCCGTCCTGAGCAGTCTGATTGACCCCAAGGAAACTGAAGCTGAGACTTCTGCTCAGTCAGCTTAATCCCCCAGGTCATCAGGAAGCAGAGGAGATGTCCAGCACAGGTTGAGGGATAGGTGAAATCATAGGTTTAGTACACACACACAAACAAAATAAAGCAAAACTTCACATTTATGTATAAGTGCTTCACATATATCAGTTCATTTGAGCTTTACAGTGAGCCACAGATGAAGCCTACATATACTCATTTTACAGAGAGGAGAAATTACTTGTATAGCTAGTATTAAAAGTTGAATTTGTATCCAGGTTTTCTTGATTTCAAATCCAGCCCTTGATCTCTTCACTGGGCAGTTTCAGGATTGTGGATTGTGTCTAAATGGCATCCATTGGGTTCAGCAGGGGTCAGGTCAGGCAGAGAAACCTTTCTAGAGAAGGCAAGTCTTCAGTAAAGAAGAGGAGACAAGAAATCATTCTAGATAGGAGTGGTAGAGAGAGAGGCACTCTGAAACAAGCATTTATTAAATGCCTTCTATGGGCCACCTCAGGCCTTCCACAGACTCGACTTCAAACTAGAAGGGACCTGAGGGGGGGGCATTTGAAGGAACTCTCATAGAATCTTAAACATGGGCCTTCCCTGGGGTTCTGAGGTGGGGAAATAGTAGAGATATGGGCAAGTTCTAATTCTAAATCGCCCTTATGTTATGAAGTCACATAACCTCTCTGCCTCAGTTCCCCCATCTGTTAAGAGTCCCTGATTTCCATATCACAAGTAGGCAGGTTTTAGCACTTGTGAGTGTGCCATTTAGCAGAATGAGTGGTAACGAGGTGGGACAAGAATAAAAAATAGCTATGAAATCATAAAAGTTTAACCCCCATTTTCTTAAGCTTATAATATGACACTGATCTCTGTCTAGGAAAAAAATCCCTCACCACAAAGTTTAACAAAATTTTGGAACAAACTGTCCCAGTAAGCTCCTAGAATTAAACTTGCTGTGGACTCCCTGTCAGAACCTAATTTTGAGGAGGAGCTGTAAAAGATCAGCCTGCTTCCTGCCAGGATAAAATCCAAATCTCTTGAACTCAGAAAAAGCCTTTGAAGTCCCTTGATACCCAAAATGCACAAAATGACTCAATATAAATTTTTATAAACCTGGTGGTATGAAATACTGTCACTTCATCCAGTTCATAAACTTAAGAATCTGATTCCCCCCCCCCCCCCCCCCCCAAATAAAATTTCCAACTTGAAATAATTATACATCAGGGCATTCAAAAAGTCTTCATGTAATTTGACATTTTAATAGCCATACTATCTTAAATCTTTATAGTAGAGGGAAGTGACTTTTGTTTAGTCAGCCAGTTTCTGTTCTCATACACAGATTCATGTCTAATTTATGTCTTCCTTATTATGGGTGATAAGTTTTTTTAAAAGCATTTTTATAACTACTTTGTCTTGTTTTCAACTAATGAATTTTTTTTCTTTCCCACTTCCCCTTCTTTTTAATTAAAAAAATTAAAAGGGGGAAAAACCTCATAGCAAACATGGCAAGTCTAGCAAAGCAAACTCTCACATGGGCCATGTTTTTTAAAAAATGTCTCAACCCTCTATTCTGCATCCATCACCTCTCTTCTCAGGAGCAGAGAAGCACATTTCAAATTTGGGCCTTTGTAATCATGGTTGGTCAGTACAATGATCAGAATTTTTAAGTCTTCCAGAGTTTTCTTTTTATAATAGTCATTATGCAAATTGTTCTCATTTTGCTGTACTCTCCATCAGTTTAATTTTTTCTGTTTTTTTTTTTTCTGGAAACATCCATTTTCTCATTTCTTTTGGTACAATAATATTACATTATATTCATATGTCCTAATTCCTTTAACCATTCTCCAATATATGAATAATACCCTGTTAGTTTCCAGTTTTTGCCACCACAAAAAGAGCTACTCTAAATATTTTTGTACCTGGGGCACCTTTTCCTCTTTATTTGATCTCTTTCAGATATTGGTCTAGTAGCAACATTGCTAGGTCAGAGGATGGGCACAGTCCAGATTGTTTTCCAGACTGAACAAGTACATGGTTCTACCAGCAGTGCTTCCCTGTATCCACTTTGCCACAGCCAGAGCAGTGTTTTATAAAATGATAGTACGCTCAGTAATTTCAATTTAAGACAGAATTGGAACCTTCTTACTCCCAGTCCACTGTACCATGTTTCCAACAATCATTTGTTGACTGCGCATTGCAAGTATGTATTAGAGGGGCATATATGACCTCAAGGCACTTAACAGTTTAATTGGAAACAAAAGACATTTTTATTAAAAATTGTAGAATAGCGAAAGGTAGCGTAGGATACACATCCAGTGAATGATAAAGACTTCACCTGATATCACAGAACATATCTTAATGCTGCTGTCTACCCTTTTCTGCTTTGGTATGAAACTTGTTACTTTTCAGTTCAGTTCATGTCACTTTTGGATATCAAAATTAATAAGACAACTTGCCTTCACATCCTGAAAGTAAGTGCACACACATACCTTTGATCTAGCAATCGTGCACAAAGGTTTGCCATTATTTTAATTATTGCTCTTATTATTTGGAGATTAAAACTTGGAAAGCCTTTTGTCATTCCATCTCTCCCATTTCTCTATCCTTTCTAATTCTTGTCATTCTTAATGGGACTCCCTCCATCCCTTAGCATTCTTCCAGGCCAAAGCAGCCCTTTCTTCAATCTTATTTTCCTCCCTTCCCATTCTTGATCTTGCAGTTAACAAACCCTCAGCTATGTACCATCATCTTCTCCCTCACCTTTGTCCCTTATCTTGTCTGTGTTCAGACCTTGTCAAATCCTGCCCTAGATCATTTACACGATATGACTCCTCCACTTCACTTCCCTCATACATGAAAATGGAATTGAAGGAAATCA
Organism: Sarcophilus harrisii; assembly: GCF_902635505.1. NCBI lineage: Eukaryota > Metazoa > Chordata > Mammalia > Dasyuromorphia > Dasyuridae > Sarcophilus > Sarcophilus harrisii. Next base: position 698,964,621 of record NC_045426.1, on the reverse strand, counting down.
CAAAATTGAACTGAATATTCACACAAAACTTATCCTTTTGAATCCCTAGAGCACTTTTCTCTAAGAGATTGTTTAAACCAGGCTATTTTCTTCTTGAGCTTCCTACAGTATTCTTTCTTCCTTACTCTCTCCCTCACCTACTGACTGTGCTGAGGAAATAGTGACCATTCACCATAGGCTGCTTCTCCACTTCTCTGCTTCTTTATCCTAGTCTCTGACAAGACCCTTCTCACCAAGACCTTCATGTGTGCCCTTGATGCCATCTCCTCTTCTGATTCCAACAGATTTCTCCCTCCTCCAGCAGTAATCTCATCTCTAACTTTTACTATCTCCCTAATTACTGGTCCCCATCTCCCTTCCTCCCAAACTTGTCCAAAACTTCTCCTTCCTGGACTGGCAAAAAATTGAATGACTACTGATCTCTCAAAATATCACACTTCATCTCTCCTTTCAAAATCGGAGACCTAGAAAAAAAATTCCACATACCTATTGCTGCCACTTGCTCTCCTTTCTTCTCGGCGCTGTGTTCCTTTACAGTCTCTCCATACTCTCTCCTGGTGACATCAGCTCAGATGGACCAAATCATCACCTCTGTGCAGAGAGCTTCCAGATCTTTATAATCTGCCTTAGTCTGTCTCCCCAGCTGCAGTCCTGCATCACCAGCTGCATGTTACTTATCTTCAACTGAATGTGCCAGAAGGATCTCAAACTTAACTGCCTCCCGGCTGCCCCTCACACCCATCACCCCATCTCTGTGATTGTCTCTTTGCCCAGAATGCTCTTCCTCCCCCTCTCTGCCCATCCAGCCTTCTGACAAGTCTCCACTAAAGTCCCATCTTCTGCCTGAAGCCTTTTTCAGTCCTTCCTCCTGCTCATTCCTCCCTCTGGATTTTCTCCAGGGTATCCTTTCTGTAATTTATCTGTATACACAGTTGCTTACATGTTGTCATCCTCATTACTCTGTAAGTTCTTTGAGAACAGGGACCGACTTTTTCCTTTTTTGTATCCCTACCACTTAGCAGAGTGCCTGATACGTAGCTAATTCTCAATAAATGTTTGGGCTGACATGAGCTACCTATGTTTCTGCCTTCCACACTGCTCTGTTTCTGTTGAGAGCACCATCATCCTGGTTGGAAACCTCAACATTAACCTTGGCCCTTTACTCTCCTTCACTCTACATAATCAATCAATTGCTAGGTCTTATTGTTTCTGACTCACATCCATCCTGTTCTTTCTTGGTCACTAATGATGATTTCTAGCCCTATCAGAACCATCTTAAAATTGGATCTCTTGCCTCTTTCTCCTCCTGATTCATTGTTGCCAAAGTGATTTTCCTGAGTGCAGCTCTTATTGTGTCACTTCTCTGTTTAGTAACTCCAGCAGCTCCCTGCTATGTGAGCTCTGCTTAGCTTATATAAACCTTTCATAACCAGCATTATACATGTACAAACCTTTTCATACTAATCTTACTTTCTTGTGTATGTATGCACATACACATATGTGTATATATACATATGTGTAAATATTATGGCTTTGTTTTGGACTAGATGATTTTAAAGCTCTTCTATTTGATTCCATTTTTTTCTGAAAACTTAATCCAAAAAATTAAGGGAGAAGTCTAACTTTCTATTTTAGGCACTGGTTTTAAAGATATATTAACTTGCATAGATAAATTAAGAGTTTGTTGCTTTTTTGTTTCATTCCTTTCATCAGCTCTTTTTAAAAAAATAATAGCTTTTTATTTTTCCAAATACATGCAAAGATAGTTTCTAGCATTCACCCTTGCAAAACCTTGTGTTCCAAATATTTCTCCTTCTCTCCCCTAGACAGCAAATAAGTTGATATAGATTACATATGTGCAATTCTTCTAAACTTATTTCTACATTTATCATGCTGGCCAAAGAAAATCAGATCGAAAAGGAGGAAAGAATGAGAAAGAAAACAACAAAAAGTGAAAATATTATGTTGTGAGCCATTCAGTCCCCTTAGTCAAGAGTTTATTTGCTTTTAAAAAAAAAAAAAAGGCTGAAGCTGGAGGTCTTAAGTAGTTACTGTATCCCACGAACTGTGCTAAGAGAAAAGGGAGAGATCTGCTCAAAAGAGCAGAATATAGCTACCCTCAAGGAGCTTACATTCTATATAGGGGAAGAATTGAGACCGCACGGTGTGGAGGTGCCTGCAAAATGGTGTGGAGGCCTGCTTCCAAGCGAGAGCAGGCACAAACTCACCTGATGACACCTGGGTCCCAGGGGCAGAGTTCTGGTAATGGACAGTTGGAGGGGGAGCTAGCCCAGAGTGGGGCCCAGGTTGGGAGGAGTTTCATAGCGATGACAGATGCACGTGGTAACAAGATACTTGGTCATTCCCTATTTTTAATAAGTCTAATTTACATAGTTAAGACTTGCTCAGAATCACATAATACATATTAGAGAGAGGACTTTAACCCAGTTCTTCCAAGGCTGGCCCTCTGGGTACTACCACAGGCTGCTGGGGGGTGGGTGTTTGCAAACATAAACACGCCGTTTGTGTCAACACCACTCATCTGGCAAGTGCAGCTTGCCTAAGGTTCCCATCCCGGCCCCCTACAGTCATTATCCAAGGAAGTCACTCCTGTAGAGAAGGGACCTCCCCCTCTGCTTCCAGTCCCACCTATCGCTGTAGCCATTATGACAGGAAGCAGCCCCCACAGAGAAGGGACCAATACCAGCTGCTGACCCATTGCCACAGACAAGCAGGTATGCCGAAGAATTCCAAGAACAGGATGGCTCTCCAGGAACCAGCTTCCAGCCCTCCCCCAGAGCCCATGGGAGGGCATGGACCTTGGCGAGGCCTGCCAGCTGCCTCCCTGGGTGCTCAGCAGCCACAGCTATTGAAACACTGAAAGCTAAGTTCTCCGTGCCAGAGTCCTTGGCTGCAGCCTGTGGCTCCGCATCAGCACAGAGATGGGTGTAATGATGAAGCAACAGTGAAGAAGAGGCAGGACCATCAGCCTTGCCCCTTCCCTCCTCACCCCCCTCAGTCCTGGTTCTTCTGTCTGGCCTGGGGCCGAAGCTTCCTGGGTGGCTGGGAGCTCCCGGAGAGCAGGGTGGGCAGGCTTCTTTTGGCACTTCCAGCACTCGGCACAGATCTTAGCAAGTGCTTAAGAAATGGTGCTTTTTCCATTTATTAATTCATTTCATTAATCTGTGTGTCTTGAACAAGCATTGCAGAAATGACAATAAGTTTACCAAGGTCAGAGTGTTAGAAAACAGCCTGGATCCCACTAGGACACGGCTTGACATGTTCGTTCAGCCGGCTCATGCTGTGCTGGGGTGTGATTAACAGTAAATGAATGACTGCCATAGCAAAGAGGCAATAACGGGGGTGGGGGCAACCACAGACTGTTCCCTGACATAAAATAACCTTTTTAACCCCAATATTCTTCTGGTAATGTTGCATGACTATAAACAATGAAACCTCACCTTCTTTGAGTAACCCCAAAGGCAGTGTAGAAGACAAGTGGACATAACTCATTTACTCATTTGCAGCCTATTAGCAAATGAGGACACACGCACAGGATGTTCCATGACAGCTGCTCCAGGAGGAAGCTTTGCTTAGCGGAGGTGGGCAGGATACCCTGCCCTCTAGGGGGAGAGGGGGAAGGGGTAGTTGGACAAGAGTTACAGAGGTAAAGAAACAGTAATAGGCTTTCACTCTGCCCAGGGCTGGGCATATATTCCTGTGTAGGAGATCTCAGGTCCAATAAAATGTGCATTAGAGGTGAAGGGGGAGGAGAGGGAGAGAATGAATATAGGAAATAAGGAGTAGTAAAAGTGGAGATTTTAAAGACTCCTGAATAGGAAGCAACCCTGGAAAAGATGAAGTAAAATGTAACATGTATTCATGTAAAAAAACATTCTGGGGATACAGATAAAAACAAAACATTGTTAACTCTCAGAAATTTTTCACATAGTTGGACAAATTGCTTGGCCTGCTATAAAGTACCAGTTTGGGAATCAGAGCAACTTCCCTTTGTTCCCTCCTCATTTCCCCCTCCTGGCTTCCTGATCTTGCTCAGTACCTTTCCTCTGTGATCCGTTTATCCTGTAGGCATCTGCTCGTCCATTTTGGCCTGCCTGTCGTCTCCTCTGTTAGACTGTGAGCAAGCATTGTCTCTCTTTGGTTTGGGGGTTTTTTGCTTCAGTTTTCTAAGTAGTGTAAAAATAAACATTGGTATTCAGTAGGAAAATCACTCTTAGATGGAATGGACTCAGACCCATGCCTTGACTATTTTAGATCAGTTTGGGCGCAACATAGTCCAAATTAGGGGCTATGTGTTTTTTCTCTTAGGACCAGCATAGTTAAGTTCAGCACTTGTGTTAAGAAGGATAGATTGGAAAGACAGAAGCTGTGCAGACCTTGAATTGTCTTACTTGAATTATGCCAACACCCTAACTGTTCTTTCTGCCTTCACTGTCTCTACTTCTAACTCATCTCTCCACTTCTAGCTTATCTTCTCTATAACTAAGATGATTTTTCTCAAGCACATGTTCAACATGTCACTGGCTTTCTCATTGACTCTGTTGCCTCTGAGATAAAATGCAGATTCCTCAGAATGGCATTGAAAGCTTTCAAAGTCTTTTTTTGTTTTAGAAAATTGGAAGAATAATACTACAGATCTTGTAAAAGTTGTTGCAAGGAAAGTGCTTTGTAAACCTAGAAACCCTATCGATATAAGATTACTCCAATAGGCAGATTCTTCTCCATTTCAACATGTTTCTTCCTGAATGTTGTCCCTACCTACCCCTTTGCTTGTTTTCCCATTTATTTACTGCCCAATAATATCTAAATGATCCCAACCATAAAATCATCCTTTTTGTTTTCTACTTAAGATCATGGTGATTTTATCTTTTCATCCCTAATACCTTGCATTAATGCCTTGCACATAGTAGGATTTAATATGTTTGCAGAATTGAAGAGACTCCATTGTCAAAATGAAAGTACATTCAGACACTTTGGCAGAAAAATGTTACAGTGTCTCTTGACCAGATGCCACAAATGGACAAAAAGGCTAGGCCTAAAACTAAATAAGAATGGACTCGTTTGTATTTGGAAAACTACACAGTGCTTTCCTAGTGATCTCAAGTTGCTTCCCCAAACAAACAAAATCCTTTAACACTAATAATAATAATAGAATAAATACCAGTCTTAAAAGATTCAAAATTGTGAGGGCCCTATAGTGAAAAAGGGGCGGAGATCTAGAGCCCTTTGCAGGAGTCATGGAAAAACCTGGACAAAAGATCCCAGATTCTATGCCATTTCATCTTCCTTTGTTTCCCCCAAAGCTCTGCTTGTGTGTATCTCCAGCAGCTGCCTCTCCCACTGGTATGGCTAGGGCATTTTTGCCCCCTTCCCCCAAATGCTACCTGTCCTTGTATAAACACATCCATGCAAATATCCCTCTAATAAGCCCACTGGCCTAGGAGAGAGAATACAGTACTTGGATTGTCAGGGTGTTAGGAAGGCCAGCCTTCGCAGAATACCCCAGTGCTTACGCGTGACCATGGGCAGGACTTTCATTTCTCTGGGCCTCGACTTTATGAGCAGCAAAACCCACAGTGCCCACCTCAGTCTCCTTCTGGGTTCCAGTGAGATAAACTCATGTAAAGTACCCTGGAAATGGCAATCGTTATTGGAATCTCAGCTTCTCAGTAGCAGGCTCTTGTTTTTTTTGTTTCCTCAAAGCTTTGAACATGGTAGGCATTTAAAGTTTTCATTAAAGCAATTGATATACACAATCCTATCCAAACCTTTTTTAGTTTGTAGAGAAAAAAAGAACATTAACAAATTAAATTTGTACAAAATCAGAAGACATTTAAAAAGGGAGTTTTAACTACTTCCCTCATCAGACTTTACCATGTTCCTTTCATGAAGTTCCTCAAATCAGCTAGTTCAAATCTTAGTGTCCCTCACTATCCTTGGGGAAGTTGTCTTTATAGAAATGGTTAATAATGATAAGTAGAGGAGAAGCAAAGAGTCTGAATAATCCACATGTGATAGAATTCTCCGAGGAAGCCAGCTGGGTACAATCTAATAAAATCTGTCCGGTTTTTCTTTTACAGGTATCCAAACGATTGACTCCACCCAAGCACTGTTTCTTCCCATTGGAGCATCTGTCTCCCTTCTAGTCATGTTTTTCTTCTTTGATTCTGTTCAAGTAGTCTTTACAATATGTACAGCAGGTAAATGGTTCTCCCTGTTTATTTTTGGTTGTAACATTATTGAAAAGAAGATACTTAGCTTTCTAGGCTCTCCAGGGATAAAGACGTATATACTCGATGTTTTTATTTCCATGAAGTCTGATTCCTCCTTGCATAGAGATGGCTTATGATGACTTAGGCTTTTTTTTCTTTTCAGTTTATCGGATAAAAAGGGGGTGGCAAAGTTGTTAGGGGATAGAATAGCCCTTCTCCCCTTACCCTCAAAGAAAAGGAAAGAGAAAGGTCATTTAGGCATTTTTTAAAATGTACAGAGAAGAGCCAGAGGAGGACCATGAAGAAAAGCAACAGTTTTGAAACATATTTAATTTATTATATATTTTAAAAGAAAAGCAAAAGGTATGTACTAGACAGTTGCATGTATAGGCCTGTTTTCTCTGTTCTTTATATATACAAATGACTATTTGATTAGGGCTTGATTTCAGAAGAAGAAAATCATATGATAAATTAAGCCCTAGCTCCTATCAACTTATCTGAACAAAGCTGCCAAAAGACAAAAAGAATAAAGAAAAATTCAAGCCACTGAGAATTAATGAAAGAAAGCGTCATATGTGGCCTTGGTTGTATTACTACATTTCCAGCTCCTTTCTTAATGATTCAAATTTGTCTAAAGATAAAGTGAACCCATCACTTTATCCCATCAGTTGCCATTACAGAAAATTGGCCAACCACTCTGACATTCATGCCCTTTGTAATAAGTTTCAGAGCCAGGACTAGAATTGGACAAAGTAAACAGACCTTTTGGGCCCATCCTGTGGAATATGGGGAAGGGGGTGGTGGTGATGTAATCATTTTATCACTCTCATTACCTTGTATTGCCCTGTGTACATACATGTTTAATACTATCTACTCTCCAAGGCATGTATATATTTATTGTGTGATAAGTGTATAAGAATACATTTTTCAAACCTTGAGTAAGGCATGCAAATATTTTATCCTAGCTCTGGAAAGGTTATCAGTAAATGTGTGTTCAGTTAATGAACCTAGTGAATCCCTGTCTGCATTGGTGTGCTAATAAGTTGACAATTAAGGAGTTAAGCAAACTGCCATGGACTCCCCTCTTTAACCACTTATTTTCACTCTAAGTAGGAGATTGTTATAACTGCTAACCAAACTCAAAATGCCTAAAGGCTTTCTCCCTTGGTTAGTTGATTGTCAATCTCCTGTCCTGTGACTTTTGTTTTTAAGGATACAGTATAAGAAGATGTAGCCAGAGAATCCATTGCCTTGACTTTGAAAAGGCAGCATGAGGCAATGAAAAGAACGCTGAATTTAGAGGCAGAGGCCTTGTATTCCAGTCTAGGCTCTGCACCTTGACTTCCTGTGTGACCTCACTAAACCTCTGGGACTCAGTTTCCTACTCTGTAAATTGAGGGGACTACATGAGCTCTAAAGAGGCCTTCCAGTGCTAACGCTGTGCTTACATTGACTTCTATTGAACTTCCCTCTTCGAGGACTAGTAACAGTTAGGTGAGTGGTTAGCTCTGTATGTAGGAAGACTTTATTTCTCACTAGTGAATCGGAGTGATGAAAAACTTGTTGCAGAAAATGCAAAAAAGAAGTAATATTGAGGAGAGCTTTGAAGTCATTGTCAAGTAGACAAATATATTAATATTGTCTTTTCTTTCTCTAGTTCTTGCAACGATAGCTTTTGCTTTTCTTCTTCTCCCGATGTGCCAGTATTTAACACGACCCTGTTCACCACAGAACAAGTAAGGACTAAACTCATTTTTTATAAACCACATACTTCTTTTTGTTGTTCTCTCACATTTGATAATAACCACCAAAAACCTGACTTGCTGGTACAGGTCATTCACTTAAACACATGAAGTTTGGAGCTTGTATTTGCTGGAACTGTCCAAAAAGTTTGCCCTCTTTCCCTTTGAAATCAGAAAATTGTTGCTTCCTGAAGGATTCTATTGCAGTTGTGAAAATACAGCTATATCTTAGAAAGTTGGAGCCATTGTAATGTGTTTCTTTTTTGAAATCTGGAATCTAAGATCATGGGATGTACTGGCTTTTGATTGTGAAGTCTCCTTTCTTTCTTTTTTTTTTTTTTTTTTTTTTTTTTTTTTAGGGATTGGGAATTTAATGTAATGGTTTTTAGTCATCTCCCAGAGTTATTTTTCTGGGCATAGGTAGTTCAGTTCATTACTGCTCCATTAGAAATGATTTGGTTGATCTCGTTGCTGAGGATGGCCTGATCCATCAGAACTGGTCATCATCTAGTATTGTTGTTGAAGTATATAATGATCTCCTGGTCCTGCTCATTTCACTCAGCATCAGTTCGTGTAAGTCTCTCCAGGCCTTTCTGAAATCATCCTGTTGGTCATTTCTTACAGAACAGTAATATTCCATAATTTTCATATACCACAATTTATTCAGCCATTCTCCAACTGATGGACATCCATTCAGTTTCCAGTTTCTAGCCACTACAAAAAGGGCTGCCACAAACATTCGTGCACATACAGGTCCCTTTCCCTTCTTTATAATCTCTTTGGGATATAATCCCAGTAGTAACACTGCTGGATCAAAGGGTATGCACAGTTTGATAACTTTTTGAGCATAGTTCCAAACTACTCTCCAAAATGGTTGGATTGGTTCACAACTCCACCAACAATGCATCAATGTCCCAGTTTTCCCGCATCCCCTCCAACAATCATCATTATTTTTTCCTGTCATCTTAGCCAATCTGACAGGTGTGTAGTGGTATCTTAGAGTTGTCTTAATTTGCATTTCTCTGATTAATAATGACTTGGAGCATCTTTTCATATGACTAGAAATAGTTTCAATTTCTTCATCTGAGAATTGTCTGTTCATATGAAGTCTCCTTTCCAGGACTTAAAATGTAGAGATGATACTTGATAGGAACCAAGTAGACCTTTTATCATATGCTACTTAGGAATATAGTTTTTACATGTAAATCATCTTAATTATTGCTGAGCAATAGGATCCAAAGGTTTTATGTAACTGGCGTGACTTTAAAATGTTGGTTCAAAATTCAAAAAGCTTTTTCCAATGTTTCACTTTTAAAAGTTTAAAAAAAAGAAAATATAATTTTTGGCACTTTGATTTAATTTAATCTTAATGTTTATACTTAAATCTTAACATCAGTTTTCCCACACAAATTGAATTTCCAGCTAATATTTCTGCCATGTCTTTTTTCATGTAGAGATTTAAGTATTTTAAATATTAATAGAAAAAAAGCCACAATGACATTTTTAAAAAATTCATTATGTGGATTTATTGGGTCCTCACCATGAACATAAAAGATAGCTCAACACTAAGAAAAACAATAACTGTTGTTTTAAGCAAGTCAGTAGTGGAAAACCTCCACAAATGGTTCAGCAAAATGCAGCACTTAAAAATGCTAAAACAATTTATTTAGTAATGAAAGGAATTTGATCAAAAACCCTTACATTCTAGCATTATTTTTGTGTGAATGTATATATTTGTATTCATTTATTCCTGTTAGAAACATGTAAAATCAAACATAATAAATTCCTACATTAGTCATGTCTTTTTAAAAAAAAAAAAAATCTTGATCTATATTCTGGATCCATCATTTCTCTGTCACTAGGTGGGGAGCAGTTTCATCATGAGTCCTCAGGAATTATGCTTGGTCATTGCACTGATCAGTGTTCTTAAGTCTTTAAAATGTTATTTTATAAAGTAGACCGGACTTCTGAGTCTTGTGAGCAAAAATATGACAGACTATACATTTTCTCCAGTCTCCACAACCTCTTCAAAATGGTTTAGGACACCTACAGTCTAAAAGATGGTAAAACACACACACACACACACACACACACACACACACCCCTACAGTCTAAAAGATGGTAAAACATACACACACACACACACACACACACACACACATACATGAAATAGCACTGACTGTATGAGTTCATTCAGAAACTCTCCTCCATCTCCTTCTCTTCTAGCAGAGTGGCTGGACTAATGATCCCACAGACACAACACATGCTTACATCCAAACCTATTTTATACATCCTAGTCCCTTCCTTTCCAGTACCATGGAGACCCAACGTTAGGATGCCCAAATTTGCACGGGCTTAGACAGCCTGCTTGGCTACAACTCTTCAGGAGCAAAAGTCTGCTGGAGCCTGGGAGACCCCAAAGCGCCATCACTGTAAAGCTATGAACTGAACTGCCTATGCCCTGCCAGAGAACTGAGGAATAAAACAGTGAGACAAGTCACCATGCTGCATATGGGGAGACTGAGAGGAAGAGCTAGGCATCCAACTGGGGCCTGTTCCAACCATCCAGAAATCATTTGGAACAGAGAGCTAGGCTGGAAGACAATGAATTGCTTGATGTGTGAGAAGGCTAAGAGGCTTTGAGGTCCATCTCCTAAAGAGTCACCATCAGAGGGGAGACGATGGGAAACAAAATAAAGTTGAGTAAACGACTGAAAATGCCAAAGGAAAAACTTTGAACATCAATAGGTAAATTACAAACAGGAAAAGAAAATATGCCTTCAGATCTAGTAAACAAGTACAGGGATCTTTGAATAAATAACGGCAGACAAAGAAAAATGATCCAAGCCTTGATGAGACAGAATACTATAGAATTTAAGAAGGACATGAAACCATAACATGCTGTCCCCGAGTGGTTCAAAAGAGAATCAAGGACATGAGAGCAGAACAGGAAAAACTTGAGTCTGTAATGTCAAACCTCGCCAAAGAAACAAAAGAAAGAACACAAGATTGGGAGTGCAAACACACAAAAGTGAAGAGCAACCTGGAAAAAGAGAAGCAAAAAACAAGAACATTAAAAGAAAATGTCCTCCCCAAGCAAGCAAAACATACTGAACTTAAAGACAGGATATGTAGAAACAGTGTAAAAAATTATAGGTCTCCCAGAAGAACAAGACAGAAAAAACAGAAACACCTTAATGAATTCAGAAAATAAGAGTACTAACCAGAACTTCTAAATATAGAAAATGTAATTCCATTTGGAAAAATTCACAGATCATCTCCAGAAAAAAAGGATAATCAGTCTACAAATTCCAAGACACATAATGGATAAATTTAATAGTTTGGTTCAGAAACAACTTCCGCAAGCCATCAGGAGAAAGACTTTTAAATACCAAAAACATTTAAATATTCTGTACCCACTAAAAGAAGAAGAAAGGAATGGAATAATCTGTCCCTAAGAGCATTGGAGCTTGAGATGCTTCCCAGAGTGACCTATCTTCCTATCTGAACTGAATTAGATAGTATAAAAGATGGCTATTCAGTTGTACTGAAAAGAATATTTGCCTCTTGAGCCTTCCAAGTAACAGGTATGGAGAGGAGTGAATAAATGTAACAGACAAGGACAATAACAGTACGAGGAATGACAACAAAGAGACCAAGAAAAGACTTCTTTCTAAATGTATACTGGGAGACCGGGGTAGAGATGAAAATCTGATAAGAGGTCACAATAAAGGCAGATGGAGTATTATGGACAGAACCAGTCTAGATAGATAAAACAAGAAGAGGGCGGTGGAGGATGAAGAGGAGTAAATGATACATTGGGGCCAAATCAAGGGTTAGTAATGAGGGGATGGTGACCTCTGTTGCCTCAGAAAGTGAAGAGCCTACGGAAATTAGTGGAGGAGGGAGAAGAGGGATGCATTACTTTAGATGGGGAAGAGGGTTCCATTGTTGAATACTTCTGTGAATGAAGAAAGATGATGGGTGAAGGGAGATAAGGCTTAGGCACTAGATAAGACCTGGGATAGGGGATGTTCATCTACTTGTCCTGGAGTTTCATGGGGGCAGTTGGAACCCGGTGGGTTGCTGGCCCCTGGAGGAGTCAGAAAATGTGGACACAACAGATTTCTAGGCAAATGGAGGAAAAAAGGTCAAGAATAGAGGAATAATTGGAATAACTATAATGTTGTATAAATCTGTGGTGGGCTTACTACCTTGAAGCAATGACCTCTCTGACACCTGCAAACAATTAGCTTTATTCTGCAAATGAGATAGAATGAAAACTGGGATTCCAAAGGGCAAACCCTGCAAAGCAGGGACAGAAAGCAACCAGGAGAGAGAGCCCTAAATAGACATTGATTTGCATGAAGAAAGGAGAAAGAGAGAATAAATACTCATAGAGATCATGAATCAGAATAAGGGTCTAAAGTAAACAGAAAGGGAAAGTGGATAATAAAGAGGGAATTTTTCTTTCTTTTTTTTTTGGAGACACCAAAAAAAAAAAGAAAACAGACAACATTAATGCATCTAGGATAAGAAGGGAAGTGGTTAAACGGGGAAAAGTCTGTTACGTTTCTTTAATAAGAGTTTGTTATCTGAATTATGTAAATGTGTGTGTGCCCTTCTCCAATAGATTAACAGTTAAAAGAGAACAGTGATTTAAAAAAAAAAACAAAAACCAGTTTGCACAGCCACATGAAAGAAAACTGTTCCAAATCAACAGTTGTAAGAAAAATGCAAATCAAAACAACCCTCAAGGTCCAACTTCACACCCTCCAAAGTGACAAAAATAGCAGCAGTGTTGGAAGATTTAAAGAAAGATAGGCAGAGAATGGAATGCATTGTTGGTAGAGCTGTGAAATGGTACAGCCATTTTGGAAAGTAATTTGATTTTATGCAAATAAAAATGACTAAAAACTTTCCTAATCTTGGAAGCAGAGACTGAGTTTAAACCACAAGGAAGTCATTGATAGAAGAAAAAAAAGTTGCCCTATACTTCAAAATAGCAGCACTTTTGTTGATAGCTAAAAATTGGAAATATGAAAATGCCATTGATTGAGGAATGCCTAAGACAAATTGTGGCATAAGAAATTGTATATATGAGAAATACAGGAAGATCTACATTGATGTGTAGAGGGAAAGAAGCAGAATCAAGAAAACAATATATTCAACAACTGCAGCAATGGAAAGAGAAAGAACAACATACTGAGTGTCAGTAACAAAAGTATAGTCATCAAGTAGGACTCAAATTAAGAGATTTGAGGAGAACCCACCAATTTCCTTCATGGAGATGTGAGGTCCATAGTTGTTACACATTGCACACATATTTTTGCCTTTTTCAATGTATCAATCAGTTTTCCCTCTAAAACATGTTACGTGTCATATGAGATGACTTTCTGGGAGAGAGAGGAATAATCGGATAACTATAATGATGTAAGAAACAAATATCAATAAAAAATTAAATTTAAATTGTTCCCTTGTTTCTGCTCACTTGACTTTTATCAGTTCATTAAATTCTATCAATGTTACTCTGTAACTGTCTCTTTTACCATTTCTTACAACACAATAGTGTTCTATATTAGTAATAAACTATTCTTTTTCCAGCTATTTCTCAATTGTTGCACATCCCCACAGTTTCCAGTTCTGTGCCACCACCAAAAGGGCTACTACAAGTATTGTTGTATATATAGATCTTTCTCTTTGGATTTTTAATGGGTATATGGATGTAGTAATGGTACCGCTGGTTAAAGAGAATGGCCAGTTTAGTAATTTTTTAGGAGTATTTCCAAGCTTTATTCCAGAATGACTGCTCCAGTTCACAACTCCTTCAGCAATGAATCTTAACAGGTTTTTCACGGTTCCTTCAACATTTGCCACTTCACTTTTTTTTTTTTTTTTTTTTTGGTACCATGCCTGCAGTAAATTAATCTTACTAAAGCAAATGAATTTCTCGGGAATACATAAAATAATAAAAGTATATGCATTTTCAGTGTAATCTGTTAGGCTTAAAGTAACTATTTTGCACTTAGTAAATACTTTATTTGTTCATGTAAAAAATTTAATTATTTGCTTTCATTAGACATAATTTATATGGTACCTGTTAGCTCTCATAATGATAATTTGAGCTAAAAAAAAAACAGTTATCATGATGAATCCAGAAATTCATATGAATTTTTGTGAACTATTCCAAAGAAGGTTGAGGTTATTTGGGTTAACAAATATTTTATAACAAATATGGTGCCTATAAAGTCTCTTAGTTCATAATGCTGTTTTTGTATCACGGAACCTCTACTCTCCAAGAACAAGAGTGGGTTTTGTTCCTTCACTAATCCACATGGTGATGATGGCTTGTTTATAGGATTTCCTTTGGCTGCTGTGGACGTTTCACTGCTGCGGAGCTGCTCTCTTTTTCCCTTTCCGTCATGCTCGTCCTCATCTGGGTTCTGACGGGCCATTGGCTCCTCATGGATGGTGAGTAGCTGCAGTTTGTTACCGATGTTACCTAGATTTTTATAGTTAACATAATCTTACAAATATGCTACTCCTTTGTAAGCCTAAAACTTGGGTCTTGGGCTCTGCTTCATTTGGGGTTTTCATAGAAGGTGTGCTTGCCTTCAAGCTTACTCTTTGCCATTCTAGTCTTCCCTTTGAACACCCCAGGCTTTTTCCTTAATCTCTTGGTTACTTTTTTAGTGTCAAGAAACCATCATTTGATAGGTCTGTGCTGTCAGAGCTTGAATCCTTTTCCATTCTGTTGCTGCTTGGTCCCTTGTACAGACAGATACAGCCAATACCATCATTCAGCCAGCATCTAGTGAATTCTCTTTATGTGCCAGAAATTCACCTGGTGACGAAGGAACAGAGACGCAGAGGAAACATCCCTTGTCCTCACAGTACAATAAATACATAAAATACAGATGCAGATTAATTTCTTTAGAGAAGACACTAACAATGGAGAAAGAGGGAAGGTGAGCATTACTGACCTCCCAAAATCAGTGGCCCTTGAGCAGAGCTTTCAAGGAAGGCAAAGATTAGAAGGGAGTCCATACTGAGAAAGACACCCAGCCTGTGTCAAAGCATAGAAGGATCAAGTTGTCTGAAATATATTCCCAAGAGACAGAGAAGTGGATATGTGTTGAGAAAGTTTATGCAATGGGAATAGAAGGCTTTTTCTAGGAGTTCATAAAACTGGGGAATGATATGAGGAGTAGCTTAATGGAATCAAATCAAAGGTTGATATTTTGTTTTGTTTTAAAGATAGGGGATATCTAGATATATTTATAAGGAGTTGTAAAATAGGAGCCCAGAGAATAAGAAATGTGTGGAGCAACAGATAAAGTTGTCAAAGGAGTCACTTTCTAGAGGAAAAGGGGTAGGGGGAAATAGTATCATGGATATAAGCTGAAAAGTAGTCACTTGTATGGTGAAGGGCCCACCCAAAGATAGATTCTGGGGCCACATATTGAGGTGACTTTAAAATATAGGTTGGCTAGTGGGAGAATTGGGAGCAGGAGAAATTTGGGGACTGTGACAGAGAATAAGTGTTTAATAAATGTTGATTGAATTGATTTCAGGGCCCCAAATGTGAAGTTAATGACATATAAAATTATTTTAAGGTTTCTGTCACTGTAATATTGTATTATCATTAAGGGAAAAAATACACTTTGGTCATTTAGTTTAGGACCTGAATGCCCATCATGTGCTTAAACAATGAAAATAAATGTATAAATTTTTTAAATGATTTTCATTTTGTAATGCTAGCTTTTCCTTGTCTTTTTTTTTCCTCACCTGGATTTCTCTTTTTAATACTTAAGATTGTTTCTGGAGTTTGCTAAATGAAAATACCAAAAGAATTTTAGGGAGAAGGAAAATAACTTCCATATAATACCCACATGTATACAGACTAGAGTGAAAGGATAAATTCCTATTGTCTGTTAAAAAGACGTTAGGATTTAATGGGAGAGCGTGGAAAATGTGTACATGGAATTCTTTTCATTTACTTGTATAGATTATTATTTTAAAATTATTCCAGTGTTAGGGTTAGCTAGGTGGTACAGTAGATAGAGCACTAGCTCTGAAATCAGGAGGACCTGAGTTCAAATGTGGTCTCAGACACTTAACACTTCCTGGATATGTGATCCTGGGCAAGTTACTTAACCCCAATTGCCTTAGCAAAAAAATAAAAAAATAATTCCATTGTTGATCAAGTCACTTGATAAAATTCTTTCCTTTTTTTCTTCCTGAGAGAATTGAATAGTTCCAGTTAACTCAGCCCCTTAGGTGCATGGTATTTTTGATGCTACAAACACAAATGCTGAATAAGTTGATGAAAGAAAAATTACATAAGCTTGACTTTTTCAGAATACCTAAAGAATCCTTCTATATGTTAAGACAATTGAATTGGTGTTAGGAGACTCAGAATCCATATTATTTTAAATGGTTTCTGGCTACCAGAAGTCATTCTTAGTCCCCTTTTTGATATATTTTTAGATACTGCAATATTCTTTATAAAATATGCCAGATGTTTGAAACTCTTGTTGAGCCTCTGGTGGTCCGCCAACAAACAGTGAAGCATGAGGCGATTGGAAGTCAGACATAAATTCAAATGTTGCCTCAGGCACTTGTGGTTGCTTGATCTTGCAAGTCACTTGACCTTTTTTTCCTCTCTGTTTCCTCATCTGTAAAACAGGTACAATAACAGCACCTGTGTCTCAGGATTGTTAGATTTGTCAAAATATTTCGGAGATACCCTGTTTCCTAGAACTAAGACCCAGCTAACAGGCTTTGTCCTAAGCTGGCATAACAATAATCCTTTGCATTCAGGATGATGTCACCCTCTGACACCTTGGACCAGTATCAGATATTCATGAGAGAGTTAGCTTTCCTTTCCCCCCAGGACTATCCATCACAACTTCCCAATCCTTGTTCCCTTAGGAGTTGGTCTTCCCCTGTAGGAATCTTTTTCTTCACTCTAAAATTAAACAAACTTCTGTTTGTATTCTAACTCTCCTGTCTCTAGACCATTCTGTTTCATTTCTGGTCACCCACAAGTTAGATGCTGGTTCTAGTCCAAATGACATTAATTGGTGTCAGAAGTGGGATTTGACATGGAGCTCTGGACCAAATGGACCTCCTAGTATCTATACCCAATTGGGTGTATATGTTATTCCCTCTTTGAACCAATTCTGATTAGAATAAGGTTCACCCACTCCCCTTTCTCTCCCCCTTCTTTTCCTCAATTGTAAAATCTTTTTCTTACCACTTTTGTGTGAGATAATTTATCCTATTCTATGTTTCCTTTTCCCTTTCTCCCAGTATATATCCCTTGCTTACTGACAACTGATTTGTCAAAAGTCTGACACATACACTTTCTACTTCTCTACCCACTATCTTGTGAGTCCACTACTCTCTCCTGCTCAAATCCTGGCTCATCCTTTTTTTTTTTTTTTTTTTTTTAATAGCTTTTTATATGCATCTGTACTTTTATGGCATTGACAATTGCCAAATCTTTTGTTCCAATTTTTCCCCTCATCCCCTCGTCCTGATGGCAGGTTGACCAATACATACATCTTAAGTAAATTAAATACAATATAAGCATTCATGTCCTAACAGTTATTTTGCTGTACAAAAAGAATCGGAGTTTGAAATAATGTACAATTAGCCTGTGAAGGAAATCAAAAATGCAGGCAGACAAAAATATAGGGATTGGGAATTCTATGTAATGGTTCATAGTCATCTCCCAGAGTTCTTTCGCTGGGTGTAACTGGTTCAATTCATTACTGCTCTTGTGGAGCTTATTTGGTTCATCTCATTGCTGAAGATGGCCATGTCCATCAGAATTGATCATCATATAGTATTGTTGTTGAAGTATATAATGATCTCCTGGTCCTGCTCATTTTACTCAGCATCAGTTCATGTAAGTCTCTCCAGGCCTTTCTGAAATCTTCCTGCTGGTCATTTATTTCTTACAGAACAATAATATTCCATAATATTCATGTACCACAATTTATTCAGCCATTCTCCAGTTGATGGGCATCTACTCAGTTTCCAGTTTCTGGCCACTACAAAGAGACCTGCCACAAACATTCTTGCACATATAGGTCCCTTTCCCTTCTTTTAAGATTTCTTTGGGCTATAAGCCCAGTAGTGACACTGCTGGGTCAAAGGTATGCACAGTTCAATAACTTTTTGACTCTGGCTCATCCTTAATTGAGTTTGGCTTTCTTTGTGAGGAATGTTCCAAGGCCCCTTTTCTTGACCTGAATCACTTTGGTAAGGCCTGTTTTTGCATAAAATTGGCATTTGATTGTATCTTTTCTTTTATAAATGCATCTTTGGCTATGGACTGTGGTTTTTATTTTCCTACACTCGTAGATTATATGTGTATAAAAAAGAAGAGTCTGCAAATCTTCCATTTTCACTTCTTATCCAACAAACTAATGGAAAGGGTGACAAAAGATGCACATGGTCAATTTTGAAGGGGCTGTAAAAACACAGTCACTGTCAAGTTCTTTCTCTGGGGATGGGTAGCATTTTTCATCCTAAGTCCTTCAGGGTTCTTTGGATCAGAGCTAAATCATTTACCAATGGTCATCCCACAGCATTGCTATACATATTACATTTGTACTTACTATGTAGTACATTTCACTTTGCACCAGTTTATGGAAATCCTTGCAGGTGTTTCTAAGAGCAGCATCCTGTTCAATATTTCTTATAGCTGTAGTATTCCATATCAATCATATACCACAGTTAGTTCAGCCATTCCCCAATTATTGAACAAACTCCAGAAGAGAATTGCTATAAATATTTTTGTATGTCTATCTCCTTTTCCTTTTTTTTTTTTTTTTTTTTTTTTTAAATCATTTTTGGGATACAGACCTACTAATAGTATTGCTTGGTCAGATGGTATGGAGTTGTATAGCCCTTTGGGCATAGTTCCAAATTGCTCTGAATCCATTCACAGCTCTGCTAACAGGCCATTGATGTCTCGTTTTTCCCACATCCTCTCCACCATTTTTTATTTTTGTTTTCTTTTCTGTTAGCCAATATAATAGATATGAGGTGTAGTACCTTAGAATTGTTTTGATTTGCATTTCTCCAATCAGTAGGTAAGAGCATTTTTTCATATGGCTATAGATATCTGTGATTACTTCGTCTGAAAACTGACTTCATATTTTTTGATCATTTATCAGTTGGGGAATGGCTCTTTTATAAACTTAACTAGGTTCTCTAAATGTTTGAGAAATGAGGCTTTTGTCAGAGAAACTTGCTTCAATATCTTTTTCAAAATTATTATAGAAAACGACATTTCCTTCCATCCTAGTCCCCCTTTTTACAATATTATCTCTCCTTTCATCCTGTCCCTTCTTCCCCCAGGGTGTGTGTTGTGTGTATGTTAATTGAAGTATATGTTATTCCCTTTTTTGAACTAATTCTAAAGAGTACTCCTCCCTCTCACTTCCCCCCCCCCCCCAATTGTAAAAACTTTTTTCTCAGCACTTCTATGTGAGATAATTTACCCTATTCTCCCTTTCTTTCCCTTTTCCCCAGTAGATTCCTTGCTCACTTTATTTTTTATACCTTAGTATTCATCTCATACTTATGCCTTCTATCTATAAAATCCTTCTAACTACTCTAATAATGAGAGAGTTCTAATAGATACAGTTGTTATAATTTCACCGGATTCTATTTTGTGTGTTTTGGTTTTTTCCATTTAAACATGGATGTTGTTTTCCCAGTTTATTTCATTCATCAGTTTTATATAAATATTTCAGTGCTTCTTCAAATTCTTCAGTCATACAGCATAATGGTTTTTAAAATATTTTTCCCCACTTAACATATATATAGACAATTTTTAACATTTAGTTTTGTTTTTTTTTTTTTTTAATTTTGAATTGCAGATTTTCTCTTTCCCTTCTTCACCTCTTCCCTCCCTGGAGACAATAAACAGTTTAATATTGGTTACACATGTTCAGTTGTGCAAAACAAAACATATTACCATATTAGTCTCATTGTGAAAGAAGATAACCTACCCAAAGAATGGGGAAAACACCAAAAAGATACAAAAAGTAAAAAAGAGTCTGCCTCAATCTGTATTCAGATGCCATTGTTCTTTCTCTGAAGGTGGAGAACATTTTTCATCAGGAGTCCTTTGGGATTATTTTAAACTGTTGTATTCACAGTTGATGATCATTATACTGTAGTTTTGCTGTTGGACAGTCATTTTCTTTTACATTCATCTCTCATAATAGGTTTTCTATTCCCTATCCAGGTACATCTATTTCATTTACAATTCTTTGCTACTTAAAAAAAATCCTAACATAACTATATTGATGTATAATGGGATCTTGGTTTTTGGCCTCCGTCAGATTAATGCCTAACAGTGGGATCTCTGGATCACATATTAATCACCTCTTAGCATAATTCCAAATTACTTTCCAGAACCAATCTGAGCTATTTAAAAGTTACTGATACTCCCAATATGGCAAATGAATGGAGGAAAAGACACTTAAAAACAATTACAATATTTCATCCAGAAGTTAGCCAATGTAAATCAGTTGCCATAATGAGACCAAAAGAAACTAAAGACATTCTCTGTCATCATTAGACACCTGAGCTTCCTTGCCAAATGGAAGGTGTGAGTAGCCAAGGGAATAACTCATTTTAAATGTAAACTTATTGTAAATATCTTACTCAAGTAAGCAAAACGTTCCTAAGGACACTAAAGGGTAAACTTTGGAGGATGAGAGGAAGCCATAAGGAAATGCTGTACACATGTTTATAAGCATCTCTTTGTACCAGGGAGAACAGAACCACAACCAATTTAGACTTTTTCACAGTCGCACCAAGCATGCTTACCGATGTACAATGACAATGGCAGCAAATGGACCACACCAGCTCTAGTCAGAAATTCTCTATGTTGGACATTTTCAAACGTTAAGGGATCAATTCTCAGAGTAACTAAAGGAGCAAAATATTCCACAGGTTTGAGATAATAAGGTCCAAAATCCCTCCCCTCCACTCCAAAACTTAGTGGGTAAAACATGCCTGTTGCCTAGACCAGAGGGTATAATTGGGAAATGTCTGACTAAATAAATAAAAATACAATAGAACATAAAATTAATTTAAGATTCTTATAGTCAGTATGAGAAAGGAGGGATTTGAGTTGGACATCACTGGGCATTTGGCCTATAGGCCTCTAGTGATGGCTCAGTGGGAGTGTCCCCTTGCTCAGCTACCTGCATCACCCAATCTTTTTCCATTAGACATTTTCTGGAGGGATCCCAACCAAACTGTATAGATGCATCAGAACTTCATTCTTTGAATGATCTTATGGCTTGAATTACAAATGCAGTCCTTTTACTTGCTATACAGCCACTGATAAAAAGTTTTTAGAAAGTTCAAAAATCTGAGCTACACAGAGCAGAAAATGATGGGGACATTAAACATTTTTGAAAGATTGCATTCAGACTTTTGGGACATCCATCTTTGTCCTTCCTGGGCAGATGTCAGCCTTCTAGCTGCTGCTTCCTCCTATCTTTGGGTTGTTTAAAATCTCTTAATGTTCATATGATTCCACTTCTCCAATAGTGTTGATTATTGTTATTCCACAGAGACCAATGGAAAGGGAGCACAGTAGTAGGTGTGAAGAGACTACAATGTGTTACAAACAGGGAATTGTGAAGGATGGAAGGAGGCTGGTGTCCCCAGATGACAAGGGAGGGAAGAAGCCGGCAAAAGCCAGAAGGGACAGGTGATAGATCATTCTGTTTGGCCCTGGAGCCCCTGGCCTTTGTTGAGTAGGGAAGGGTGATGTGGTCAGAAAGGCCTGGGGGTGAGAGGTGTTCTGTTTGAGACATGTCTACAGGACATCCCTTCAAGCTTCCCAGTGTGAAAATTAGAGAAGTGAGGGCTGGCTAAGATAATATAATCAAATAACAATAATAATCATTGAATGCAAAAGAAGAAAAGGGGGTCCAAGGGCAGAGGGAGAAATGGAATGACAACAAATTGTGATGAGAGAAGGGACTTTGGGAGATCAGGAAGATGAAAATCTTCCAGCAGAGAAGAGGTGATAATAAGAGTACAGATGGGGCATAGGAGTAGGAATGGTGAAGCGAGGCTGTTTGAGGGAATGTTGATGGAAAGGCTGAGGTCTCAGTCTGGATGTGGGAGCTGAGGAGAAAAAGAATTAACTAGGAACTGAATTTACTGAAGAAAACAGGGAGGGATGTCCTAGAGGTTTGTAAACTCCAGCTGCAAGAATCTGGTTTGGGTGATAGAGAAGTTACCAAGCAGTGACATGGGGGGAACACCTGGAAATAGAAATGGGTTATTCCAACTCTTCTCCCTCAACTGATAAATTTATGGGAGTGCACAGGCATGCAACCAGGACTGGGAAAGGAGGCCAGGAAGCTGTCTGTGAGGAGAAAAGTTCTCCATGAGCCAGCAAACAAGATAAGTGTGAAAGGAAAAAACTTAAGATGAAAGAAAGTTTGTTACCTATGGAACATGCATTCACAGTAAAAAGTGCCAGAGGGTAAACTATGGCAAGCAGGTGGTACAGTGAGTAGAGCACCAGGCCTGGAAATAGGATGACTTGTTTTCTGAGTTCAGATTCAGGCAAATCACTTAATAACCTCTGTCTGCCTCAGTTTTTTCATCTGTAAAAGTAGCTGGAGAAGGAAATGGCAAACCACCAAGTATCTTTGCCAAGAAAATCCCAAGTGGGATCACAAACCAGAACCACAACAAAAAATGGAGAAATGTTTTAAACAGCAGTCCAGTTTAACCAAATAAAATTTTTTAATCAACTAAAATTTGCTCTCTCCCACTTTCCACCCAGTGACAACATGTAGTTACACAAGACAGATTCCCACATTAGCATGTCCTCAAAATGTCCTCGTGTGCCTCGGGAGTCCCTCACTTCCACCAGGAGGAGGCCCCACACTTAAAGTCTCTTAAAGCCATGTCTAAACTGTATCAATTGCTTGCTGTCTTCGGGAGGAGGGAAGCGAGAGGAGAAAAGTTTTGAATACAAAATCTTACAAAAATGAATGTTAAAAACTATCTTTGCATGTATTTGGAAAAATAAAATACTACTGAGAAAAAACCAGGCCCCAGAGAGCCTCAGCTAACATTTAGTATCTGAGAAGGTAAGGCTGCAGTAATCAGATGTTGCCAGTAGGGGCTACAGTGTAACACATGTTCTGTACTAAAGTTTTAAGTTTCAAATTATATAAAATTTTTCTCTTCCCTAAATTCCAGATTCTGCATGGTAAATATAATAAGGTGTGTGTCTGTGTGTGTGTGTGTGTATTTTAAACAGAACTTATTAGCTCTAGAATAAATATACATCACAGTAAAGCAAAAAGGATTCTTGTTTGAAAGATGACAGGTCCCCTTCCTTCCTTCTCCCCCTCATTTCTTTTCTTTCTCTGTTTCCTCTAGAATGAGAGATTGTCCTCATTCTCTGAGGTTTATATCCTTTAACATACCTACAAATCTTGTGCTAGGTATTTTGCTCTAAGCGAATTTACACACACGAATTTACATCTTACACACACAGGGAGGCAGTCTACCAAATGATGAGGCATTCATCATGTTATTATCATCATCATGTTATTATGATATTAAAAATTAACAATGATGAATTCTTTAGAAGTTCAGAGGAGCAAGAGATGTTTTTTGAGTTGGAATTCAGGCTATTTCTGATGAGATGCAGGAATTGGTATCAGTCACATTCCCTGGATAATAATACCTCCCCAACTTTTCTTTGTGACTCAAGAAACAGTGGCAGGCAGACTCTGTACATTCCCCAGATTGTATGTGTGGACCCAGAATAGCGGGCACAGGAGTAAAAGATGAAAGCCCATTTGAAGCCAACTTGAAAAGAGAAGTACTTCCTTAAAAGATATATAATTCCCAAACGCCCTTTGCCTGCTTCCTTGTTACATATTCCCGAAATTTTGAATCTTAAATTCTAAGATATCTTCATGAAAAAAAAATGTACAGAGTGTAAATATGAATTTGTGAAGAGGATAATAATTATATTCACCAGCAAGATATCCATGCCAGAGTTTAAATCAAGTAGTTCCACATCATAGAAAGCTACTCGTGTTCTCTCCAGAGCAGAGTATAGACATTCTCTCCTTCAAGGGACTCACTGCTTTCATTTGCATCTTTGTATCCCCTGCCCCAAAACAGTTTTTTATTCATAGGTGCATAATGAATTATTGTTGAAATAATATGCATTGAAGTAGGCTGCCTTTGGACATGGGCATTTTCCTGTTTAATGGGGCTCTCCAAACAGAATTTGAATCCTATCAGGGATGTTTCAAGAGGGAGTTTTTCGTCAGGTGCAGATTGGATGAGGTAACCTCTGGGTCCGTTTTTGCAGGGCCTCTGTGGTTCTTTATTTTGCACTGGGTCCCTAACAAATTGGGGAGACAGTATGCCTTGGAGAAGAGGTCATGTGATCTCAGCGTTGGTCCACTTTAGCAGAAATGCTGAAGTTCTCCTGGAGAAAGGCAGCAGCCTCAAGGAACTCTGATGAAGAGGCAGTTGTGGTTATCCAGGTAGAAGTCAGGTTATGATTATGACGTCCTGGCGCCGAGTTAGAAATGGACAAAAAATGCCTGGTCTGGAAGGCTGGTCCCTATCAGTACTGCCTCCTATTGTGCACAGTCCCCGAGAAGAGCAACAGGTCTGCCCCTAGCACTCTGGGCCACGTTGGGAAGTGCAGCTGTGGCCGTGTGACTTCCACCTTCTCCTCTTTGGCTCCTGGAATCTTATAGGACAAGTCAGTGTGCTAAGCACTGTCAGAAGAGACAGGCCTTCGAGGAGCTTCTCTTCTGGGGTAACAATGATGAAGGGCAAAGAGAAAGAGAGTGAGGGGGTTGAGACCCTTCTCAGCCAGGGTGAGAGGGGGATCCTTACCTTGTGCCATTTGGGCCTTTGATCTATAGATCCCCTCTGCCCCTCAGTCCTCACCTTCCTCTTCACATATGCATCAGCTGCCTGGTGTCCTGACTTCCCGCCATCCTCTTCCTTATTAGCTGCCTTCTGCATCTGGCCCTTTGTTCCTTCCTTGGCTTTTGCTGCCTCTGCTACTTAAAGCAGATGACTTTTTTAGAGCCTTCTGTGTGGTACATGTGATCACTTAGCTCTGTATTTCTCAAACGCTATTTATGTGATTTAAAAGAAAATTCTGGTTGTGTTTATAGTCCAGCTAAGAAAGCTCTTAACCAGGTCTGCATGAATTGAATTGAGATTTTCTCCTGGTGATTGTGGGTAGAGGAATCTTTGAGATAGCTGTATTGAAATACTTGGATCTATGGAATGATAAGGGGATTCTGTGGTGCACAAAGCACTGTGCCTGACACCACCTAGCTGGGTGACCCGAGCAGGTCACTGGACCCTGTGTGCCTCAGTTTCCTCATCTGGAAAATGAGCTGGAGAAGGACACAGCAGATCATTTTAGTATTTTCTGCCAAGAAAGCCCCAAATGGGCTCATGAAGAGTCTGAAAGGACTGAACTATAAGAAACTCTCTTTTTCTTGTTCAGATTCCATATCCTGGAAAGTTTCTGTCCAAGTTCTCCTTGTACCTAGACTAGTAGGCCATGGAGAGCTCACATTTAATGGGAATTTTCATTTCTGCAAATATCAGTGACATCAGCATAGAGCAGGGCGAGTCACGGTAACTTGTGGTGCTTGAGTTTCCATTGGACTTGACAACTAGAAAAGGGTTTGAGCAAAGACAGATAGTTGCTAAGGAAAAAAAGGTCCAGTCAGTGACTGAGACCTTGGAGAAACCTTTTGAGGCAGGCCCCCCAGCCTCAGCCAGCCATCTGTGCCGTCTCCTGGGGTGCCGCCCACCACTGCCCAGGCACTCACTGACCCTGGTTCTCTTTCAGCTCTGGCCATGGGCCTCTGCGTGGCCATGATCGCCTTCGTCCGCCTGCCAAGCCTCAAGGTGTCCTGTTTGCTCCTTTCGGGCCTTCTCATCTATGATGTCTTCTGGGTAAGTGTCCCTTGTTCTGAAAGCATCTGCTGTCCCCCATGTTTGCAGGCGGAGAGCAATCTACTTTTGTGCCCTCAAGCCCGCACAAGCCTCCAGTCCCCACTGAACTCTGACTTGACATGGAATAAGTTGTTTCCTATATTGGGTTTCACCAAAAATCCTATTTTCATGAACCAATTAATGGCCTTTGACAGGACACATTTTTACAGTGGAAAAAATGTGGATCCCTCAGAACACTAATAAGTTGTTCTTAGTGGGAAAGAAGGGGAAAAGTGAAGACCTTCCTGTACTCTTGGTTTCTACAGGAAAGTCCATCTCTGTTTTCCAGGTCTTTTTCTCCGCCTACATCTTTAATAGCAACGTCATGGTCAAGGTGGCCACCCAGCCGGCCGACAACCCCCTGGATGTCCTCTCCCGGAAGCTTCACCTGGGACCAAACGTGGGCCGAGACGTTCCTCGATTGTCTCTTCCTGGAAAATTGGTCTTTCCAAGGTAAGAAGGCTGAGCTTGTGCTCTTGGCAGCTTGTGTGCCATCTATGCTGATGGCAGAGACACAGATGAAGTCATCAAAGTGGGGGGGGGGGAGCAAACGTCATCCTTCAGGGGTTGTTTCTCACTTGGATCTTCTTCATTTGCCCGTGAGCCCTGATCTCAGGCCTCCAGATGAGGAACACTGACTTACACACTCACAGTAGCCCCAGCTCCTTGATGGTAAATGAGTGAGTCCCCAAGGGGTATTAAGCCTGCAGCAGCCCCAAGGGGGCTTTCCCCCCACAGCCACTGTGGGATAGCCTGGCCCAGGGGGTGACGGGGACCGGGGCCCAGCATGGGATTGTGGTGCTGAGCCGCAGGTCCCATCCTAGAATGGCCCCTTCCCCAAGAGATGATCGGAAGCCTGGCCCCCAGGGGAGGGCAGGCGGGGGCCAGGGTCCCAGCCCCGTGGGCCCGTCTCAGGAGCTCTGTCTGCTCTAGCTCCACGGGCAGCCACTTCTCCATGCTGGGCATTGGCGATATCGTGATGCCGGGCCTCCTGCTGTGCTTTGTGCTGCGCTATGACAACTACAAGAAGCAGGCGAGCAGCGACTCGTGTGGGGCGCCGGGGCCGGGCAACATCTCAGGCCGCATGCAGAAGGTCTCCTACTTCCACTGCACTCTCATCGGATACTTCGTGGGTAAGGGACGGCGGCTGCCTCTAGGCCAGCTCTGCCCGCTGGGGTCAGGCAGTCGAGTGCGTCCTGATCCGGGAACTCCACACTGTGGCTCCCAACTCTGCATTGGAGAGTATAGTGCCAAGAGCCATCCTGCGGGGAGCTGAGCCCGGGAGCAACCTCTGGGGGGGGGGCCTGGCTGAAATCCTCCTAAGGGCCATTCCAGGGCTGGCCACAGACTGCCCAAGTCTTTCTGGAAGTTTGCTTGGCATGATCACAGTCAGCTGGTTGATGGGAGGTTGTCCGAGGCCTAGTGCTGACTATGGACGCCTCGTGCCGCGGCCTCAGGGAGGGCAGCCCTGGAGCGCTGCGGGGGAGCCTCTGTGGGCACCCTGGGGGTCTTGCTCTGCCCTTCCCTAAGTCCTCCCAAGGAAGGCTGAAAATGAGGGGGCACAGCTCACTTTAGAAGGGAAACCTCAGAAGTTATCTCCTTATTACAGAGGAGGAAGTGGAGGCTTGGGAGTCAGGGCAGGGGCCAAAGCTCCCCCAACACCCACTCCCTCGGCCCCCTGGGCCTTGTTTTGCTCATGTGTTCAATGAAAGAAGAAGGACCAGATATCAGCTCGAGCCCTGTGGCACCCGGACCGGGTCAGAGCCTTAGTGTGGACTTAAACTGGGGCTTTGACCCTGCTTGGGAAGACCAAAGCCAAGGGGAGATGAGAAGGCCCTAGGGATGGGGGGCCGTGGGGGTGGAGCTCAGCAGGCCTGGGGCCTGGCAGGATCTTTGGGATCCTAAACTATCCTAAAGCTGAGCCTCTCACCTCTCATGCTGAATAAGATGGTCACATGATAGACCCCAACATTTTAGGATCACCCTGAAGTCCAGTAGCAGAACTCCTCCAGATTTGGCCTTTTGAGAGGGGCCCATGTTGACGTCTCTGCTCCTCCCATAGGTCTGCTGACGGCGACAGTGGCATCTCGGATTCACCGTGCGGCCCAGCCTGCCCTCCTCTACCTGGTACCCTTCACCTTGTTGCCGCTCCTCACAATGGCCTATTTAAAGGTGAGACCTCCCCCTCAGGCCCTGGGGCTTCGTTGGGGGCCCTCTCGCTCGTGACAGTGACCACCCGGCATCCACAGGTGCCCGTCCTCGCTGCCACGGCAGAAGCCCAAGGGGCAGCTTCCACCAGGGCAGGCTCCCCCTGGTGATCGGGTGGGTCCCATCAGAGGAACTGTCGATGGAGACTCTTTGGGCCTTCACTTAAAAGAAGGAACCCATCATCAAGCTCAAAGTATTAATGGGGTGAATCTAGAGTTTTCAGATATTCATTTGAAACTCTGAATCTCAGGAATGGGGTGAAATCTGTATTGTTGGAGTGTCTGCATAAGCCGAGGGGGGAGAGGCCTGACCGGGAGACTTTGCTGAATATCCACCTGGTTGTACTTTGTAAGTTGGGCTTGGGAGGACCTAAGAATGGGTCTTTAAATGAAGCATTTCTGCAGTCACAGGTGACTTTATAGGGAGCAAAATGTGTGTGCCAACCACTGGATTCTTTCCAAAAATAATTTGACAGCCTAGATCTAGAACCAGAAAGAAACAGTGAGACGATGAGCTTCATGGCCCCGTAATGACGCACAGTCTCCTCCTCTTCTAGGGTGACCTGCGCCGCATGTGGTCGGAACCTTTCCACTCCAAGGCCAGCAGCTCACGGTTCCTGGAAGTATGATGGAGCAGCCAGAAAGTGACCAGACTCTGCTGTGGTCCTTTTCCCTTGACTCGGTGGTGGTTTTGTTCCTTCCCAGAGTGGTCCTGGCCGGGAGTGCTAGTCTGACCTGACTTTGCATTGAAAAGGGGGCTGAGGCTTCAGAGACCCCCCCCTTGGGTTCCTTCCTCGTGCGCTTGTGGAATTGGAGCCAGTTGGAGAAGGTTCCGGCCTCCCCTTCTCTGTTTTTATGGACCTACCCAACTGTCCCCTTAGTGGGCCAGGCGGGGCCTGGACAGTGGCAAGGAGCCGTCCAGGAGCCGTGGACCTGGACTTCAGGGGAGCCTCGTACCCTTTGGGACAGGGTTCCCATAGGGGCTTCCTTTCAGAGACTGAGACAGAAGTTCTGTCACAAGAATCTTTTTTGGATTGATTAAACCTTTTCTGTGGTGTTCGATGACTCATTAAATCCACAGACACACATGGAGTGACTTCTTACAGTATAAATATAAGAATTTGTTGTAATGAATTCCATTTCCACCCAGATGTCGTGTTGGCAGTGAACAAGGGCACGGTTTTTATACATGTACATGCGCGCGTGTGCGCACACACATAGCTCTCTCTATATGTGTGTGTGTGTGTGTGTGTGTATATATATATGTATATGTATGTATATATATATATACACACACACACACACACATATATATATATATATATGAACCGAGAGGAAGCTCTGCTGTGCTCGAGCCGCGAGCTGTCAGGTGCGTTCGCCTCGCCGTGACCTGGAGTGTGGGACAGCCTTCCCCAGCCCGGGGCCGGCCTCGAATCCCTCGGCCCTGGAGCAAGGGGTGGCCTCCATGCCCTCGGCAACTAGGGAAGCAGCCGTCTGGGCCCCTCGGGGCCCTTCTTGTTTTCCTTTTCACAGGCCCCTCCCTGACCTCTCCTGTTTTTTAGCCGTCTCTTCCTAAACCAATGCATGTATCATAGCAGCAGAAATCTTTGTGCTTTCTGATCAAGTGATGTACCACGTGTAAATACATTTTTTCTATTTTCTATTTTTTTTGTATTTTTGGCATTTTGTTTCATTAATATTCTGTATTTTCCATGCCCTCCTTAAAAAAAAGAAAAGAAAAGAAAAGAAAAAAAGGAAAAACAAAACAAAAACAAAACAAAAACCTGTCTTTTGCTATTGTGACCCTGGTCCAAGTTTCCCTGCTATGGCAGCTTTGTCCCTGGGACTCAGTTAAAATGTGGACTTTTCTGAGTGATTCTGGGTACATTATTTTCATGACTTCTTGTTGTCTAAACCAGAGCTAGTGAGTTGCCCTTCGACACTGTGTAGACATAGGGGCTGGGCATTTAAAGTGAGCAAATCCTCAGAGAAGCTCTGGATCCCAGGAATTCGAGAAAGTGGAGGGCCAGGTTCTGGCCAGGCTGACCATATGGCCAGCACTTGTCCTGGGTAGCTTTAGGCCCTGATAGCTGCTGTCGCCCACTGTTTGTGGAACTGCTCACAAAGATCAGCAGGCAAGCAGGGCACGGGACCCGGGAGAGCCTGGTTTTTCTCCCAGCTGTTTGACCCAGCTCCTTCTTAGATCCTTCCGTGTCTATGGCACGAATTATTTTTCCATTACTCTAAGTAGCCTTTGATGTAACTCAGACTGAATGGGGCTCCAGGATGTGGCCAAGGCTTCATAAGGCTCATGGGGCTGTGTTTTCTTCCGCAAATCCTGCTGAATTTTACAAACAAAACTTTTTTCCCGTGTGCTCTGTCTCCACAGGCAGGCTCTTTGTGCCTCGGCTTATTCAGCTTGGTCTGAAAGGTCTCCAACCTCGGCTCTTTTCCACAGAACTGAAGCTCCCCACCAATAGACACCCCCAAAGGGCACTCCCCTCTCACCACTTAGAGACATTCCCTTTTTCTACATGTTCCAGGTAATCAGGTGATTTCTACAGAGAAGACATGCTCATTACTTAGAAATTTAGGGAATTGTGTAGTTTCTAGGGACCCGAAGCAGATGGAAACATTTGTCTCTTAGATGTTGCACCGTTCATTGGCCATTTTGTTCCGCTAGATGAGGGAGGCTAGCAGGGATGGCTTAGGTGTCTTCCCAGAGGCACCTCCCTCCAGCTCTTCTGCATTTCAGAGTGGGTTCTAAATAGTATCTGTCATTAGAACTGCTTAGACTCTAGAACATGATCCTCCCACATTTTTCTATTGGCTTTAAATAGGTGTGGAAAGAGGGCAGGCTCAAATCCTGGCTCTGTCATTTTCCCACCAATGTGTTGATGGACAAGTCCCTGAATCCATCTGGGCTTTTGTCTCTACACACCGTGAAACGCCAGCCCAGGAGTAAACTTCCACATCGATGATCTTGCTGCCCTAATCCTGAGGATTATTCCAGTGTTGAATGGAAACAGATGGCATTGGGCCTTTGGCCATCTGTCATGCTGCACTCGTGCCCTCGGACACCAGCCCGTCCGGCCCGGGCTGCAAGTAGCCGGCCTTCGAGGCCTCCAGCGAGAGGCGGCCCACGCTGCGGGGGAAGCTCTGTCGGTCGGGACCTCCCACGGCCCGCCGGAGACTGGAGGACAGTAGTGAACAGTGACTTGGCCACCATCCGGATGGTTCTCAGGCCAAAATCCACTTTCTTCAACCATTCCTCAAAGGGCACAGATTCAGAGTTGCATCCCAAGGTGATCTCAGGCCTTCCTGCCTGCCCTCGCACCTCACACCCCTAGATCTAACGGGGCCTCCGCCATCAGGTCTAGCCTAAGACCTTAACCTTCATTTCAGCCCATTGATGTGGCCTGCCTAGATCTTTTTAAATCCAGATTTTGTTATCTATTGCATTAGCCACCCCCCTCCCCCTCTGGTAGTCATCCAATTCTTTATTCAGTTATTTATCCAAATAGTATTTCATTCACAAAAAATAAGCAAAAAATCCTGTCTATTCCATGATCTTTCCTCCCAATACAATTTAAAAGCACTAGGAATCATCCACATTCTCCATATAGTCATTATGCTCGGTGACAGAGATACAGGTGCACCGGGGAGGAGACAGGAGCGTGGAGGAAGACCAAAGAGCTGAGGAGCAAGGATCTACTGGGGGATATGGAGAAGACCGAGAAGGTCCCCAGCACCGCAGTCAGCCAAGATCTCCTTCCGTGGAGGGTCAGAAGTCAAGCCCATCCCATCCCCTGGCGCAGCAACTTTTCTGATTGGGCACATCTGTCTCCTTCAGCAGCTCTCATTTTCTCCCTTCAGAATTTTCTCTTTGAAATTTCAATTTCCATCCTTCCTGGACTGACTTCCCCTTGAAGAATTTTAGACCAGGGTATCCTATGTCATCTTTGAACCATTTGAAACTTGTTCCCCCCAAATCTAGGCTCACATTCCCAGCTTTGTTCCTCTCTTCAAGCCAAGCTATTTCCTCTTCCGCTTCCCATATTTTCCATCTCAGCATTCACTTCCTCCTTCTTATAAGAATCGGGTCCTCATTGGGCTTTCGAAGGATAAAAAGATTATAGGAAGCTTTTTAAACAAGGTGCCTGCACGTACCTCGGGCCACAAGCTTCACAAGTGGCTCGCTCTCGGTTCTCACCAAACTCCCGGCTCTGTGTCCTCCCATGCTGCACAGGGAGCTGGTGTCTAGCTCAGTAATTCAGCATCATCCACCACCTCCTCTCTTTTCTTCAAATAGACTTTTGGAGGTGATTTGTTAGACTCCAGGCCCATAATATCCTTGAGTCCTCAGATACGATCGGCCCTTGCTGAGCACCTGTCATGGATGTATTTTAAGTGGGAGTCCAACATTTAAGCCCCAAATATTAACCATTACAGGGCGGACTTGGCATTTTGCTCTTTCTTTCCTTTTAGGTGTCTGATAGTTGAGCTGTGGCCGCCAGGCAGGAACATGGGGAGCATCGGTGCGTAAGAGTCAGTGCCCTTCCATATGTGAGCAGGTTCAAATTTCCCCTTCTTCAAATTAACTCTCCCCTTCCTCATTTGGAGTTAATGAAGGACAGGATGATTGAATACTCTTGTTGCGGCTACTGCGCTCTGCTTTGCTCACAGCCGGGCTGACTCCCAGCAGGACCTGGTTGGGAGAGATTTGGACCCCAGGCCTTTGCAGCAGGCCAGCTGAAGAAGGAGTGTTCGCCTTCCCTTGGCAGAACCGGTGAGTTCGGTTTGACTAAAGAAAGAAAAATGATTCATTGATTTTTGTCCAAGATGGAGAAGAGACCTGAGGCGGCCGCTCCGGCCTCCTCTGACCTGACCCAGCATCCTCTCGGCAGCATGGCCAACCCCACACCGAGACTTCACCTTCCCTAGGGAGGAGGAGGAAAGAGGTCTAGAGTTTACAAAAGCCTTGGAGGGTTTGGTTATTTGCGGGGGGCGGGGAGGTCCCCATTTGTCCAAGCTTTGTTAATTATCAGTGTATGTGACACTGTTCAAATGCCATATGCTGAGCTGTTGCTGAGACAAATCTTGCCTGTAATTTCTGCCCGATCCCGTCCATACGTTCTGTCTGCCTATAAAAAAGGTCACATTTTGCCATAGTGAGTATCTAAGGCGGAGGAACCTCCTCAGGAAGCCTTCCAGTCCATATGGAGACTTGAGATACGGCCCATGTGCCAACTGTATTCCACCCCAGACCTCTGCCCCCTCCTCCCGTTGTGTCAACAGAGCCGTTAATCACACGGAGAACAATGGCCCTTAAGTTTGGGCACCACACCCATGGGCTTTTTCTTGGCACCAAACAGATCTGGAAAGTAAGTGCAGGTATGTTTTTAAAACTTGAGGGAACCTTCTCTCTGCATTCATTTGGTAAACATTCACCACCTACTGTATACTCGGCCAATTTTCTGCTGGACTTTTCCAAGAGCCCCTCGCCTCATCTTCCAGCCTTTGCTCCACAGGTCTCGTGGTAAGTAGAATCCGAATCCGTTTGGCCTCTGTCCCTCAGCGACTCAGGCGGCCGGGGGCAGTGCGAGATTGAGTCAGGGGACCTGGGTTCAAATGCTGGCCCCACCTCTTCATACTCAAGTGACCGGAGCAAGCTGTTTGCCTCAATTTCCTCATGTGTGAAATGAGCTGGAAAGGAAATGGCCAAGTCCTCCAGAATCTGTTAAGGAAACTCCAAATGGGGTCAAGAAGTCGGATAGGACAAAACGGCTGAACAACAGGGGACGAGGTTCCATGGGCTAGGAGTTAGGGAATTGCCATGGATTCTTGCTGTGAGAAGCAGGAGATGGGAAGGCAGTTTTCCCAAGGAAAAAGCTGGTCCTGAGACGGTTCCTTAGGACCCAAAGTGGCCAGAAGTAATGGGGGTGTCCCCACAACAGCCAGCGGTGGGTGCCTCTGGTTGCTTCAGGAAACTGAGTAAGGATCAACCTGGAAGCTCCTCCAAATTCTGCCATCCCATAGGGTCTGCTCTCCTTTAGCCACCGAGAGGCCCTTGGGGGACCATGGGTACTAAGCATCACTTGCCCAAATGAGAGATTTGGTACCAATGCATGAGTCGTAGCCCTGAATGAAGCCAAGATGTTCGGTGCAAAAGGGAAAGTGGCTGCTCTTGGCTGAATTGCACAGGTCGGCGTGCTCGTGCTGGGTTAGACCAGGAGCAACTGATCTAAATTAGGGTGGAATTGGGAGGAAGAAATCTGCCTCTCTGGAAGCCCTGCCTGTGTCCATCCATGGTCCTGTTCTCCGCACCATGCGGGCACTACCAGCATTTCTCCCGTGGCACTGTCCCTGGGCTCCTAGGCCAACAAACTGCCCGTCCCTTCCTGGCAAGTCCACCCAACGGCCCGGTGCTAGCCGAGCCTCTTGAGCCAGGGCCCCTGCCAGCCTCCTGCGCCAGCCCCAGGACCACCAGCTTCCTACCTTGGGGAGAGAGCAGAGGGAAACCTTCCTGCACCCTTGTGGCGGAGACATGAGCCTCTGACATACCCTCTCAGCTCCCAGGACCCTTCCCTGTGACAGGGGACTGTGTTTGAGTCCTTCCACCTCTTCGTGACCCCGTTTTCTTGGCAGAGATACTGGAACGGCTCACCACTTCCTTCTCCAGCTCATGTTACAGATGAGGAAACTGAGGCACTGCCCAGGGCACCCAGATAAGAAGTGTCCAAGGCTGGATTTGAACTTGGGGAGATGAGCCTTCCTGATTCCAGGCACCATGGCACTCCTGAGCCATAACGTGCCCACCTTAGTGGTGCTCTTGTGACCTCGAGCTGTGGTGGGGGAAAGGCTGCTTGAACCTTCAAGTCCAGAAAAACAAACCACCACTGGGTCCTGGCCGGGACCGGGAGTTCCCCTTCAGGGGGGGGAACCAGAGTCCCCAAAATTGGAGGCACCTGACAATGATGCTGCCAACCATCCATGAGCGTGGAGCAGGCTGGGCTAGGCTCCAGGGAGGCCGGGTCCTGGCCTCAGGAGGGGATTAGTACAACTAATCCCACGTTGTAGATGAACTGACTGAGATCCGAGAAGCAATTTGTCCAAGATCCTATAATAGGAGGTACAGTACGTGGAGTCCCAGGCCTGGAGTCCCAGACATTTGCCAGCGAGTCACCGTGTGTGCCTCAGTTGCTTCAACTGTAAAATGGGGATAATAGCACCTACCTCCAAGGATTGTGAGCTTAAATTAGATAAAATGTCAGGTGCTTTGCCAACCGTAAAGAGTCCTGTATGAGGGCTTCCTGTTGCTACCGTAATCAGGTCTAGAACCCAGGCCATTAACACACATTTATTAATGTGCTTATTGATATTATTATTATTTAACACATTTATGCCAAGAGGAGTTTGCAGTGAGGAGCCACCCCAGTTTGAGTGAGCCAGTGGGAGCGAGTTTTAGGGGCGAGGGGTGGGGAGCCCGTATCAGAGATGGGTCAGGAAGGTCTAGAAGAGGTGATGCTGGAAGACTTCTGGGAGGAGGGGATGTTCTCAGCCTTAGGGGAAGAGGTGGGGGGGAGTAGTTGGGATGGGGGAGAAGAGGAAGAGGAAGCAGCAGGTAAATCACTGGCACGGCCCGCCCTGCCTCCTCTCTCCGTGCAGTAGCACATCCCACCCCAGCATTCAGGACCCTGGGGAGCAGGGCTCAAGATGATGGCGGAGCCAGGAGAAACCGCCTCCGATGCCAGACCCCCGCCACCAGAAAACACAGGGTTCTGTGTTGCTGCCGATGCATCCTGGGCAACGAGGTGCTTTTCAGCGTTACTCCTGGCCTCGTGGGTGTGAGAGGGCAAAGTGAGGCGGCCTCCTACGTGCCTTGTTCCCTCTTGTGAACTGCCTTCTGGGATATGGGGGTGCCTGTCAGGGCCTCCTGGGCAAATACAGCAGCTCTTATCAGATTTTATTTTTTTAAAAAAGATTTGCAGGCAGGCTAAGTGACATGCTCAGGGTCACCCCCGTTTTCTTGGCTCGGGTTGAATTTGAACTCGGGTCCTCCCGACTCTAGAGCCTGTGTCCTGTCCATGGTGCTGCTCAGCAGATCCGTAAAGGAGCCACGCAGACCTAGTGACAGCGATACAGACACTCCACTTGGCAAACAAGCCCGTGTTTGTCTGCAGAACCCATGCTTTTGTCCCAGTTTTTTTAACCCACTTTGACATCTATTGTCCTGTGATCCTGAAAACTCCCTTTGTGGAGGGTGAGTGGGCCTTCGACTGCGATTCTAACTTCAGTACCACCCCCCATGCTTCTGCCCACCCCCTTTCATTTTCCTCCCCCTTTTGTTTCCCCCCTCAGACCATGAGCTCCTTGGGAACAGGCCCAAGCCTTTGTATCCCCAGCACTTAGCTCGGGTCCTGGCACATAGTTTTGGAGCCTGCCTATCTCCACGAGGGTTCTGAGGCCCATAAAGGTGCCATCTTGCCCACAGTAAGCCCCAGCTCTGAAGAGGAGGACTCTTATCTGCCGGCCTCACAGCAGCACCCAAGCAGATCATAACCCTGATCACAGAGAAGATCAGAAAAAGCTCCTTATTTTTATTTTTTGAAACTGATAGTATTTTTTTTTCCAATTAGATGTAATGGTGGCTTTCAACATTATTTCTGCAAGATTTTAAATCTCATATTTATTCTCCTTTCCCTCTCCCATTCCCAAGACAGCAGGACCATCATGTCTTCTACACCCATGTCCAGGTCATTGATTAAAAACATTAAAACATCCCGGGTCCAGGATGGAAACTTTCCATATTGGAGCATTAACATGTTCCCTCCCCTTGGACCGAGTCTCTCAACATAAGTGGTTTCTCGAATCCATCCATCCTTCAGTTTCCCAGCCTCCATCTCCCCATCTTGTCCACTAAATCTGAAACCTGCAGCACTTCCGTTCTAATCCTGGCCAGAGGGACTCTGAGGGTGACCCTGACACGATTTTGCTCTTGACCTCTTCTTAAAGAAGCCGTACTTGCCCCTTGTGAACACCCTCTCTCGTTAACCATCATTTGAATGATACATTTTAGAGTTTTCCCCCCGAAACAGTTGTTTGAGAATTCCACTCTTTGAAAACAGGAATATTTGATGAACGAATGAGTGAGTGATGAATGAAACATTTATTAAGCTCTTGCTGTGTGCTGAATGCTGGGGGTACAAAGAGGGCGGTCCCTGCTCTCCAGGGAGTAATTGAGTAGACATGAAGAGGTTCCAAGATCCACAGAGAGCAGCAGCAAAACAGGTGATGGACCCTCTTCTTCAGTGTCATTTCCACCGATGGAATATCGATTTCTGACGTGTCGCTGCTTGGCAGTAACGAGGACCTTGGACCGGGAGCTTTCTTTTCTGGGTCTTTAATAGATGCGACCCAAGCGCTTGCTGGAACAGGTCCAGGCTTGCTGCCCGTGATGGCCAAAGGCATTGGGCTCAGGCTGGAAGCCTCGCTCTTGGGCTCAAGGTTCTGTGCTCTTTCCCCAAGAATCTGAGGAGCAGGAAGGGAGGGGGGTGTTTGAGTTGCCTACACTGGCTGCCTCGCGTTTCTCCCTCCTGAGAAGGGCAGGTGATGGACTTTTGGTGAAGACTGGAGCCCGTTTCCGGAATAACGGCTGTGAGGGCTGGTCTGGAAAAGACCCCGTGCTCGGGGGTGCTGTCCCCAGGGCTCACATGCCCACCTGCTCATGTTCGGTGCCCCTCAGTCAGAGGACGGAGTTCTCTCCTTAATGATGGCTACGGGGTCTGGGCTGGCAGCAGAACGGAGGGGACGGCTATTCCCAAAGCCCCTGCCCTCCTCCAGTTCCGTGACGCGCCCCTTGCACCCTGGGTCTCGCCTTCCAGAGGGATGAGCAGTCGCCATCTTTCAGAAACCCAGAACCCAGAGTGTCTGGAGTAGGATCCAGTGCTCCCTTCTTGACTTATAAAAAGGCTGCTTGGAAGCCTTTTTCATCACCCAGCTCTCCAGTGGACATTCACTGGGAAAGGGGGGCAACTTCCCCCTAAAATGAGAAGGCTCTGGGGCACCCCCCACTCCCCGGAGCACCCGCCCCTTTGCCCAAGTATCGAGAAAATCACGTTAACGCTTTAAAGGTCACCCTTTTGTTCATGTGGGTTCAAAGCTGGTTCAGAGCCCATGAAGGGCAAGCCCAGAATTCCGACCATCACAGCAGGAGGCTCCTGGGAGGTCTCGTTATTGTGGGTATTCCCCCCCAATGGTTGCACTCTGTCCTGGCCTCCGCTTTGGGACTCTTAGAAATAGTTCTAAGAAACTGCTTAGAAATAGGGTTTGGGGGTGGCTAGGAGGGGAGATGAATCTTCTGGGGGTGCTCCTCCCTGCCTCTTCTGGGGGTGCTCCCCCTCCTTGCTTGCCTCTTCTGGGGGTGCTCAGTAGCTATGAGGGGCTTTCTAGAAATGATGTAAAAGGAAAAGATACATATTAGGTAAGATGGAAGCTTGACGGGCTAAAGGTTCCTCCACAGGATTATGGAAGCAAAGATGAGGTGATCGCCCTGGAGATGATGGGTCTAGTCCCCCATTAGATGACTGAGGTCCCCTAGGCAGGGCAGTGTGTCTCCCCCCGTCCTCACTCCCTCACCCCTTCTAGGGTTTCGATCCTGCAAGTTTCCCAAGCCCGTGACTGGCCTGAGAGCCGCTGCTCAGGTCAGCTGGGTGGGTGGCTCCCCAGGCCGTCCCTGAGGGGCTGCAGCGGCCCGGCCCCTCGGCTTGGGCTTCTTCCCGACACTCAGATCTTTCCAGAAAACGAGGACAAGGGCTTTTTCTGGTGTCCAGCAGAGGAGGCTGTCTCTGGGGGCTGCTGAAGAGCTACTTAAGAGGGACACAGGGGCCAGAATGGAGGCCCTTGGCCACAGAACTCCAGCCTCTCTGCTGGGCAGGATTTGACGCCCCTCTGGCCGAGAGGAGGCCGGCCACAGCTCGGGCCGCCCGTGCCGGAGCCTCCAGGGGCCACGCGATGTCCAGCACTGCCTGGGAACGCCACGTGTGCAGCCCACCGCCGGGAGGGAGGGCATTCGCAGGAGCTGCTGGTTCCAAACTTTCTCTGTCTCTGAAACAAAGAGTGGCCACTGGACAGGGCACCCTGCCCCACGCTTCCTGTTTGCGTCACGGAGTCCTAAAATAAAGCCGGGCCGGAGAGCCCTCGGGACGTGTGGGCCGGAGTGAGAAGCCCGGCTCCTGGGAGGACACTGCCCTCCTAGGGCCTGGTCCCTGCTAAAATCCTGCTGCTCCCTTCCCCAGATCCCGGAGATTTACAAACATGTAAATGGCCCAGATTAAGAGAGAGGAAATCGTAAAATACTTAGAAAACAGTCACCGAAGAAGCCGGGAGAACTGGCCTCCGAAGCTTTGGCGAGCGCCCCTCGTGGCCCTGCACCTGCTATGGCCAGAGAAGAAAGACCCCGGGCCGTGGCCCCCACTCCCCTGCTCCAGCTGGGCCCAGCGGCTCTGCCTCCCCCACGGGCCCCTCTCTCATACCGTGGGAATTTTCCAAGGGTCCGAGCCCGGGAAGCCACAACCGGACAGGATGGGGCAGATCATGGAAAAATGTGGCATGTGGCCGCTTCAGCTAGAGAGTCCCTCCAGGACAGTGGGGCCCACGGGGAGGGCGGAGACCCGAAGCACAGCGGGCTCGTTCCCCTTCTCCCTGGCTTTCCTCTCGGGGTGCAGAACTCCCCCAAGAAGAAAAAGGGGGCTCCCTCCCAAATTGGCTGATTTTGCCCAGGCAGGACCCTGTGCATGGCGGGAGGGGGTGATAGGAGAAAACGGAGGGGTGAATGGTGGAAATTTCCACATTTTTAAAAGGCCCCGTTTTGGGGGAAGGCGAGGGGGACAATCCTCCCCAGAGTTTGCTGACATCGAGGACTCCACAGCTCAATTGTCCGTGGGCTTAGGTGGCTAAGCCAACATCCCAGACGTGACCATTGGGCCCTGCTGAGAAGTCCCGGATCCTGGTAGTTCTGACGTGTCGGGAGGGCTCGGTTCCCAACAGGGAAGAACGAGGCTGGGTTTGGGGCGCGGGCCCCGGCTCTCCAGGCATTTGCATCCAGGTGTGCCCTCGCTCCCGGGAATCCTGCAGGAAGGTGTTTGGGGGCAGGACCCACAGGGTCTCCTTTGGGATGCTGGGAGGGGAGGGGACCATCCAGGAGCCGGAACAAGCCTGACCGGGTCATCCTTGTCTCCTTCACAAAGATGGCGCCGGCCCCAGTCCCTGCTGCAGGATTCTCTGACCCCTCCGGGGTGTGGAAGGCACCTCCCAAGCCCTGCCTGGGTCTCTCTTAACGACCCTGTGATCACATTGGGAGAGAAAAGTCAGAGCAAAAGGGAAAAACCATGGGGGAGAGGGGAAAAAGAGACGTGACCATGGCGGGGGGTGATCCACATTCCGGGTGCAGAGGGCATTTTGTCCAGTCCCCGTAGGGATTGTCTGGAGTCTCTGCACCTTGGGAACACTGGGTTTGCAGGCCTGGGAAAGGGGCAGGGATTGGGACCAAGGGGACCGAGTTTGTCCAGCTTTCTCCAAGGGTACAAAGGCTGCTGGGAATCGCACGGCCTGTGTGTCCGGGTCTAAGCCCCTGCTTCCTTGTGTGGAGTAGGGGGAGCTGGGGTTGCCCCCACTCTCCTGTCCAGAGACTCTTCCTGTAGCCCTGGGCTCAGGGCAGGGCTGGCCCTGCCCCACCTCACACCTAGAGGATTTTCCCACCACCCCTCCCCTCTGGCAGCCATGCTCCTGGCGCCTCAGCTTCTGATAGCAAAGAGGGTCCCTCCCTCCCTGCCCCTTCCTCCCTCCCCCACCTGCTGAGGCTGAGAACCCAAAGACAAGGGGGACGGGCTGGCCCATAGCAAGCGCCCCACGAGCAGCTGACACGTCCGGAGCTCCATGATGGGCCGTGTCCGTGGCCGAAGCGGCTCTCGGGTCTGGAGAGATGGGAGGTTTCGGGGAGCTCCCCCGAGCGGGGGCTCAGCCTTGTTTGGACAAAGTCCCAGGAAGATGGGGAGACGGGTGGGTGTGGATGCCGAGGGAGGGGAGCAGGATGAAGAGGTGGAGGAGATGGAGGCCTCCCCGGGAGAGCCCCAGGACCCTGAGGGGGTGGCCCAGGGGG
This sequence comes from Sarcophilus harrisii, assembly GCF_902635505.1. Classification (NCBI taxonomy): domain Eukaryota; kingdom Metazoa; phylum Chordata; class Mammalia; order Dasyuromorphia; family Dasyuridae; genus Sarcophilus; species Sarcophilus harrisii. Next base: position 698,923,217 of record NC_045426.1, on the reverse strand, counting down.
GGCCCTCTTGCCTCTAAGGGGAGCTTTTTATTTCTCAGCGGGGTATGCTTCAGGAAAGGGAAAGGGGCAGGGGGAGGCAGAGGAAGAGAGCTGGGACTTTGAAAGTAAAATTTGGATTTGTTTTAAAGCTGGAACCGGCGACATGTTTATTATGTCATCTGCTTCTAATTTAAGACACAAGCCCCACTCCCTCCATAATCGTTAGTCACATGATTTCCCCCTCCCCAGGATCCGTCCTCCCCCTCAGTCTGTGTTGCCCAAAGGCCAGCGGCCGGACGACCAAACGGACAGGTCCTCCTCGAGCTTCGTCTCCGTCCCCCCCCCCACACCTCCCTGGGGGCTCAGGGGGATCCCTGCGAGCTCCTTGGGCCCAGAGCTCAGGCACAAGGTGAGGGCAAGAGTAAGGCATCCGTGTCCAGCCCCTCCGTGTCACTGTGGGACACAGTATTTCTTGGTGAAGGCACCGGGGGCCTGATCAGAGCCCCCCACCCACCCCGGGGGCTCCCAGCACCCACATGCTTCCCTGAGGAGACCGAGCAGGGCCGGCCAGGGTGGGATGAGGCTGGGGGATGGGCCAAGCTCGCCAAGGGTCCTTTCTCTTCCCCAGAGGGCCGGCCCAGGCCCGGCCATGGAAGCCGGCTGCCGGGCAGCCTAGTTCTAGAGGAAGCGCCAAACCCAGTGCCCTCCTGGTGAGAGCCCCCCGCCCGAGGCGATGGCTCAGCTCCGGTAGCTCTTCAGCAGGTGCCCGGCGATCACCAGCCGCTGGATCTCGCTGGTGCCCTCGTAGATCTCTGTGATCCGAGCATCACGGTAATGGCGCTCGGCGGGCATCTCGGTCACGTAGCCCATCCCGCCCAGGATCTGAATGGCCTGGAAGAGAAGACAAGGAGCCTTCGCGGCCTCCGAGGACCCCGGCCTTCAGCAGGTCCCGCGCCACCTGGCAAGCTCACGCTCACTCACCTGGTGGGCGATTCTCGTGGCGGCCTCGGACGCCGCCAGCTTGGCCATTGCAGCCTCCTGCGGGAAGAGAAGAGCCTGTGTGAGGTGCACTGGCTGGCAGCCGACTCCCCCCCCCAGACCCAGAGTCTGTATCTCCCCAGGACCCTGGTCTGAGTCTGCCAGCCCCCCCTTCCAGAGCCCTGGGCATGGAATCCCGGGGCCTCCCCCTCCCCCCGCAGGGGGCACCTTGCTGTAGGGCTTCCGGTTGTCCTTGAGCATGGCAGCCCGCCAGGTCAGCAGCCGGGCACTCTCCAGGGCCAGGGCCATGTCTGCCAACTTGAACTGAAACACACAGAGGCCAAGACTTGTGGCTCCCCTGGTCCCACTCCCCCCTCCCACACTCCCAGGAAGGGGCTGGACATCCACAGCCCCGGGTTCCCTCCCTCACTCCCATTACCTGGATGTTCTGCAGCTTGGTGAGAGGGGAGCCAAAGGCCAAGCGCTTCTCGGCATAGTCCACGGCACAGTCCAAGGACGCCTGGGCGATGCCCAGGGCCTGGGCGGCGATGCCGATCCGGCCCATATCCAGGGTTTGCTGTCAGGATGGCCCAGGATTCAGTCCAATAGGTCTGCCCCTCTCTGACCCCTCCCCAGTGCGGGCAGGACCAGCTGGAGCCCCCTCCCCAAGCTCCCTCCCCCAGCCTTTAACCCTAACCCTCCCAAGCCCCCTCCCCAATGCCCCTCCCCGAGCCCTCTTCCTGACCCCCTCCCGAGCCCCTCCCCGAGCTCACCATGGCAATCTTGAAGCCCATGCCCATCTCGCCCAGCACGTTCTCCTTGGGGATGCGACAGTCCTCAAAGATGAGGTTGGCCGTGGAGGAGGCTCGGATGCCCAGCTTATCTTCCTTCTTCCCCAGGGAGAGCCCGGGCGTGGGCATGGGGACCAGGAAGGCCGTGATGCCCTAGAAGCCCACAGGAGGTCAGCACTGCCCCCTAGAATGAGTGCTCCCCCCCCCCCCCGCCGGGCCCCACGGGGGGCAGGGCCACCCACTGTCCTCACCCTGTGTTTCAAGGCCTTGTCCACGGTGGCAAAGACCACGGCCGCGGAGGCTTCCCAGGCGTTGGTGATCCAGGCCTTGGTGCCGTTCAGCACCCATGAATCCCCCTCCAGTCGGGCAGTAGTGGAGGCGGCCCCGGCGTCACTGCCGTTCCCTGAGCCACAGAGAGGTTCGGGGCTGGATGGACAAAGCCCCGGCCCCCAGCCCCGCAGGGCGGTCCCCAGGCTCTGACAGACACACAATTGGGGGGGGGGGGGGAACCAGCCGGAGGCAGCCACTGAGCCGTGTCCCCTCAGAGCCCCCTGGCCGCCTGAGAGCCCCCCAGCCCCTTGAGGGCGCGGCCCCCCTTCCTGGACGTTTAGTGGCTTCTTGGGCATCCCTAGCCGGGCCTCTCCTCCCTGCTCTGGGGCTGCGCGTACGGGGGGACAGGAGGGTCTCTGGGTCCCAACCCAGTACCTGGTTCACTGAGAGCAAAGCAGCCAATTTTGTCGCCGCTGGTGAAGGGCGAGATCCAGCGCTGCTTCTGCTCTTGGGACCCAAATTTAAGGATTGGCCCCAGATAGAGAGACTGTGGATGGAGGAGAGAGCGTGAGCCCATGGCCTCCCACCTCCCCTCCTGGGCTCCCGGGAGGGGGCCTCCTCTCCCCACCCCTCCCAGGGGCCGCTCACGTTGTTGACGCTCATGATGACGCCCGTGGAGGCGCAGCCTCGGCTGATCTCCTCCAAAGCCACAGCATAGGCCAGGTAGTCAAGGCCGGAGCCGTTGAACTCCTCAGGCACATCCATAGCCAGCAGCCCCAGGGCACCCATCTTCTTCACCTGATCCCAAGGAGTCACAGAAAGGCAGAATCAGAAGGGACTCGGGGCTCACCAGGCCCGGCCCAAACCCGAGCTCAAGCCTGCTCCGAGCTGGCTGAGGGCCAAGATGGCCCCAATCTCGGGGTGAGAAGGCGGCTCCCAGGTCCTGCACCCCTGAACAAGGCAGTATCCAGCAAGGGAAGCCCGAGCCCTCAGCTGCCAGGTCCATCCTCAGCGATCCTGCAGGGCCAAGCCCACCTTCCCCGGCCACAATCCTTTGCTGCCCTCCTCTGGACAGGCGGCTCACCAGCTCACTCCCCCACTGAAGCCGGTCAGCCAGAGGCACCCAGCCCAGGCTGGACACGGGGCTGCTCTGAGGCTGACCCCATCCCACCACCCCCCCAATTGCAGCTGGATGAAACCCCCTGAAGCCTCCCTTTCCTCAGTCGCTTCACATTTCGCCTCCTAAGTCTCACTGGACTTTGTCCGGCTCTCTGCCCCTTCGGGGACTAGTTGGGCCCCAGCTGGTGAGCTGTGTCACATGATCCTCTGTTCCCGGAGCCAGGCACAGAACCCGAGACTCCCACTGGAGACCTTCGAAGCTGACCCAAAACCAGCACGACCAAGACTTGGGTCTGGTCGCTGAACCATTTCAGCATGGCTCCATGACTTGACCACCGGCCACGCCGCCCTCCCTGTAAGCTGCCTCCTCGGCGACCTCGCTCTCCTTGGCTGAAGGAGGCCACGGCGGTGGCCAGAACAGCCCGTGCCCATCAGATTGTGCAGGGCAGTTGGCAAGAAGCCCAGGGGCAAAGAGCCGCTGGCTGACCACTTCCCAGTCAGGCAGGGCGGAGCACCCCCACAAAGACTGGTCACCTTCCTTGCCTCCAATCCCTATGAACAGCCGCCTTCCGGCCACTGTGCTCTGTAGCCCCTTGTCATTCGCCCTCAGGTCCGTCCACATCGTCTCCCCAAACTGGGCTTTGGGCTCCTTGAGGGCAGGGGCCTGCTCCATTTTCTGCTTCTCACAGTGCAAGGCAAAGTCACCCAACCAATCATCCACTAAACCTTGTCAAAGGAGTAAATGAGCCAAGTCGGGCAGAATCATCCCTCTCGCAGCCACACCTGCTCTCTGGATCCCTGCTTCCCCTTCATGAATACCTGACCCTTCAGTAACTTGTCCCAGGGCAAGTGTTCACAAGTAGTCAGAAAAAGCAGTGCAAGGATATTCTCAAGGTTTCTCTTAAGAACTTTAGAGTCAATTGTATGACACGGGAGACACTGGCACAGAACCACACAGCACGGCGCGCCCTCGCGGAAGAAGGGGCCATGCTCTGTGAACAAAGCAGAAGTGAATTAGCCCAGAAGAAACTCAAGACACGCAAAATTAAAGAAGACATCAGAAATGTTCATAAGGACTATGTGTGTCCAAGCTGTGGCAGAACATTCCAGCCGTCGACAACAATTATTCTTTGGCCCTACCCAGATCAATTTTTATGTTAAAGTTGCTAAAATTTAATACATTTCACAGAGAAATTTAGATTTTCGAGGAGAAAAGCAAGGGTTATTTCTGGTTAAACCAAATTTAAGCATTCTCAAAATATACTTATAATATTTAATTTAAATTCACGAAGCAAACATTTCGAAAATTTTCCAGATTTTTCCAGTTGCATATTGCCTATCTCCCAATCTGGGCAGAATTGAACTACAATGGGACTATACAGAAATGCAGTGCTTTGAGCCTGCAGAGTCTCTAACAGCTACTCAAAAACCTCAGGCTTTTATTATGAGGGAACTTGAGCGGGTCCCCAAAATCCAGTTAAACAGTGCTGAACGGCTAACTTGTCAAACTCGTTTAAGATCTGTTCTCACTTAATCATTGCAATCATCATCAAAGAATTACTCCTTTTCAGTTGTCCTCCTTTTTGATATATAATATAATAAAAGCCAATATATATTAAGTATCTAGAGTATGCAAAGCTGCAGAGTTAAGTTAGGAGAATCAAATAGCTTCTATAAGACTCCCAGCTCTCCTGCCTGTAAGAATTTCCAGTATTGAACAGATTACTGTTTGGAGTCAAAACTAATAGCTTATTTCACAAGCCAACTACTACATTTTTTGATTTTTCACTTTGTGTCTGGACACCTTGCTCTTACATGATAGATATTCTACCAATTCAAATATTAAGAAAGTCTACCCTGCATCTTTATGATAGTTTCCTAATTTTTCAGAATTTATTATCGTTTTACCTGGCAAGTTTTTAAGCTTAAATCTTCTACTTGATATATAACAAAAGTATGAAGCTTGGGACTAAGGAAAGGAGAAGAGAGAATAAAACAGAGAATATGGAAAAGGAAGTGGATTGTGTCCTAGATTAACAAACTAGGTAGGAGAAGCAGCAGAGTTGAAAGCAAGAAAAGAGCTAGTTGAAGAACAGCCAAAAATCTTATGATGGTGGCTGTAGTTTTCTTTTTGATATCCCTGGAACTGCCAGTCAAATGCCTAGGGGTTCCAATTATTTCGTTCATTTTCTGGGACTTCTTTCATTTTCCCACAGAGGCACACCTGCCTGATTCTATATGAGAGGGCTCCTTATTCAGAGACAATAAATTCACCTACTTTCTTACTGAAATAGCTTTGGAGAGAGGGAGGATAAAGAGTAAAAGGAAAATGACAAAGGTTGAAGGGGATGTGGAAAAACTGGGACACTAATGCAGTGTATGTGGAGTTGTGAAGGGAGTTGTTAAAAAGGGCCCAAAGGGCCATAAAATTATGTTTACCCTATGACCAAGCAATAACATTATTAGGTCTGTGTCCCAAAGAGATCAAAGAAAAGGGGAAAGGACCTATTTGTACATCACAACAGCTCTTTTTGGTGGTGGCAAAGAATTGGAAATTGAGGGGAAACTCATCAATTAGGGAATGGTCAAACAAGTTATGACAGAATAGTACTGTGCTATGAGAAATAATGGGCAAGATGGTTTCACAAAAAACTGTTGAGTGTGTTTGAAACATAAGTAATATTTATTTTTCCCTAATTAATTTCTAATTTCCAATTCCAATTCCCAATTCTAATCTAAATTTCCAATTTTCCAATTACCAATTCCAATCTCAATTTTTTCCAAAGATCCCCAACATTCAGTTCTTCTGAAATTCTGAGGTACACATTTCATGCCCTCCCTCTCTCCCCCCCATCTCAAGATGGCAAGCAATCTGACATAAGTTATAAAGAAGTTTGTAGTATGAAGTATGAAGAAGCAGGTTGTAGGCGAGGGGCTCAAAATGTGAAAAATTCACAACAGGCATTATCATAGTCAAAAGACACCTTTTGCTGATGTGAAAAGGCTCACAGCTAAATCACAAAGGATTAAGCAATGTCTATGAGGGCATTTTTCTGGTTAAAATAAACCTTTTGGTTAAAATAAAATTTTATTTCTATTGATTTATTTTTAAAGATCAGAGTGGGAAGGAAAATAAGGGCAGGATCTAAGGAGTTAAGGAGGAGTTAGGGAAGGTCCTAATTGAGAAGAAACTCACATGTGCATCATGTCTACATGAGCAACTGTATAGTGGGACAGGAGTATACCTTAGATATGCTAAGAAGATAATCCTAGGAATTTGGTCTCCTTTTGTGTGCAATATGGTTGACAATGGAGACAGGATGGGCTTGTTTAGCGTTCACATCAGATTATACATGTGCACTCATGTAAAACATATTTCCACATTAATTGAGTTATAAAAGAAGAAAAAGAACAAAAAAGGAAAAAATCAAAGTGAAAATCGTATGCTTCAATCTGAATTCAGACTTCTTTCTCTAGAGAAGGATAGCATGTTTTGGAATCATCTTGGATCATGTATTACTGAGAAGAGCTAAATCAATCATAGTTGGTCCTCGCTGTTACGATGTTCTCCTGGGACTGCTCACTTCACTCAGCATTAGTTCATGTAAGTCTTTCCAGAAAACCTTGGAAACTGTATATGAACTGTATACAAAGTGAAGCAAGTAGAACTAGGAAGACATTATAATTCACACACACCAAAAAAAGCAATATTGTATCTGATTTTTCTTGTGCAACATGACAACTGTGCAAATATGTATAGAAAAATTGCACATGCTTAACATATATTGGATTGCTTGCTGTCTAGGGAGAAAGGAGGGAGAAAAAATTTGGAACACAAAGTTTTACAAGGATGAATGTTAAAAACTTTTTGCATCTATTTTGAAATAAAAAGCTATTATTTAAAAAAAAAAAGCAATATTGTAAGCATGATCAACTGTGAAAAATTTAACTGCTCTAGTAAATTCAGTAATGCAAGGTAATTCTAAAGGAGTCATGATGCTACTGACCTCCAGAGAAAGAAATGATGAATTCTGAATACACATTGAAGCACACTTTTAAAATTTTATTTCTATTGATTTATTTTGTTTGCGTTTTCTTTTGCAATATGGCCAATATGAAAAACTGTTTTGCATGACTGCACATGTATAACTGATATCAAATTGCTTACCTTCTCATGAAAAGGGAACAGAGATTTAACATTCATTAAGTGAATGTTAAAAATTGTTCTACATGTAATTGGAAAATATTTAATGAAATGAATAAAATATATAGAAAAAAAACAAAAAAGAGGAATTATGGTGAATCCCATCTAGGATTATATCTAAAATCAATCTCAGATTACAATGAAAGCCAATTAGCTACTACAAAAAGTGCACCCTAAATTGTAACTTGACTTTCTGTCTGTCCCCCTCTCACGCTTCTCTCATACTACTAGTTCTGGGTCTACAAAGGTTACTCAGCTCTCAGAAAGACAACAATGAAATTGCTTTTGCTGAAACTAAATGATTATGTATTACCTAGTATGTACAAGCAAAGCCTAGAGGGAGACCCAAAGATGAAAAGTTAAAGAAAAGATAAGAAGTTTACATTCTAGTAGAAGACATAACACGGTATACAAAACTATTTGTGTGGCCATTTAACTTCTATTGCCTCAGCAAAAAACAAAAAAAACAAAAACCCCCACAAAGCTATGCTGTGGGAAGTACAAGAATGTTTGCTTTGGAATTAGCCTTGGAAATCATTTATTTTCTGCCCATCTGAGTAAAGGTGAAATGAGTTTGGAGAAAGAGTAGGTGAAGTGTCGGATCTTCTCTAATCGGATAGTGTGGTTTCTGTACAGAGAACTCTCTCTCCCAGGCCAGGCCAGCCCTTCTCTGGCCCGAGTTTCGAGAGATCAAGAGGCTTGTCCAGGGTCTCAAAGCCATATGTAAACATCGGAGTCAGCACCTAAACCCAGCTTTCCATGACTCTGAGGCCGAATCTCCCTGTGCTAGCCAGCAAGGTGGCAGAGTGGGGGTGTCTGGAGTCAGGAAGACGGCCAGGCACTTCCCTGTGCTGCCTCAGTTTCCCCATCCACAAATGACGTAGAGTAGGAAACGGCAAACTCACTCACTATCTTTGACAAGAAAACCCTAAATGGGGTCAAGCAGAGCCAGAAACAACTGGAAATAACCGTGGATAAGACCGCGCTGGCGTGGGACAGCAGCATGGTGGTTGGGCTTCATTACATCCATAAATGTGGTCCCAGAAGGTCCGCACACGTAGGGGCCAAAGCCTCCCCTTCCCAAGGACAGAGCCTGCTGTAGGCTCAGGAGGGGAAGACATCACTGGGAGAGGGCCCCCAGATGGCACTGATGGCAGCAGACATCAAGGTCGGGACGAAGAGCTCAGAGATGTCTGAGAGGGCCAGGAAAAGGCCCGACAAAACGATGACCAGATGTACAAGAAGGCCTCTGGGTGAGAGCGCAGAACGTATCACTTGGCCCCCAAGGTAGGTGTGGGAGAAACAGCAGAGACAAACGTAGGGTCAACGCAAGGAAAACCTTCCAAGCAGAGTTGGATTGACCGGCTTCCACCTGGGGGTTCCCTCTCTGGGGCTCTTAGGAGATGCCCCTTCAGGTACAGGCTGCCTTCCAGCCCTGGGATTTTGTGAGATCTCCAGAAGGGAGGAGGGCAGAGGAACTGAGACACTACCTGTACACCTCCCATGGATCACCTCTGAGAGGAGGAGACTCCACCCTGCTTCCCCTAATGTCTGCTTTCCCGCAGCCTCTGTCCAGGCCATCCATGCCCTCGCTTACAAAAGTGGGGAGCGGAAGCCAGGCACTTACCTGAGCACCAGGAAAGCAGTGCTCCTTATCCAGCTGTCCAGCAATAGGGGCCAGCTCCTTCTCGGCAAAGTCTTGGCAGGTTTGGCGAAGCATCTGGTGCGTCTCAGGCAGCTCTGCAGACTGGTAGACGGTGTGCAGCCGTCTCCAGCCCCAGGAACAGAAAGCTGTCCAGGAGAGATGCCAGGGTCACAGAAGTAGAGACACAGATGTGGCAGGGACCCCAGGGGATACCTGTCCCATCCCCTTCTTTTATAGATAGCAGCAGAGACCCCAGAGAGATATAGGAGCTAGATCTGAAGAGATGGCCTCTAATTCCAAAATTTCTCCAATGTATTATACAATGAAGGCAAAAAACTTCCAAGGCTCCATCTTAGGCTCTTGGTGACCTCATCCCTTCCTTTAAAATTCTCAATTAATGTGAGAGTAACACCATCCTCAACTCTGGTCTCTTTATATCCTCTACAATAATAGATAAAGAGGCTTATGTCCACAAAAGTTATTTTCTATCCCCATCCCACCCACTATCCCAGCTCTGACCTTTCTTATTTCCCACCTTATCCAGATTTTAGACTTCTCTGGACTTTCTAACCTGCCTCCACGTTAGACACCTTCACCCCTCCCACCCACCCCCAAAACTAATCCTCAGGAAATCTCATTATCTACAAGATTAACTCTACCTGGTCTTCATAGCCCATCATTCTGCGCCTCCAATTGGACCTCTGGCTGGAGGGTAGGGCCATGGGATCAGTAAGATCTCCCCATTTCCCACCAGCTCCACTGGCTTTGGACTTCTGTGGATTCTCCGCTCTGCTCCCGCTCCTTCTCTGTCCCACCCTCACCCGAGCTTCCTTTGCTCCCAGTCTTTCCCTGCCATCCTGTAAGGAGGGGAGGGGAGGGGGAGCTGTCTTTATTTTCATTTAGATCCTCAATACTTAGCACCGAGTAGGATTTAAATGAATGTTTTATTGACTGGCTGATAAAACTGCAAACTGTCCCATTTCAACCGGCCTTTAAATCATGTTTCCATAGTTCCCATCATTTGAAATCTATCAGCCTTTTCTACATAATCATATTCAACGTCCCTCGAGACTGGTTTGTTTTGAAACAAACCCCTACAGAAATGTGTGTATGTGTGCGTGAAAAATAGGAAATCCCTCAGAGCTAAGTGCCTTTTCCAAACTTAACTTTTTGGGGAACATTTGAAGCAAGCATTTTTATAGGAAGCATCCAGACTGACTTTGGTTTCCAATGCAAAGCATGGATCTATCACACTCCCTTCAACCATCCCAAAATTAGGAAAGAGGAGAAACAGTTAGTTATGGCTTGCATAAGCCTGGTGACGTTTTCAGCTTGTGCACTCAGCAAATGTTACATTGCATCTAGGAATTTTACTTGAATGCCATTTATGTCCTGAATTCAGATCTCCGATAGTCACTACCTCCCGTTTGCCTCTGTTCCTTTCGCTGTAAAATGGAGCTAATACCACCCACCCAGAAAAGGTGGCGGTTCCCTACAGATATTAATTCTCTCTCCTTGCTTCCCTGCTCCTCTCTAATCAGATCTGATTTGGGATGTTTGGAGTAGGGTGATGATAACTGATAGGCTCCCGTTTGGATTCCACTAGGCCGTTATGTTCGGGGATAAGACTAAAACAGATTTTATGTGTGATATGTAATATTTAGATGACAAGCGTGATTCATGCGCTGTTTTTGATCTGTCCTCCCGAGCTCCCTGAAATGCGCTTCGTTATGCTTAGAGGCATGATGACCGGTGGCGATGGGCAGAATGTTTATTGCTCTGAAAAAGCAAATAAAAACAGGTGGGTTTTTGTGTGTTTTTTTTTTGGGGGGGGGGGCTAGTTTGTTTTTCCTTCTGGATCTGGAGTCAAAGGATCTGAGAGAATTCCTGGCTCTGCCTCTGGGGCTCCCCTCCTGACAGGGTTTTCATGCATTAGATGGTTTCTAGAGACGGTTTATCGGGGTATCGCTGCCCCCTCCCCAGGTGGTTCCGCCCCCTCCACGCCGGGACTTCCTCCCCCTCCGTAAGCACCCGGAACCAGGACTTCGGGCCGGGACCCGCATCTCCCAGCCCGGGAGAGCCCCGAGACCTTGTCCTGCCCGGGAGCTGCCCTTAAAGCTTTACTGCCCGGGCCGCGAGGGGGCGCAGGGGGTGGGCCCCGGCCCTGAAGTCCGGGGTTCGAATCCGGCCTCAGGCCCTTCCCGGCTGGGCCACCCCGGGCAGGGCCTCGGGGGAAGGAAAAGGAGGAAAGTTTCACCGCGCTGGTCTCCAAGGGGTCTGGGCCCTTTCCAGGGGGAAGGTGGCGATGTGCGGGGGAGGGGCGGGCGGGGGGAAGAAGGGGAGAAAGATATTCAGGGGAGGCCCAAGAGGGGCTCTCTCCGGGGGGAGGCGTGAGAAAGGGCTCTCCCGGTCACGGAGTCTCGGAGAGGGGGAGGGGGCCGCTGAGGCCCCGGGGCACCAAGGCTGGGGAGGCAGAAGGACCCCAGGAGGAGAAGGGCGGGGCGGGGGCGCTGTCCCCGGGGGCGCCCCCGCGTGTGCCGGAGGTACAAGAAGAAGGGAGCCGGCCCGAAGTGGGGCAAAGGTCACGCCCAAGGGAGCCCCGAGCCGCCCCCGCCGGGACCCGCCCGGGCCCGCGCTCACCTCGGCTCCCCCGGCCGCAGCTCCGGACCAGCAGGGAGACAGCCATGGCCGTCCGTCAGGCAGGCTGTCCGTCAGTCTGTCCGTCAGTCTGTCAGCGGCGCCTCACTGCGCTCTCCCTGGTGACGGCGACGACCTCCAGGCCCCGCCCCCAGAGAACCCCGGGAGGCCGCGCGCCGGGCCCGGCCCCTTCTGGGGCGGGAGCAGGGGGAGAACCAGGCTCCGCCCCCACGCGCCGGACAAAGAGACCCCGCCCCCACGTACCGAGACTCCGCCCCCTCGAGACGGGGAAGGGCCACCAAGAGTCCGGACACGCCCCCCCGAGCCAGACCCCGCCCCCTAAGACTGGGAAGGGCCACCAAGAGTCCGGACACGCCCCCCCGAGCCAGACCCCGCCCCCTCAGACTGGGAAGGGCCACCAAAGAGTCCGGACACGCCCCCACGAGCCAGACCCCGCCCGGGCCAGCCCCCCCCCCCCCCATAACAGAGGGAGGTGTTCTCCTTGGAGGCGGGGCCGCACCGGCGCTCTTTGCGCCAATCTCTCCCCCCTGCACCCCGCCACCGGGCCCTCTCCAGGAGAGCAACCGCGAGAGGGGATGATCCATTGAGGCCCCCAGGCCACGCTAACTGCTCTAACTCACCGGGCGCTTTCCTATTGACGAAGCGACCGTCCGCTCATGAACATTTATCCCGGCTTTGAGATTTGCAAAATATTTTGCATATATTAAATTTGCATATATAAATAAATATATAAATTATACATTTGCATAGATTACCCCCTCCCCCCCCTCCCAGGTGCAGCCTCCCCGCATCAACCACTTTGGGGACTCCAAGCAAGTCACTTAATCCGTTTCTTCTGTAAAATGGAAGTGGACAACAGCCTTTACCTTCCAAGATTGTGGTAAGATATTTATTTGTAAAGCGCTTCGCACAATCCCTGGGCACAGGGTAGACCCCTTAATAAATACTCGGCGAGTTTGCCTCAGTTTACTGATAATGGCAAACGGTTCAGTGTTTTTGCCAAGAAAACCCCAAAACGGGGTCACGGCAAGTGGGGGCGATCTCCTATTCCATGAAATGCACCTAAGTGTCCGTTTGAGAAGAGATTCCCATTCAGCCCGTCTCTGCACACATCTTCACTGGTTCCGTCTCTGTTTGGCTGAAAGACTGGCTGAAGAAAACCTGGCTGCAGCCCCTTGGGGTCTCCTCCACTTCTCCCCAAGAACCTGCTTTGCTTTCCAGTTTTTGTGCGTGCTTCACTTGCAGGATAGAAGCGAGAACTTTTTTCCCTTCAATTTGTAGACCCAGGGCTTATCCAGCTGTTTAACAAGCAGAAGCCACTTAAGAAATGTTTATTGACTACAAATTGTATACAAATTTATCTGTAACCTAAAGGACTTTGGGGAATCGGCAGAGGGAAACCTGGTGATCCGTCCTGGTGCCGGTGACTCTGCTCTCCAGGCTGGCAAACTCTCTCTCCTCCAGAAGATCCCGGGGATTAGGAGCGGCCAGGAAAAGGAATAGATGTGCTCCTTAGTCTTCACCGCCACTTCCAAACCTCCACCTTCAAGATTCACTCCCGTTGCCTGGATCCCAAAAAGATCATAAAAGGAGGGAAAGGACCCATATGTGCAAGAATGTTTGTGGCGGCCCTTTCCGTAGCAGCAAGAACTGGAAACTGAGTGGATGCCCACGCGTTGGGGAATGGCTGAGTTATGACAGGGTGAACCCTGAAACTGTCCCCCTTGACTTCTGGGGGAAGCAATGGGGTGAAGTCCCATTTGTCTGTAAAAGAAGGGAGATTAAGGACTCTGAAAAGTCTGGGACAGCATATCTTCCCACACAACTTAAGTGGCTTCATTCAATTGGAGATCTTGGCCATATCACCCTTCATTGATCTTTTGGGGGTAGCTGGATCCCCTTCAGGAAATTCAGGCTTTGGGGAAAAGCCTTCAAAATGTTTTTATTCAGTTGGAGATCCGGGCCTGGTGAGTGTCTTGAAACTCCAAGATAAATATCTAGATCTGGGGGCATTGACTCTCTTTTCAACTGGAACCAAGCCTCAGACTTCTTAGAAAAAGACAATTTTAAATTTATCTTTTTTTTAATTTAGATTTATTTATATTTATAAATTACAAATTTATTTAAATCAAATCTTTGCAGAAGTCCAAAGTAGGATTATGCTTTGCCCAAAGGCCTTTCTTCTTGGCACAGCTGCCTATCGAGACTCTTGCCCGCTGTGAAGACATTCTCTTCTCAATAATAACCTTTTATTTCTCTGACAGGACTTTTCACCACTGAGGAGTCTGTTTTCCTAGCAAAGCTGCTTCTCGGTGCCAATAAAAATCCCTTTTGCCATTTAGACTTTTCGAATTCATGATTTCTTTCACGTTGGATCTGCATCTCCGACCAGAGAGGATTCTCACATCAGTTCTCTGCCACCAGACCCGCATCAGTTATGGTATATGAATGTTATGGAATATTATTGTTCTATGAGAAATGGTCAGCAGGATGATTTCAGAGAGGCCTGGAGAGACTTACATGAACTGATGCTAAATGGAGTGAATAGAACTAAGAAAATATTGTACACGGCAACAAGAAAATTATGTGATGATCAACTCTGATGGATGTGACTCTTTTCAACAATGAGGTGATTCAGGCCAGTTCCAATGGACTTATAATAGAGAGAGCCCAGAGAGAGAAATGTCCTTGTGTTGAGGTTCAAATAATGAGATTAGTGGTAGTGAAGAAGTGCCAGAATCGGGGTGGGGAATCCCCTCTGGTAGGTGCAGGTCCAATGCAAAAGAATTTGAAAAACCCCAAATCTGAGTGGCAGAAAAGGGAATGTTACTGTTCACTAAGAGGAAGCTTTCTTAATGGGTAAAACTCATTAGGAATTTGGCAAAAGTAGATTAACAGAGCCCTGGGTATATGGGTAAATGTTGGCCTGGAGCTGGAGCTGGCTAATCAGTAGCCAACCACCAGGCAGAGATCTCCAATTGAAGAAAATCACTTAACTGGGAATTTGAAGGCTTTCCCCAGAGTCTGGGAACTCCCTGAAGGGGATCCAGGCCACCCCCAAAAGATGTTTCAATGGAGGGTGATTTGACCAAGACTTGTGAAGGACTTGTCTGGAACAGGTAGGGCTTTTCCCAGGCTTTTGAGAGCCTGAGATCCCTAATCACCCTTCTTTTACAGATTAAAGGGGACACAGTTTCAGGGTTCTCCTCCGTCAGGTGAATCACAATATAGTATTTTCACTTTTGTGGTTTGCTTGCTTTTTGTCATTTCTCAGTTTTTCCTTTTTGATCTGATTTTTGTTGTGCAGCAAGATAAATATGGAAAGATGCATAAAGAAATTGCATGTTTTATCTCTATTGGGTTATTTGCTATCAGGGTGGGGAGCAGGGAAGGGAGGGGAAAAAACTTGAAATAGTGTTTTGCAGGGGTGAATGTTGAAAAAACTAAGTTTGCATGTATTTTGAAAATTAAAACTTTTCCCAAACCTATGTGCAGCATGATAAACGTGGAAATACATAGAGGAATTGCAGATATTTATCATGTATTGGATTACTTGCTGTCCGGGGTGAAGAAGGTGGGAGGGAAGGGAAAAATTTTTAAAACACAAGGTTTTGCAAGGATGAATGTTGAGAATTTTGCATGTGTTTCGAAAATAAAAAGCTTTAAAAAGAAAAAAGATTCATATCCATCCAGACTTAACACCCTATCTAAATCTGGGTGACTTACCTACTAAACTAAACCATTAATCTCACTTCCTCCTTACTCAAAACTCAGTAGCTGGCTCCTGTCCTCCCCCTTTCAGCCCTGCCCTTCTATTTGGGGATTTCCAAGTTCAAAACCTCAACTTTCCTGGTGTTTGTTTCTAGGATCAAGAACGTTGAAATTCCCCATCTTTCTCCCTTCTAAAGTTTGACCAGTTGAATTTTACTTCTGAATTTGATGACCCTGCTCATCCCTTTCCAAATCCCAAATGGAGGTCACACTTTCCATATATCACCACCTAGTGTTTGTTTCTAGGATCAAGACTGTTGAAATTCCAGACTCTCCCTAGCTGTATTTCCCAGCCATCATTGTTTTAACTTCATTTTCCTCCTGCTCATCACTTTCCAAATCCCAGCCTTTGGCTAACCACCACCAGTCTTTATTATTTCTACTCATGGGCTACTAAATGCCCCAAGAGGAAATCACTTCTCTTCTGACCAGATACCAAATTCAGTTAGTTATAGGTTCTCATTGTCTCAGTTCCTAGACTCTGCCCAGATTCCCTCTGTACTCCTCACAAGCCGTCTCTGTTCTCAAACCACTCTATGACTTTTTTCCCTCAGTAGAGACCCTTGATTCATATCATCCTTCAAAGAGATTGCACCCTTCAATCACTTCCACTCTATTATCCACTGATTCCTTTCCTATTGCCTTAAAACATGGCCAGATTTCTCTTATTAAAAAAATGTTTTTTTACTTGACCCTGCCACCTCCTTGAGTTACTCCCCTTTCTCTTTTCAAGGTCAAACTCCCAGGAAAAAAAAGCAATCTTCATTCATTGCCTCGACCTCAGCTCTCACTCACTCCCCGCCATTGATCCCTTGTTCCCTTGTGTGGTCGCTGATGTATTTCATTCTTTAAGAGGATCAAAATAACATCTCTGTATCGGGAACAAGGTCATAATTGGACAATCTAGATTCCAACCCCCAAACTTGAAAGGTTTCCAAAGTTCTTGGTTGTTAGTTGTCCTTTGTTCTCAAAGGGGACCAAAATGACCACCATGTTAGAGATGAGTTGCAGTGTGTCTGACTGGTTGACCATTAAAGTTTGGACTGTTCAGTTACACATAGCCCTAGGAACATTTGGGATGGATTCCTTAACTTTGCACATCTTGTGTGTGTGTGTGTGTTTTTTTTTTTTCCTGAGCTAATTCAATTCTGCTTTGCTTATGGAGCACAGCCCCTTCTCTGATAAGAGGGCACGCCATGCTGGGTGGTCCTGTGCCAGAGTCTTCCATACCAGACAATCAATACTAAAGTTCTTAAGAGAGACCTTGAGGCTGTCCTTGTATCACATTTTCTGACCACCTTGCGATGGCTTGCCCTGTATGAGTTCTCCATAAAATGATCTTTTTGGCAAGCGTACATCTAACTGCTACAAAGGCATGACTTAAAGAGTTCCTGTGAGTTCAACAATACAGATGTCTCCCAAATCTTTTTTTCCTCAGTTGAAAAATATTCTGTGCTTAGGAAGACAAGCATTTCCATAATAAAGCAGAATAGGAAAAAAAAAAAGAGGACTGCACATGAAATTGTAAATCTTTTATGTACAATGTTTTCCCTTTTAAATAGAAAAGTTATATAACTATTTTATCCTCTCCTCTGCTCTCGAGATAACTACCATTAGATACAAATGTATATGTGTAAAACCATACTATATATAATTGTATTTCTGGTTCTTTCTCTATATGCAGATAGCATCTTCCTTCATAGGTTCCTTATCCAGGTATTTATCTTAGTCAAAATAATCTGGTCGTTCAAGTTGTTCTTAAAACAATGTTGCTGTAAAATAACTGTTTGGACATGTATACGTATATTATATTTAACATATACTTTAACATTTAACATATATTGGTCAACCTGCCATCTGGGGGAAAGGGTGGGGGAAAGGAGGGGAAAAGTTGGAACAAAAGGTTTTGCAATTGCTGAAAAATTACCCATGCATATATCTTGTAAATAAAAAGCTATAATAAAAAAAAAAAGTTGCTGCTGTTATATTCAACATTCTCTTGGTTCTGCTCATTTCTTCATTATTTAGTGTGAGTCCTTCCATGTTTTTCTAAAAGGAACCTGTCCAGCAGTGTCTATACTGGGCCTGTATTTCAAAGAGATCATAGAAGAGGGAAAAGCACCCACATATGCAAAAATGTTTGTGGCAGCCCTTTTTGTGCTGGCAAGGAACTGGAAACTGAGTGGATGTAATGGCTGAATGGCATGATATATGAATGTTATGGAATATTATTGTTCTATAAGAAACAATCAGCAGGATTATTTCAGAAAGACCTGGAGAGACTGAACTGATGCTGAATAGAACCAAGAGAACATTGTACATAGCTACAAGATTATGTGATGATCTACTGTGAGAGACTTGATTCAGGCCGATTCCAATAGATTTATGATAGAGCATCTGCACCCAGAGAGAGGGCTGTGGGAACTGAATGTGGATCAAAGCATAGTTTTTTCACCTTTTTTGTTGTTTGCTTGGATTTTTCATCATGGTTTTATTTTCGCTTTTGATCTGATTTTTTTGCACAGCATGACGAATTTGGAAATGTTTAGAAGAATTACACGTTTAACCTACATCAGATTGCCTGCTGTCTTGGGGAGGGAAGAAAATTTGGAACACAAGGTTTTGCAAAGGTGAATGTTGAAAACTATCTTTGCATGTTTGGAAAAATAAAATAAACTTGCTCATTTCTTATAGCACAGTCTTATTACCTCATGATCACATACAACTTGAAGCCATTGCCCAATTGATCGGCATCCCCTTGATTTCCAGTTTCTTTGCAACTACAGCAAGCAGCGCGAATTAAATATTTCAAAACATATATTCTTTTCCTTTTCCCTTCATCATCTTAGGAAATAGACCTAGTAGCATAGTAGTATTGTTGGGTCAAAGGGTCTAAGACAGTTTTATAACTCTTTGGGTACAATTCCAGATGAATTGTCAAAATGGTTGGATCAATTCACAGTTCCATCAATAAAGCATTAGTGTCCCAGTTTTTGTACATCTCCTACATTTGTGGATTTCCATTTCTATTATTTTAGCCAAGATAGCCAAATGACATCTCAAGGTAGTTTTAGTGTGCATTTTTCTCTAATAATTTAGGGCATTTTTTCACATAACTACAAATTGTTTTGATTTCCTTGTAAAATAGCCTGTTCACATCCTTTGACCATTATCTATTGAGAAATATATGAGAAATCTCATATTCCTAAAGAATTAACAAAGTTCTTTATATACTTGAGACCTGTATGAGAAAATGTTTATAATCTCTTCCCCAATTTTCTGCTTTCCTTCTAATCTTGGCTTATATGTTTTATTTGAACAAATCCTTTGTAACTGTAATTGAAATCCTCCCAATGTGCTCACTCTCATTTATTCATAAATTGTTTGCCTATCAATAAGTCTTCTAATGTGTTCTTCAAATTTTCTTATAGTATCTCAGACTTATAGATCTAGGTCATGTATCCATTTTGACTTTGTAAATGGTTTAAGATATTGGTCTATGCAAGATGATTTCAGAAAGGCCTGGAGAGACTTACATGAACTGATGCTGAGTGAAGCGGGTAGAACCAGATCATTGTATGTGGCAACATCGAGATTATGTGGTAATTCTGATGGATGTGACTCATCAACAATGAGATGATTCAGGCCAATTCCCAATAGACTTGTGAAGGAGAAAGCCATCTGCAACCAGAGGGAGGACTATAGGAGCTGAATGTGGATCACAACATATTATTTTCTCATTTTTTGTTTCCTTTCTTTTTCTTTTTGTTCTGATTTTTCTTGTACAGCATGCTAATTGTGGAAATATGTATAGAAGAGTTGTATATTTAATCTATATTGGATTACTTGCTGTCTAGGAGAAGAGAAGGGGGGGAAAAGAGGGCAATAAAACTTGGAACACAGAGTTTTACAAGGGTGACTGTTGAAATCTATGCATGTATTTTGAAATTTTTTTTACAAGATATTAAATGTTTATGCCCAATTTCTGCCAAGATATTTTCTAGCTTTTTCAACAATTTCTACCAAATTCTTCTCCCTGAACTCCACATCTTTACACTTGTAAAATGCAAGGTTTTTATGGTTATTTGCTGCTCTAAGTCTGTTCCATTCCACTGCTCTACCTATTTCTTAGCCAGATAGTTTTGATATAATAGTTTAAAGATCTGATACTGCTAAATCTCCTTCATGGTTTTCTTGTTCCTTTGATAGTAACTTGTTCTTCCAAATGAAATTTTATTATTTTTTCAATAAAATAAATTTTTATAACTGGAATGGCATTGAAAATATAAATTTAGGTGTCTGCCTACACTTATGAGTAATTGATGTTTCTCAAATTATCTAGATCTGATTTCATTTGTACATAAAGTTTTATAATCTTGTTCAATAGTTCGTTTGTTTCGGCAGATGTATTACCAGCTATTTTATACTGTCTGGAGTTATTTTAAACAAGGTATCTCTTTCTGTCTCTTCTTGCAGGATTTTGCTAGAGACAAAGAAATGTTGTGGTTTATGTGGGTTTAGTTTATATTCTGACTCTTTAGAAAAACTGCTTTATCTAACTTTTTAGTATCTACACAGTCAGCCTTTAGCTCTCGACTTCCAACTCCATTATCTCCAACTGCATCTTAGGTTGTCTCCATTTGTATGACCTGGAGACATCTCAAATCCAACATGTCCAGAAACAGAACTCTTCTTCCCTTCTACTCAAATAAAATTGTTTCCTAACTTTCTAAATGCTTAAGCACATCAAGGTCAAAATCCCAGTCAGTCTTGATTCTTCCCTCACTCAGTCCTATCAACACCATCTTTAACACCATCTGTTCCCTAATTAGGCCCTCATATCTCCTTCTCACGTGGCCTATTTAATAGTAAGCTTCCTTACTGGTCCTCTTGCTTCATCTTTCAGTTTCCAACTTGTCATTGAACCCTCCCCCCTCACAAAATTGTGTATTCCCTATGTATATACATATTGAACATGTACAATATTTTCCAATAATATGTATTATTTCTCACAGTATATCAAACTCTTGGGGGGTAGGGCCTCATTTTTTCCCCTTTTGCACTAAAGAAAACTTCTGCACAATTCCTCAAAGCAGAATGGGAAGTCCCCTAAAGTAGTGGGTTCCTCCTTCCCAGAGTTACTTAAATAAAGGTGACTCCTTATCAAAGATGTTATAAGGATGGGCCGGGTCAGAAGTTTCTGAGATCCTTTACAAACTCCCCAATTCTACACCACGAGGGTCCAGTGAACATGTGGAATAGGGCTTGGGCAGGGGCAGGGCCACTGAGGAGCTGGGGGCAGATTGGGCAGCCAGGGACAAGGGTGTCCCTGCGCACCAGACACACTACACAAGCTTTGCCAGGGCTGGGCCTACTGGATGGCACCCGTAGCTCCGAATTGAGGGCAACTTCCAATAGTTCTAACTTTTAAAGAGGCTACACCTGGACAGAGTGGATTAGCTCTGATATGGGGATTTGGGTCGGTGCACGGAGCTGGTGATACAGGAGCAGAAGAGCCCAGGACCCAAACTCCAAGATGTCAATCTTGGCTTAGGGTACCCAAGTCCCCGGTTAAGACTAGAATCCTGATCTTACCGCAAGACTAGTGTTTCCCCCTCTATCACAAGATGGTACAAGGAGGAAGTAGAGGGTGGCAGAGGAACTTCCAAAGATGGCTTTGCCCATCTTGAATAAATCAAGACTTGTGAGTCATGCATTATTGTTCCCTTGTACAACTTTTTCCAGAAACACGATCACAAATAAAGCCCCAAGCAAACCAACTTCTGTCCTCTGTCCTGTTAAATCACCACTAGGCCAAAGATTACACTGTTCCCTTAATAAGGAGGTCACAGGAAGGTGAGAAACAGTACTCCTGACACATGCTGAGAAAATGTCCTTTTATTCTTATCGACTGTGACAAAATAACATTTTATACAAATAAGTCACCTAGTTCACTTTGGACAGAGAGACATTACAAAGGAAGAAAGGTCTCAGGTGGAGAGAGAGGGAAGAAAGGGAGAGGTATAGACCAGGTCACTGATGCTTCTTACATTCTGTGAAAATAGATTTACATGGAAAAAATAGAATTTTACAACTTCAATGAATTTACATGATCCTTTGTAAAACAAGAGGGAAAATCCACCAACCACCAGATCCGTCTTGTACAAAAGAAATGAGTAACATGGAGATGGCAGCGATGGAGTGCCTCAGATCACTGGGCTCACACTCCTGGGAGGTAATTTCTGCATTTGGGAACAATGCTCAGTGCAAGAGCACATGCCGGACTTAGACTTCTGAGCACTCTGCCCCAACCCCTGGCCCAGCGGGGGGACATCACCTACAAGGCCGCGAGTGACCTACCTCCCTGGCGAGCCGCTCACAGCTAGGATAGCAAAGTCACATCTCTTGGATGCGTTCTTCATCAAGTGAAAATTGTCCATTCAAATGCCCTGCGGTAAACACTTACAGATGTGCCTCCCCCCCCCCCCCCCCCATGAAGACCCAATCAGGGGCTGCTTGAGAAGTCCCCACACACCAACACTGTCACCTGATCACAAAGGCGCACAGACTGGCTCCCTCAGGAGGCCCGTGTCCCTGCACTACTTCTCAAAGCCCACTAGCTGGAAGCCAGAAGCCAGGCTGGCTCACCCAACTTCTATCTTCATCGGTTCTCTACTTACCCATCAGGAGGTTTCACTTAACAAATGAGGATCTTCTTTGGAGGAGGGAGCTTAGTCCTGAGGCTCTGGAGAAAAGGACTGGCTGCTGTTTGCTCTAAGGTGAAATGTGACGGACAGGAGGGAAAGGACAGGGGGACGGGGGCAGAGCCCACAGGACGGTCCCTGGAATGCAGCAGGACAAGCCCTGGAAGCCGCCCGGAGGGCCAAGCGCGGCCTCAGGGACGTGGCTTCTGGGCTTAGAGGGAGCTGGGCATCCTCTCTCATCTCTGCGACAGACCGGCTCTAACCTGCCCTTCACATCGCACCTCACGCTGGCCGTGGGTCCCTAGCATTTCTTCACCACCAAGGACAGAAGCCAGAAAATGGACACAACACCACTGGTTCCTTCTCAAGGGGGGCGACTTCCCACTTCACCTTCAGGGTTCCCAGAGTCTTTAGAGTTCCAAGGAAGTTTCAGGGCGCAGGGCCGAGGACCAGCCACAAAGACCCACAGCCTCAAACACCTGACCTCTGTGATTCTGGGGAAAGTGAACCCCACCCATGGATAAACCTGGAAAAGTCCATCCTAAAACCAAGCCTACTCTGTGCGGAGCCATCCACCCCGGCCCCCGGGACACAGTCTCCGGCTCGAGACGGGGCAGAGAGGGTCTGCACAGCTCCCCAACGTCGCCCCTGTGGGCACTCTGCAGCTCAACACAACTGAAAGGGAACCAAAAGTCACAAGGTGGAAGCAACAGCTGCCCGGGAACGAGGGAGAGGAAACCACAGCGAGAATGCTTCCCCAGCAGCACTGGGGCAAAGCCACAGGTAAGGCACCAGGATTTCTGCTCAACTCTCTCTCGGGCTCGGGCTCCCCTCACTCGGCCTGCAAGCCCAACCTCCAGGCCGAGGAGCTCTTGGCACAGGGGATGTGGCCAAGGCACAGCCCTAGGAAAGCAGGGCTGACCCATCCCCACCACCCTGGTTTTCAAGCTAGCCCCGGAACCTCACGATGACCAGAGGGGCTCCAACAGACAGAGGCAGGGACCTACGACCTCCGGCTGGTCTCAGGGGCTCTGCTTTTGCCCCAGTGTTGGTGGCTCTCTCGGGGCTTTGATTGAAAGTCCCTCTGGGAACTTCCTCCAGACAGCTTTAGAATAGTGCTATTGGTGACCAGCAGCGACATACTGCTTGTTAAACAGCCACGTTTCAGTGAGCACCTAAAGAGAAACAATGCAGAGACACAAGTCTCAAGTTCCCAAGGAGATGTGCAAGGTCTGTTAGGGTCGTCCGAGAGAGCGATCCTACCTGTCCCGACCTCCCCCCAAACCTCTCTCGTCCCATAGTTAACAAAGGCCACAACCTTTACTTTGGTCTGACAGCCTGGGAAGGTTCTGCTAACTTTGGTGGGGAATCAAGTCAAGAAGTTGCTTAAGTTCAGGTCACTCCATATGGACAGTCAGCGTCTGTTCTTTCCTCCTCCAAAGCTCCGGGCCACAACATATAGACCGAGTCCCCTTCATGTAAGACTGTGTTCCCCTGATGACCACAATGGGTTCTGGGAACCTGGTTAATACTATTTTGAGTCTAGCCTCAGATCAGATAAGCTGGAAACACCATTGTCAAAGTATAACATCTTTGACAAGTTCAGAATTTTTCAAAATAATACAGTGGGGGGAAGACCGGGAAGCAATAGGCTGCTCCAGCCCCAGAGTAGACTATTACCCCACAAATAAAACCAACACATTCTACCTAAGGAGATGAAATGAGCGTTCGTAAGGCGGCAAAAGCCAAAATGGCCACGGGTTGAAAGCTCCCCGGCATGAGGACAGGAACAGGAAGGCACTGCCAGTTTGGAGAGAGGAGTCCTGCCTGGGAAGTTCCCTTGGGAGAGGCCGAGACCTTGGGGTGACTCCGGGAAAGGCACCCCGCCTGACCAAGGGTCCTGGGAACAGAGAGAGCCAGGCTTCTCCAGGAATTTAACTCTAGGAGGGGCCTTACGACCCCCTCCCAGGCCACAGCCCCGCTTTGCCCTGCCCCCTGCTCCTCCCACCCCCGGCTCCTCTGGGCCGGTACCAGGGCACGAAAGCGCCGAGGCCGTGAGAGGAGCGGCGGAGGTGGAAGCCCAAGCCAGAGGCGCCCACGGCCACGGGACACCTGCCCCTTCCAAGGCGGCTGCTAAGTCCTGGGGAGCCCCCTGAAGCCCCCCACTTGTAGTTCTCTAGGAGAGGGCTCAGCTGGAAAGCACAAACAAGTGAACACAGCTAAAACCAAGTGGAAATAAACTTTCTTCTTTAACTGGCTTAAAAAGGCCTTATCCTAACCCGTTATTCAACAAGAGTACCTTCAAGATCTAAGGGACAGCAAGAAGAAAGGGAGGAAAGGGGGCTGGGGGAGGGAAGAGCAGCCCTGCTCGGCATTTCCCGGGGTGGCGAGGAAGCTGCGCTGCTCCGCCGGGCTGGGGGCTGTGGTCGTGGTCCTCGTGGCTTGGTCCCCTCGGCACGCCAGGTGCAGCACCTCGCCCTCCTGCCCGCAGCTACTGCCCCCCGTTGTAGGCGTAGTCAGCCTTGTTGTGCATGATCAGCTTGTTGTCCACAAAGTAGAAGCTGTCCGAGCGAGTCTCGTAAGGGTGCTCCACCATGAGGCGAACTGCGGACCCAGAGCAGGGAGGAGTGAGGGCCTGGGCCCTGTGCGAGCCCACCCGCCCACCCTCATTCACCAGCCAGTCTGCTCCGGGGGCCCTGCCAGAGGAGGGGCTCGGGCACTGCCTGCATGTGCCAGGGCTCGGCGCCTCCCGCACACTGAGAGTACTGCACAACATACGAAGCACCGGGGGCTCCCCAAACCTCAGCGAGTTAATGGAAGTCACCTGTGGTGACCCTATGAGGGAGGGCCACAAGAACCTCACTTGCAGGGGCAAACTAGGACCCAGAAGGCCCTGCTCAGAACCGGGGAGTGGGAGAACCCCGCACTCTTTGGAGGAGAACCCCTGCTCATGGGGTGCCCATTCAGGAGCCTTCCCACCCTCACACCATCATCTCCCAGGAAGTCAGCCTCAAAATCCTTCCCTCACCAGTGTTCTCAGGGGAGGACCAAGGCCGAAGCCTCCTCCCACCTTCTCCCTCCTGCTGCACAGGGAGCCTGGCTCAAGACATCTGTGTGTTCCAGTGGAAGCCTGACCACGGGGCTAACCCCTTCTTCATTCACACCAGAGGACAAGGGAAATTGAGTCACACCTCTGGCCCGCGAGCCCCACAGAAAGGGAGAAGTCGCAGCAGCCAATCAGGGCAGAGTGAGGAGCCGACACTGAACAGCCTTTAGGCTCCTCTCCCCTGATCCTCACGAGCCTTGTTACAAGGCACTAAGCACAAGGAACACGCCTAGCCGTTCACAGAGAGGTCTGAGGCCCAGCGCTTCTCTCGTGCCCTGATCCTCCCGGCACTCGGCTGCCTAGACCGGGAATCCTCCTGGACCCCGACTTCCTCCCATCAGCTCTGAGCAGCCGCCCCCTTCTCTCTCTGTCCAAGGATCTTGGAGCCCAGCAAACCCCGAGGTAAAATCCTGTCTCGGCCACCTCTAAGCCGCGTGTGGCTCAGCTTCCTCATCTGTGAAATGGGGCTAATGCCGACACGCAGGGGGATGTGAAATACAAAGTGCTTTGCCCACTCGGAAGCACTACGCAAACGTTAGCTCCTGGCAGCCGGAACGTGCTCCGGGGCCCTGCCCTCCAGGCCCTCACTCCCCTGCTCAGGAGCAATCGGGAACTGCCTAGTACTTCCTAGAACAACTCGCACTGCTTTGTCTGGATCTCAGGCCCTTGGCCAATCAGATCTGGCCCGGGTTTCTGGTAGGTCTTGAACACAGGCTGTTCCTCCCTCCAAGTGCCCTCCCCACCACCTCAGACTGGATTCTTGTTAGAACACATGTAGCAATCTGAAGTCCCTCCCATTGGCCAATGCCGGCTTCCCGGAGGCCAGAGGGCAGGACCTGGCTCGGCCCTCAATGCCCGGCTCGGCTCTACTCCTAAGGGCCTGACTACCAATGATGGTTCCAGGGGTGCAGGCGGTGGAGTCGGGACAGCCCTTTAACCTCCGTCTGCCTTCCTGCCCTGAGAAACGTCCCAAAGAGTCGGACGTGACTGAAGGGCAACAACAGGTGCCGGGCACTGGGCCAAGTGCTTGAGAGACCCAGAGAGCACAGGAGGTGCTGGGCTTGCCTTGGGGGTGGGGCAGCTAGGAAGGGACCTGTCCACTCGGGGTCCCTCCGGGTCTCCCTATCCCCCTATATAAAGTGAAGGGCAGAGAATAACAGAAGGAAGGAAATACATACTGACATCCTCGGAGAGCTGAGGAAACTCATAGATATGTTCACATGTATTCCTGCTACTGGGGATGCAGAAGCCAAAATCAAAGTCAAAGTTTTTCAGCAAACGCTCCCGAAAATAGTGCCGTTCAATCATTCGGAAGTTAGATACTGGCTTGTCTCCTACAGTGAACTCCACCCTGAAAGAGACACCTCTGTAAATACCCCCTCTGCTCGAGGAGGGCCTAGCCTGCCCCGGCCCCCCGGCACTCAGGAAGGGACCACGGGGGCTCTCTCTGTACCGCCACAGTGCCCTCCCATCAGGATCTCCTCGTACTCACGTGGCCCCAACCGTTCGGAGTCGGAGAAATGCGGGCGTGAACTGATAGCGAACAAAACGTCCTGCACTGGTGTCTACCTCTCCGCTTTCTTCCTCCTCCTCCTCCTCTTGGTCTGAGAGAGGCAAGGGAAAAAGGGGACAAAGGAGGTGAGGACCACTCGGGAGTGAGGGTCGGGGATGAGTCTGGGGAACGACAGAAGCACAGCTGGGTCACAGGCTCAACTGTCCCGCTAAATGAACCAAAGGCCTTCAGCCAAAGGAAACAAAGGAAAGGGGTCCCCGGGCCACGTCCTTAAGCCTCCTGGGGAGTTCCCATCCTGGACTGATCCTGAAGAACCAGGGGGATCCCAAGATGGGGCTGGAGAGTTGGGCCAAAAACTTAGATATGGGACAAAACAATCCCTGAAAACATTTGAGGGGGAAGAGAGCAAAGGAAAGAAAGTCAAGGGAGGAGAATGACCTTCCAGTGTGACCCTGACCGATTACAGTGGCCTTGCTAGAAATGTCCCTCTGAGGAGAAATGGGATCCTCCCCCCAAGACAACCTAGTTTCAGACTTCCGGACCACTCAATGGCATTGGCACTGAGAACCCGGTACTGCCTCGGCCCAGGTGGGAGGCAACTACCCTAGACATTCCCAAACGATGAGGAGCTGGAAAAAAGGCGGCTAGAAGAACAGGCTCTCCCCTATCTGTGGCCTCCCACACGGGCCCTAAGCTCAGGCAAAGGGCTTCCCCCCAAGGCTGGGGAGCCTACCTGAAGCAGAAGGCTTGGCAATTTCAAAGAGCACCGTCCCTGTTTCCAAATCACGTATTTTAAATCGGGTAAAATCAATACTGTAGATGTTGTCCTCGGGTCTGCAAAGATAGTCTGAAAAGGAGAAGGAGGTCCAGATTCTTAAAATTTCCCTCTCACCCGGCTACTGATGGCATTGACAGGCTCACAGCGTCAGAAGCCATGGAATCCGACCTCTTATTTACTGAGACCCTGAGAAAGGCCAGTGACTGGGCCGGGGGGCGCTGAGAGGGAATTCGGGCCTGGGTCTCGCAGGCCTCCCAGGACCAGAGAGCCTGGCCTGGGACTTTCCCCGGGAGAGCTCTCACGGGAATGGGCAGGAGCTTCCCATTTGGAGGCCCTAAATCCACACAACATTTAAAAGAGTCTCTGGGTTGGTTTTCTGAATTAATTAACACACCATTTCTCCTCCAAGGGCTTCTTTTCCTCTTTTTAAAGGAAAGTCATCCTTATGGAATGGCCCAGAAGGAAGGTGGGAAGGAGCCAGGGGGAGATTCCCTGCCCACCTGAGAACTCCTAGAACACACCAGAGCTAGTCACCCCGGCAACTTGCCCTGGGACTTCCTCCATTGGTCCCTCCAACATCTCCTGGATGTCACTGAGCTCATAATCTCCTCTGTACCCGCCCCAGAGCCAGGGTCCGCCGGTGGCCCTGCAATGATGCACCTGACCCACAGCAGGGGCCTGACAAGCGCGGGCCCTGCGGGAGCGGGGCTGGCCAAAAAGGTGGCCCCATTCAGCTCCCCCGTCGTGTGCAAACAGCAGGCCCACCCCCTTCTCCCCCCGGGCAAAGCAAAACAAAGCAAAACAAACCAGGGGGCAGATAAAACCCAGGCCT
Source organism: Sarcophilus harrisii (assembly GCF_902635505.1). Lineage (NCBI taxonomy): Eukaryota > Metazoa > Chordata > Mammalia > Dasyuromorphia > Dasyuridae > Sarcophilus > Sarcophilus harrisii. Next base: position 698,894,869 of record NC_045426.1, on the reverse strand, counting down.
CAGGGGGGGGTCTAACTGGTCCCTCCCTCTGCCGTCCTGTGGCCCCTTCCCCCTCCCCCCCCCCGGCCGCCCTGGGGCAGAGACTTCAGGCCCTGTGGCACCTCCTGGAAGCCCGTCTGCCTCAGGGAGGGGGGGGCTTCTGCCCAGCCTGGTGGAAAGGGGGCCAGGCGGAGGGAGTCGCGCCGCCCGCTCATAAAGGGAAGCGAAAAGGGGAGACCGTCACTAATCCGTCCCCAGGCCCGTTACAGGCCCAAGAGAGGCCCTGGTCCGAGAGCGCCGGCCCTGGGGGGGAGGGGAGGGGGTGCCAGCCACTGAGGCCGGGGAGAGCAGGGGGCAGAACCCGGGGGCGGGATGGGCTCACGGCCTGGGCGGAGAGACCCCTCCCCCAGCAGCCGCTGGGAGAACCAGCCGGGAGGGGGAGGGGGCGGTAGCGCAGGGGAGTAGGGAGCGACCCCCCAACAATCCGCAGCCCGTAAGGCCCCGGGGCGAGGCTCCCGAGCCCCCCCCATCTTGCAGTTTTTGAGGGATGGCCCTGGGCGTGAGGATCCGGGCCGGGGGAGGGGGAGGGGAGAGTAAGACAAGGCCCAAGAGATGGGGGGGAGGGGGCCGCGCTGAAGGGCCGCCCGAGCCCCGTTTTGAGGAGGGGGTCGGTGATGGGGGAGGGGGGGTCGGTGACGGGGGAGGGGGGGGGTCGGCGATGGGGGAGGGGAGGGCCCGTCCGGGCCCGGGCCCCGCTCCCCGCCCCCCCCCGGGCAGACTCACTCTCCGTGACGCGGCTCAGGCGCAGGACGTGCTCGGGCCGGATGGTCTCCAGCGCCAGCAGCTCCTGCTCCGTGACCGGCGGGACCCGCCTGGCCTCGGGCCTCCCAGAGCCGCTGCCGCCGCCGTCCGCGGGATGGTGGTGGGCGGCGGACGGCGGCTGGCGCCGGGCCTTGAGCCGGTTCAGGACGCCGCCACCGGGCTTCTTCTTCTCGTCCTTGGTTCCCCCCAGAGCCCCGGGCCCCGGCCCCGCCGCAGCCGCTGCAGCCGCCGCCGCCGCCTTCGGGTTCGAACCGCTCATCGCTCCGCCGCCAAGATGGCCGCCACGCCGCCGCCGCCCCCACAGCGCCGTAACTATGGAGAGGGCCGGGGGGCGGGGCAGGGCGGGGCCGGGCCTGGATCGGGGGCGGGGCCGGGCCGGGGCCGGGGCGCGGGGGCGGAGTCAGAGCGGCCCCGGCGCGCGCCGCGGCCGGTCCCACGCGGCGCTCCCAGTCCCGGCGCTGCGCCCGAGGCCGGGCCCTGAGCGTCCGAGCCGGGCCTCCCCTCCTGGGGCCGCCCTCACCCCGGGCAGGGCCCCGGGGCCGCTCTGACTCCTCCCCCGCGCCGGCCCGAGACCCGAGGCCCGACCCTGAGCGTCCGAGCCGGGCCCCCCCCCCTCGGGCCGCCCTGACTCCTCCCCCGCGCCGGCCCGAGACCCGGCGCTGCGCCCGAAGGCCCGAGGCCCGACCCTGAGCGCCCGAGCCGGGCTCCCCCTTCTGGGGCCGCCCTCACCCCGGGCAGGGCCCCGGGGCCGCTCTGACTCCTCCCCCGCGCCGGCCCGAGACCCGAGGCCCGACCCTGAGCGTCCGGACCGCCCCCTCCCCCCCCTCCTCGGGCCGCCCTGCCCGGGGCGAGGCTCCGGAGCTCGGGCCCGGGCCCCTCTCAGCCGCGGCAGGCTCGGCGCGCAAGCCTGTGGCCCTCCGCGAAATGGGGCCCGGCGCGGCCGCGAGGCCTAGATGGCATAATGGGCGCGGGGCGCAATGCGGCTGTCAAAGCTGCCCGCCCGGGAGCAAGCGTTTGCTAAGGGAAGCGGGAGGGGGGCGTGCCCGGCGCTGATGAGCGCCCCTCCGGGTAGGTGCTGGGGGGGAAACTGAGGCAGGCAGGGTCCGGCCCGGAGTCTCAGCTCGCGCCAGAGGCCCCAAACCCCGGCCTTCTCCTATAGGGGGGAATGTTCGGATTCACTCGCGCCTTCTCGGCGAGAGCCAGAGAATCCGGAACTCAGAGTTTTAAAAACCAGGGTTGGAAAGTGTTTTACCTGGCGGGAAATAAAATATCAATAACTGTAACACCAGGATTCAAAAGGGACTTTACCGGCTTTGTGAGTCTGGGCAAGTCACTGAACCTTAATTTCCCATCTGTTAGAAAGGGGGGGAGAAGTAATAACAACTTCCTCTGCCTCCCTGGGCAGGCGCTTATTTGTAACGCACTTAACACAGCCGCAGCGCCCTATAGTTTGTTTTTAATACACATTTTTATGAATTATGTTGAGAGAGAAGAATCAGAACAGAAAAACCACGGAAAAGATAAAAAACACAAGTGAACAGAGCACGCCTTGATTTCCCAGAACCCTATAGATGCTTATTCTCTCCCCTTCCCCATTAACAACATCGTGATTCAGAGGTGTTGGGGGATGGGAGCATTGGGAGTGAAGCGGAATCCCAATCCCTATATTTCCTGCCCGTGGGTGACCCCTGAGGATCACGCCACCTGAAGCTGCACTCCTTCCTTCAAAGGTCAAGAAACAATGGCCCGTCCAGAGGGACTTAGTAACCTAAGGTCGCAGGAAGAAGTAGTTTCCCCCTCCAGATCTCCTTCACCTTTCTTGCCCACAAAATGGGTGAATTCCATTTGAGGCTGGAAGCAGTGGACAGAAGGCCGAGGCTAGTCAGGAAAGCTCCTCTTCCCCAGTTCAAGCATGGCCTCAGACACTTACTAGCAGGGTGACCCCGGGCAAGCCACTTCCCCGATGGCCTGTTTCCTCATCTGGAAAATGTGCTGGAGAAGGAAATGGCAAAGTACTCGAGTGTTTTGGCCAAGAAAATCCCTAATGGGATCCTCAAGAGTCTGAGCATGACTGAACAACAAAAACATTTGGGATCAGTTCTTGGGCTCCGCTTCTCACTCTACGTGTAACTCTGGGCACAGAGGTTACCCTCCTTGGACTTCAGTTTCCTCATCTGTAAAATGGAATTGGCTAGATTAGGATCCCTCCCAGGGCTGAATGGAAGATCCTGATTCTATATCGAGTTTAAGAAGATCCAATTACCTGGACGTTTGGACTTCCCCTTCATCCCACTTTCAGTGTTTGTCTTGGCCCTGCTACTTAGCCTTTTAAAAAATACCCTACCCACACTGTGGGCCTAACAGTGTGCCCAGCACACAAGAAGCAATTCAACTTGTAATCCTCAGGCTTAGCATCATCCTCAATGGGAAAGCCACCCTTCCCTCCCCCTACAAATTTAACACTTTATCCTCATTAAAACCACTTGGCCAGGTATTTAAGTATGTCATCTCCTCTCCAGGCTGGTCTTCTTGGACTAACTGATTTCTAAGGTCTAATCTAGGGGTCCTCAAACTACGGCCGCAGACCAGATGCGGCAGCTGAGGATGATTATCCCTCCCCCAGGGCTATGAAGTTTCTTTATTTAAAGGCCCACAAAACAGTTTTTATTTTTACTATAGTCCAGCCCTCCAACAGTCTGAGAGACAGTGAACTGGCCCCCTATTTAAAAAGTTTGAGGATCCCTGTAATCTGTATTTTAACAGGAGACAGACATTTGCTCAGAATCCTGGCTCAGGGCTGTCACTTGGTTGGTACCCAGTAGATCTTTAATATCTACTGCTTAAAATTGCCTTCCATACGCTGATATGTGCCTAATTAGGTAGACTGTCTCCCCTAAGGTAAGCCCCTAAAAGCTGTGCCTTTTGGGGCAAGATCCCCAGCACTTAGTATATAACAAACATGTGATTAATTGGACAATCATTTCCCCTATCCAAATCTTGTTTCCTCATTTTGGGGATACTGCTCTTTCATCACCCACCACCACTACTGTAAAAACATATGCTTTTAAGCTTGGTGATCTTTCTGCATAGAGGGAAGAACAGTTACTGGGCTTCCTACCTAGTGAGGCAAGCATGGGTTATAGGCTGCAGAACTTAAAGATGCAGTCAGTAGTCCCCAGGAGCTGTTTGTTTTGGCTTTTTTTTTTTGGCCTTGCTAGCCCACCATACCAGCAGTCTCTTCCTTCACACGACCACCAAAGCAGCCTCATTTCATTGGAACTGGCTATCTCTATTTCCTTGGGAGGCCTTAGCTGGGCATTCCTACTCCACCAGCACCAATAAAGTCAATAAGCATTTGTTAAGTATCTACCTACTATGTGCCAAACACTGTACTAAATACAGGGGGTCAAAGAAAGGCTCCTGTCCTCAAGGAATCTCTATTCTAAAGGGGTGGGGATGTGGAGCCCTGCAAACAATTATGGACAAACAAGATAAACCGAGGCTCATAATCTCAGGGGGAAGACAGTACAATAAAGGAATCCTGGGAAAGGTGGACCTGAGACTTGAAGCCAGGGAAAGCAGCCCTCCTTTATAGAAATGTGTTAGGAGAGTCTAAAACTTGCTGGGTACTGCCCTCAGGGAGTAGGTAATTGGCGCGAGGACTGGGAAAAAGTGGGCTGAAGTCAAGCATCTTTGTGTTTTGAAAACAGAGAGGAGCAAAGGGAAAAGGCTTAGGTTGATGTGAACAGGAAATACTGACTGTCCTTGTATCGGCCCTGAGGAAGCAACAGCTACATCAGGAGGGCTCCCAGGAGAGGCCTTGAGCAAGGCAGAGGAGGCAAGGCAGTTTGGAAACTTTTAAAGCAACTTCACAAAAAGCCAAAAATATGAGGCCCCATCAACTTGGTGCTGGTTCTCATGACCTTGGGCTGGCACAGAACAAGAGGAAAGCCTAGTCCGAAGCACGTGAAATCTTTGAACTAGATGCCTCCACTCCCTTCCTATCCTGGCTCAAGTCCAAGGAGCTGGGTTCAAATCCTAATTCTGGGACTTAGCCAAATCCCTGCTAGTCTGTTTCTTCTTGGCATTCTAGTCTCACCCTCTCATTTTAAAGAAATCTAAGGCCTAGAAAAGGAAAATTACTTAGGATTTGAACTCAGGTCATTTGACATGAAACCCATGGCTTCTACTGGTTAGGACTCTCCCCACCACCCCCAGCCTTGTTTCCCCCACCCCCACCCCGTGGTGCCCAGAGACCTTACACCGAAAAGGCCAGCTTCCTTCACTATAGCCCAAGTGGGGTGAGGTAATGCTTAAAAATTGTCCCCATTCGAGATAAGCAGTCTTACCCAAACCGGGAACCCAGTTTCCTTTGCAGCAAGATTAGGATCTACAGTCTCATGTGGGCCTGGCCCTAGGCAGGCACTCAGCCCAAAAGCTCCCCATGGCCATCTCGACCAGAACACGCCTTGACATTTTTTCCTTTTTTGCAATTCTGGTTTCAGTCCCATCTGATGTTGGGGCAGGCAACAATTCCTGGAGCTGAGAAGGCCCTTCTCTGGGCATTGTCTCCTTCCTCTCCCTGATCCCTGGGGCCACGGAGAGCCAGAACACTCAGAGACATGGGGGAGCCTCAGCCCCTCTTCTCTAAAAATACCTCTTCCCCTTTGAGCCTCCAAATTACAGAGAGAAAAAAGCAATGGCTCTCTGAAGCTACTGCAGAGCCGGTCCTGTGAGGGACGAATCCAACGGAGCCACAGTTAATTGTTACTGCCGGCCCATCAAAACCAGACAAAATGTGCTGGGGAAGAAGTTAAAAGGGCCTAGATTTCCCAGGAATCTCAAATTTAAAGTGGAAGAGGCATCAAGTCTAATCCTATTTTAATTATACTGAAAAAAAAAAAAAAAACTGGGCTGGAGAGGCTCCCACTACATGCCACCAGGGCAGACAGGGACCAGGGAGACAAGAGTCCCCCAGTCCAGACCCTTCCCATCCACCAACTCCATGGCCTTGCAAAGGCTCTTGGCTCCCTGACGATGCAGCCAGAAAGTCCAGGCCTTTAGGTCAGGACAAGTCCAACTTCAGGGTCGTGCTGCTATCTCTGCAGCTGTAAAATGGAGCTAATACTTACAACCCCTAAGAGCATGAGCTGTTAAGGTCTCGAGACTGCACGTGCTTACAAAGCAAAGCTGGACACTGGTGACAATATAATTTTGTTTATTTTCCTTGAACACGCTGCTGGTTAAAACTGCCAGGCAGAGTATTACAGAATATTTCTTCAACCAAACATCCTGGAAAGAAAAATTTGAGAGTGAGAGACAGAGACACAAAGAGAGACCACACAAGCCACATGAAGATCCCTAGCCCATTCAAAATGCCCAGGTGCCTTCCAAACTGAAGCCTGATTTGCTGACCTCAAACAGTCGGTCAGCCCTCAAAGCTCCTCCCATCCCTGGTCACACCCAAATTCAATCCCAACACAAAGTAGTTATCACTGCAAATTGTTTATTAAAACACAAAGCAATGGACAGTGAAAAACATCCTGATTTGGGGGCAAGGGAAAGAAAGACAAAAGGACGGATGGAAACAACTCAGAATGAAAAGAACCCTGACCCCCAGCCCCCCGCCCCCAGCCAAGCCACCCAGGTTCGCAAGCCCCCGTCCCACCCCATTGTGCAGATGCCCAGGTTAGGGCTGCAGACCCAGATATGGTGGGGCCCAGCTGGGGACGGAAGGCCCGAGGGACCTATAAGGGTCCCCAGGGCCCACTGACAGCCCGAGAACCACAGATGAAGCAGACCCTCAGCTGGAGCTGGGAAAAAGTCATTCCTGGCTAGCTTAGGACCCACTCACAGAAGCAAGAGTCCCAAGCCAAGGAAGAAATGGATCCAGAGTCAAATTTCTTTTCATTCCCTAGATCACAAGCACCCCAGGGAAGAGAGGAAGGACCCCAAGCTTCCTTAATACCCACTTTACCTTGGGACCACACAGCCTGGCCTATCCACACACAGAGGCTGCTATGGTTGAGCAGCCAGTCCTTCCTGGAGGGGAAGCCTAAAGCCCAAGGAGCTGCCCCTGGTCCTAGTTGTAGGCCCAGGAAACTGGGAGGAGCCCCCCCCCCCCCCCTCTGCCACCAGATCCGCTCACTCCAACACAAAGTGTAAACTCCATGCCTGCTCTGTTCCTGCCAACTCGGCTGCCCTCGGTCTCTCCAGCTCCAGTCCACCTGGACCACTAACCCTGGCCAAAAAGGCAGCCCATGGGAAGGTCACCAAGCACATCCCGGATCCTACTGGCAAACCCCTCCAGCTGCTGGAGGCCCATTACAAAGGAGAGCCCTTGGCCTCCCAGTCCCAGAGAAGGCCCGCCACCTGGGGAGAGATGAAGAGGTTTCTCAGCTGTTTGAGCCTCATTCCCACCCTTCCATAGGAGGATGGAAACCTCTCCACTTCTCATATTCCACCGGGCTCTAGCAGGGGATGCGGCCCCAGCCCTTGGCCGGCTGTCCAGAACGGGGGAGGCTGCTCCTACTGGATCTTCACCAAAGAATTGGGACGTTTTTTCATATTTTAAAGTTTCTCTTCCCGAGTCCCTCTGGGTCTTGGCGAGGGGAAATCTGAAGGTGGCAGCTCCACCACTTTGGCCATCCAGGCACCACGACTCAACTGGGTACCTTTAGGACATCAAACAGATCTTTTTTTATTGCAGGGGGAACAGGGTGTGTGAGGGACATGCAGGAAGGGATAGCTCCTGGCCCAGACCTGAATCTAGAGAGTCTACCAAGGCTCAAAACAGCTTAAAAACAAAAAGAGGTCAGAGAGACACAGAGAAAAGAGAGTAAGAAAGGCACTGTGCTGACTGGGGCCCTCCCCAGTCCCCCAGGGACCGACTCTGCCGCCTCCTTAAGGACCGAAAACCTGCCGATTCCTTCCCTGGACTCCCCAAGGTGAGTAGGTTTTGAGAAAAATTTATATTAAGAGCTGGGCAATTGAAAATACTGCCAGTGCTTGTGAAGTTTGGCTGAGATTCTGAGACACCCGCACTTTCCCAGTCGATGGGCTGAAGAGAGAAGGAAAGGAGAAATCCCTTAAAACAGAAGCTTCTCCAAAAACATGGGAAATCAAACTGAAAACTTAAGAAAAACCCAAAGATCTAATGAGTTCCCAGGCACCGCCCAGAGAGGAGAAGAGGAGCCGAAGGTTACCCACAACAGGCCCCAAACCAAAGCCAGGCTCAAACAAGCCCCCACGCTCCGTGGGAGAGAGAACAAGCTTGGAGACTCTGAGGGGGATTTACTAATCATGGACACTCAACACCAAGCCCGATGACACTGGCCAATAGCAATTTAAGGAAAACCTAGCCAAGCCACCAGAATGCCAAACCAGGACCCCCCCAGTACAGTTTCCCCCGCCCCAACCAGAAGCATGGGAAAAGGACATTTTTGTTGTGAATGGAGCAGCCATCTATTGCTCTAGCCCAGGGCTGCCGTTTAGCCTGCCTGAAGCCCAGAGCAGAACCCGATCTGTCGGCCCCCACACTCCCATTAGAACCAGCTGATCAGCCTCAGCTTTGCCAAGCTTTTGTGCCTGGGGAGAGGCCCAGGAGTGCCCAGCCGGAGGAGCCCGATGCTGGCTGGGGTTCTCCTGCCTTAGGTGAGTTGAGGTGAGGGGAGCAGAAGGGGAAGTTGAGGAGGAAGATGAGCCCCAGGGGACAGATGGCCTCAGGTGTCTCCTGGACAACAGCTAGGGGCAGCTCCAGCAGTGGCTCAAAGTGTAAGATGGGAACCAATACAGGAAGCAGGAGGCCCACACTAGAGTAATTTCTAATATACATAATACAAAAAAAAAAAAATAATAATAATAAAGAGCCCTCATCCCCATGTACCTATATCTGTTAGGGTATAGCAGGCCTTGGAGAAGCCGAGGGTTTTCTGGACCAGCTAGAGCCAGGCCTGGACAAAGGGGGGAACTCCTGCCTAGGGAACCCTAGGCTTAAGGGGATCCTCCCCCCATCCCCACCCACATCATTCTCTGTGCCCTTGCTTCACCTTCAGACTCGTTAAGATCATGGAAAGGTGTTCCTTCCTTTGAACACAGCTATAAAGGAAAATTTTCTCCTGCCCAGCTCAAGGAGAAAGGGCCAAACCTTCTGGGGGGAGTGGGCGGGGGGGGGAGTACCGTTACAAAATGGTCACAGGACCCAGGACTGCAAAAAGGGCCAAAGGAGTCAAGCTACCCCTCTCTTGGGGGAGGGAAGGAAATCTTGCTGATCAAGAAACAAAACAAGGCCAAATGCAAGTCTCCAGGCCTCCTCTCCTGATTAGAAGCAGCCCAAGGTTATTGGTGACCATGACCCAGAGGGAGTAGCTGACAGCACTGGGCAGCTGGGAGAGCTTAAGGGCAGTTCAAGCGACCGGAGCCTGTTAGAAAAAAGCCCACAAGGGTCGTGCCTCTGGAGTTTCTGAGCGCTCTGCTGCCCCAGTGCCATCTCTGAGTATGAGGCTGGCGAGGTGATTGACGGGCGACTCGGTCACCAATTGGGATTTCCACATGCTGGGGGACAGGGCCTGGGGCTTTAGGGCGCCCTCCCTGAGCCTGGCTGGGCCCCGCCTCGGCCCACCGTGACTGAGGCGGGCGAGGGAAGTCCGACAAAGGTCTTCTATTTCCCGGAGATTGGAACACTGCAGAGGAAGTAAAACGTGAATAGAAAGATGGACTAGAAGGCTGCCAGGATTCCAGTGAATTGGAACGCTTCCAGGCACTGCCCCTGAGGATGGCCACATTATTGCTGTCGAGCAGGGCAGGGGGCAGATGATGAGAGCAGAAGGGGAGAGCCGGCCGACCCGTCAGAAGCCCCAGCGGCTCTGCTGCAAGGCCCGGGTCACATCAAAGGTACAGCCAGGCAGTTAAGTATCTCGGGGGCAGCTCTAGGTCAATTATCAGGAAGTAATTGGTCGTACAATCCTGGCCCTTGGGTACAGAACCACATGACGCACACCCCTGCGGGAGGTAGTGAGTGCCAAATGGCCCTCGTAAGCTAGAGACCACAGGGCCCACCGCTCCTAGGAAGAGGAGGCGGCTTCCAGAACCAGGGAGGCCTGGCTGGGCCCAAATGGAAGGCATCGAGCGGGGGCCGAGGTCTCGCCTTCACTGCTCATTTAACTGATAAACCATCTTCAGCTCCAAGTCCAGATGGGCTTTTAGACAAGTGAAGTCCTGGCCGGCCCCCAGGAGTCTAGAGGGGTCATTCCCATGAGTATCAGAACAAGAGACCCTGACTCCTCGAGGAGACCCCCCCCCACCATGAAGAGGCGGAGAAGGGAAGAAATGTCGAGTAGCATAAAGGAGTGGGGGAGGGAAAGCAAAATCAAGTCCCCGACAGGCACTAAAAGCAAAATGTATTTTGTGTGACAAAAGCCAAAAAGGCAGTTTCAGGACAGGAGGTAAAGCTGCTGCTCTGGTTCCCTGGCCAGCTGCCCTCGCTGGTCAGGGAGTCCCACCTTGTGGTTCGCACATTTTAAGACAGAACTTTCATTTGGAGACCAGCCCATGGGGCTCCCATCAGGCCTCAGGCGGGCTCCCCCACCCCGGACCCTATGCCCCACCTCCTTGGGTCCGGGCCCGCGCCTCCTTCCCAGTGATGGTCTCTCTCAGCCCATCCATTCTCCATCCCTGCTTCTCCTAAGGTTCCGTCTTAAAAGGGAACAGTATTTGTGCTCTGGGCCCAAGCCCTGTCCCGAGGGACACCAATCGGAGCCCCGGGGATCAGCCTCAGGCTCCTTAGCTGGGAAGGGTCCGATTTCACCCCAAGTACCTTGGAGAGGAAGGCAGCCACTGGATGCCAGCCACGGAGAAAGCGAGGGGAGTGAAATGAGGCCGCCCCAGAGCCGGGCCGGGCAAGGCCACTCTCTCCTCGTTCTGCCTCTTTAAAAAACTTTTTGTTAATAAATTGTGAAAAACATCAAGAAACCAAACCCAATCAAGTTCGGTCTCCTTTGTCCTCCCTTCTCCCCCCCCCCAGGATGGCCTTGCGTCCTCACAGCCGACAGAGGCAGAAGAGGGTCGGAATGAAGACGCCGAAGGCCACGAGAATGGGAAACATGAGGCTGCTGTTGTCCGAGGCGTACGGGTTGGGAGTCCGGGGGCCCGACTGGACCCGGTTCTTGCTGGCCTGCCTCTTGGCGTTGGAACCTTCTTCGTACTCTTCCTCCTCCTCCTCCTCCTCCTTCTTCTCCAGGCCTGGGTGAGGCTGCAGCTTCGGCACCTCTGAAGACAGACACAAGAGTAACTGCTATGCCCAGCAAAGAAGCGCCCAGCACCATTCTGGGCACAGGGCACGGGGCAGCAGGCTCAGGGGGTTTCTCGGCCGGCTGGCACCCCAAACATGGCTCCTGCCCGCCCTTCACCCAAGACTCCAGCCTCTTCTCCCACAAGGACCCAACGTGTCTGGTAACTGGCAGCCAATCCTCACCCAGCCCACCAGGATGGCTCCGCAGCAGCTGCCTCGCTGCCCTTTGGGGGGGGGGGGGGAACTCCACCCACCAGCTGGGCCTACATTGCACCCTCTTCCCTCACTGAACCCCTGAGATGTCAGCTTGCTTCTTCCCATCAAGAAACCCAGCTCACCCTCTCAAAAGGGGAGCAGCCCTGTTAGGACCCGGGGCAACAGACATGATTCCTTTCTGTCCTCAGGCCCCTCCATCCTGACACGTGAGAGAGGGACAAGTTGGATGGTGGGTGCAAATAGAAGGGGATGAGAGGCCCAATAGAGGGGGAGACACAAGGTGGCCTGGGAGGCAGGCAGCTGTGAACCTTGGAGCCCCCAAAAGGGAAAACCCACCCAGGGCCGGATGCCAGGAACACCAAGAGGTTTCATAGGTACTGGGCCCTTCCTCCCAGCTTGGCAACGTCTAGTTAGCAGACAGTAATGAAAGATGTTCTGGTGGAGGCAGGTTGGTTGGAAGGACCTCCACTGTTTGACAGGCCTCCCTGCGTCCCTAGAAAAAGCTAATAAACGGGGAAGCACCAAAGGCAGTATGACGTGACCCCGAGTCAGAGCTCTTTCATGTGCTGGTACCGTGGGCCCGGGGGAGCTCAGCGAAGGACGAAGGTTGGGTAGGAGACAGGAAGGAAGGAAGCACTATAGTTCTCCCAAGGGTAGATTTTCTGGGATCTGACAATGAGCTTAATGCAAAGTAAGGGAAGGAAATACTTTGCCTTCCACTTAGAAGGCCAAGCAACTCAAAGACAGAAGCTCCGGGCCAGGCCCAGCCCATCCTTTAGCAGCTCCAGGACTCAAGTGCCCAGTCCCGGGCCGAGGGCGGCCGCCTGATGTAATGGAGGAACAGCGCCCCGGGAACCTGCTGGTGACCCCCAGAGTCGAATTTCTCCCTGAGGACCTGTACTCTTCTCCAGACTCTCTTCCGATCCCCAGTGTCCAATCCCGTTAAGTAGCTTCGGGCCTGGTTCTCAGAATTTTGCTTCCTGCCAAGACTGTGCCAACTGACTGGCCCTGTCCTTACTCCCAGCATTCACCAAGTGCCGGTAGCCATGCCCACAATGCCACCAAATGCCAATAAAAACGTTACTCACCATCTATGGTCCCAGCCATGATATATAGTGCACAGACTTTGGGATTGTCGTAGTACCCCTACAAGGCGGGAAAAGAATCCGTCATGTTCGCCCAGGCCGTGGCACTCCCCGCCACCCACCCAGCCACACCGCCGAAGCCGCTACCTTGACAAACTCGATGTGGAGCTTCCCCGTGAAGGTGGACACTTCCCCCTGGACACTCAGCTTTCCCTTTTTGATGCTAATGGGGATGATTTCATCATGAGCCGTGCTGTGACCGACCCGGTCAAAGATGTCCAGGTCCTTCACGACCACATGACCATTTAAGCGTACATCAAACACCTGAGGTCAGGAAAGGAAAATTTCAGTCAGCCTCCGCTAGCTTCTCAACACAACAAGCACACAACACAAGGTACAACGTGAGGTGTTTGGGAGATAAAATCAAAACTGGTTTTTAAAAGATCCCCTGCCTTCAAGGACCTCATGCCCCATAGGAGATCCAATGCAGATGCAGATATGTATATAATGAGGTAAACCGAGGAGAAAGGAAGCACTAACAGCTGGGAAAATCAGGAAGGGCTTCCCAGGGCTTCCCATAAAATGGAGCATCCAGGTTGAATTTTAGGGACTCTGCAGATTCTCAAAGGCAGAAATTATGGGGTCAGATTGGAGGGGTGACCTGCACAAAGGCATGCGGAGAGGCACGGGATAGGGGAGGTGCAGACATATTGTGGCTGTGTAGTGGGGAGAGAAAATGATTTGTATAAAGGTCAGAACCACTAGTTCATGGGAACCAAAGAGTAAATATCCCAGTCCCAGAAAACCCATAGGTTAACAGAGGCCAGACAGTTTCAATCATAAAATCAGTTCAACAAGGACACACAAACGGCCTGGAGATGGCTCAAGCCCTTGTGCTAGGGAAATGCAAGGAAGCCCCGTCAAAAGGGCACCCCCCCCTACACTTCCTCACTGCCCATGGGCACAGTCAAGAGGTGCCACCAGACTCACAGAACAGGCCATTTAGGCCAACACACTATCAGTATCTGAGAGAGGCAAATCTACCAGCGGAGAGGAAGGGAAAAAACGAGGTTCAGAAAGATAATCAGGACAAAGGAAGGTTGGCTGGCTAAAGGGCTAGGAAAGCCTTGACCACTGCCACGTGAAGCAGAGTTCACAGTACCCCAGGGAGGCTGGGGATGACAGTGACCTCCTTCAGTATCCACCCGCTCCCCCTTCTCCCCCATGTTTGCCTTTTCAGTCTGAGGCCTCACGGCCCCCCCTCACCTTCTGCTGGGATTGTGCAAAATAGACCTCGGCAAACTTCAAGACCAGCACGTAGTCCCCCTCCTCTTTGATGGGCACCTCGTAGCCAAAGGTCTCCTCGTTGTAGCGCTCCGTCTGATAGAGGATCTGGTCTTCGGGGTTGGCACGAAGGATGGGCAGTTTCATCCCATAGTCTGAGGCTAGGGAACAAAGTGCGGGCTCCATGAGGGAGGGCCAGATACAAGCCCTGGGTGGGAACGGCGCCGAGGGGGCCTCCTGGTGGGGGGAGCGGCAGGGAGGGTCACCTGGCTACACCTGGCTCGAGCTGGACAGAAAGCAGCTGCTACCTGTTCTCAGTCTACCAGGAAAACAGACCCTTCCGGAAACCTGACACCGTCGATCCCAGCAAGCCCTACAGTGAAACACGGGAGCTTGGGAAAAACTAGGGACTAAAAGGAGGTCCACAAAGCACCTCTTCCCATAGCTTCGGGCCAACAAACAGTGGTTTCTGAACAAACACAAACTCATTATTCAAAGAGGGCACTACCCAGCCTGCAGCTGCCCGTCTCCCTGGGAGGGCCAGCTTCAGAGAAACCTTGCAAACAAGGGAGACAGCAGGGAATTCTATAGCAGATAGACAAAAGATGACTGAGCTCAGAGAATGTTCTTTAGCATCCAAAAAAGTACAATCTAAAACAAACAGGTTGCGGGAGTTGGCCAGAACCGCCAGAGAGACAGAGAAAATGCTCGTTTTCTCAACTGGTTTCCTCAATTTCCATTAAAAGGCTCCAATGTGGGTAAACTGAGTTAAGGTTCTAAGAAATGCTGTAATTGCTATCTTTTTGTAAAGGTTTCTAAGAGTGACTAAAACTCACTAAACTTTTTAAAAATTCAAAACACACACACACATACCCCTTCAGATCAACTTTTCAGCTACCACACAGCCTAAACACAGAAGATCAGTTAGCAAGAGACAGAGAAAACAAGTCACACACCAAAAACAGGGGGCTGACCATGGCCAAGGCAGTGATCTGTCTCACTTCAAAGACAGCCTTCCCATCTCATGTTTGGTATGGGAGACTCATCAGTGTCTACACCTAAATCTAGATACTAAAATGTCAACTTTCTCTCAAGATCCCCTTTCCCTAGAGGGGGCAGAATCAGCTGCCAAAATTCACTGAGACTTGGCTCAGGCCAAGTGCTATCTCCAAGAGGCCTTTCTGGGCTATTCTGGGGGTGTGTGCCCAAATCACTGCATATTTATTCATTTGTAAATGTTATATTTCCCCACCCTTCAGGAAAACTTTAGCTACAACATGACTCCCGAGGGCAGAATCTTCTCAATTCCTGAAGCAGTGCCGGATACCTGGGAAGTGCCCCCCCCCCCCAAAATGCTTGTTTCTGGGTACCTTCCTGTCCTTCAGGCCCATAAATGTATCAAGCTCTTAATGTAGTGCTGACTTCTTTGATTTGATATCTCCACCCCACTTAGTGTAAAATTTTGGTCCTTCTTCAAAAGCTTCAACAGGAAACACAAAACATAATTCAGGTCCATAGTACCCTCTAGGCCCCTCCACACCAAGGGGGACGACACAAGTAAGAGGGAGTTAGAAAAAAAAAGCCAAGTTGGAGAAGAATGAAAGCTCTCAAGATTAGGACATGTCACACTAACGGTTCCTGCCAGCCAGCCCACCCAAAACACCAGCAACAGGAAGCGAAGTGCACTCAGGCGTTCCTTAACTATTACCTCCTCCTCCTCCCCCCCCCTTTCCTTCTGAAGCAAAACAAAACCCACCTCCACAAAGAAGGCCGAGTTAACATAATGATACTAAGGGTCTGATGGGGTGACCAGCTTTCCTCCAAAGATGGGGAAGGAGGGAGGGGGAGAGCAGCCCATGTCTCATTGCACAAAACTCGAAACCAAGATTCTGCCAATTGTCTTCAAATGTTGCTGCAGCTGCCTCCCTTTAACAGCCCCTCCAAGTTCAGAGCTGTAGCCAGCTTTCATTTATTAGCATGTACAGAAAAGGGCTGGTCTGCGGTGATCTTTTTCATATTAAGAATGGAAAAAGAAATGTAATCTGTGGCAAAGCTGCACAGGGAACAAAGTCAGACTTAGACACCCACTCCCACCCCCAATCCTGGAATTGCCTTTTAGAACATCCCCCTCCCCCCCAATAACCCAAGCGATTTTCTCAGGGGATTGGCCACATGGAAAGTTTAATTTGTACAAGGCCCGGAAAGATATAGCAGCGAGAAGAGCTTTTTTTCTTCCACTTAAGTACAGTGAATGGTGTGGTCAGCAGACTGCTGATGTGGGCATAATACAGCCTTAACAGCTAAGGGAAAGGGGATGGGGCCAGGACTCTACTTATTGATCTAGGTCTTCCAGGTTTCCTAGGCAAGAGTGAGGGGTCCCTAGGATACCTTAGCACATGGTCCCCACAGAAATTAAGTACTATTATATAGCAGGGCTTCTTAAACTTTTCCCACTAGCAAGAAATTAGTCCCTTTACACCCAAGAAATTTTCACAGGCCTGTAGATATGCAGCCATACAAAATCAGCATACAAAGCAAACATTTATTGATAATAAAACATAACTTTGTGATCCCCACATTCAGTTACAAGACCCCATATAGAGTCTTAAACCCATAGTTTAAGAAGCTTTGCTATATATGAACCAAAGGCAACCCTGATCAAGAACCTTACAAACACTCACAATCTCCCTGTATGGTGTCAGAAACTGAGGTTCAACTTGGTGCCATGGCTTGGCCCAAGCTAGGAAACCGGACTCCAATCTACATCCCTGAACAGCCCGCTCCCTCGGCTCCACCTCCCTTTAGAATGGGCTTCCATCATTCCTCACACTTCTCTAGTTACAATGAAGGCAGTTTCCAGTGAAATCACCAGAGAATCTTTTTAAACCCGGTGAACAGGCCTGATAACCAAAGTTCTTTGTCAGGAAGTCTCCTCTACGGAGGGTTCACAAGGAAAGCTCGGGAACAAATCTGCTTTAATAAACCAGAGGGTCACTAGTTCCTCCCCTCCAGCTGCTGGGGGCTCTGGCCAGTCAGGCCAGGGCTTTCTCATCCGGGGCCACTTCTGTTTTATGCCCTCTCTATGGGGCAGGTACCACGTTTTTTGCAAGTTTTTTGCAAGTCGTTACCCTCAGTAGAGTGAGCTTTGGGCCTGGTTTCTTTGTACGTCCAGGGCTTAGCAGAGTGCCTGGCACAGAGAAGGAACTTAATGACTGCTAGCTAGGGCCAGTGATCTTATACAGGCCTGGACTGCCAAGTAGCTGTCATCTCCATGGGCATCTGGCACATGTCACTGAAATTCAAGTAAAAAGGTCACCAGGCAAAGAGATCTCTGACTTTGTCTCTTTTGAATTGGAAGTGGGGAAGAGAGGAGAATTCTTAGTAAACATTACAGAACCTCCGAATTAGAACAGTGTAGCTGGTCTCAAGGTTTCTCCCAGGGTGGGATACAGCCTTCCCGATTCTAACCCGAGACGGTTTTATTAACTTGGCTCACAGACACAAACTAGCAGCTTGGGAAAACCTAACCATCTCTACCTGCTGTAACCGCCGGGTAACCTAGTACCAGCTGGTAGCGGGCACAGATCAATTAAGTCATAATCGTTAACAATGTGACCTATTACCGAAAAAGATGCAAGTCTCTAAAATGCAAGACCACTAATGAGGCTTGTCCAGGATCATGCTGCTGGTTAGGAGCAGCCACCCTACACGGAGCAAAGTTTGGTGACCTTCCTAGGCAGAGCTCACGGGGAAAGTCAAGAGGAGGCCAGGACTGGAATCCCAAGCAGGGGGGGGGGGTCTGCTGAGGGAAGCAAAGGACGAGGAAGAACATTTTGCAGAGCAATGGTGTCTGGGGCCTGGTCAGCCACTGTCCCAGTCACAAACACTTCTGCTGGGAGCATGAGAGATGCAAACCCTCTATGGGGAACTAGAAACTCAGTGAAATATTCATTAAATATGTATACTTGCAAGATCCCGTGTTAAGTGGTAGAGGAGAGCCTGTATTTTACTGGGACAGTAGAAAATTAATAAATCCTGCTGGTTCCCTGGAAGGCAAATGGTGCTTGGACTGCCACAGAATGAAACTCCATTGGAGAGAGGCAGCCGGGCTTGGGGCATAATGCCCTAGCCTTGAAGGTCAGAGAGCAGGTTTGCATTGTATCTCTGTGATGGTGAGTCAAATCCGAGTCTTTAGTTCCCCATCTCTAAAATGGGGACAATATGAGTTGCGTAATCTACCTCATAGTTATTGGGAAGAAAGCTCTTCGCACAAATTAAGGTGCTTAAAAAAGGGGGAGCCACTATTTTCTTCAGAGAGAATCAGAAACAATATCAAGTGAGAAATAAGCAACAAAGCTTTTATTTTGATGGGTGAAAGCAATGTGAACCCCTTTCATGTACAGTTAAAAAAGCTCTTTCACGTAGAGTTTCTTTCAAGTGATTCTCCCAGTGGGGCAAAGGCAAAGGATTGACTTTATGAACAGGGCAGCTGTGATGCACCAAGGTAACACCAAGCTCGGGCTCAGGAAGATCTGAGTTCAAATCCTCAGACATTTACTAGCTGTGGGATCCCGGGGAAGTCACTTCACCCAGATCACCTCCCTTTCCTCACCTGTCAAACAAGCCAGAGAAGGAACTGGCAGACCCCTCCAGTACCTTCGCTAAGAACACCCCAAGTAGAGAAATGGAGAATCTATGCATGACCAAAAAATGTCAAAGATGGGGAAGCCCATCCGCACAACAAGCCATTCATTCATCAAGCACCTACTAGGCGCCAGACATTTTGCAAGGCAAGCTGGGCCTCCAGTCTAGAACGGCAGACAACGCACAGAGAGCATCCACCCGGAGCAAAGGGAAAGTAAAGGAGCAGCTTTCAGCCGGTCTCGGCAGCGGTTCGGCTTCGGCGCACTCACTCTCCCGACACCTGGCGCCCCCCTCTCCTTCCGACATGAGCTGCCAACCCAGTGGGGAGGGAGGGGGAAAGGAACAAAAGCAGCCGCCTGCAGAGAAGGGCACGAGGGGGCCCTGACCCACCTCAGCGCCAACCCCAGGGCCCAGGAAAGGGTCACGAAGACCCGCCCGGCGGGAGACGCCGGCTCCCAAGACCAGGTATGGGAATGTGGCTCCCCTACCCCCCCCCCCCAAGACTTGGGTTTACGGAGGCTGGGAAAGCCGCCAAAGGGGTGGCCGCACAGCCGGGAGCTGCCATGGTGGGGCCAAAGTCTGGAGTGGCAATTCAGCCGCCGGGGACCTCCACGGGCCTCCCCTAATGGCCTCCGCAATAACCAACTTCCTGCAAGAGAACGTGGGCCACTCACCGTGTGCCAGGCTTCCTCTCCCCTTAGCAATTCTGGCCCCGTCCTGGGGGGGGCGGGGGGGGTCAGACAGCCGGGGGCATCCCGCGGGCACAACACCTGAAGGGCAGGGCTGCACGCCCCCCCCCCCCCCCCCCCCCGGGGGCGGGGGCCCCCCCCCCCCCCCCCCCCCCGAGCTGGGCCCCCAGAGGCCGCCTCCCTCCTTTCTCAAGGGTGAGCTAAGCCACTGGGGCTTCCACATCTGCCAGCCCCAAGCCCCCTGCAACATCCCAGGGGGCGCCTGGATCCTCCCGGGCCATTCCTGCCCCCGCGGGAACCGAGGCTCAGACGCGATGCCACCTGGGCAGGTGGGAGCGGGCACCGGCGGCGCCTCTGCAGGCGAGGGGACCGCCTGGCGCCCGCTGCCCGGCCCCTCACATCCCGGTCTGCATCTATCCCTCCACTTCCTCCTCCCCCAAGGCCGCCCCCACGGAGGCTCCCGCTCGCCCTGGGCCAGGGTCCCGGCCAGGCCTCCCCCGCCCGGGGATCCCCCGGGGTCTGGCCGCCCTGCAAAGCCCCTCTCCACTGTAAGGCGGAGAGCTCGGGGGGGGGGGGAGCTCCAGACTGTTCGCTAAAGACCCCAGCGCGACCCTCCCGCACCCCCCGACCTCCAAAGCGTGGAGGGGCCCCGCTGCCTCGTCTGGTGTCACCCGGGGGACGGCGGGAAGGGACCCCTGGTCCCCCCCGCTGCGGCCCCGCGCTCCTACAGGGGGAGAAACTGAGGCCGGGCGGGTGGAGGGGCGGGGGAAGCTGGGTCCCGGGGGCGGGGCGCACGTGGCGGCGCGGCCCGGCCCGCAGCCTCACCTCGGCCCACCCGGCCCTCCAGAGGGTCCTTGCGGAAGTGGATCCCGTGCACGTCCACATGCGCCTCGCCGCCCGCGTTGATGGCCCAGATGACGCTCTCGGGCAGCCCGAGCCCCGCGACTGCGACCGCCCCGGGGACGGCGCCGCCGAGGCCCAGCAGGAGCAGCAGGGGCAGCGGGGGCAGCACCGTCGTCAGCAGCGGCAGCAGCAGCGGCAGCGCCGCCCCCGCCCCGGCGCCGGCGCCCAGCAGCATCGCGGGCGGCCCCGGCCCGGCTCCTCCCGCCGCAAGGGGCTCGGCTCCTCAGCAGCGCCCGGCTCCGCCTGCCGCCAGGGCCGCGGCCGCCGGGGACATGTCGCGCTCGCTCCCTCACTCGCTTCCCCGCTCGCCGCCGCCGCCGCCTCCGTCTCCTACCTCCACCTCGGGCACAACCGAACCCGGCCCCGGCCGCCGCCGGTAGCCAATCGGCGCCCGACGCTCATTAATTACCCACGGCCCCCGCCGGGAGCCGCCGCCCCATTGGCCGCGGCGCGGGCAGGGGGCGTGGCCAGCCCCGGGCGCCAGCCCAACCGCGAGGCTCCAGGGGGAACGCGCAGGGAGGGAGTTCGGTTGGAGCGGTTGGGGAGGGGATACGGAAGTGGTGGCCGGGGCGCCCTCGGAGGGTAGCCCACCGCCCAATGGAAAAAGGAGGAGGGAGGGCTGAGCGACAGGGAGGGGGGGCACGCGGACACGTCGCCAGCACTTCCGGTTGCCATCCTCTCTTCCATTACCTCCCACCCTCCACCCCGGATGCCGACAAATGGGCTCCTGGCCTCCACCTCCAGGGACGTCAGCCTCCTAAGGGGACGTGACTGGGGGCCCGACCGACGCGAGAGTTTCCCGGCATGGGCCAAGCGGGCCACCGTTCTTCTCCTAGGAGAAACTCCCTCAGGGTGGCACCTTTCCCCTCACCCCGGAGGGCCGGGACCGGAGGGCCGGGGGGAAGAGCCAGGGTTCCCAATCCCCGCCCACGGCTCGGCGCGGAGTGGGAGCGGATTAAGCGCCGGTGGCGGGAATGAATGAAAGGGGGCGGGCACGCGGGCCTCGGAGCATCCGGTCCCCGCCAGAGCGAGAGCGTCGATTGGTACCTTCTGATGGCCGCCCAATCAGAGAGGTCCAGCGCGGCGGAAACGCGTGGCTAGGAGGGGAAGGGAGAGAGGGAGGCTCCGCCGCCGCGTTGCCCAGGCAACAGGTTCCGCCTTCCCTCGGACCCCCTTTTCCTCCCGAGGGGCGGGGCGGAGTCAGTTTCCCCAGAGGAGGCTGGAGGGTTACAAGGTACCGGGTTCTCCTGGATCCTCCCGGGCGCCTTCCTGAGCCGGCCTCTCCCCGCCCTTCACAGCTCCTGCTCCTCGTGAGGCCGCTGATGGCCCCGAAGTCACGGGAGCGAGGCTCCCCTGGGCCCGGCCGACCTTGGCCAAGGCGCTTCGGCGCTTTCGGGTCTGGCCGAAGTGAGGCCGCGGGCACTTATGCAGCACCACCTGTGTCCCCGAGGCTGCCCTAGGGCCCCGAGGCCAAGCAGAGGGGCAAAAATCCGCCTCGGGAGAAAAGGTGCAACATCCTCTGCCTCAGGTTCTCCCTCCGGCCCCGTTCTAGGCTCCCTCCCAGCTCTGACGTCCCCAGTTCTAGGCTCCCTCCCAGCTCTGCTGCCCCCAGTTCTAGGCTCCCTCCCAGCTCTGACGTCCCCAGTTCTAGGCTCCCTCCCAGATCTGCTGCCCCCAGTTCTAGGCTCCCTCCCAGCTCTGCCGACCCCTGTTCTAGGCTCCCTCCCAGCTCTGACGTCCCCAGTTCTAGGCTCCCTCCCAGCTCCGACGTCCCCAGTTCTAGGCTCCCTCCCAGCTCTGCTGCCCCCAGTTCTAGGCTCCCTCCCAGCTCCGACATCCCCAATTCTAGGCTCCCTCCCAGCTCTGCCCCCAGTTCTAGGCTCCCTCCCAGCTCCGGCGTCCCCAGTTCTGGGCTCCCTCCCAGCTCCGATGTCCCCAGTTCTGGCTCCTCCCAGCTCTGCCCCCAGTTCTGGGCTCCCTCCCAGCTCCGACATCCCCAATTCTAGGCTCCCTCCCAGCTCTGCTGCCCCCAGTTCTAGGCTCCCTCCCAGCTCCGACGTCCCCAGTTCTAGGCTCCCTCCCAGCTCCGACGTCCCCAGTTCTAGGCTCCCTCCCAGCTCTGCTGCCCCCAGTTCTAGGCTCCCTCCCAGCTCTGACGTCCCCAGTTCTAGGCTCCCTCCCAGATCTGCTGCCCCCAGTTCTAGGCTCCCTCCCAGCTCTGCTGCCCCCTGTTCTAGGCTCCCTCCCAGCTCTGACACCCCCTGTTCTAGGCTCCCTCCCAGCCCCGACGTCCCCAGTTCTAGGCTCCCTCCCAGCCCTGACGTCCCCTGCTCTCTCTCCTCTGGGCATTGATGATCCGCCGTTTAAGATCCTTCTGCACCTCACAAGCGGTCTCACCTCTGACACTCCCGCTGTTGTCCCTGGTCATTAAGAAACTAAGTGTCTCCTAGGGGCCAGGCATTGTTCCAGCCTCTGCATAACTACATCCACGGCCTTGCTGCCTGGGCCGAGAATCAGAAGGACCCGAGTTCAAATTTGACCTCAAATCTAAGCCGTGTGACCCGGAGCAAGACATCTCCACCTGGCTGCCTCGGTTTCCTCTTCTGGTAAAATGACCTAGAGAAGGAAATGGCAAACCTCCTCCAGTATCCAAACCTAATTAAAAACTCCTGTCCCGGAGTGCCCAAGAGTTAGACAAGACTGAACACCTCCACTTAGGCTTCCCCGAGCACGCTACAGATGTCACTCCATTTGCTCTCACAACTGTCCAGCCAGGAAAAGCTATTATTATCGCATTCCACAAGAGGAGGAAATTGTGGTTAAATGACTTGCTCAGGGTCATGGGGCTAGTAACCCGCTGAAGCAAAAATAGAGCTTAGGTTTTCTGGATTCTGAGTTCAATGGTTTATCTCACCAGCCTCCTTACGAGAAAGACTGTCCCTAAGGGACACAATGTGTTCGCAGATCAGGAAACCCGGAATATCCAAAATAAATGCAAAATGCTTTTTTTGAAGAGGGAAGTCACTAGCCTTGGGGGGAATCGGGAAAGGCTGCCAGAAGAAGTTGGCATCTGAACTGAGTCTTAAGGCAGGACTTTTTAACCTTTCTCTGTCCTGGACCCCTCTGGCAGATTTTAAAAATTAATGGGATTTTTATTTTTTTTTTAATTTTCTTTGTATCCCCAGCACGGTTCACCATCGGCTGTATGCAGTGGTGCTTAATATATACTAGTTGACTAACAAAATGCATGGGATTACAAAGGAAACCCTAAAATGCTCGCTTGGCTTTAGGAAAAACCAGGTCTGAATCCCCTCTGACACTCACTTTCTTTGTAATTCCTGGTGGAGTAAATCCCTTCTCGTGGGCCTTTGGCAACTCCTTAGGACTTAGCTGTTAAATCACAGACCCATGTGGATAGAAGGAAATCCCCAAGCTAAAGGTGCCACTGATCCCATTAAGTGATTTTAATAGATTAGAACTGCACTAAGACTTGTACAACATGCTGGAGAGACAGAGGGAGAGAGATGGAGAGGAGGGAGACAGAGGAGGAGGGAAAGAAAAAGGAGAGAGGAAGGGAAGGAAGGAGAATAATAGACATATATAGATACATATAAATAGATACGTATTCTGTATATCTGTCTACAAATCTATCCCCATATGCCCCAGGTATATCTGTAGATGAGACAAAGAGAGAGATGGGAGGAAGAGATGGGAGCAGGAGAGAGAGGGTGGGAAAAAGAGAGACAAAGAAAGAGAATGTGTTTTTTCTCCTGTTAGAATAGACAGAATAACTTCTGGAGAATAAAAACTGTCTTTGCTTTTGAAGGAGCAAAAGTGGAGTTCACATCTCTCAGAATGGCTAAGATAACAGGAAAAGATGATCAATGTTGGCAGGGATGGTGGATAAGTGGAACACTGATGCATTGTTGGTGGAACTGTAAAATGATGCAACCATTCTGGAGAGCAGTTTAGAACTATGCCCAAAGGGCTATCAAACTGTGCAGACCCAGCAGTCTCTCTGATGGGCCTGTAACCCACAGAGATCATCAAAGAGGGAAAAGGACCTATGTGTGTAAAAATGTTAGTAGCGGTCCTTTTTGTGGTGGCAAGGAACTGACATGGAGTTGGGGAATGGCTGAATAAGTTAGGATATGTGAAATGATTGGAAGATTATTGTTCTATAAGAAACGATGAGCTGGCTGATTTCAGAAAAGCTTGGAAAGACTTCCATGAACCGATGCTGAGTGAAGTGAGCAGAACCAGGAGAACATTCATTATTCAACAAGATTATGTGATGATCAACTGCGACACACTTGGTTCTTTTAAACAATGAGGTGCTTCAAGGCAATTCCGATAAACTTGGGATGGAATATGGATCAAAGCATAGTATTTTCACTTTTTGTTGTTATTGTTTGTTTCTCATGTTTTTCCCTTTTTGATCTGATTTTCTGGCACAACATCACAACATGACAAATGAGTAAATATATTTTTTTTAAATTGTACTTATTTAACCCATAGCAGATTGCTTGCTATCTTGGGGAGGAAAGAGGTAAGGGAGAAAAACTTGGAACACAAAGTCTTCCAAAAACAAATGTTGAAAACTATCTTTACATGTATTTGGAAAAGTAAAACACCATTTAGGAGGAAAACATGGGGAAGAACAGAATAAGGCAAGGCATAGAATTAAAAATTAGGGAAGGGGGACCCCAGATTAAGGCTCTTCCCCTTCCCCCAGCAGGCTTTTCTCCCTCCCTCAGGGACCTGCACTTGAAGTTTCCAGTCTGGCTCCTCCTCCTTCTCATCTCTCTTCTCACCTTCCTCCCCTGTTTGCTCCTCCACCCTGGTCTCCTCGCCTGCCAGCTGCCTCAGGAACCTTTTCAGAGTCATAAACTACAGAACGTCAGCCCTGGAAAAGCCATCAGAAGCTTGGTCGTCAGAGCAGGAAGGGCCCTTAGAATAGAGAAGGTCAGCCAGGACTTTTCAATCCAAAAAGGAACTCGGCCTCCCCTTGAAGCCCACCCCATCTTCTAAACTTCCTTGTTCTTACTAAGGGCTCAGGACTCCAGGTTCTCAGCCTCGCAGTCTTCCCTGGGGCTTTGCCCTCTGTCGCTTCTCCTATCCACTCAGTTACCCAGTCATCCTCAAGCCCATCACACACCTTAACTCAGGTCCTGTTATCTCAATACTCTCCAAACTGGACTCCGGACTTCCGGTCTCTCCATTCTGTTCTCCACCTGCTCCTAATTCCTATTCCTAAACAAACCCTATCATTTATATTCCCCTAAACTAAAACGAAAGACAAAAAGATCTATTGTTCACCCCAGGTCCTCCCTCCACTAGGTCCTTGGACTGGAGGTCAATAAACACAGAGGCAAGGCTAGGTGATAAAAGCTTTGATTAGCATCTGCTGGTGAGAAATTGCCAGGTGGAAAGTTGGGCTTTGCAGGGTTTTACTGTCTTGGGGAGAGAAGGGAAGGTGAGGGTGTTCATCCACTTTCTCCATTTGGAAGGTTGAGTCACAGGAAGTCTGAAGAACAGTTAACTGTGGGGTCTGGGGGGCTGCCAGAGATCAGGCCTGTTCCAGAGGGTTAATCCCATCAGACATACTGGCCAGAAATCTCTAAATTAGGGGAGGAATCTGAGGTAGAAATCAGCCAGGATTATCCTGATCCTTCCAGTCCGAGTTCTACTTCTATTTAGACAATCCCTGGAGCTCGTCTTTGATCTTTAAGGGTTTTGTTTTTTTTTTTTTCTGGGGAGGGGAGATGTTTTCCCCAAACTCAGTCTACTATCCACATGTTCTATCATGTCGCTCCTCTGTTCAAAAGTCTGTCTTGTGTCCTGTTTGCCTAGAGGAGAAAATACAGACTCCTCAGTTTGGCCTCCAGAGACGTAGAAAGACTCCACTTTCTCTAGATTTCTAGATTTCCCGTTTGCTTTTTTCCTCCCACACTAAGTTTCAGCCAAAATGGCCAACGGTGTATCGTATTGCCCGCTCTCTCCTCCCCGCCTCCATGTTTACAATGTGTATTTTGACTTCTCTGCCTCTCTGTTTTTTGAGTTCTCTTCAAAGCTCTGTTCCAGGGCCCCTATAATATACATACATATCTATATAACATGTATAAACATGCACATATATATACACACATATAATTATCTTCTCTTTAAAACATGTTCCCTGTTTAAAAAATAAAGTACTTTGAAAGCAAGAACTGATTCATTTTTGTTTTTTTTGATTCCCAGAAATTGCATAGTACCTGGAATACAGTAAGAGCATAATTAAAGATCATTTATCTAAATTAAATTCAAAGGAATCTTTAAA
The DNA here is from genome assembly GCF_902635505.1 of Sarcophilus harrisii. Taxonomy (NCBI): domain Eukaryota; kingdom Metazoa; phylum Chordata; class Mammalia; order Dasyuromorphia; family Dasyuridae; genus Sarcophilus; species Sarcophilus harrisii. The sequence continues at coordinate 698,868,637 of NC_045426.1, read as the reverse complement.
ATCAGTCTGATCTAACTCCCATATAACAGTTGAGAAAACTGAGGCTGCAAAGGAAAACCTGTATCTATCTTATATGTATATGTCCTCTCATTCAGAAGGGGAATTATCTGATAGCAGGTATCTCTGGTGCTTAAGGCACAAATGGCTGAATGGCTGGGGAATGGCTGAATAAACTGTGGTATCTGAAGGTTATGGAATATTATTGTTCTATAAGAAACAATCAGCAGGATAATTTCCTGGAAATTTCAGAAAGGCCTGGAAAGACTTGCATGAACTGATGCAAGTGAAGTGATGTGAAGTGAGAAGACAAATATGGAAATATGTTTAGAAGAATTGTAAATCTTTAACCTATATTGGATTACTTGCTGTCTGGGGGAGGAGGAAGGGAGGAAGAGAAGGAAAAAATTTTGCAACACAAAGTTTTGCAGAAGCGAATGCTGAAAATGATCTTTGCTTGTATTCAGAAAAATAAAATGCTATTAAAATAAAAAATAAAGACAACTCTATTCTAAACAAAAATAGCAAGAAAACAGGAAGAAAGTGGATAATCAGAGATTGGGAGGTAGTTCAATAGACCTGTGGGATGGAAAGGAATGGTGGTCTTGTCTTTCCCCATTCTTAGTCTTAGTCAGGCTTCATCCCTTTAGAACATAAGGGATCATATGCTCACATCTATTTTCTTTTTTCTTCCTTTTCCTCTCTCCTTCCCTTCTTGTTTCTCATTCCTCCTCTTTCCTTCCTTCACCCCGAATTCAGCTATTTCTGATTGAGTTGCTACAAAAAACCCTCCCTCCCCCAGTCTTATCATTTTGGGGGAAGGATGGAGGGGCTGTCAGAGCTATAAACTTTATTTTAAAAAACAAGAATTGGGGGCAGCTAGGTGCTGCAGTGGATAGAGCACAAGTCCTGAAGTCAGGAGGACCTGAGTTCAAATCCTGCCTCAGATACTTAATACTTCCTAGTTATGTAACCCTGGGCAAGTCACAACCCCAATTGCCTCAGTCAAAAAACAAAAAAATAAATAAAGTTAAAGTTTAAAAAAAAATTAAGGAAAAAAGAAAGAGGTTGATCTTGATAAACTTCTAGAACTGAGATTGTTTGTTTTTTTTTTGAGGGGGGGGTGTCTATTGCTCCATAAACTCACATTCTTCTTCTCAAGGCTCCATTGTATTACTCATTAACTCTCTTTGGCCTCCTTTCCCTCCAAAGAATATCCATCCTTTGAAAATGGGGGGGATTCAGATCCCCCATCCCCACCTTCCTTCCTCATTGAAAGGGGGTCTTTTCGGCTTGAAGACAGCAGCTCCTCATCGGTACAGGGGACCTTGGAACGGTGCCGTATGCAGGCCCAGAGGACAGCTAAGAGATGATAATTGATGATGACAAGTTTGGGTTGTAAATAGAAAGCCCTGTGGAGAATTACCGGGTCCTTTTTCTCCAGCTGGCATTTAGTAAAAGTCAGAGAAAACTGCCGAGAACCCTGGGGAGGGCTGAACCAAATTGATCCAGATTAAAATGTGACAGATAAATCAGGATGGCACCTTCCTGAAGAAGCTGAGAGGTAAGATCATTTCTTTCCCAGCTGAATTAGGGATGGAGGAAGAAAGAAGGAGGAGGAGGAATGAGGAATGAGGAGAAGAAGGGAAGGAGAGAGGAAAAGAAAGAAAAAAAGGAGGAGAAAGAGAAGGAGAAGGGAAAGGAGAAGATGATGACAGACTGGATGATTCCGCCAGTATAAGCAACAGTCTGCAGCATGATCATCAGTGGCACCCAAGAAAACCGCACCCACTGGAAACAATGCTAAATGCTCATTAAATGTCCTTTCAGAGCACTGGTTTCCTGGGGAAGGGAGTGATGTAACTCCTGCAGACTCCTTGGTTACCAACTCCCACTTCTACCATCACCCCCTCCTCTTCACTGAAGGAATCTGGGACTCCAACATTGGTCCAATCATGACCTCTCTAAGGTGACCTTTTAAATTGATCCCCCTACTGTGTAATCGCAAGGTCTTTCACCTCTGTTTGTTTACCTTTGGGCCCTCCTAACCTATCAATATCCTCTTAGATTCTCTTGGTTAAAACTGGAGACCAGATGTGGCTTGAACCAAGCAGGGGCACGGACACCAAGTCCCTCTTGTTATTTTTCAGTTGTTCCAGTCCGACTCTTAGTGACCCACTGGGCATTTTCTTGGCAAGGACGCTGGAGTCGTTTGCCATTTCCTTCTCTAGCTCATTTGACACATGAGGAAACTGAGGCAGACAGGGTTTTTAGTGACTTTCCCAGGGTCACACAACTAGAAAGTGTCTGAAACCTAATTTAAATATAGGACAATGAGTTTTCTAAAAGTGGTGCCCTATCTACTGAGCTACCTGGCTGCTCAAACCCCTCTTAAACCAGTCTAAAATCACATTATTTTGCTTTAAAATAAGCCTGTCCATTATTGACAGATAAGGAATCCTCAAACCACTAAACCCCTAGATATTGTCAAGAAAATGACTTTCTGGCCTAAAGACTTCAGATATCAGGCTGGGCAACATTTTGTCCTTATGAAGCAAATTGTCGGAATGCAAATGTTAAATGCATGAGTCGGAATTAAAATCTCTTTATTCTTATTGCTTTTAAAAATGTCTTTGATATTTTGGAGCTGACAAACATCAAACATGTAAATAGAACAGAAAGAGAGAAATATACACGAAACCCCAATCTCTATTACATAGTGCTTTTTTTAAAAGAATATAATAAATTCAACATGTTTGTTTCAAAGCTGTCCTGTTTATTGTATCTTGTTCTCTTCAGAGCATGTTCTTAAAATGCTACAGCATTTCTTTTCTTTTTTTTTTTTTAAGGCTTTTTATTTTTAAACTATATGCAAATTTTTGATTTCCTTCACAAGCTAATTGTACAATAATTCAGAGTCTGATTCTTTTTGTACAGCAAAATAATGTTTTGGTCATGTATACTTATTGTGTATCTAATTTATATTTTAATATATTTAACATCTACTGGTCATCCTGCCATTTAGGGGAGGGGGTGGGGGGGGTAAGAGGTGAAAAACTGGAACAAGAGGTTTGGCAATTGTTAATGCTGTAAAGTTACCCATGTATATATCCTGTAAATAAAAGGCTATTAAATAAAAAAAAATAAATAAAAAATAAATAAAAAAATAAACTATATGCAAAGATAGTTTTCAACATTCATCCTTGCAAAATCTTATGTTCCAGATTTTTTCTCCCTCCCTTCCCTAGAGAGAGAGAGAGGGAGAGAGAATGAGAGAGACAGAGAATGAGAGAGAGAGACAGAGAGAGACAGAGAGAGAGAGAGAGAGAGAGAACACCACAGGGCTTTAGATCCTTAGGACACTCCAGGAGACGCCTCCCTTCAATCTTGCAACAAATCATCAATGAGTATTCTTTTCAACTGAACCATCTACCTGAGCTACCTCCATTTTCTCAACTTCTCTATAAAAATAGCATGAGATATTTTGACAAATGCTTACTAAAATCTAAGTAAACTACATCCACATTGGCCCTTTGAATCCAATAACCTTTGAAAGAAACACTCTAGAATTTTGTCAAGAATCAAAGTCAAACTCACTGAACCGATAGTTTTCAGAATCCATTCTTTTTCTTAAAAAGTTGGTGACAACCCTTCTATGCAGTTCCTCCCATTCTAATCTAGGATCTTTCAAAGACCAACCCTTACCTATCACTTCATGTTGTGCATGAGGATGAAATTCAGCTAAGCCCATTGACTAAGTTTATTGATCTTTTATCATCTCCCTACTTATCTTTGGCATTAGTTTCCTGCTAGGTCTGTTTGTTCTGTCTTTTCTAGTCCAAAGATTATTTTCTTCAGTAGAAAAAAGAGAAGCAAAGTAAAAGTTGATCACCTCCACCTTCTCTCCGTTGTCCATTGTCATCGTCCTCTTCGGAAAAAAGGATGAAGAGCCAGTGTCCCATCTACCCTGAGCATGGATCCTACTCTTTCTTTGATCTTTTTTCCCCCAATATACCCAAATCACGCCTTTTTATGACCCTCAGTTTTTCTCTCTAGGTTCAGCTTATTCTGAGCTTTAACACTCCTGATATGTCCCATTGGTCTATTCATCTTTTCTTCTTTGCCCTGGAATCTATCCTTCCTATGTCTCTTTTCAGAATCTCTTTAAACAAGTTCCTCTCCCCTTGTCTTGCCACATTTTTATGGCAAGCACCTGTCATGGCACCTGGCCAACCATTCGCTTGTGTCCAACTCTGTGACTCTATGGAACATACTTGACCACGGGATTTTCTTGGCAAAGATACTGGAGTAGTTTTCCATTCCCTTCTCCAGTGGAGTAAAGCAAACAGAGGTCACATTGTTAGTAAGTACCTGAGGCTGGATCTGAATTCAGATTTTCCTGATTCCAGGTCCCACATTCTATCCACTCTACCATCCAGTTCCCTCAACGTGCTCGACACATAGTAAGCACTTCATACATCTTTTATATTTAGCTACTTTTTTTTTTCAATTTTTGCTACTGTGAAAACTATAGTTATGAATATTTCAGTGTAGCTGACACTGCTTTCCATTTTTGATCTTCCTGGATTATGTCTCCTTACTGGCATGCTGATCAATCCACCACTTCCGCTGATCCTGGTCTCCACGTGCCTGAGATCTCAAGGCCAGGTAGTGCTATACAACAGGGCTTCTTAAACTTTTTCCATTTGGGATCCTTTTCGTGTGAGACATTTTTACGTGACCCCAGATTTCTTGCTTTGTAAAATAGGTGAAGAAGTAAAACATGACTGATGTTAAAATCATAACTTGATTTTAAAACAATTCTTTGGTACGCATATAATTTTACCATTTATTAAAGATCAAAGCAATTTTTCATACTAATAAGATGGATGTGGTTATTTATTTTTATATAAAGAATTAAATCTTGGAAGAATATTGGATACCTTTTACGGTTGCCAAATTTTTGCTGGACCTTACATTCAGTTACTTGACCCCATGTTGGGTTACAACCTACAATTTAAGAAGTTTTGTTATATGGATCATCTATTTGAGAGGAAGGCAAGCACGGCAATGGGGCCGGAGCCCTGCGTGAGCTGGACAGTGGTTGAAAGCACATCTTGTGTACAGCCCCGGCTGCTCTCAGTTCCTTCTCTATTCATTGAGGTGATTTCTCTTGAATTTTTAAATGGTCATTCTGAAAGTCTCCCATTTCTGTAGAATTTTAGTGTAAATTATTCCACTCTCCTTTCTCAGAATCCTGAAATTGGTTCTCCCCAAACGAAGGGCGTTTTTCAAGCTGTTGCCAGTTTTCTTTTCTGTTTCTTGTCTTTAATTGTGTTCAATTGATAGTTGTTTCAAATGTGTCTCCCCAACTAGATGGTAAGTTCCTGGAGGGGCTAAGCTGTGCCTCATATTACTATCTCCCACAGGGCCCAATCCAGTGCCGGACACACATGAAGGTCAGCAGAACATTCTAAGATGAAGGACACTGACCTTGAAATCCAAGGACATGGGAATTGATCCCTGCTCTTCCTCTAAGTAGCCACGTTCATTCCCTCTCCATTTCCACAATAACAAGATAGAAGGAGAATTAGCAACAATAACAAGAAAAATTAAAACTGGGTGTTGTGTGATTCTGATAGCCAAGCTTCGAACCAAAGCCCCCACACCTTGGGTTGTTAAGGACCTTCTCACCAAGTCCCATTTTCTTTGTTTTTAGTCTTGGACTAATAATAATAATATCTTGGAATCACAGAATCTGAGACTCGGAACGGATCTCCGTGATTAACTAGGCTAATGTAGACACGAAGGAATCCCCATTCTGATGGCCATCCAGTCTTTGTCTGAAGACCTCCAAGGAGGGGGAACATCACATCCCCACACCTCCAGGCAACCCATTTTACCTTGGGATAGTTCTAAGGTTTACGGAGTTTTTCCTGAAATCAAATCTCAGTTTGTCTATTTGCAACTTCCACCCATGTCCCTGGATCTTTCCTCTGGATACAAAAATAACAAACTCTCGCTCCCATATAATAGCCCAAGAACCTACTTGAACATCACTATCGAGTCACCGCCCCCAAACACTGAGTTTTCTCTTAACTAGCTAATAATACTCAATTACTTAAATCCATCCCCCCTCTCTATGATATGGACTTCTGGAGGACATGGACCGTCTCATTCTTTTCTATTTTCCTTAGTTCCTAGTCCTTTGTATTTGCATATTGACTCCTGCTCCAAATAGGACTCACTGTATTTCCCCACTAAAACCCATCTATTTTCTAATCTTTTTTATGGGCTCTGTGCAAAGGGGCTTTGTGATCACATGTGGGCACATGGGAATCCTATTATAATGGGGTGGGGTGGGGTGGGTGGAGGTGACTCAGTGGATAGATTGTGGGAGTCTGGAATCAAGCAGACCTGAGTTCAAATCCAGCCTGAAACACCGACCAGCCGGGTGACTCTGAGCAAGTCACTTTACTGTGTTTGCCTCAGATTCCTCATCTGTAGAATGAGCAGGAAAGGAAATGACAAACTAGAACCCTATAATATCCAATATATAATAATAATAATAATATAATAATCCAATATAAATATATATAATATTTATATGTAGCATAAATATTATATATAGTATATATCTGACATGTTAGAGTTTGCAAATCTTTACAAACTTTACAAAACTTTTTTTTTTACAAACTTTACAAACATCATCTCATTTGACGTTCACAACGATTCTGTACGGTAAGTGCTATTATTATTCCAATTTTTCAGATGGAAAAACTGAGGCTGAGAGAGGTGATGTGATTTTCCCAGGATGATGAAAGTTGTTAGTGTCTGAGACAGAATTTGAACTTAGATCTCTTTGAATCCAAGTCCACTACTCTGTAGACTGTATCCCCTAGCTCTTAGATTATATGAGGAAAGCTCTGTGGATAAAGCACCAGCCCTGGAGTCAGGTGGACCTGAGTTCAACAGAAAAGAAAAGAAAAGAAAAGAAAAGAAAAGAAAAGAAAAAAAAGGAAAGGAAAGGAAAGAAAAGAAAAGAAAAGAAAAGAAAAGAAAAGAAAAGAAAAGAAAAGAAAAGAAAAGAAAAGAAAAGAAAAGAAAAGAAAAGAGGGGGGAAAAAAGGAAAACAGGGCGCCGGCAGCCTTAAATAAGAGGTTTGCGTTTGAATCCCTGCCTTGCAAATTTCCTAAGCTCTCTGGGTCTCAGTTGGAGAAGGAGGCTAGATGAGAAGAAGAAATCTTCACTGTTTTGAGCCGTGAGCCCTTGAGTAACCTGGTGGAACTTCTCGGAGCCGCGGCTTTCGCTGCCTAACATAAAATACTTGAGTTAGGGGCAGCCGGCTGGCACAGAGAATAACCTGGAGTCCAGGGAGCTAGGTTCGAATTCAGCCGCACAATCAGTCCAGCTGTGTGACCCTGGGTAAGTCACTTCCCCCATTGCCTCCAAAACAAACAAACAACATCCCCCCTCCCCCCAAAAAACCACCAGGTTACAACTGAAGTCAATTACATTGAAATATAATTACGGAAATAGACATATGTTTAAAAAAAAATCTACAGACCCCTGGCTAGAACCCTGTTCTAGATGACTCTGAGGTCCCTTCCGGGCTCTAGGGGGCGCCATAGCGAACAGAGCCCCGGGTCTGACCCAGAGCAGATACAACTGAACGGGAACGAATGCAGAGAGAATTGACGGTGTTCTCTGGTGGGCCACTAGAGGGCAGCATTCTCGAACCTTCGCTCTCCATCCTGGGTGCGCGACTAATAGCATCCATAGCTTCCTATCCGTATCTATAAACTGAGATCGTGTCCGTAAAATAGTGTATGTGTCACCAGACATGATACATCGTCTGCGATGTAACAGAAATCATAGATACCATTTATCTGTACACAGATCTATAAATATGGCGAATAGATACAGTTTTTGTAAAATAGTATCTGTCTCTACATAATATGTAATATTCATTTATATAACACATTTATGTGTGTACAGATGTAGCTTTTGTAAAACAGTATTTGTGTCATCACCTGTATAAATACGAAATTTACATATATATGTATAGATATCATTGTATATGTCATATATAAATGGTATATATTATATATGTAATGGCATATATACTATTTTACAAAAACTATATACTATTTAAACAAATATACTGTTTTACAAAAACTATATCCATACATATGTGTATAGATAGATATAGTTTTTGTAAAATAGTGTGTCTCGATTATAATAGATATCATTTATTTATATGTACACACACATATATGTGTGTGTATATGGTTTTTGTAAAATAACATATATGCCATTAAAATCATCTATATCATTTCTATACACATATGTGTGTATAGATAAATTTGGTTTCTGTAAAATAGTATATATGCCATTATATATGTTATATACCATTTATGTATATGCATGTGTGTGTAGATAGATATAGTAAGTATATATAATATACCATTTACATTTACCCACATATATATGCACATATGTGTGGGTAAATGTAGATGGATTTGTGGAGAGAGAGAGATGGAGTTTTTGTTGCTCAGTCGTTTTTAGTTATGGCCAATTCTCCATGACCCCATTTAGGAGCTTTCTTGGCAGACACTGTTCTAGTTTGTCATTTCCTTCTCCAGCTCATTCTACAGATGAGGAATCGGAGGCAAACACAGTAAGGGGACTTGCTCAGAGTCACACGGCTGGTCGGTGTTTCAGGCTGGATTTGAACTTAGATCCTCTTGATTCCAGACTCCACAATCTATCCACTGAGTCACCTCCACCCACCCCGCCCCATTATAACAGGATTCCCATGTGCCTACATGCGATCACAAAGCCCCTTTGCACAGAGCCCACAAACCCGAGTTTCTCAAAAGGCAGGGAGATGTAAACCAAACTACAGAGCAGGCAAAGAAATGGGAGGTGAGATGGTGAGGTGAAATATCAGAAGCTGGCTCTCCTTTCTTGGGCAAATCAATTTACCTCTCAAAAATCTGGTGCTTTAGCAGTACACTAGTCAGTCAACAAGCAGTGTTTTTGGCAAGGCAATTGGGGTTGAGTGACTCGTCCAGGGTCACACAGCTCATCTGTCGTTAAGTGTCTGAGGCTGGATTTGAAATCAGGTCCTCCTGACTTCAGGGCCGGTAATAATCATTTCTTAATCATATGTCAAGGACCATGCTAAACACTGGTGCTAATACTTGCCATATCAACTCTCTCAGTGCTCTTATGGGATAAAGTGAGATCATGAGCATGAAGATGGCAAAAATGTGGCCGTGAATTATGGCAGAAATATAATGCTTGATTCTCTCTGTGAATAAAGAATTTGGAGGGAGGAAGAGAATCACAAATTGTTCCCTTGGGTCTTCCCCCTAATATTTTTATACAGATGAGAAAAAGTTGTTTCATTTTTTTCAACAAATGTTTCCTGAGTAATCATTATACGTAGTGGAAAGAGCACTGGTTCTGTAGTCAGAAAACACGAAGATTCAAATCCTACTTTTGACCTTAATATCTGTGGGCTCTTGGGCAAACCAAACCTTTCTGGGTTCAGTGAACTCATCTGTAAAACCAGAGGCAACTGGGTGGCTCAGTGAATAGAGTGCAGGCTTGAAATCATGAAGAACTGAGTTCAAAACCAGCTAATAAATGTCCACTTATTATGTATGTATGAGACTCTGTGCAAACAACTTTACTTATTTTCTTCTTCTGTAAATAAAGCCGGAGAAGGAAATGGCAAATCACTCCAGTATCTTTCCAAGGAAATCCTTAATGGGGTCATGAAGAGTTGGACGGGACTGAAACTACTCAACAATAGCAACAAAAACAAAAAGTTGGGCTCCATGGTGTCGGATGAGATAGGTCTCGGTTCCTTCTTTGGTAGAATGAGGGGACTGAATTTAATGGCCTTAACAGGATTTCCGGTTCTAGATCCATGGCGCCTAAAATTCCATATCTTAGTACTTAGGGGACCTGGCACAAGTGACTCCTCCTTGGGCCTCAGTTTCCTTATCTAAAAATGAGGGGGTTGGACTCTGATTCCTCCCAGTTCTAAACCCTCGATCCCATGATCTTACTGGAAAAAACCCAAACAAACATATGCTGGATTCTGGGAAGGAAACAATGACGAGCAAGACTTGGGTTTGTTTGCCTCTCAAGGGCATTACTCAGTATGCCCGAGGCATCTTCAACTCCACATAAACAAAGTGGAACTCATTATCCTTCCCCTTAAACCCACTCTTGCTCCAAACTTTCCTACTTCAGGGCACTGCCATCTTTTCCAGGTTTACATTATGAGTCATCCCTGACTCCTCTCTCCCTCATTCTCTCACCATACCCTACCCCGACTTGCTTTCCAATCAATTGACAAATCTCAACAATTCTACCTTTGCACCAGATCTATTTTTATCAGTCCGCTCCTGGTGTCACCACCTAAATTCAGACAATCATCTCCTCTCACTGCAATAGCTCCCTAATTAAAGTCCTCCTGGCTTTTGGTCTCTTCCCTCTCCAATCTATCCTCCAAACCAATGGTTCCATCATCTCCTCTAAGGGCATCTCCTCTCCCATGATGCAGATCTTAACTTTTCTTGTCCAGCCTGCCCATCATCTGCAACCTTTGTCCACATCCATCTCCTCTCATAAGTTCCCATGGAAACACCTTGTTTCCATGTACTGGGGACCTTCCTTGTTTTTTCATGACATTGAGAAGACACCAATGGACTCCACTGCCATGTAGCCAGTACGTCTTTATCAGTTTTCTTGGATTTAGGCATGCTTTGTAATTCTTTGTTTCAGCTGTTTTCAAGTCTTATTCTTGTCTCATATGTATTACTCCAAATGCCTTTTGGGGGAGTCCCAGCTTCAACTCTTTGGGAATTGCAGAGTTCAACAACTTGAAATCATATATCACTGCAAAAATACTTCTATAAAAATGATAGATCTTTGTTTCAAGGAAAGACTTGAGGTCATGAAAAGAAAAACACTCCAGCTTTCTATTCTCCTCCAGCTTAATTCTAGTTCTAACTCATTAGCTTTTTTTTTTTTTAAGTTGAGGCAATGGGGTTAAGTGACTTGCCCAAGGTCACACAGCTAGGAGGTGTTAAGTATCTGAAACCAGATTTGAACTCAGACCCTCCTGAATTCAGGGCTGATGCTCTATCCACTGCTCCTTCATTAGCTATTTGTTACATTAGTCTAAGGCCATTAGTATCTTCCTTTCCTTAAGATCCCTTTAGAATGGATCCCTGAACTTTCAAGATTGTATTACTTCCATGACTACACATATATAATTGCTTGCATTCTCAATGAGGGGATGTGGAGAAAAGAAAGGGGGAAAATCTGGAACTCAAAGTTTTAAAAGATGAATTCTAAAAATTGTTTTACACATGACTGGAGATGATTTTGCTTAGTTGGACTTCTCACCATGTTTTTTAAATTATTTTTTTCTTTCACTGATTTTGACTGATTTATTATTCCCCATATAATTCTACAAATGAGTCTATAGTCTAAACCAGTATTGCCTTTGACTGCAATTTCTCCACTCAGCAAAGAGATCAGGTGGTTTTTGACTACGAATCAGATGTCTACTTTTCTTCACCTCTTTATGACAATTAATGTATATCAATTAAACTTCACTATAAAAGCGTTATAGTCAATGTGCATGGGTTTTTTCTCCTTCTATTCCCCATTTGGGACTTTCAATAGTGGATGTACTCCAAGACTCAGTCCTGGGTCCCCATTTCTTCTCTCTCTGCACTTTTTCTTTTTGTTTTCTTTTTTTTTTTTTTTTAGAGACCAACTCAATAGTTTATTAAATGGAGAGAGATACTGGGACCAGATGGATCTTGGTCCCAGGACTGGACGAGACTATCATCTAAAGGATTCAGCCCCGAGTACTGGAACAGCAAGCTTTTTTATAGGATAAGAAGAACAATGACATAATGGGGGAAGTACCTAGGAGGGGATAACCTAATGGTGGGGGAGGCTCCTAGGATGACACAATGGAGGGAGGTTACTGATATTCTAATGACATCTAAAATGGATAAACCTTTATCCTGTCAAACATTAAGAAGGAATGTCTATAACCTAAAGATATAAAACCTTCATTTCATCAGCCATTTAAGAGGGAATGATTATAGCCTGGGGTTTGGGGGCAGAGCAACTGAGGTAGACCTTTATCTCATCAAACATTAAGAGGGAAAGGTTATAACCTGAGGCAGAATAACTAAATAGGACAATTGAAGAAACTGGGTCACGACATTAAAAGGGAACTTTGGTATAACATTCCCCACTCTTTCTCTTGAAACTATTCAAATCTTTGAATTATCTTCCTCTAGAAGGTCTTAGCACCATAATTTTGAACAACCCTATGTGAAGTAAGTAGACCAAATAAAAATCAAAATAAATCTAGAACAATGCAAGGACATATGGCAAGATCAAGTTTCCCCCTGATAACCCCAGAGTTAATCAGCAATACAAAGTTCCTTATTTCAATTATTTCTGACAACCAATTGTCAGATCCTCTGCAGTTGGGGAGCATATGGACAGCTGTGGTCATTTGTGGGTGACTCGGCCTCTGCTTACAGAGCAGGAGGGCTCAAGGCAGTTGTGTTGCCCATTCAGAGGGCCCTCTCCAGGGGAGAAGGGTGAGGCTTGAAGTAGCTCCACCTGTCCTGCCCAGAGGAACAAACAGGGCTGTCTCTGCACTTTTTCTTGATGACCTTATTAGCTCTTATGGATTTTATTTTCTTTATGCAGATGACTACAAGAGCAAAATATTTATCTAGCCTGAGTGTTCTTTTGAATCCACATCATCAGTTGCATCATCATTTTGAAATTTCAAACCAGAAATCCTATAGACATCTCAAACTCAACATTTCCAAAAGGGAACTCATTACCTTGCCTCACAAACCCACCCTTCTTCCAAACTTCCTTATTATTGCTGAGATGTTTCTCCCATTCTTCCAGTCACCCAGATGAATGTAAGCTCCTTGAGGGCAGGGAGCGTTTCATTTCTTTCTATCCCCAGCACCCAGCACCCAAGACAGTGTCTGACACTGAGTAGGGACTTATTAAGGACATGTTGATTAACTGATTGATCAAGTTGGTTAAATTTTTTTATGCAGGTGGCATTTTTTGTTGTTTTTATTCCTTTTTCCTACTTACTGATTTATTCCTATGATCTAACAACTTAGTGATGTGACTAGACATGGATAGTTGATTCAAAAATAACTCCACTCAAAGGGACCTGTATGTGCACGAATGTTTGTGGCAGCCCTTTTTGTAGTGGCTAGAAACTGGAAACTGAATGGATGTCCATCAGTTGGAGAATGGCTGAATAAATTGTGGTATATGAATATTATGGAATATTATTGTTCTATAAGAAATGACCAACAGGATGATTTCAGAAAGGCCTGGAGAGACTGACACGAACTAATGCTGAGTGAAACGAGCAGGACCAGGAGATCATTATATACTTCAACAACAATACTATATGAGGATCAATTCTGATGGACCAGGCCCTCTTCAGTAATGAGATGAATCAAATCAGTTCCAATGGAGCAGTAATGAACTGAACCAGCTATGCCCAGAGAAAGAACTCTGGGAGATGACTAAAAACCATTACATTGAATTCCCAATCCCTATATTTATGCCCACCTGCATTTTTGATTTCCTTCACAAGCTAATTGTACAATATTTCAGAGTCCGATTCTTTTTGTACAGCAAAATAATGGTTTGGTCATGTATACTGATTGTGTATCTAATTTATATTTTAAAATATTTAACATCCACTGGTCATCCTACCATCTGGGGGAGGGGGGAGGGGGTAAGAGGTGAAAAATTGGAACAAGAGGTTTGGCAATTGTTAATGCTGTAAAGTTACCCATACATATAACCTGTAAATAAAAGGCTATTAAATAAAAAAATAAATAAAATAACTCCACTCTAGTTGAATCATGTCCTACCTATTAAAATATAATTAATTTCATTTTTTGCAATGTTATTGGATGCTTCCCTTAATATCTCCCAACTCTTTCTCAACAAAGTATCTATGATATATAGGAATGAGGTTTTTTTATGGTCCTTGAGACTTTGATCTTCCATAGTTTTTATTTTTTGAAGCATATTTTTCACCATTTTCACTTATGTTTACCTTTGTATTGAAACCACTGAGTATCCAAGTATATGTTGATCTGGTTATTACATGGAGTTCTTAAGAGAATTCTCCTTTTTAAAAATTTTTTTTTATTTGATTATTTTTTAGTTCTGAACTCTACAATCACTAAACCAAAAAAGCTTACGGAGTCGTTTTCAGAGCTGCTAGTCCACCTTTGATTTCTACCTGGCACTCACTTCTCCCAGGGGCTCCAAGAAGTCAGAAAGGGCAGCAGCCATATCCCACTGGAACCCTCTCACCAGACGGGCTAACCTATCCTGAAGGTAAAGTACAGGCCTCCAACAAACAAGGTCAGTGAGTTGGGGGGGGGGGGGTCTGTCCCAAGCACGTGAAGCCTGTTCCCCCCAGGATAGGCAGATGAGAACCACTTGTTCCAGTAGCCACGAGGGCGGTTGAAGTAGATACTGGGGGGTATTTAGAGCTTGGTCAGATATCAGATGCCAACGTCTCCCATTGCATCCTGGGCCATCAACAATTATCCTGACTTTTGTCCTGCCACTGGACTTTTGGTTTGTCTGCCTTATTTAAACACAACTCACAACTCAAGACATCTTTCCATGATCTCATTAGTCCTCTGAAAAATGAAGGACAAACAATATGTAGACCAGAAGGAGAGGATGACCTATGAAATGATGAATCTTTATGATTTTATAGAATTCTTTGCATCTTCATTTTCCGTAATGGGTATTAAATGAGAGAATGAGGCACTGCGCTAAATCCTGGCAGGGTACAAATGACTGGTCCCTGACCCCAAAGGACTATCATTCACATAGCTGGAGACAACACATAAAGGATGGCCAGGGCGTGATGAAGTCCTAGGGATGGTGAGTGGATGCACAGGAGACCTCATCGCCCAACTGCAGACACTTTCCCCAGCTTGGACCATGCCTTCTCTCTCTCTTCCCTCTTCTCATCTCTACATCCTGGCTTCCTGAGCTTCCTTCAGGTCTAAACCAAAGTTTCATCTTTTATACAAAATCCTCCCCAATCTTCTCAATTTTTGTGCACCCCTGTTGCTGATTATCTTCAATTTATCACATATGCATATATATATATATATATATATAGTTTGTATATAGTTTATATATATAGTTTGTATATAGTTTATATATATATAGTTTGTATATAGTTTATATATATAGTTTGTATATAGTTTATATATATAGTTTGTATATAGTTTATATATATATAGTTTGTATATAGTTTATATATATATAGTTTGTATATAGTTTATATATATATATAGTTTGTATATAGTTTATATATATATATATATATATATATATACATATATATATATATATTGTTCCCCCTCCATCATTAGACTGTGTTCTTCTTGGGAACAGGACTGCCTTTTGTCTTTGTATTTCCAGGACTTAGCACAGCGCCTTGATGTCACATAATAAGTACTCAATACATGCTTACTGATTGGACAAAGAGTAGTCCATTGTCACACTCAGCCCAGAAACAATGGTAGTAGGGATTGGATTAGGGTTCCCAGAGCAAGGTGGAAAATGAGATGGGGATTATGTTCCTGGCGACAAAATCAATGACAAAACAGAAGTATCTGGCAGCAAAATCAGCATCAAGATGGTACCGGATGGACAGCTGAAGAGGATGTGAAACCAGTGGGAGTAAAGCTGCAATTCTTTTCAAGGAATTCTTTTTGAGAATACTTCAAACGAGTATGAGCGATTGAATAAAGGAACATTTGTTAAGTACTTACTCTGTGTCAAACAATGCAACAGCGAAGTTGGGTTTATTCCAGGTTATGAGTTGCTTTTTGTTTTGTTTTGTTTTGTTTTTTTGGTTGTTGTTACTTTTGGATGGACAATAAAACCAGTTCTGTGCGTGCAAGGAGGCAAAGTGCTGTACCATTCAGCTGAAACTTCCCCTTGTCTTTTGGCTTGGTTTACAGGGAGAATGTCAAAACAATTAGCATTTAGTTCCTCCAGGAGTAGGTCCACTTGTTGGTCAGCAGACAAAGATTTCACATAAAATCATGGAATGAGGTTGGCCCTCAGAGGCCACCTAGTCCAACTCCCTGGTTTTACAAATGAGGAAACTGAGACCCAGAAAGGTCAAATGATGTAGGATCATATTTACAGAACTAAAAAGGACTTTAGAAGCTGTTGAATCCAACTCCTTCATTTTCCAGATGAGGAGGTACAAGGAAATTAAATGATTCATCTGAGGTCACATAGATATTAAATAGTAGAGACAGGATTTGAACCCAAGCCCTTTGACTCCAGAGCTAATCCTCTCTTCCCTTCTGTCTAAAGTACTAAGGCAATGTTTATAAAAGCGGATTAACATCCTTCAACCCCTTTTCCATTATTAAAGAAGCAGAAGGGGCCATACAGGACTGCATTCTTTGGTTCATTGCTCACTGTGGCCAAATAATTCATCCCCAAAGCTAATGATAATGAGAACTCTCAAGGATACCAAAGCAGATACCAAAATCAGACCTTAGTTGAACACCTTCTGGCATAGTATATCCTTTACTGAAAAGCCTTAAAAACTCAGGGTCACCTTCTCACTAACAGAAGACTTGGAGGTAGATGTCATATGACTGTCAAAGGGATGCTTAAAATCCCAAGCCTGATGGTGCTGCTCTTCTCCTCAAGAGCCTCCAGTGGCTCCCTGATTCTTCTGGATTCGTCTTTCTTTTTGGAAAAAAATTTTATCGATTCTTTTTACATTTATAAGCATAACTATCCATTCTTTCCTTTTTCTACAGATATAGGGTTCAAATCAGGAAAAACTTTCTAACAATTAGAGGTAGATAGGTAGAGATAGATGGAGTGATGGATGGATGATAAATGATGAATGGATGGATAAATAGATATTGATAGATGGAAGGATAGATGGATGGGTGATAGATGGTAGATGGATGGATGGATACATAGATAAAGATTGATGGATAGATGGATGGATGGATGGAGAGGTAGAATTTGTCAAGGGTAAATACTATGTGCCAGATAATTTTCTAAGAACTGGAAAACACAAATACAAGCAAAAAGAAAGAAAGAAAACTTTCAAGGAGCTTATATTCTAATGGGGGAAGACAATACATGAAAGAAGCTGAAAAGTGAAGAGGGGAAGAAAAGGAAAAGAAGACGGGAAAGGTAAGAAATCCAGAGAGTTAGGAACAGAGCCAAGAGAAGAAGAAGCATGATTGGCTTGGGTATTTCCTCAGGTGGACATTCCAAGAGAAGAACTCCCCAGTCAGAAGGGGACCCACAAGAAGAGAGATGGCTTCCAGGGTGAGAAGACTACTACTGGTGGTAGGTGAAGAAGCTCAAAGGAAAACTAGAGAGAAGGGAATTAATAGAACTGTCCTAAAATGGAATGACCTTTCTTAGGTTGGAGTGAGTTCCCTCCCACTGGAGAAAGGTCCTCAAGTGAGTTGTTGGGAAAAATGTTCAGCTCTGGACTGGACTGGCCACTTTCTGAGATCTCTTTCCTTTCAGATTCTGTCCTTCTGACTTCAAATCCAATTCTCAGTCGCCCACACCACATAAATTCTCTCACTCTCTAACAAAACCTGCTAGACTCATCTATCCAATTGAAAGGCTCCTTAACAAGCATTTAAGCCTAATTTTTCTCATTTTTTAAATGAGGGAACCAAGATCATGACTTTCCCCAAACTTTTCCACTCACCCTTGGTAAGTGGCAGAATTAGGTACTGGCTCCCATCCTTCCCATCTCCTCTAGATAGCTAAAAAAGGATCTTCCTAAAGCATAGGTCTCATTCCACCTCTCCCCTGCTCGGTGAACTTCAGCCAGAGGATCAAACACCTTTCAAAACCCTTTACCGTGTCTCCAACCTACCTTTCCAAGGTTATTATACATTACTCCCCTTTACAAATCCCCTTACCAAAATATGCAATTGCTTTTCACACACATTTTCTTTCCTATCTTGGGGTCTTTGGGGGGCAATGCCTGTAATTTGTCAAATAAGCATTTATTAAGCACCTATTAGGTGCCAAGCAACATGCTAGGTGCTTAGGATACAAAGACAAAAGTGAAATGGCCAGCCAAAGGTAGAGATGGAAGATGGAGTGTCCTGTACAAGCAATAGCCAGGTAGACAGTTTGGTTGGAGGATTTTACTTCTTTTACAATTTGTTTGTTTGTTTGTTTTTGCAAGACAATCAGGGTTAAGTGATTTACCCAGGGTCATACAGCAAGTAAGTGTCAAGTATGGAGGCTGGATTTGGACTAGGCTCCTCCTAACCGCAGAGCCAGTGCTGCTACCTAGCTGCCCTTGTGTGAAGAGTTTTAAATGGAAAACCCACTTTTTCCAATCCTTAAATTCACTCAAAGCTAACTTTAAACTTCTTATACAAAGTATTTACTTCCTCGGTGGCTCTTGCCTCCCCAGAGAAATTAGCCATTTTTGCATATATGTATTCTTTCTCCCAATCAAATATCTATGTCTCAGGGGCAGGGGATACTCCATTTTTTTAGTCTTTCTGCCCCCAATTCCAGGCACATGAGGGTCACTTAATGCTCATCGGTTCAATGATTGACCCACCTAGAATTCATCCGTTCTCACTGCCTGATGAACATTCTACCCAAGACCCTCCAAGGCCAGCATTCGGATTTATAGAATGTCGTTCTCTACCCAGAATCCAGACCAGCTGGATTTTCAATGTTTTTAGGAAAGACGCTGCTCCCAAATCACTTACACCTTGGCTGATGGGAGCCAATTCGCCTGCAATGTATGCTCTGGCTCTCCCATGAGCCCACGGGCTTCTAAAGAACAGAGATTTTTTTTTTTTTTTTGGTTACCATTCTTGAATCCCCAGAACTTAGCACGATGTCTGGTACATGTAGGTAATGAATAAATCTTAGTTGATTGACTGAAACGCTTGCTGCTAATTTTATAATAAAAGTGATTTTATTGCCACCATTAATAAATGGGTCCTCAGTATGGTAAGCTGTGGTCGTGAAATTTCTCACCCAGAATTTCATGACTGAAGCTTCTCTGATTGATACAGATTAGAGTCAATCCTTTTTAATAACCCCTGAGCCCTTGTTTAAACTGTGATTATCTTGCCAGTTATGGCCGGGGGAGGGGAAAGAGGGGACAGAAAGACAGAGACAGAGAGAAATGCTGGAAATAGGGAGGGACAGAAGCAGAGGCTGAAATAGAGGCAGAAGCAGAAGAGACCGAAAGAGACGGAGACACAGAGAGAGATTATTTATTAATTACTATGTGGCAGATGCTATTGCTAAAGGCTGGGGATACAAAGAAAAGAAAAATTGTGGCTCTGTCCTCAAGCAGCTTGCATTCTAATGGGGGAAGACAGTTGAAAAGTAGGTGGGGAGGACATGCAGAGAAGGGGTGATTTGGTGATAGGGGGAGTCCTGAATCTGGTGATGGCTCATCCATCAGAGCCCGTCGGGGCTTCAGGGGCCGAGTCCTAGTTTCTGGTGGTGAGGAGACAGGGGCAAAGGCTGGAGTGGAGTCGTGGCGGGAAATTGGAGGTGGCCGAGTAGTAGATCCTACTGTAGCCATCGATGAGCCCCCATCTCTCCCATCCTTCTATTTAGTTAATTCAAGTGCAAAACAAGGTGTGTGGAAAGAGATCGGTCAGAAGTGGGAAAAACTTGAAATTTTTTTCGAGGGGGTGCAAAATCTCATGGAGACCAGGGCCCGGACTCACCTAGGAAGAGGGGCTTAGTTGCCCGGCTTAAGAAGGCCAAAGCAAGGTCCCAGCATTCTGGCACAGCTGGCCCAAGAGACAGTCTGACCGAGCAGCGGAAAACCTTTTAGGAGGTTGTGAATGGGTGCTTTCTGCCAGAGCCAGATGGCGCTAAGGGATGGACTGGGTGGTACACACAGGTTGTCCTACACATCCATCCCTTTTTACCACCCAGCTCTAGGCCACCAAATTAGGCCTGAAAAACTCAACTACCACAGAATTTCCTAGTCTGAGTGGACCCACCCTGACAATAATTAGCTTGATCTAAGTGTATAGGGCAATGCAATGAATCAGGGTCTGCTTGGTTCTCTCATCTTTTACCTTCAGTTTATTTTGGATGAAAAGTTCTTAGTTAAATCACAAATCTTTGTCTCCAGTTAAGAAAATTCCTAATACCTAGGCAAAAGTCGGGCTTTGTTTTTTTAAAGTTTTACTTTTTCCTTCTGTTTTTGTTATTGGGTGTTGGCGTTTGTCCTTTCCCGAACTTTGTTAATTTTTTTTTTTTTTTTCTTTTTTTTTTTTTTTTTTTTTTTTTTTTGTCTTTTTTTTTTTCTTTCCCCTTTTTTCTCTTTTTTCTTTTTTTTTTTCCCTTCTTGTTTTTTTTTTTTTTTTTTTCCTCCTTTTTTTTTTTTTTTTTTTTTCTTTTTTCTCCTTCTTTCTTTTTTTGTTTTTCCTTTTTTTTTCTTTTTCCTTTTTTTCTTCCTTTCTTTTTTTTTTTTTTTTGTTTTTTTTTTTTTTTCTCCCTTCTCTCTCTCTCTCTCTCTCTCTCTCCTCCTCTCTCTCTCTCTCTCTCTCTCTCTCTCTCTCTCTCTCTCTCTCTCTCTCTCCCTTGTCTCTCTCTCTCTCTGTTTCCCCAGCATAAGCTGGATGGCCCTTTTTTTCAGGGAGGTCAGAGAAAGGATTCCTGTTCAGCCTGGGCTTGGACAAACTGGCTCCCTTCCACCTCTGAGACCTTGAGCTGCTGTGAAGGAGGATCACAACTTTTCCTGGACTGGGAAAAGGGAAGGAAAACCCCTTAAAGGGGGGCCCGCCCCGGGGAACCGGGCCGGCCCCCCCCGGAGGGGGGAAGGAAAAAAAAATTTTTTCCAAAAGCCCAAGGCCCCCCCGGGGGGGCCCAAAAAACCCCCCTTAAAAAGGGGGGGGGGGAAAAGGGGGGGAAAATTTTTGGGGCCCAAGGTTTTTTAAAAAAGGGGCCCCGGGGAATTCCCAAAACCGGGGCCTTTGGGGTTTTGGGTTTCCCCCCCCCCCCGGGGCCGGGCCCCCCGGGGCCCCCCCCAAGTCTTTTTTTCCCCCCTTGGAAGGGCCCCCCCAAAACCCCCCACCCCCAAAACCCGGGCCCCCCCAAGGGGGGGGCCCCAAAAACCAACCTGGGGGAAGGACCCCCTTGGCCCCAAAACCCCCAAAAGGCCTTTTTGGGTTTTGAAAATTTTTGGGGTTGGGGGGGGGAAATAAGGGTGGGTTGGGGGGGGGGGGGAAAGGGGGGGGGGGGGGGGGAAACCCCGGGCCCCCCCAAACCATTGGGCAAAGGGGGGGGGGCCCCCCCTTTTTCCCTTCCTTCCCCCTTCCACTTCCCCCAAATTAGTTTCCCGGGCCCCGGGGGGGCTTGGGTTTCCCCCGGAAAAAACCCTTTAACCCCGGGGGTTTCCCCTTTTTTTTTTTTCCCCCCCTTGCCCCCCCCCGGGGCCCTACCCGGGGGAAACCCAAAAAGGGGGGAGGGAAAAAGGGGAGGAAAGGGGGGGGGGGAAGGGGGGAAAAGGAAGGGAAGGGGAAAAGGGGGAAGGAGGGGAAAGGAGGGGGGGGAGGAGGGAAGGGGGGGGAGGGGAAGGGGAAAGGAAGGGGAGAGGAAGGGGGGAGGGGGGGAAAAGGGAAAAAAGAAGGGAAAAAAGGGGGGGGGGGGGGAAAAAAGGGGGGGTAAAAAAAGGGGGGGAAAAAAAAAAAAAAAAAGGGGGGAAAAAAGGGGAAAAAAAAAGGGAAGGAAGGGAAAGGGGGAAGGGGGGGAGGAAGGGAAAATTAAAAAAAGGGGGGGGATAAAGGGGGAAGGGTTGGGGGGGAAAGGGGGAAAGGGGGGAAGGGGAAAAGGGGAAAGGGGGAAAGGGGGGGGGGAAAAAGGGGGGGAAAAGGAAAGGGGGAAAAGGGAAAGGGGAAAAGGGGGGAAAAATTTAAAAAAAGGGGAAAAAAGGAAAGGGGGAGGGGGAAGGGGGGGGGAAGGGGGGGGGGGGGGGGGGGAAGGGAAAAAGGGGGGGGAAAAGGGGGGAAAGGGGGGGGGGGGGGGGGGGGGGGGGAAGGGGGGGGGGGGGGTTAAGGGGGGGGGGGGGGAAAAATTTTGGGGAGGGCCCCCGGGGGGGGGGAGGGGGGGGGGGGGGGGGGGGGGGAAAGGGGGGGGAGGGGGGGGGGGGGGGGGGGGGAAGGGGGGGGGGGGGGAAGGGGGTTGGGCCCCCCCCGGGGGGGGGGGCCCCCCTCCCCCCCCGGGGGGGGTTGGGGGGCCCAAATTTTTAAATTTGCCCCCCAAAAACCCCCCCCCGGGGGGGAGGGGGGGGCCCCGGGGGGAGCGGGGAAAACCGGGGGCCCAAAACAAAGGGGGGGGGGCCCCCCAAAAACCCGGGTTGGGGGGGGTTTCCCGCCCCCCGGGGGGGGGAAAAATTCCCTTTCCCCCCGGGGGCCCTTTGGGGCCCACCCCCCCCCCCGGGGGCCCCCGTCCCCCCCTTGGGCCCCCCCCCCGGGGCCCCCTCCCCCCCGGGGGGGGGGCCCCCCCCCCCCCGGGGGGGGGCCCCCCCCTTTTTGGGGGGGTTTGGGGGGGGGGAACCCCCGGGGGGGCCCCTTGGGCCCCCGGGCCCCCCGGCCCCCCCGGGGGGGGGCCCCGGTTCCCCCCGGGGGTTTGGGGGGGGGGAAAGGGGGGGAAAAGGGGCCCCCGGGGGGGGCCCCCCGGGGGGGTTTCCCCCGGGAAGCCCCCCCCCCGGGGCCCCCCCCCCCCCGGGGCCCCCCGGGTTTTCCCCCTTTTCCGGGGCCCCCAAAAGGGACCCCCCCCCCGGGGGGGGGTTTTTTTCCCGGGGGGGGGGAACCCCCGGGGGGGGGTTTAAAACCCCTCCCGGGGTTGGCCCCAATTTTGGCCCGGGGGGGGCCCCCGGGGGCCCCCCCCCGGGGGCCCCCCCCCCCCCCAAAAAACCCCCCCCTTTCCCCCCCCCCCTTGAACCAACCCCCGGGGGAAGGCCCCGGGGGCCCCGGGGGGGCCCCCCCCAAAATTTTGGGGTTTTGGGCCGGGGGGGGGGTTTTTTTGGGGTCCCCCCCTTTCCCCCCCGGGGCCCCCCCGGGGCCCCCTTCCTTGGGGTTTCCCCCCCAAAGGGGGGGGGGGAAAGGGGGTTTTAAAACCCCTTTCCCCCCCAAAAAAGGGGGAAATTTCCAAATTTTTTCCGGGGAAAATTTTTTTTCCTTTCCCGGCCCCGGGGAAAAAAAATTTTTTTTGGTTTCCCGGGTTGGGTTTTTGGGGGGGAAAAAAAAGGCCACCCCCAAACCCCAAGGGGGTTTTAAAATTTTGGGGGGAAAAATTTGGGGGTTCCCCCCAAAAGGGGGAAGCCCTTTCCCCTTTGGGCTGGTTTTGGGGGGCCCCCTTTTTGGGGTTTTTTTCCCCTTTTTTTTTTTTAAAAAATTTTTTGGGAAAAAAAAATCCCAAACCCGGGTTTCCCGTTAAAAAAGGGGGAAAAAAGGGGGGGAAAAAAAAAAAAACCAAAGGGAAAAAAAAGGGTGTTTTAAAAAAAAATTTATTTAAAAAAAAAAAAAGGAAAAAAAAAGTTTAAAAAAAAAAAAAACAAATTAAAAAAAAGTCAGAAGGTGGGTTTCCTCAAGGGGCGGACCAAGGCAATACCCGGCAGTAACCAGACTCTGTGTCGGTCACTTCTGACACTCTCCTCAAGGAGGGGGTTAGGGCCAGTTCAATGGGCTTTGGGGGAAGGGAACCGGAGGGGCCTGGGGCAATTTACGTGGCATTTTCCCTTTTTTGGGGTTGTTCGCCTGCATTTTGTTTGCGTTGTCATTTTTTTTGATCTGATTCCTCTTGCAGCAATTATTTTGGAAAATTCAGAAAACCATGTAACGATATTGGATTTCACTGCGGGGAGGGGGGGAAGGGGAAGGAAAGAAAAATTTAAACAAAGGTTTGCAGGGGTGAGTGTTGGAAACTATGCGTGTGTTTTGAAAATAAAAAGTTTTATATATAAAAAATAAAATATTACATGGACCACAAAAAATGGTTAAAGTTTTCTTTACAGGTAACTGGGGGGAAAATAAAATACTATTAAAAATGTTTTTAAGTTGCATCTCTCAGTTAGGTTGAAGCTCCTTGAGGACAAGAGCAGTTCTACGTTTTTGTACCCCAGCACCGGGCACAGCGCTTGGAATGTAATAAGTGCGCAATAAACACTGCATTGGGGATCACTCACCTCTCGGAAAGCATCTCGAAGCTCCTTTACTCCAATCATATCTGCTGTTTCTGCCAGGAGTTTTGGGCCCATCAGCTCTACAAAGTCATCAAAATCCACATGGCCTCCCACTGGGAAGAGAGGTAAAAGTTGGCGTGAAAAACTTCCATCCCCCCTGGGAACAGCCAAACCCAAACTCCCAAACTCCCCAGAGCACATACTGTGCCCAGGAGTGGAAGAACAAGTGAGAGGCTGTCTCTGGTTCAGGAAAGAGAGAAGAGTCAGTCAGTTTGACAGAGCTAGATGAATGGATGGACAGATGGTGGACGGTTGTATGGATACACACAGGAAGGGATAATTAGATGGATGGATGGGGAGATGATGGATAGATGGGTGGACAAATGAACAGATGGATGCATGGATGATTGAATTGATGGAGGGGTGGATGGTTGGATGGTTGGATGGTTGGGTAGATTGGATGGAAAGACAGATGCATGGATTGTTGAATTAATGAGAAGTAGATGGTTGGGTGGATGGGTGGATTAATGCATTCATGGATGGATGGGTGAGTGGGTGGCTGATTTAATAGAGTATATCTGCATCAATTAATGAAGAAAGGCAAACAGGTGGAAATTGAAAGACGCAAATGGGATTAAAGGAGAAGGAGGGTGAAAAGAGAGAAAAACTGGAGGAAGAAGAAAAAGGAGGATGGAAGAAAAGGAGTGTGTGAGAGGAGACTCACAGTTCATATTGATTTGCTGAGAGAGTTCAATCAGTTCCATCTCGGTAGGCATGTAGCCCATTGTTCTCATACAGTTGCCCAGGTCCCTGCAGTTGATGTAGCCATCCTTGTCTTTGTCAAATTCTTTGAAGGCTTCTCGTAGTTCTAGAAGAGGGAAGCCAAGAGGGACACCATTAGTTACCCTCACCCTCAGTGACCGGAAACAACATCTGAGAATCAAAAAACAGCCCAAGAGCTCAGACCCCCTCCTTCTCACCCTGTTAATCAGGATTTGCTCTGGATCAAGAAAAGCACGCGTTGCCATCTCGGACAATTCTCCCACCCTGGAATCCCTCCCCTCCGGCCCCTCTGCTGCTGACAGAGTCTGGAGCTGTCCGGTCAGTCCATAGCTACTTGTTCCAGAGCGAGT
Organism: Sarcophilus harrisii; assembly: GCF_902635505.1. Lineage (NCBI taxonomy): Eukaryota > Metazoa > Chordata > Mammalia > Dasyuromorphia > Dasyuridae > Sarcophilus > Sarcophilus harrisii. The sequence goes on along the minus strand of NC_045426.1, from coordinate 698,843,179 downwards.
ACTAAATTTCAATGGCTTCTGCTCATTCATCCATCCATCCACATTCATTCATTCACTTCACAAATATTGATTAAGCGCCTACTATGTGCAAGGCACTGTGCTCAGGAGGCTGGGAGCATCTCTGCCTCTCCCCACCAGTGTCCCCACCCAGGCAATCCTGGAGGACTTGGCAGCAGTTTTCACCCAAGGGGCCAAGTTTTACCTTCAATCTCCTCTGGTCGAAGCTCTCTGTCCTGCAACAAGAGAACACTCCCTGTTAGCAGTTGCCAGTGGCCTAGAAGAGCCAACAACAAGGATCCTAGAGTTCCTCGGTTTCCTGGGGCCACGGAGCCCCAGCCGGTGGCAGAGAGTATAAGAGAGAGAAGTTGGAGAAGGGAAATGTCGGAGACCCCCAACCCTCCCCCCCCCAAGATTTCCTTCTCTGAGTCACCCGAGAGTCGAGGGCGCATTTCCCAGCCCTCCTCTGAAAGGGTGATGCGCAAGACCTCCACCACCACTCCCAGCTCTGGCCCAGCCCCTCCTGCCGGGACAGGCAGGCGCGGGTACTGCCGTGACCCTCCTATCCCAGACACTGGGAGTTGGGGCTCCGCAGGTTTGCAGGGACCAGAGAGCATCCAGAGGCAGGGCACCTGCAAGGAAAACAGGATGGGGAGAAGAGTCACAACTCAGAGAGAAGAGAGCAGCCCCTCCCCAGGAGGAAGGGGAGAGGGGACACAGGACAAGAGATCTGGAACAAGAAGGAACCTCAGAAGCCACTGACTCTGAGCTCCTCATCCCGAGCAGAAACTGCAGCCCATGGAACGCCTCAAAGGGCGTAGTCTTGGGCTCAGAGAGGACCTGGAGGGCGTCTTGTCCAACTTCCTCTGTTAGGACCCGACAAGCTAAGCGGTTTCCCTAAGGTCACGTCTTCTGAGTCTAATCCCAGATCTCTTTCCCCTCTAGCAGGCAGCCTCCAATGAAGAGGAAAGGGCCCGTGATTAGGAGAGAAGAGAAAGAAGGAATGGACGGGATAAGAGGAAAGAAAGAAGGGGAAGTCAAAAAGGTGATGGGATCATGATGGGAGACCAGGGGCTAGAGGAAGGAGACAGAGGCATGGATGAGCTCAGGGACTCAGGAAATGCACTGCTTCCTGGGGAGAGTGCCATCCATGGCCGGGAAACTTGGGAAGCCCTGCCCCTTCTCTTGATCTCTTGCCCAGAGATCCCATCTTCCTTCCAGCCTCCCTCCACCCCCGCCTCATGCTCCTACGCAGTTTGGGGTATCAGAGTGCCAGATGACATCAAGGGCGAGTGGACATGTGTCTCCGGTCCCCGGTGCCTTGAGAGGTGTTCTTCCAAACTCCTCAGCACCCGCCTCCACCCAGGGAGCAATGAAAACTATGGGACAACGCAACTGCTCTCACTGCACAAGGCATCCCTGCAGGGCAGAGAGCCTCTAGTTCCCAGTAAGCTCCCACTCCCCCACCACCGGGGAAATTGTACCATCAATGGATGGGGCCGTAGCAGGGAGAAGGCATCGATACTGGGATCTTTGGGGAGGAGAGAAAGGTATTAAAAACCTCGTACCTTTGGGAGAGAGCCCAAGTTTCCAGAAAGTGCAAATATCACACAACAGGGATGAAGTTAGGGGGAGAATGTCTCCCTACTGGGTTTCATGCACGTGTAGTGGGCATCTTATCGGGATGGACATTCTATGAGTCCTTGACAATCCACGGGGCGATGCAATTAGGGGAGGGGACGCAACTGGAACACAGATCGGGTGGATAGTCACAACTCAGCCAGGTGTGGGCAAGGTTGAGCACTCACCCCAGATGGGCCCCAGCATCAGGGAGCACAGATGTCCAGCATAGGGCATTGGATTCAGATCCAGAGGAAACATTAAGCCATAGGCGGGATGGGATTTCTGCCCTGTGAGTGTCATAGACACCAAACTACACCCAAGTGTATGAAGCCATGAGGGCCAATGTCACACGTGTATTCGTGCTTAATGAACAGAAGGGACATCTTGGGTTTACATATAGTTGAGACATAATTTATATGGACCTTGATTGATGAATAGAATGGACATCTTAGGTTCACATATAGATGAGGAGGATCCATTTATATGAACCTTTGAGTGATGAATATAAGGGACATCTTGGGTTCTCATATAGATAAGAGAGGTCCATTTATATGAACCTTTGAGTAACTGAGTCTGGCAGTGGACACCTCTAGGGGGAAAAGCAGGGTTTCTGAATAGCAACTTCCCAAGACTCTAAGCTGCAGAGGAAGCACCGGCCCACACTGGTAAAGAGAAGTTCCTCTCCCGGAAGCTCTCTAGACCAATGTCCAGTCCAAACCTTTTCCCTTGTAGTCTCCCCCAGTAGAATGTAGGATCCCTGCGAACGGGATCATATTTTTTCTTTTTCCATGCCCTTTATTGCCAGTGCCTGTTAATTAGTTCCAATTTATCCCATAAAGAGCTTGTTTGTACATAGTAGTTTGCACTCCCCACCCCATTGGATCAAATAAAGATCCCAAAAGACATTATATTCTCAAGCACTTAGCACAGTGCCTGGCACGCAATAGGCACATAATAAATGCTCATTCCTTCTCTTCCATCAATAGGCTGTGAGTTTTTTGAGATCAGGGACTCTCTTTTGCCTTTCTTTGAATCCCCAGGGCTTAGCCCAGTGCCAAACCCATAGTAGGTGCTCGATAAATGCTTATGGGTCGTTGCCCTCTCTTCTTCCTCTCTCGTAAGAGGGGCAGGGAGAGCTTGCGTGTGTCACATTAGGTGATTATGTACTTCAAGTCCAAATTCTGTCCCAAACAACCCCCTGCGGTCTGTGCTAGAGAGGCAGGGGACAGAGTAAGGGAACAAGCGCTATTACGCACCTCCCGGGTCACAGGCCCTGTGCTAAGCCGTCACCGGCATTATCTCATTTGTGGAGGAACAGGATGCTGCGGCGACAGCGTCCACATTGTTCCTTCCCTCTCAGGTTTCCTCAGAGCATCTGGGCTAGGCAAGCACAGGGCACAAGCTGAACCAGCTGGGCATTGATCCCAGCCCTATGATCTCCCACTGTGCTTTGAAGTTTTCTAGAGGGAGAAGAGTCCACGGGCTGCTCTTGGAAGGAGACCAAGCACATACACAAATACAGGGTGGAAATCCATGGGCTGCCATGTTGGGGCCAGAGGAGGGGGGAGGGAGGGGTCTAATGGAAATTGTTCAAAATAATTATAGTAACCCATCATTCTTAAAGATTTACAAAAGCACTTTTCTCATAACAGCCCTGGGAGGGAGCTGCTAACAATAACTCATTTGGGCAATGCTTTGAGGTAGTTAGTGACAGTGTTGTTAACCCTGTTTTACCGATAGGGAAACTGAGGCTGAGATTTTTCCTTCCTTCACGGCTGGGACAGGTTCAACATGTTCATAGCACCAAGAAGACCTGCGTTCAAATCCTGTTTCTGATACAAGGTAGCTGTACGACCCTGGGCAAGTTAATTCACTTCTCACTGTTCTGGGCTCCCGACAAGATAAATTGCAGAGAGGGTGTTTACTTGCATTGGGGAAGTCTCCCCATTGGGGAAATCCCTATCAAATCACAGAAAAGTCCACATCCCCACGTGTATACATGTTGTCCCCTCACTAGAACACAAATTCTCTGAAAAGAGAGATATTTTCATTTTTATCCCAGTATCTAACAGAACGGAGGGAGGGAATAAGCATTTATTAAGTACCTATTATGTATTAGGCACTGTACTAAGTGATTACAATTATCTCATGGGATCTTCACAACAACCCCATAGGGGTAGATACTATTATCCCTATTTTACAACAGAGGAAACTGAGGCAAATAGCAATTAAATGACTTGCTAAAGGTCACACAGCTGGTATCTGAAGCCAGGTACAAACTCAGGTCTTCCTAATTTTGGCCTCAGTGTCACCTAGCAGCCTCAGAATCTAATAAATAACTAATAAATTTATAATTTGTATATATATATAATATAATTATATAATAAATAAACTAATAAATTTAAATAAATAAATGTTAAGTTAAAATAAACTGATAAATAAATAAATATTTTGTAATAGTCAATGTCAGGAAGTCACTTCCCTTCTGTCCAAACAGTCAGTGGATATTTGTAAGCACACAGCTTTTCCAGGGAGACACAGCACTGCATGCTTACTGAATATCTGGTGATTGATGGGAAGGATGAATGGACGAATGGATTTGTCCAAGGTCACCCAACTAGTCAATATTATGATCACTTTTCATCTACCCCACTAGTCACTGGATGTATATCTGTAAACATGTAGTCTTGCCATGGTTACAGCACTGGTTGCTTACTGAATATGTGTTGATATGTGGATGCCTGCAGATATGGATGGATAGATGGAAGGATAGATGGATGGATGGATGGATGGATGGGTGGATGGATAGATGGGTAGATGGATGGAAAGATGAATGGATAGACACATGGAAGGATGGATGGGGGGGGGGTGGATGAATAGTTGGATGATCTTGCCAAAATTCACCCAGCTAGTAAATATCAGAGTCACTTCTCCTCTACTCAAATACAAATGGAGATCTCCAGTCAAATGTCTTTGGGAGCTGTGTACTGAGCATGGTTTTCATGGCCCAGCTGTCTGTGTATGTGTAGCAGGGAGCAGTTCAGATGTGCCATGGAGATGGGGGTGGGGGGGTGGGGAGGTAACTTGGCTGGATGGCTGGGAGGTCCAGCTGGGGGGAGGTGTTGGGGGGTGTCGGTGCAGTTTTGGGCTCCCCCCTTTTTCCTCGGAGCCCTAGGAGTCGGCCAGGCCTGACCTCGCCCCACCGCCAGGAGAACTTACGTACAGGCTGCCTGTTTTCGGCGAAACCCTTGCGCAGGAAGATACAAGCGGGGCCCAGGAGGTTGTGCATGACCGCACAGTTCTGAGCCAGCATCATGAGGGGCCCCGGGCACTCGGCGGCCACCAGCCCTTCCTCATTCGTCTGAACGGCTGTATAGCACGTCTTCTCCTCCTGGTGGATCTTCATTCGGCACCAAGCAAACAACACAAGAGAGGAAATTACCTCCCCAGCTCGTGGGAGTCCTTCCCCAGGTGGCTCCGGGAGGGAGAAGGGCCGGCGACCCCACGACTTGGAGCTTGGGCGGGCCGGCTCGGGCCGAGGGGAAGCAGCCCAGCCCCACTGCCCCGGATGCAGCGCTCGGGGACCTCCGTTTAGCCCTGGATGGGGAAGGAGCCCTCCACAGTCTGCCCCCAGGTACAGGCCAGTGCAGCTAGAGAAAGTCTACACATACCCCCAAATACACACGTGTACACACACACACACACACACACACACACATCCATGTGCATGTACAGACAGAGAGGAGCGATCCTGTTACAGGCGCTGAGGGGTGAGGGGAGTGACTGATCTATGATTTCATTGATATAAGGAACTCCCAGGGGAAAAAACTCCCTCTATCAATGTAGGTTGCACCTTCTCTGTTACTTTTCTCAGAGAGCTGCCTAGAGAGAGCATTGGATTAGCTGGATTGTCTGGGTCCACAGAATGCGGATATAAAAAGCAAGACTTGAATCCAGATCTCCAAGACCATATATATATATATATATATATATATATATATATATATATATATATATATGTATGTATGTATCCATGTAGTCACGGGTCCATGGATAGACTGGCAACCTTTCTCTGAGAGAATCGGATAAGCAGCAGACATGCGATCTCACTGGGACAAGGAACTCCCAGGTAAGGGAAGCCCTCTCTGCAGGCTGCAGCTGCTTGGGGCCAGTGAGAGGCTTGGAGATTTGCCCAGACTCCACGGCCCGTGTGGCGGGATTTGCATCCAGGTCTCTTTGGCTTCTGTCTTTTTTCACTAGGCCCAGGAGTATCTATCCTGGGTGGGAGACTCGCTACCTCCACAGCCCGGGGCCTGAGGCTGGAGAGTAGCCTCCCTTTGTCCCCCACTTCCTTGCTCACTGACCGGCCCCAGCTCCCGCCAGAGCCCTCCCTGGGTGGCCCGAGCCCTCCTGACCAGCCCTGTCCATGACCTTCACACAACAGCTGCCTGAGAAGCTGCCACAAATGGTCTTGGACCCTGCTTGACGCGCTTTCTCCTCCTGGCCCTCCCACTCTGGCGGCTTCCTCCTCACTGGGACCACTTTAGCCCAAACCGCAGGCCGGACCTCAAGGGTCTGTGCGGCTGGAGCTCCCAGCTGGCAACAAAGCTTGTCTTTGCCGTATATAGCAGTGCTCCAGGGCCTGGGATGACTCCTTCTCTCCTATCGTTCCCATGCAGCTATAAAAAGTCAGAACTGCCCACTGGGCCTTCCCTCTTCTGCAGTAACATCTAAACACCACGTTCCAGCCGTCCCCAGAATGCCGAGCATCCTCCCAGAAGTCAGTGCTCTCAACAGAATCACTCGAGAGGCTGGAGACTGACCTCCACCCCCTTCGTGCTCGGCTTCTGCTGCTGGCGTTAATCAGATCCATTCAGGTACTGAGGAGGTGCCCTCATCCTAGGCCCCCACAGGTATCCTTTCAGACAGAGCCCCTGCCCTCCCTGTAGCTAACACCCCTTGGGGACTTCTAGCTCTCCGGTAGCATCCACCAGGAAGGATGCTGCACCCTAACTGCTCATGACCCCCCCAGTTACTCTCCACCCCAAACTCCAGTGATGTGAGATCAAAAAGATCCTTAGGCTCACTTCTCCAACTGCTTCCTGCGAATAAGTGAGGCTCTCTAATGTGGAAGAAAGTCTTTCTTTTGTACTCCCAGCCCTTCGCACAAAGTCTGCTAGACAGCGACTGCTTCATAAATTCTTTATTTATTATCTGTCTCAGAGGTTCTTGAAAATATTTTAAAGGGGTCTGTGAAATTATGCTTTAAACCATTTTTGATAACTACCTGCCAAGAGAACTGGTTTCCTTTGTAATCTTATTACTTTGATAAATTAAAAACATTATTTTGAGAAGGAATCCATAGATTTCACCAATCTGCCCCCAAAAATACCCTAAGAAAAAAATAGACACAAGTTCTCTTTCCTTTTCTCTCTCTTCCTAACTCTCACTCCCTCTTCTCCCATTCTCTGTTTCTTCCTTTTCTCTTTCACTCTCTTTCTCCCTCCCTCTGTCTCTTTTTATATACGTATCTATAGATAGCCATATGTATATCCATCCATACATGTATGTATACGTGGGGAAAGGGAGAAGAGAGACACAAGAGGCATCTTGGTAGAACGGAAAGAACACTCCCTCTGAAGCGATTCAAATTCAAACCTTACTTATGGCGATTATTACATGTGGGCCTTTGGGCAAGCCACAGAATTTCTCTGGCCTCAGTTTCCTCCTGTGTAAAAAATAAAGGTGTTGGATCAAATGATCTCAGGGGTCACTTCCAGCTTAGAGCTCTCTCTCATAATCCTTGGCCCTGACAGTCTCAGAGAGAAAAGGACTTTGGCTGGGTTTCCTATCAGTTTAGGTGACCAAAGTAAGGGGGGATAAGTATGGTCAGTCCTAACAATCAGATGCTCAGAGGATTCCATTCCATCTGGCAAATATATCCAAGCCAAAGTGATGTAATATGGTTCTGTGGTCCCCTGACCCTGGGGGGCTTCTGTTCTAACAATGTCAGTAATCCTAAATCTTCCAGCTTTAGAATCTGCCTCAGGAAACCCCCCCCCCCCCCCACACACACACAATCTATCTGACATCTCCTTAATCAGATGCTTCTGGTCTCAGGAAACTCCCACAGATCAAACTCCTGCAATAAAACTTTGCTCCTTGACTAGGAGATGGGTTCAAGCCTGCAAATTCTTTTGAGACACCTCAGGGACACCGGTCTGGGGAACTTTTGAGGTCTCCCCTTCCTAACCTCAACAAAAGGAAGCAGATTTTCCAAGGGAAGTCCCCAAAGAGGGAGAAGCTCACGTCTATACTCCTGTGAGTTCAGGGTGACAGGAAGAGATAGAAGGGGGCCAGGGGTACTCTCTGAAGGCAGGTGCTTCTTGACACAAACTAGAGACTTAGTAAATTTGTATACACTTAGCCTTGACCCCAACTGCAATTTCAGGGGCTGCTGGACAAATATCAGCCCAAGTATAAGATCAGGCTCCCGAAACTGATTGTAGAGATCATCCCGAGGCTTCTTGAAGATTAGCAATTTAGGGATGGAAGAGACCTAGTAATGGGTGAAACTCAACCCCTCTTTTTATAGGTGAGTAAACTGTAGAAATAAGGTGGGAAATAACTGGCCAGTGGCAAATTTACCTGGCTTCAATCATACGAGGCTCAAAATGTGATTTCTCCTATGTTGAATTATCTCTCGGTTTAAACTTCTGTGAGCCTGGATCAAAAGCAGCCCATTCCAAGGAGAGGGAGATATCTGGGGGCTTGCTCCACTGGACAAAGAAGCACTTGACTCTAAGCTAAAGCGATCAGTGCCCAGAAGGCAGCACTCTGCTCATTTTTGACCAATATATATCTACTTTCAAGACTTATTTTGGAGGGTGGGGGGATGATTCCCAGATCAATACGGGAGTAAGCTAGGCTCTCACAGCAGAGGAGAAACATTATGATCTAAGGAATGAAAGTGGGACCAAATGGCTAACGCCCCTAACTCTAAAAGGGAAAGAACCCTTAGATACCATTTAATCCAATCCCCTTTACTTTAAAGATGAGGAAACTCAGGGACAGAGGGCTGAGAATTTGCCCAGAGTGGCAGGGCTGGAATCCAATCCCATTTCCTCTGATCCAGGGCTTCTGTAATTCCCCTGCCAAAAATAACACCTAACGGAGACTGAACAGCCCACTCAGCATCCCCGGCCCAGTGCCCCTCTCCCAAGACCATCCTTTTCACCCCAGAGAACCAAGCACAGTTTCCCACAGACCAACTCCCTGTCTCTGGCAGCAAAAAAAGGGCTCTCTCCTAGGCTAGCAATGAGAAAGTCTTATTCCTCCGCCTCTGCAGGAAGTGACCTTCTGGCCCGGTGCTATGGAATATCACTAACATTCCCATTCTCAACGTGCTCGGGTCCTCAGCCCTGCCCCCACCCTGCTCCTTTGTGCTCCTCTTCTGGGCCAGAGGGAAGGAGGGGCAAATGACCAGTGCTTGAAATAGGAGGGAAGGCAAGAGAGAATGACAGACTGTGGAGTCCAAACCCTTCCTTTTATACAGAGGGGGAAACTGAGGCTTAAAGAGCAGCAACCTGTCCAGAGAGACAGAGATAATAAATAGCATCACTGTCTCTCTGGGATGATCTCCAATTTATCTAGTCTAAACCTTGTTTGTTTACATGTTGTCTCCCCTTGAAGACAGGGTCTTTTATTTGTTTGTTTGTTTGTTTTGCCTTTATCTGTATCCTCAGCACTTGGTATACTGCCTAGCATAGAGCAGGTGCTTAATAAATGCTCATTAATTGGCTGACAGTAAAGCTAAGATTCAGCTGAGATCAACTCCCTCCAGATGTATGGTCTTTCCCCCCAAACACTTCTGGGTGATTTATTTCCTCTCTTTATCTTAGTAGATGCAAGCCACATTATGGAAACCCGGATTTCCCGAGATTCCTTCCCACCCAGCTTCCTTCTTATTTTCTCCCCCTTAGATGGTGCAGTGGAGAGAGCACAAGGCTTAGAAACCAAGAAGACCAGAATTCAAATCTTGCCTCAGATACTTCCCACAGGTGTGACTCTAGACAAGTCACTTACCTGCAGTCTGCCTCAGTTTCCTCCTCTGTAAAACGAGGGGTTTGGGCTGAGGGGCCTCTAAAGTATTTTCCAATCCTAAATCTACGACCTGATAAGCTTTCTCCCCTTTCCCCTTCTCCCAAACTCAAAATGGCAGATGGCAGGAGGGAGACGGGCAGTCGGGGACCGGCAGGGAGAAGTTGGAAGTCTGGGAGAAGCCTGTGAGCTGCTGCCCTCATCCGGGACCCAGAATGAATTTTCCTGGCTGTGGGATTTCAGTTTGAATCAGACTGACTGCAAGCCTGGGGGCACTGGGCCGGCTCTCCCATGGACTAGGACACGGCTCCTGATTCTGAGCCCCAAGAAGATGACAGGCTGAGAAGAGGTGGGGGGAGGGAAGGGGAGCTTAAGGAAAACAATCAGTCCGCCAAGGGAGCCAGAGGAAGAGGGAAGATTAAGAGGGTTTTGATAGGAGCTGCTTAGCTAAATAAGGAACAAGAGGGACAGAGATACTTGGCAAATGTGAGCCAGGGGAAAAAAATGTCCATCAAAACGACTGTGGTATGAGGGAAAGGGTTGAGGGGGGGGAAATATAGGGGGAAGGGGAAGCATTCCCCTTTAAATGGGCCCAAGAAACGAAAACTCCAGATGGGCACACAGAATAATTTGGCCGTAGTTATTTGCTTTGCAAAAGGACTCGGGAGATGATTTCTTATTGGAGTGAATTTTCCTAGAACATTGAAACCCAATCGATTTATGGAAACTGGTTTCCTCCCTGCTTTTAAAGAGCATATGCTTTATGAGGATCATACAATTTAGAGTTGAAAGGGTATTCGGAGACCACCTGGTCCAATCCCCAATAGATGGGGAAACTGAGGCCCACGGAAAAGAATGGACTTGATGACAGAGGCAAGAAGAAGGTCTGGAGACTTCAGAGCCAGAGTTCCTCTGAGTCCATCAGACTCAGGCCTGGCCTGGTCTCAGAAGGACCTGGCTCCGAGCCTGATTACTTGAGAGCTCAAGACCTGGCTTGAGCCCATGGCTAAGATCGTCATCCCCATCCAAGCTCTAGGTAGCCATTTCCAACCTCACTCTTTTGAAGAATGGGAATAAAACCAGAAGGGGAAGAGCCAGGACCCAAGAAGGAAAATACACTCTGCAGACCCTCCACGCTGGGACGGCCCACCCGCCTCATCTCTCTCTGGGTTTGGCAGAAGACCCAGACCCATATAAACAGAGATCTACAACTGGAAGGGATCGATGAGTCCAACCCGGTGCCTTTGTAGATTAAGAAGCAGAGACTAAAAGAGGGGAGCCCCCAAATCCTAGCATTAATAAAAGATGAATTACAGCTCTTGAACTTTTGAAACATCACAGGTTTGAACTTAGATTCTCTCCAAAGCCAGAACTGCCTCCACTCTCTCTGTGTCCAAGAGAAGGATTAACAGCAAAGAAAAAAACAATTCCCTTATTCAAAGCAACACCTATGGAGCCATCAGTGTTTCCCAGCACATGTGGGGGTCAGGCAGAATATGGACAGAGCCTCTCATCGCCCACCCTCCCCAGCGCAGCCATTGCCAAAGCCCATCACCTGCCTGCTAGCACATGCACAGGGATGTTATCCAAAAACCCAAACAAGGAGGTGTGTTCCCAGCCAGCTCCCTCCTCGAAGTCTCCATGCACAGAATCATGAACACAGACACGCTCTCTTCTAGGGCTTCGGTCCCAGAGCTGAGCTCCCCCCAGAGAGACAAAAACCGCTTCCAAAGGAAGTCGGGGGTGGGATGGAGAACGGGGGCTTAGCAAGACTTGGATCCCCCTCCCTTCGCATCCCATCTCTCCTCAGCCTCTGAGGTGGCCGGCCGGGGGAACCCCGGATCTCCTCGACTCCACACCTACCTTTCTGGAGAGGTTTCTCAGGGGAGACTTCACACAGTTGCCCATAATATGCTGAGACTGCCTCCCGGGGCACTGGATTACAAGGGTCTGGAGGTACCAGAATCCATGAAGGAGATTCTTGGAGGGGATGGGGGATCAAGTGGTCACAGCCAGCTTTCCCAGCCTCCTGCTCCAACTTAGCCGAGCCTCTTCCCACCAGGGCTCACTTATGTATTCTCCTGCGCCTGCTCCTTCTCTGTCTCATCTCTCTCTCTCTCTCTCTCTCTCTCTCTCTCTCTCTCTCTCTCTCTCTCTCTCTCTTTCTCTCTCTCTCTCTCCCCTCCCCCTCTTTAATATCTTTCTTTCTCCTGCTCTCCCTTTTTCTCTCTTACTCTCTTTGTCTCTGTCTCTCTCCTCTCTCTTCTACTCTGAATCTTCTCTTTCTCTCTCCCCTGCTCTTCTCTCTCCCTTCCTCTCTTCTTTCCAAATCTCTCTTCCCCCCTCTCCTCTCTCAATACTTTTTTCTCCCTCCCTCCTTTTCCCCCCTTTTCTCTCACTCTCTTGTTTCTTTTCTCTCTTCTCTCTATTTTTTCTTTCTCTTTTTTTCTTTCCTGTTTTCCCCTCTCTTCTGTTTTTTCCTTGTTTCCTCTCTCCTTTCTCTCTGTCTCTCTCCTTTCTTTCTTCTATCCCTCTTTCTTCTCCTTTCTCTTTCTCCTCTTTTCTTTTCTTTTTCTCATTCCCTCTCTCCTTTTTCCTTTGTTTCTCTTCTATCCCTATATTTTCTCCTTATTTCTCCCCTTTCCCCTATCTCTTCCCATTCCCTCTATCCCTCTTTCTCCCTTTGTCTCTCTCCCTGTCACTCTCCTTTCCCTCTTCTATCCCTGAATCTTCTCCTTTTTCTTTCTCTCTCCCTTTTCCCCTCTCTGCTCTTCCTTTTCTCATTCCCTCTCTCTCTTCCTCTCTGTCTCTTCCTCTCTCTCTCTCTGCCACTCTCCTTTCCCTCTTCTATCCCTGTATTTTCTCCTTCTTTTTCTTTCTCCCTCCCTTTTCCCCTCTCCCCTGTTCTTCTTTTTCACTTTCCCTCTCTCTCTCCCTCTTCCTCTTTGTCTCTCTCCCTCTCACTCTTTTTTCTCTTCTATCTCTGTCTTCTCCTTTCTCTCTCCCACTCTCTTTTTTCTTTTCCTCTTTGTCTGTTCTCTTTTTCTCTCCTCTCTCTCTCTGCCACTCTCCTTTCCCTCTTCTATCCCTGTATCTTCTCCTTTTTCTTTCTCTCTCTCTTTTCCCCTCTCTCCCCTGTTCTTCTTTTTCGCTTTCCCTCTCTTTCTCCCTCTTCCTCTTTGTCTCTCTCCCTGTCACTCTCTTTTCTATCCCTGTATCTTCTCCTTTCTCTCTGCCACCCTCTTTCCCCCTCTCCTTTTTCTCTTCCTCTTTGCCTGTTCTCTCTCTCTCTCTCTCCCTTTCTCTCTCTCTCTCTTCCTGCTTTCTGATTTGTGCTTTTCTAAAAGCTGCTTTTTGTTTTTATTTTTGTGTTTTACTTTCTGTACACTTTCTTGATGAGACTGAAAGGAAGGAGGGAGGAGTTAGCTCAGAAAATCACTGAGTGAGTGAGAGCAGAGAAAGCTGGAGAAGGTGGATGGATAATATACATCAGATTAATGCTGCATCCCTTCCCCTCCCCCTCCCCCTACAAATCTGCAGGGAGATTGTCTCTGTGCTGGGGATCTGGAATGGCAGCTGCAGATGGGAATTAGGACAACAGTGCTACAGGGAGCCTCCAGAATCTGGCTACTTTAGGTCCCCGCTGCCCCCAAAGCCAACATATCACCCAGTTTCTGAGCTTGTACATGCACGTACAACAACACAAGCACTCATGCACACAGAAAAAAAATTAGAAAGCCTGCAATGAGCCGTGAGCTCATTATAAGCAAAGGCTGGTGACTCTTCCGGATAATCTCCTCATGGCAGAGCCCACGTCCTGTGTCTTGGAATCCAATTTTCCTCCTTCCCTCTTATTCACATTCATTTGGTTTTGCTCTTATTAAGCTGGTACAGCCAGAGAAGGCAAAACCTGGGGTCAAATCATCGGGGTGCCCTGGTGGCCACCAAGGGAAACAGAGGGATGTCCCAGAGTGCTTGTTGCTGGCAAAGAAGCTAGAACCAGGTCCGCATCTTGCTGCACTCCTTCCTCCCTGAGATCCCGGAGGAGCTGGCTGCTGGAGCCCAGCTGCTCTTCAGATCAGTCTGCTCAGCTCTAACCTTGATGGAGATGGGAGTGTTTGGGTTGGTAAACTACTTACCCCCAGCCCCTTCCTGCTTTGGTTTAAGGTTATTTCAAGTGGGTTGGCTCCAGAAGTCAAGTCAAGATCTTTTGGCTGGTTCCAAAGCACGGATTAAGCCTATAATACCACAGGGCCAGGCCAAGGTTAGATGAGTAAATCACCTGCCTGCCTCTTCAAGGCCTCCTTAGCAAGAAGGCTAAATATTGTAGGGAAGCGTCCAGCTCCTCTGGACCACGGCCCTGCTGGTAGAACATAAATTGTTCTTCGAGCACTTTGTACCTGAAGATGAATGGCATTGGTTGGGATTCCACCTGCTGTCCCAGAGGGCCCGGAAGGGCAGGGAAACAAGCTTCCAATGTCTCTGGTCCCAGAGCCTGTAAGGTCCTGGAGGATAGCGACCAGCTGTCATCAGCCACGATTAATGTCAAACAGGGAGACATCCACAGTGATTCCTCAGAGGCCCTGCCGCCACGGAAGCTGGTCCAGGAAAAATGCCCCCCCTCCCCACAACCTCTCCGGGAACCATTGGCAGCTGAGTGGGAAGTGAGGAGGCAGCTCTAGGGAGCTCGGTCTCTGTCACGGCAGAGACATTCATCAAGAGAGTTCCTCGGCTTCAGGGTTTCAGCCAGCCCCTGAGAGGGGGAGGCGCTGGGTCACCCTAACAGAAAAATGACTGAATCAGAAGCCGACAGGCTCAGAATGAGAGGAAAGCTTCCCTAGTGGTTGAAAGTCCTGAGGATGACAAAAGAGCAGAGAGGCTAGTCTGGATGGGTCCTTTGTACTCCCTCTCCATCACTCCTCTGACAGAAGAGGGAACCAAGAAGAGAGGGAAAACACCTGCCAGGAGAACCGGGCTGGGGAGAAGCTGGAGGTCTCCAGCTCAAGCTTCTGCAGGATTTAGGACCGGAGGCGTCTTGGAGGCCCATCCTTCACATATCACAACCTCCGTTCATTTTGTCCAATCAAAAGATTGATCGTCTAATCGTAAACCACTCTGCAAACCTCAATAAGCCAGATAGATGGATAATTATACTTAGGCAAAGACATCAGGGTTTCACAGGCAGCAGGGATCAGAGTCAAACCTGAAACCGGTTCCTCAATGCCAAATCCGGTGCTTTTTCCACTTGGAAAGTAAAACTACGGCTTGCCAGCGTGCCTGGCTGGATTTGGTGCTCGATAACTGATCTCCAAAATTGGAAATTCTGTCCTTTATTCAGTCTAAACTAATACTAGGTCTTGGAACTCAGTAAGTGCTTAATAATTGTGACTGAAAAGTCTAGAGACATGGGGTCTGAGGTTCATTTCATAGTACTTACAGCAATGAATCCAGGGTCATCGAAGGAGGGAGCAACTGGAAGGAATTTAGAGATAGGGCTGGATATGGCTTCAGAGGCCATCAAGTCTCACACTCTCATTTTACAGAAGGAGAAATTGAGACCCAAAGAGATTTGCCTGAGATCACAAAGCTAGTAAGAGGCAGGGTGGAAATGTGAATTCAGATCTCCTGGCTGCTGCCAAACCAAGCTCTTGAAGACTGTTCTAGTGGAGCAAACACTTATGGAGGACCATGGATCAATCTAGGGAAGCATTTATGAAAGGCAAATTCTTTCCCCTCACATGGGACATCCCTTAAACAACAGAAAAATGCTTAAATGGCTCTCTTGTTGCACGGTGCCCTTAGGGAATGACAGAAAATGGATTTGGACCCGGTGGATCTAAGTTCAAATCCTGACTTCACCACTTATAGTAGTATGAATTTGAACATATCATTTAAGTTCTCTGGCACAATGCTTGGAAAACCAGCCTAAGTGTCAGAAAAAGCTGGGTTTAAAACCCAACTCAGATTGATCCGTGGCCCTGAGCAAATTAGGTAACTTCAATGCTATAAATTGCAGAACAGATAATGAGGAGAACCGATAACGAGGTCTTCAGTGGAACAGAGAATTTCCCCACATGAACTTTCCTATGATGCTTCAGTCACAAGTCAATCTTTTTTTTTTAATTGTGTCTGACTCTTTCTGGCCCTAGTAAGGCTTTCTTGGCAATAATAGTGGAATGGTTTTGCCATTTCTCTCTCCAGCTCATTTTACAGATGAGGTAAACTGGGGTAAACAGAGTGAAGTGACCTACTCAATGTTACACAGTTAGTAAGTGTCTGAGGCTGGATTTGAACTTAAATTTTCCTGACTCCAGACTTGGCATTCTATGCACTATAGTGTCGCTTACCTGCCCTAAAATCATCGATATAGTTCCCAAAAAGGGAAGTGAGGGTCCTGAGAATTGTAATTTTTAGACAGTGCTAGAAGCAAAAAAAAATTTGAAAAGGAAGAAAGAAAGAAGGAAGGAAGGAAGGAAGGAAGAAACAAAGAGAAAGGAAGGAAGGAAGAAAGGAAGGAAGGAAGGAAGGAAGGAAGGAAGGAAGAAAGAAAGAAAGAAAGAAAGAAAGAAAGAAAGAAAGAAAGAAAGAAAGAATGGGAGAAAGAAAGAAAGAAAGAAAGAAAGAAAGAAAGAAAGAAAGAAAGAAAGAAAAGAAAAGAAAGAAGGGAGGAGGCAGGAAGGGAGGGAGGAAAGGAAGGAAGGAAGGAAGGAAGGAAGGAAGGAAGGAAGGAAGAAAGAAAGAAAGAAAGAAAGAAAGAAAGAAAGAAAGAAAGAAAGAAAGAAAGAAAGAAAGGAAGAATGGAGAAAGAAAGAAAGAAAGAAAGAAAGAAAGAAAGAAAGAAAGAAAGAAAGAAAGAAAAGAAAGAAGGAGGAGGCAGGAAGGAGGGAGGAAAGGAAGGAAGGAAGGAAGGAAGGAAGGAAGGAAGAAAGAAAGAAAGAAAGAAAGAAAGAAAGAAAGAAAGAAAGAAAGGAAGGAAGAATGGGAGAAAGAAAGAAAGGAAGAATGGGAGAAAGAAAGAAAGAAAGAAAGAAAAGAAAAGAAAGAAGGGAGGAGGCAGGAAGGGAGGGAGGAAAGGAAGGAAGGAAGGAAGGAAGGAAGGAAGGAAGGAAGGAAGAAAGAAAGAAAGAAAGAAAGAAAGAAAGAAAGAAAGAAAGAAAGAAAGAAAGAAAGAAAGAAAGAAAGAAAGAAAGAAAGAAAGAAAGAAAGAAAGAAAAAAGAAAGAAAGAGAAAGAAAGAAATGATATTTTCACTTTTTTTTTTTAATCCTAAAGCGTATTTTATAGGGAGAAAAGATTCTGGTATCCCGCCTGAGTGTTGCCGGCTCTCGGCAGCATTTCTCTTCCTAAACTCTGTCCTAATCCCACAGGGCAGGTCCAGTGTGAGCTTGCTGTCCTCCTCAGGGCCCAAGGCTCACCTCGTTTAGAATCATCAAAACCATTCTTGGCCCTCCCAGGCCAGCTCCACTGCGGTAGATCCTGCCCCCTGGAGGCCAGACCTGAGCCAGACACCGGCTCGCTGACCTTGGGGGAAGTACCTCTGTCCTTGGGGAGAAAAGGGGCCCAGTGCCAAGTGACTCAAGCACAAAGTGGCCAATCATGAGCTCTGGAGGCTTCCCTGGAGGAAAAACCCTACAGAACAGCTAAGTCTCCTCAGTAAAGCACTGGTGATAAGTTGGGATAAAGGTGGGAAAAAGGCCCAGATGACCTCATGCTACTAGAACTGATGCTCAGGTTGTGTGTGTGTGTGCAGGGGAGGGATGGAAAATTGGCTTTAGAGAACAGGAGCCCATTATAGAGCTGAAGGCAGCTTGTCTCCCATTCTTTCTTTTTCTAATAGTTGAAGAAAAGGGAGGTGACGATTTGTCCAAGATCAAGCTTATGGCTAAACTTAAACCCAGATCTCTTCACTCCAGAGCTTCCCATTGTGCTTGCTACTAATGGTACTCACATCACCAATCACAGGTTTTGAGCTTGAAAAGATCTCGGAGCCCTGTGGTTCCCCAATTTTACAGAGGAGGAAACTGAAGTAGAAAGGCTAATAATAATAACTATTATTTAGACGACACTTTAAGGTTTGCAAAGCAAGTTTTACAGAAATTATCGTTTGGGGTTCTCATAATGATTCCATGATGCAGGTGCTCTTAATTTACCTATTTTACAGATGATTAAAGTGATAGATTAAAATGACTTGCCCCAAATTACACAATTAATAAGTATTTGAGACAAGATTTGAATTCAGTTCTTTCTGACTCCAGATCGAGCATTCTATACATTACACTAATGTGTATTGAATAAAATTGAAATGAATTTATTTAAAGTCGCTAAGGGAAAGGGTAGGTCTTTAGCTGAGGAGGGAAACCACCTTTCTTCCCAATTTGTGTCAATAAATAACCATTAGGTTTAAGGAACATCAGAAATGAATAATTGGATCAGAGAGATTAGAAGGATAAATCCACCACTGATTAGAAAGGAGATTGGCCTTTTTCCTTGATTCACCCCATCACTATCCCTACAGCATGGATGGAAGGCCAGCCCCCTTTAGAGGAGGTCGGAGGAAGAAGGGAATAAGTGTTTACTTTGTCCGCCTTTGGGCCTAAGTGCTTTACAAATATTTCATCTGATCCTCACAATACCCTGAGAGGAAGGTGCCTGTTATTTTCCCATTGCACAGCTGAGTAAACTGAAGATAAATTATCAGTTTGCCCAGTGAGTACCAGAGACAGAATTTGAATTGGGGCCTTCCTCACTTCAGGCCCAGAGCACCATCCACTCTGCCCCCTGCTTCCTCTGCCTCCTTCCCCAGCAAGGGTAGGGGAGATAGTACAAGAGGAGCTGGGCAGTCTCCTCTCCCCATTACTGCCCACTCTCTACGAGGATTATTGAAGTAGATGCGCTTGTTCTTCACTGCTGTGAATCTGGCTGCAGTGGGATGCACGTCCTAGAATAATTAGTACACTGATTCCCCACTGAGGTCAAGTTTTCGGACTCATAGACTGAAATCTGGAAGGGACCTCGAAGGCCTTTGAATTCAAGCCCCCTTTCCATTAGGAAAATGAAACCAAAAAGGGGACCCTAAAGTCCTTGGATCTGAGTCGAGATCTTAAACTGGGTCTTCCTGACTTCAATGGCAACATTCTGTTCACTATACTGCGTTGACAGTCATTCCCATTTAAGGGCAGAGACAGAGATAGACCAATAATTTCATCAGGGTAGGGAGCTCCCCAAGGAAGAACCTTCTCTGAATCATACCAACAGGGGTCTGTGAGTCTGCCATTTTGAGGGGTCATGTCCTCCCTATCTTGGTCCTGGGGTATTAACCCAATGATCCTCCGATATCACAGTCTTCCCCCAACCTCCTCCTCCTCCTCCTCTATGATTATATCTAATATATTTTTATTTATTTTGTTAAAGACTCTCCAATTACATTTTAATCTGGTTCAGGTTCCACTTCTGAACATTGTGAGTCACATGCACCAGACAGGCTCTGTGCCCCGGTATCTCTAGCCTAAAGCAAGGAAAACGTAAGCGATTTTTCCCAGCGTGACATTACCAGTGTTTGTTAAAGGCAGGTTTTGGACACAGGTCTTCCTGAGATTAGGAAGTCAGTTCTGTATTCATTATACCCATTGTACTTCCATTTTACAGATGAGTAAATTGACGACCAAAAAAGTAAAGAGATAGATATTACAGATGTCCCCAGAAGACCGAGTTCAATATAGGTGATTCTGAGTAAGTCACTTTCTTTCAGCCTCCATTTACTCACTTGTAAAATGGATATAATAATAGCACTCCAAGGGCTCTTATCAGGATAAAATGAAATATTATTTGTAAGGCACCTTGCAAACCTAAGTGCTAGCTATTATCATCATCATTATTATTATTAACTTTCATTGTTGGCCCTTCATTTCAACCCCCTGGCTCTGTAATTATGAATAGGTAAAAGGGAGAGGTCGATGTTAAAAGCTTCCATCAGCATCCTGCCTCCCAACTGGAATCCATAGAGTTAGCCTTGGTAGTATATTTTCTACCTATTTTATTCCCCTCCGCAGAATTTCATCCAAACCAGATTTTGCTGGGCCCCTGCTCCATCTATAGACACTGAGAAATTGCCAGGGCGAATAGAGGTTAGGGAAGAATAATTGCTCTCGTTATGACCCGGATCTGGAGGGTCTGGCACAAACAAATAAGGGGTTTTTTTCTATAAAAATGAGTTCTCCTAAGGGTGTAAACCTTAAATTAACTCGACTTTGAAGCCCACAGCCTAGTTAACAAGAGAGGCTCCCAGAGGGAGGTACTAAATATTTGATGGGACGCGCTCTTGCTTCACTGACTCCAGTGACCCCCGTGACATTTCTGAAAGGTTGGCAGGGTACTTGCACTGGATTAATCTCCTCATTTATGGGCTGAGAAAGCAGAAAGCAGATCGTGATCACCCAGCTGAGCTTCCCTGAGCAGCCACTGGAGATAGATAGAACTCCATGTCAATAAACACGGCCAGACCCACAGCAGTGTCAGTGGTGGGCAGAGAACTGCACAACCGGGGGGAAGGGGGGTTCTGTGATGCTGCCTCCTTGTTCGGCCACATCCTCACATCCCGGCCCCGAGCTCCTGACATCCTGATGCGCCGATATCACAGCCTGCCCCCACAACATCCTGCACTAGCAGCGTACAAACTTCCCCTGCACTGACATATTAATTAACTGCAGCAAGGTTCTCCCTGGAGCCAGCCCATCACCACAGAAGCTTTCATAGCCTGCCCTCAAGATAACCATCCCAGAGAGCCATTTGCAGCCAGATGACCCGGAGAACTCCCTGCAAGAATATATATCAACACACCACTGCGCTCCAAAGCCAAGTGAAGGGCCACTGCTGCAATCTGGGGAAATGTGTTACTGCATTAATGTCAGATCTCTGCAATAATCAGCTGCTGCATAATAGCATTTGGAGAAGGGTTGTGCAATATCACGGCCCAGCCTGCTGTCCCAGTGAGACTTCCATATGTCGTAGAACCTGAACCTCCGAAGCTGAAACTAGCCCATTTGGTTTAGTTCAAATGAAACCATTAGGACGATCGAGACAGAGCCTGTTCTCAGACCACTCTATGAGGTTTATCCAAGCTCCAGTGAATGCCCTCCCAGGCAGGATGCTGCCATCAGATGACAGCATCCCACAACCTGCCCCTGACTGTAGAGCATCTTATCTCACTACTGCACCAGTGAGAGTTTGGCCTGAGTCAAAACTCAGAGGATTGAAAGAAAGCCCTCCCCCCCACCAAAAAAAAAAAAAAAGCCATTTAAAATAAAGAAACCCCAAGGATTGCTGGGGGGTTCAGTTGTTCATTTCTCCCCCAACACCTCACTCCATTCTGTTGACCCCCCCACTGCACCCTGCTAGTGCTGGGGATCTATTTTCAAAAGATGGACACCTTTTTTGCCGGGTAGTCCTGCTCGGAGACGGGACGATGGCTGAGACGACCTCTAAAGGGCCTTTTCCACCCTAGGATTCAGACTTCATCCAAGTGGAGATGGGGCTAGGATTCAGCGTTGCCACAAGCCACTTCACAGCGCCCTCGCTGCAGTCCCAAAGGGACGTCCGAAACGCCAAGCTGCAGTTCATTCACTATTCCCCCAGCTCCAGCCCCGAGTCGCTCCCAGACAATTTGAGCCCAGGCTTCTGGCTTCCGCTTCCACTGTGCCACAAACGCCTCCCCGAGCCCCCTGCACCACCGCTGCCCCGTTATTGGCCCCTCGCCTATCGTAGCCCGTATTCCCGGGCCCCCGGGCGGACTTTCTCCCTTCCCCTCTCTCTCCCCGGCTGCATTTGGTCTGGCTTTTCCGCGCTCACCGCCACCAGACTCTGCGACGACAAATTCTAACTCAGGCGAAGTTCTTTGGACACTTTTCCAGACTTGCCCCCCGTTGGTTCCCAGGCTGGTCCCTCTCGGTCCCTTTGGGTCAGGATAGCGCGAGGTGGACGGGCCTGGAGGGACTGAGCTTACTCCTCCCTGCCCTGGACGCCGCCTCGGACCCTCGGTTCCGGCCCCGGCCCCCCTTCTTTCTCTCCGGGCGTGCTGGGAGCCCCGTTCCCAGGGCTGGCAGGCATGAGGAAGCCCTCCAGTGCCAGCCGAGGGTCTGGGCGCCCGGAAACGAAGTGGGCCCGAGCGGCAGCTCCGCCGACAGCGCGAGAACCGAGCGGGGGCTTTGGGCGGGCTCCGCGCGCGGTGGACAGCGCAGAGGGTGCTGAATCTGTCCGGGAAGGGGCGCCGCGGCGGGGAGCGGGGACGGAGGAGCGCGGGCCAGGGGCGGGAGGCCAGCGCGGCGCGCGGGCGCCCCAAGTAGGAGGGGGCGGCCGGCCGGAGCGCCGGGGTCTGGCCCGGGTCAGGGAAGCCGGCGGGGACCGGCTAGGGGCCGGGAGGCGCTCGCGCCCGAAGCCGCGGAGACGGAGCCGGCCGGCTCCCAGCGTCTGTGCCCCCTCTCCCCAGCTGCCCTCCCCCGGGGCCCCGCTCGGCGCGTGGCCGAAGCCCGGCTGGCCGGTGAGCCCGGGCCGGAGGGGGGGGCGGGGAGCGCGGCCCTTACCTGGCCGAAGGCGGAACTGAGCATGGGGCGCAGCCGGTGGAGGAACGGGTCTGCCTCGGGCGCCGCGGCTCCGGCTCGGGCTCCGGCCGCCCGCAGGGACTCCCGGGAGCGCCGCCGGAGGCCGAGCGCCGGGGACAGCCCCCGTTCCTCCCCATCCCGCCCGAGGGGCGGCGGCGGCGGCGGCGGCGGCGGAGACTCCCGGCTGCCGGGGGCCGGGGGGCGCCGCCAGCTCCCCCGAGTCCCGTCCTCCCGCGGCCCCGGTCTGCACAGGGGCCTCCGCGAGCTGGGGTCCCCGGGCGGCGGCGTCCCGGGGCAGCCGGGCTGCAGGCGCGGGGGGCGGCGGCCGTGCGGCCCCAGCTCCCGGGCCGGGCCCTGGCGGGGCTCCGCGCCCGCCGCCGCCGCGGAGCGCTGGGGAGCCCGGCTGCCCCCGCCCGCCGCCGCCGCCTTCAGCAGCGACGTTTTGGACTCGCTCTTGGCAATGGACGAGCTCATCGCGGCGGTGCCCGCGCTCGCATGGCCCGGCAGGGGCGGGGGCGGCGCGGCGCGGACCCCCCGCAGGCGGAGCCCGGGGCGCCCGGCGGGAGCCGAGCCAGAGGACGCGCTGGAGGCGGGCGCCGTCCCCCAGCCGCTTAAATGCCGCCCCGCCGCCGCCGCCGCCGCCCATGTGACAGCGCAGCCTCTGCGCCCCGAGCCCCGGGCTCCCAGCGTGCAGAGCCCGGCTCCGGGCTGGGGGCCCGGGAGGGAGGGGGGAGGGGCCTCCCCCGCCCCCGCCGCCCCCTCCCTCTGCCCGCCCAGGGGGCCCCTCCCCACCCAGCTTCGGGGCTGCCCCTGCAGGCGGAGCGGGCTCTTTAACTGCCGCGAGCCCGGCCCACGGAGCCCGGTCTGCTCGGCTCGGGGCCCCCCGGCTCGGACCTGACAAAGGAACACGTCGTGCCTCCTCTGCCCCATCCCGGGCAGCGGCATCTGCGGCGCCCCCTCCCCTTTCCCGGCCTCATCCCCGCGCTGCCCCCGAGCCCTGAGCCGCCTGAAGATGTAGCCTCCGGCCAGCCAGAGCCCGCCGGCGCCCAACCGGGTCCGAAGAGCCGGACTCGAATTCCGCCTCAGACACCTACGACTTGTATTTCCCACGCGTGACCCGCGCAGGTCCCCGGGGGCCAGAGGCTCCTTCAGTGGTCCCATGCAAGCAAGGCTGGAGGAGATGAGGTGATTTCTAAACTCCGAACCCTTTCACCCCGGGTACCCGGGACCTGATAGGGCACCAGAGTGGAAAGTCAGGAGCCTTGTGGGTGGCCTCTGCTCTCCCTGGGCTGAATGACTTGGGGTTCATCTTTATCAACTTTCCCAGGGAGGGGAGCAGAGGGTAAATGACTCGTCTAGGGTCACAGGTCTCTTCCTCTTCAAAATAGAGGAAGCTGATCTTAAAATCCTCTAAGGAACCTTCCAGGAGTAATACTGTAGTTTCTTCCTAGCTGTTCAGCTCAGTTGAATGCACAGTGGCCTAGGAAACTAGCTACCTCTAGGGCTAAATGAGCAGGGAAGTGTGGGAAATTGTTCCACCACTCATCATCCCCCTTCTGTTGCAGGGGATTGAATTGCATGTCATTGCAATTCAATCCCTCTGAAGAGAAAGGAGGAAAGCAGACTTGTAGCTTAACTGCCCTGGCCACTGGTTGTTCTGTCGCTTCTAATAGGCAGGGTGGACAGAGTCCCTTCACCCCGGGGGATGGATGTAGCAATCAATGTTCCGCCTGCAGCACCCTAGTGATCAGTCCGTCAGGATCAACAACAAACGCACATTCTCTATAAAATATCTTGCTCCAAGCCCTCGGGAGTTTGGATGGGCCAAAGGGGTGCTTTAATCCCTGTTTTCTCCAACTCCCTGAATGACCTTGGTCAAGATTCCCTAGGCACTGTTGGCTGTTTTAATTTCTGTAAAGAGGCAAGAATCTTGTCCCTTCATTTGGAAATACCCGAATATCATTTTGTCCCCATTGAGATTAATGAACGAGAGTCTAGTTGCCTGGTCTATACCATGTCCCTCCCACTTCCCCAGGAACCTCAACTGGGAGACAGGGGAGTCACCTCACAAAAGGAGGGATCACTAAGGAAAATAAGGTCACTGCAAAAACGCCCTGCCATCATGAACCTGACAACACATGAATTCCAATAGCTCCAATGCCAAACGAGACTGGCGGTCTAGAAAGTGTGCCTGGCACATATGGGCATTTGAAAGGGCATGTGTTGTTTTGAGATGACCAGGTTTACCAGGAATAAGGTCAGATTTGGCTGGCTGGCAGGCTTTTTCATTTTCAAAAGAACCTTTTTGCCCCCCAGAAGGAGCAATAGAGGATTAAAGGCAAAAATGTTCAAATGCTTACTTTTATCTAAGACTACCTAGCTTGTTAAGTTCATTTAAACACTAATTCTCCTTTGCTACTGCTACTAATCAAGCATTTGCCATGTTCCCTAATCAGCACAGATCCCTAAAAGCCCAAGATGTACAAAGAGTTGAGCATTTCTTTGATGGAATCTAAATTAATTCACTCTCCAGTCTTTCTTGTCTAGGTCATTTTTTTCCCCTGCCATATTCTCCTCTCCTCAGGATCAGATTCCAACCTTAATTTCTCCTCTCCTCACTTTATAAGGAGATAGAGATTGTTTAATTTAAGAAAACTGGCATCATTAGTGTTTCTAAAGATGAAGCAGTGATGGAGGTACACAAGAATGTTTCTGTGGATGCTAAACTAGAGAGGGACCTTTCCTGAAGGAGGGTTTTTTTTTTCCTTCCTGGGGCAACTGGGGCTAAAATGACTTGCCCAGGATCACACAGTTAGGAAGTGTTTAAGTATCTGAGGTTAGATTTGAACTCAGGTCCTCCTGATTTCAGGGCTGGTGTTCTATCCACTGTGCCACCTAAAGGAGCTTTTTGTAGCTTCTAAAATAAAGTGTGCCAGGCAAATAGGAAAACAAACACATAAACTTGATTTCTTCTGAAACATGAAGCCTTGATACTGGCAAGAACTAAGAAGCAATGGCTGAGACTCCATTAAGGACACAATTATCTCAGAGTAGTGGTGCAATTGGCATTATGTTACTATTGAGTTTAAAGTTATAGATTGATCTCCAATATGGCCCAATAGTTTTGTTGTGTTTTGTGAACGTGAATCTCACCCCCTAACTATATCTAGCAATCTTACAAAGATGTTGCTGTAATGGGCAAAGATTGTGAATAGATTCATGAAAACCCAGATTTAAAACCCCTGGTTTTGAGGAAATGGGGACCCACAGGCATTTAAGTGAAGTGCCCAGGGTCACATTTAAAGTAAATAGTAGAGCTGTGATTTGAACTCCATTGGTTTCCAAACCAATAACCCAATTTCTTTAACTGAAAGGAGCATTGCCCTAACCACAGTCACTCACCACTACTAAAAAAAAAAATTCAAAATAAATTCAACAACGATTTATTCTTTGTTGTGGTTCAGTTATTTTTTTAGACCTGTTCAAATTTTTAAGATTCCATTTGGGGTTTTCTTGGCTAAGACACTGGAGTGGTTTGCCATTCCCTTCTCCAGATCATTTTTTACAGATGAGGAAACTGAGGCAAATAGGGTAAAGTCGGTGACACAGCTAGTAAGTATCTGAGGCGAGACTTGAACACAGGTCTTCCTGAATCCTGTGATTTAGATGATATCAGATTCAGTGTCGGAGATGTGAAGAGGGAAAAAATGCACAATCCTTGCTTTTAGGGAGTCCAGAACCCAAAGAGGTCTTAGAATATGGGCCCTCCAGGTACAGCTCACTAGCTTCTTTTCCCCATGAGGACAGAATGCTGGGATGCTTACAGATTCTTTCTCCTTACCTCACAGTATCTTCCCTCAAAGTCTCTCTCTCTTTTCTTAATCTGGATCGAATTTTCTAGCTTCCTGAGGTCGTGATTAAAGGGGGAAAATGGTCATCTTCCAGGCTTTGTGCTAGCAGCTGGGCAGGATGGCATCCAAAGGGACAAATTTAGATTTCCTTAGCAAAAAGTTGACAGATTCTCAAATTTCTAGAATTCTGCTTTCATGTGCACCCACCTAACTCCCACCCTTTTAATGTTCCCAACTCCACACATGCCCACGTTCAGACGGGCAGTACACAACGCAACAAAAAACATACACACGTTCATAAACAACTTCCATTCGATGAGAGACAACTAGAAATTTACAGAGCGTTAAAACTGAAAGGCTTTCTAGCCTTGATGCCTTCTTTATAGAGATGAGGAGAAGGCAGCTCAGAGAGTCTGTGAGCTTACCAAGGTCACACAGCAAGGTAGCACGGAGCCTGGAAAAGGGAAGTATCTGTGTCTCTCAGGCTGCTCCAATTTCCTTGACTTCTCCCCTTCCCCTAATATTCGGATGAATTAAAAATAGCAAAAAATCTTAAATTTCATAAACACATCCTCTGTCAGGAACTGTTCACCTTTTATTTACTTATTTTGCCATGGACTCCTTTGACAATCTGGTGAAATCTACAAACCTCTTCTTAAAAGAATGCATAAAATAGAGAATATTAGAAAGAAAAACAACTATACTGAAATACTGTTATCATAATAGGAAAAAAATCCAAAAATCACAAATCCCGGTCTTCTGTTTTGATCTGGCAAAACGATCATCAGCTTAGCTGAACCTTGAGATGTGTTTTTCCTTAGATTATTTCCAACGCTGCCAAATGGACACCCATCCTCTGGATCCCTAAATGAGCCCTGAGTGTCCAAGCCTACACTTCACCCCTCAAGCCCAGCCATCTTATTTCCATAGGCAAGAGGGTTCTGTGTGTAATTGACTGTAGACTTCATCCAAAATTAGAGTCAGCCAACAATGCAGTCTGTGAGCAGGGCGGTTACATCTGTGGCAGTTGGAGCTCTGCCCGGCCCTATACTGAGCAGACCTACTGAGTACGGCGCTGTCAGAAACTGAGTGGGTACTGCAGATGAAGCTCTCCCTGCTCGGGGAGTGCAGGGAGAAATATTAGAGTGAGAACTCGCAACAGGGTATTTGCAACAGCCATTAGTTTAAGGCTGTGGGATTCATGACAAATCTCAGCGCTTGATCTCTGAGGGTTCTGGGTAGAGTCGGGAGTCAGTACGGTGGTTATTGTCTAGGACTTGAAGAAATGAAGATTTCTGTTTCAATTCTACCTCAGACACTCCCTAGCTGGGTAACCCCGGGGACCGCATCATTTAATCCCAGTTTGCCTCAGTTTTCCTTGTCTGTAAAATAGGGATTAAAACATCCCTTACAGGCCAGGGTTGTTCTAAGGATCAAATGAGATAATAATTGTAAAGCACTTAGCAGAGTACCTGCCACATAGTAAGCACTGTAGAAACTGAGCCATTTGGATAATTTCTATCTGTAAATGAGGATAATAATAGCACCTACCTCACGGGGTTGTTATGAGAATCTAATGCATTATTAAGCACTCTGTATAAAGGCTAGCTATTATTATTAGCCCAGCGCTGTTTATTTATGAGCCAGCTTTCCTCGGGTCCCAGGCAGGGCGTTTCATTTGTGTCGGGGCTGCAGTCCTGGGGCTCTGCTGCTAGGATGCTGGCTCCTCATTAGCAAGTCCTTGGAATGGACTCCCGTTCTCCCGCAGGGGTGACATCACTGACCCAAAGGTGCGGCCGGTGAAATGGACAGCTCTGCCGAAGGGCCAGCCATCCTGCAGGTGTGTGACTCACTTTGTGGACCGCAAGGGATTCAGGGACCTGGTCAGGAAATTGGCTCGGGGATGCTCGGCCGTGTGTAACCCAGCAACAAGGAAATGAGGGGGGCTAAGACCTGGGGAGCCACAAGGAGGGGACGCAGAGAGCCTCGTTCTCCCAGCTCCAGCGTTGGCCCTCGGCCCTCAGCCTCCTGCTCCCCGCGTGCGTCCCCATCCCCAGCCGGTGCCCCCTCTCCGGAGGGCCCCAAACCCCTTCTGCGAGCCTCTGCACCAACACCATCTGCCGATTCCTCGGGAGGACAGAACAAACCAGCGAGGCACAAAGATGAGATTATGTAACATCCCTAGGAGTTGTTTTCCCAGAGAAAACAAATGGAACACATTGATCTGCTCAGTTTGGTGGCAGAAACAAGTCACAAATGGAGACCTGTCCCCGGCTGCTCTGGGAGGACCTCATTAGCCGGGGAATAGAGGACCTGCATGTGACATTCCATTCAGTTCCTCATGGCAATGCTACCTTGGGGAGCGGACGCCGGGCTGGTGTCCGTGCCGGTGATTTGTGGGTGCAACCAGTCCTCCCTGAGTGTGGGAAGTCACCCCGCAATCTCAGTCAAAATGTGACACTGGACTGAGGACCAGAATGAAGGAATGCAGTCCTTTGGCCCAGTATAGTTATTTTTTTAATCCATAAGGCAAAGAAAATAGAGATAATAGAATAAAAACGCTTATTTCAAAGTAAAATTAGTGTGTACCTAAAAGTGGGCTTATATCCATATCTGTGAGTGTGTATGTTTATGTCTATAGATGTGTGTGTTTTGTGTCAATGGACGCATCCGGTCCTTCTAGCGTTAACCTGCCTTGCTGCGTCTCCATTTGTTAAGTGGGGATAAAAATAATATCTAATCTCCCGAGGTTGTTGTGAGGATAAAATGAGGAGACATGAATAAAGCATTTAGCAAATCTTAAAGTGTTATATAAATGTTAGCCATTCTCGGCATTAATTTCTCCATTATGGCTACCACTTCCCACTTTTAATAAAATGCTTGGTAAGTGATAGTTTGATTCCATAAACATGTAGGGAATATATAACTTACTCTTCCTAGGCAAGGCGCTAAGAGATGAGGGATTTCTTTCGTGTTTAGAGAAATAAGATAAAAAAAATAAAATAAAAGGGCTGACCTCAGGGGCTTACAATCTAATCCAAGATATAAGATGCAAGGATGCACTGATTTTTAAAGTTCATACAGACCTCCAGAACCTGATTCAGTACGATCCATAATTGAAAAAGAATCAGTATACCTGACAAGGGTACGTCCAGTCTTTGCTTGAAGATGACCAGTAATAGGGAGACACTCTTTCTGAGGGACAGTCCAGTTCCCCAGACTCTAAACATGAGGAAGTTTTTCTGTTCATCAAATTTAAATTTATTCCTTTGGGCCTTTTCTCTATTAGTTCTTTTTTTTCTCTCTCTCTACTGCTTATTATATTTGACCTCTAATTCTGCACAAATAACTGAATGCTAGATACAATCAGTTTCCAACTAGGGGAAACAGAGAACTGGCTTCAGATCTGGACCTGAAATGATAGATGGAAATATTTTTCTCAAGAAAGGTATTTTTAAAAGAGGGGAGGAGGGAAAAGTACATCTACTATAGGGCAGATTGTAAGGGTGCACAATGGAGTGGATGCCAAATCCCAGAGGTCCTTAGTAGGCAGAGATTGGTTAAGTGGAAGTGCCATAGCTCTGTCAGTCAAGGTAGCTAATAGAATAGAGGGACTTCATCTTACCAAAAGATTGTAGTGGGTGACTCCCAACTCATCCAAGTGCTTTTATTTATTTAAACAAAATCCAATCAATGAAAATCTATTTTCTCCTTCCCCTTCCCATTGCCTCACACCCATAATGCTGACTTTTGACAGGAAGTGGAGTGTAGAATCCTTGGCAGAGGATCAGTAAACAAAAGGACTGAGGTGAGAAAAGAGAGTGTATGTCATAGTAGGGCTGTCTGGGAATCACCAGTGGAGATCACAGGATTTATGGTGGAGGGGATCTTAGAGATTATCTAGTCCAAGCTTTTCATTTTAAGAGGGGGATATTAAGATCCGGAATTAGGGAAGCAACTTTCCTAAAATCATACAGATAATATGTAGCAAAACTGGAAGCTGAGTCCAGATTTTTTGATTCCCAATTCATCACTCTTTCTATTTGTTGAGTCATCCACCCTATCCAGAGCATAAGATTATTGAAAAGGAAAAAAAGAAATAAAGGTAAATGGCCACAGCTAGATGGTGCAGTGGATAGGGCACCACCCCTGAAGTTAGGAGGACCTGAGTTCAAATTTGACCTCAGACACTTCATACTTCTTAGCTGCAGGACTCTGGACAAGTCACAACCCCAATTGTCTCAGCAAAAAGAAAGAAAAATAAAGGTAAATTGCACAAGGATTCTTAACATAAGCTCCATGAATTTTAAAAAATATATATTAATAATTCTACTTGAATATAATTGGTCTCCTTTGTAATCCTTTGTATTTTATTGCATGCATTTAAAACCATTATTCCGAGAAAACTTCACTGAAGAGTCCCAGGATGCTAAAAAGATATAGAATTCCTAAGTTAAATATTGAAAGACATGATAAAGATTTTATTCTATCCAAAGTCAGATAATAGGATCTAAGCCTAAAAGAAAACTTGGAGATCATTTAGTTGTGGTGGTAGTTGTAGCAGTGATAGCAGCAGCAGTAATAAATGGTGGGGGTGGTAGCAATCATGCACTCTGGGAGTCCTATTTTAAAAGGGAGCCCAGGAGCAGAATTCAGAGAGATTCCGAGGATGAAAATGTGAAGATTAAAACCTACATTAAAAGAAAGTGAGACAGCTCTGAGCCACTTTATTAAAGGCTCCATGGTCCTTTCTCAGATCTTGCTCATAATCTGAGAGGCCTCCTCCTCCCAGGGCTCTAATTTTATAGGGCTAGATATCCAATTATTTCAGAACAACTATATCAAATTCAGGATAATTTCACTGATTGACATGTGATACATAAGCTAAAATAAACAAAATTATTTCAGCAGGGTCACAAGTTAGGTGAAGTAAGGAATATCTCCACACAAGATGGACAGGCTTCTCCTTAATTTGGGCAAGAGGAAATGGTACAAGCTATCAGCGACTTAAGTGGTCATAAAATGGTCATCTGGTCCTACTGGACAGGTAATTAAACAGTAGGTTGAAAAATATTCGGAGGGACTTCCTAGCTTTGTGAGCTCTTCCCCGCTGGGCTTGGTCGCCATGACGAGGCAAAACAACAGTGGAGGGTCTTCTGGGGCCTTACACGCAGAACTTTGATAGGATTCTGTCAAATTGCTTAATATTGATTGGAATAGAGCAGGGGTCCAAATGAATTATTTCTCTCCCACAAAAAGCCAGGAAAAAAAGAGAGGTTGTAAGTCTATCAGAAGCACAGACTCTGGGTCCCTGAAGAGGAGCTTGATGTGACTGCAAGTCCAGAGGCTGATACCGTGATAGACAAGAGTTGGATATCTCCAAGATGAAAAAGGCAGTGCTAAGTGTGTGGACCAAGGCATGAAGTTCTGAGCTAAAAGAAGCTGAGGAACAAGAGACAAAGGCAGTATGTAGAAGTATAAATTTAGTCCTTGCTCTTCGTTGAGTTTTATCAGGGATGGACTAAGCATGAGGAAGTCCTGAATCCCAGTTTTCCTTTATTTATTCATTTGTTTGTTTATTTTTTAGTTTCCAACAGTCATCTTTGTAAGACTTGGTTTTCCAAATTTCTCCCTCTCTCCTTTATCTCCCCCTCCCCAAGACAGCAGGCAATCTGATATAGGTTATACATGTAAAATCCTTTTAAACGTATTTTAATATTTGTCATGTTGTGCAAGAAGAATCAGACCAAAAGGGGAAAAAAAACACAAGAAAGAAAAGGCAAACAAACAAACAAAAAAGGTGAAAAATATTTGATCTACATTCAGTCTCCATAGTCCTTTCTCTGGAGGTGGATGGCATTTTCCATCCAAGTCTATTGGAAGTGTCTTGAATCACTGCAGTGCCGAGGAGAGCCAAGTCCATCACATTGATCATCTCATAATCTGGCTGTTACTGTGTACAATGTTCTCTTTGTTCTGCTGAGTCCAAATTTGGACTCAGACACTCACTAACTGGGCAACTCACTCACCCTCTATCTGCCTCAGTTCCCTCAACTGTAAAGTGGGGCTAGCTGCACCTACCTCTCAGGATTGTTCTGAGGATCAAATGAGAAAAGATTTCTGAAGTGTCTGGCACACAGTAGTCATTATATAAATGTTAATCCCCTCTCCTACAATAAATTTGTAGGTCCTTGGGGAGGTGAAGCAGTTTTGGGTTTTTTTTTTTTTAATGGGTTCAGATGCTAAGTTCTTCCTGGGTTGTATTTTAAAATAAAGCTTATCGTATTCATTATACTGTTAGTCTAAGTGTTTACAAGAGATCTGAATATCCTTTAACTTTTTCTGTCAGGAACTAGACATGAACAATATTCTATTGCTCTTGGACATCTTAGGTGGGGAAAGGAGCTAAAGAGTGACTTATGAGAAATGATCCCATGATTGACCTTTAATGGTGTAACTGCAGAGCTGTTGTTCTAGGATATGGGTCACCTATCCAGAGTAGTAACTTGAATTTGAAGAAGGGAAACACTGTTTAGAAACTCGAAGTAGTCTTTCCCATAGTCTAGAGCTCTAAGTAGGTGCTAGATACTTTATATGTCCTATAAAACAAATTTTACTCTAATTAAGAAAGTCAGATTATTGTAGCTATGAGATTCTTTACCCTATCATTTATGAACTTTATCATAAGTGACTGAGATCCATAGGTTCTAGTCATTAAATCACCTATAGAAACAACTATATAACATATATATAACAACTATAGAAAAAAGAGCAATTCATTAATTCAACAAGCATTTGGTACCTACTATGTGCTCACTATTGTTCTAGGCATCCCTGCTGATTTTTAAAAATTGGTGTTTAATATTGCAATAATATTCATTCCTTTTCATTTAACCTTTTCAAAGGCCATCATAGCACTTTATAGATCTGATCTAATTCAGATTTGTAAAACCTGTTTTGGTAATGATCAAATCTGAGATGTAGATTTTCTTTTCTTAATTGTTTTATTATTTTTTGGTTACATTAATTTTTAGATATACATTTATGAATCATATTGGGAGAGAAAAATCAGAACAAAAGGGAAAAATCACAAGAGAAAAAAAAATAAACATAGCATGTGTCGATTTACATTCAATCTCCAAGGTTTTCTTTCTGGATGCAGATGACTTTTTCTATCCAAAGTTTATTGGGATTGCCTTGGATCACCAAGCCACTGAAAAGAACCAAGTCTTTCATAGTAGATCATTGCACAATCTTGCTGTTACTGTGTATGTTGTATTTCTGGTTCTGCTTGTTTCCCTCAGCATCAGTTCTTGTAAATCTTTCCAGGCCTTTTTAAAATCTGCCTGTTCATCATTTTTTATAGAACAATAATATCCCATTACTTTCATATACCATAATTTATTGAGCCATTTCCCAACTGATGGACATCTACTCACTTTCCAATTCTTTACCACCACAAAACTAGCTGCTACAAATATTTTTTGTACATGTGGGTCCTTCTCCTCTTTTACGATTTCTTTGGCATATAGAACCAGTAGATTCACTGCTGGATCAAAGAGTCTGGCGGTTTGATAGCCCTTTGGTCATAGTTCCGAATTGCTCTCCAGAATGGCTGGATGAGTTCACAACTCCACCAAACATGTATTAGTGTCTCAGTTTTCCCACATCGCCTCCAACATTTATCTTTGGGACATATATTTTCATACTAGTGAAATTAATTTCAGGATCATTTTTTGGATAGAGCCAGAAATGGTTTTGAAGAATCACTCTAGTCCAACCCTTTTATTCTGCAAATAAGGATACAGAGGCCACTAAAGGTTTAATGGCATCCCCAAGATTGTACAGCTAATACGTAGTAGTCTAGATTTGAATCCAGAATTTATGACTTTAAACTCAGTGGGGTTTTTGTGATATCATCTTTATTTTTAATTTACTGAGGCAACTGGGGTTAAGTGACTTGCCCAGGGTTACACAGATAGGAAGTGTAAGTGTCTGAGATCAGATTTAAACTCAGGTCTTCCTGACTTCAGGGCTGGTGCTCTATCCACTGCATCCCCTAGCTGCCCCCTTTTTTTTTCTTTAAAAACATTTTTTTAATTAATACATGTACATTCATTTCTTACATATTGCTATGTGAGTTATGTTGGGAGAGAAAAATCAGAACAAAAGGGGAAAAAACATGAGAAAGAAAAAAAAAAACAGAAGGAAAAAAAGTAAAAACAGTAAGCTTTGATCCACATTCAGTCTTCATAGATCTTCTCTGGATGAAGATGGCATTTTCCATCCCAATTTTATTGGAATTGCCTTGGATCATCGAGCTAAGATGCTAAGAAGCTGAGAAGAGCTAAGTCCATCATAGTTAGTGATACCGTCTTTTTAACCATAAAGATAATGCATATAGAAGTAGATATCCTGAGCTTGATTTAAAAGGCAAGCCTTTTGCACATATTTAACCTATATTCAATTGCTTGCTGTCTTGGGGAGGTGAGGGAAGAAGGGAGAAAAATTTAAAACACAAAAAGTTTTATAAAAATGAATGTTATATACTTTAACATATTTAACACGTATTGGACTGCCTGCCATCTAGGGGAGGGGGTGGGGGGAAGGAGGGGAAAAATTGGAACAAAAGGTTTGGCAATTATCAATGCTGAAAAATTACCCATGCATGTAACTTGTAAATAAAAAGCTATAATAAAAAAAATTTAAAATGAATGTTAAAAACTATTTTTACATGTAATTTAGAAAAAATAAAATACTATTGAAGAAGAGGGGAAGAGGCAATCCTTTTACATCTCCCTAATTGACTTGCCATCCCACTCACCAGAGTAGCTTATCCAAAACTTTTTATTCTTCCTTAAATCTCCCATGGTTACCCCTCTTCCCACCCTCTCAGCTGAGAATCTTACCACACATTTCACTGAAAAAAGTGAAGGCCGTTGTTCACAAGCTCTCTCTTCTCTCCTCCTCTTCATTACCAATCATTCTACTATCTCTGCTTTCACTTTGTCTCACAAGATGAGGTGGTCTTTCTTGCCAGAGCTGATCCCTCTTTATCCTATCATCTCCATTCTTTCCTTTATCTTTTTTTTCCCTGAGGCAATTGGGGTTAAGTGACTTGCCCAGGGTCACACAGACAAGAAGTGTTACATGTTTGGATCAAATTTGAACTCAAGTCTTCCTGACTTCAGGGCTGGTGCTCTACCCACTGTGCCACCTCGCTGCCCTTCTTTCATTTATCTTCAATCTGTGCACTGGCTTCTCCCCTACTTATAAACATGTCCCATCTCCTCATTCTCCAAAACCCTTCATTTGATCTATTTACACTCACTAGCTACTCCATTCCTCTCTCTTTTGTGGCCAAACTCCATGAGAAGGCCATCTACAACAGGCATCCTCCTCTACAGACTCCTCCTCGCTTTTGGACCTCTCTCTAGTCTGGTTTCTACATTCATCCTTCAGCTGAATCTTTCCTCCTCTCCAAAGTTACTAATGTTCTCTTAACTGTCCAATCTAATATCTTTTTTTAACTATCTTCATCCTTCTTGAGCTCTCTGAAAACTCATCTCTGTCGATCATCCTTTTCTCCTTGGTCCTCACTTCTCTCTAGGTTTTCATGGCACGATTCCTTGCTGATTCTCCTACCCCTCTGACCAATCCTTCTTAGTCTCCTTTGCCAGATCTTCCTCCAGGTCATGGCCATTGTCCTGAGTCTTCTACTCCCTCTAATTTCACTTGGTGATTGCCTCAGCTCCCATGGATTCATTTATCTGTGTTGGTGACTCTCAGATCTCTTTATCCAGCCCTAACCTCTCTCCTAACCTCCAGGTTCACATTTCCAGCTGCTCTTGGACAATTCAAGCTGAATGTCCCATAGAAATCCAACCTCAATGGGTCTAAAATTGAACTCATTGTCTTGAGTAGCCAAACTTGGCTACTGCTGTCAAACGTAACACCAGCCTTCCAACCACCTAGGTGTCCATCCTGCAGCAATTTTTACTTCTCTCTCTCTCTCTCTCACGCCATCACATCTGATCTGTTGCACAGCTTATCGCTTTTACCTTTATAATATCTCTCCAAAGTGCCTCCTTCTCTCCTCTGATGCTGTTCTGGTGGTCCTCATTCCCCTAATGAAATAGCTGCTGGTGGGGCTCACTGCCATAAATTTCTCTTTACTCCAGACCAACCTCCATTCAGTTTTCTAAAGCACAGATGAGAACATGGTGCCCTTAACCCTATTCAGTGCTTCTAAGGATCAAATATAAAATCCTCTGCTTGACATTCAAAACCTTTTTACAACCTGGCCCCTCCTATCCCTTCAGACTTCTTACACATTACTCCTCCACCTTCAGTGTTCCAGGTAAGCTATAATCGGATGACACTGACCTCCTTTCTGTTCCTTGGACAAAATACTCCAACTCTGGGAATTTTTATTTGCTGTCCCTGGGCCTGGAACTCTCTCCTTCATTTCTACCTCCCGGATGCCCTGGATTTCTTCAAGTTCCAGTTAAAATCCCATATTCCACAAAAAGCCTTTCCCAATGTCCATTAATGTTAGTCCTTTCCCTCTAATGTTTCTTGTATATATCTCATGGGTACATAGCGGCTTGCATGTTGTCTCCCTCATCAGAAGGTGAACTCCTCAAGAACATGGTCTGTCTGGTGAAGAAATTAAAGCCATTTCTATTCATGTGGGAAAATGTTCTAAATCACTATTGATTAGAGAAATGCAAATTAAGGCAACTCTGAGGTACCACTACATACCTCTCAGATTGGCTAAGATGACAGGAAAGGATAATGATGAATGTTGGAGGGGATCTGGGAAAATTGGGACACTGATGCATTGTTGGTGGAGTTTTGAACTGATCCAACCATTCTGGAGCACAATTTGGAACTTTGTCCAAAGGGCTATAAAACTGTGTATACCCTTTGACCCAGCAGTATTTCTACTGGGTCTGTATCCTGAAGAGATCAGAAAAAAAGAAAAAAGACCCACATGTGCAAAAAAATGTAGTAGCCCTTTTTGTAGTGGTAAGGAACTGGAAACTGAGTGAATGCCCATTAGTTGGAGAATGGCTGAATGAGTTATGGGATATGAATGTTATGGAATATTATTGTTCTGTAAGAAACGACCAGCAGGAGGATTTCAGAGAGGCCTGGAGAGATTTACATGAACTAATGCTGAGTGAAGTGAGTAGAACCAAGAGAACACTGCAAGCAACAGCAAGACTGTGTGATGATCAACTCTGATGTTCACGGCTCTTTTTAACAGTGAGGTAATTCAGACCAATTCCAATAGAGTTGTGATGGAGAGAGCCATCTACACCCAGAGAGGACTGTGGGAACTGAATGTGGATCACAACATGGCATTTTCACCTTTTTTGTTGTTGTTTGCTTGCTTTTTTTCCTCTTTGATCTAATGTTTCTTAGGCAGCATGATAAATATGGAAATGTGTTTGGAAGAATTGCACATAGTTGCTCTATGTTGGATTGCTTGCTGTCTGGGGGAGTGGAATGGGGGAAGGAGAGGGAGAAGGATTTGGAGCTCGAGGCTTTGCAGGAGTGAATATTGAAGGCTATCTTTGCACGTATTTTGAAAATGGAAAGCTATTATTAAAAAATGGAAAGACTGAAAAAATTAGGATCTGTCTTTTGCCTTTCTTTATAATCCCCATCACTTAGGATGATACATGGCATATAGCAGATGCTTAATAAATGCTTGCTGACTGATTTCAACAATTTTGACTGGCTGAGGAGACTTCTGGTTCGTGTGGCCATGGATATTTTCCCTGATCCCGACAACCTCTCAAACCTCTCCAAAACAGAAATTATGCACCAAAAATAAAGCAACTTCAGCTGTTTCTGTGGTCTAGGACACTCAGAACTCATAAGAAGGTTAAAAAAAACCCAACCGTATGAATTTGACTCACTCAGCACTTTCCACCCCCATCGCCGCTAAGCTACTGGCAGGAAGGATACACTAGTTTTTGAGACCCAAAAACTTGATCCTTGTGCTTCCAAACAAAACCTAACCTCTCACTTTAGCCCTCCCCTCCACCCTCCCACCCCATCTACCTAGGGTGGGGAAATATAGACTCCAGGATACAGAGATTTATTGAGACCAAGACAGTCGGTGCTGATGCAGCATCCTGTGCTTCCTTAATCTTTGGAAATCCAAATTCCAAGTGACAGAAATCACTCCGGGCTGCAATGGCACCAGTGTGGCAGTGCTCTGAACTGTCAGGCTGGAGAACTGAAAAAACAGAGGGAACGGGACAAGATATTGTGGGGAGGGCACCCCAGTAAGCTTGGGGGAAACAGCCCAAGATCCAGCTGCGACTAATTCTATTCCCCTCAAAAGTCACCTGGATTACCTAACATGAAAACAGAGTGAGTTGCTTTGAGATCTTACCTCCAGGGGAACCCCCATGAGAAGGGAAGGAGTCAGAAAGTGAACAATATGGGGAAATAACCCAGAAATCCTCTAAGAACTCAAGGAAGAAGAAAGCTCAAAGACCTTGAATATAAGCAGAAATATCAACCAAAAAAAAAATATTAACATCAAAAGGAACCATGTCCTCCAGGTCTAGTAAATACATTTCAGGTATCTATGGATAAATACACACAAAGGAAAGCAATTCAACACTTAATGAGGCAGGAGACTCTGGAGATTATGAGGAAAACAGGAAACTACAACAAACTATTCTCAAGTGGTTTAAAAGATAAATGAGAATTATGGGAGCCGAATTGATTGGTTAAAAAGCTGGAACTGATTGCTTGCTTTTTATTTTCTTATCTTTTTTGATCTGATTTTTCTTGAGCAGCATGATAAATGGGGAAATATGTAGAAAAGGATTGCATGTGTTTAGCATATATTGGATAACTTGCTGTCTAGGAGAAGGGGTGGGGGGGAAAGAAGGGAAAATTTTTGGAACACAAGGTTTTTCAAGGCTAAATGTTGAAAATTATCTTTGCATATGTTTTGAAAATAAAAAGCTATTATTAAAAAAAAAAAAAACAACAAGAATTGGAACTGAGATTCATTCAAAAGACACTAATCACCCAGAACCTGTTCTTTTGTTCTAATCTCCTTGCTCTCTATCTAAATGCTTCCCAGTCTGGCAAGAAAGACAAGAAATCTCAAGCACCCCTCATTCTAATTCCAAACCCAACATGTAATGAGCCTCTATTCTTTACCACCACTACCACCCTCCTTTTAAGGGAAGGAAATTTAAAATGACCTTGACTTTGTGAGCTTTAAAGAGATCAAGCCACCAGAACTGGTAGCTGAGTCCATGCTTGGTTTATTGGCCAATGAACCTAGCTAACCCCGATACCCCCAAGAACAATCTTTAGGACCTAAGAGCAGTAGTCGAGATGTAGATTCAACTATCCACTGGTTATACCCCCTTTGGAAGTGAATTTGGTGGGGCAAAAGCCATGTAGAAACTGTTAAATCTGAGCCAGTCTCTCCAAGGACTGAGCTGGTATAGGGGAGAGTGTGCTCCAGGTTCTGGGTAAAATATTTCTAATCTCTGTTATTGCTGTATCTTTGAAAGATATCTCTTTGTAGAAACTATTTTGTGTTAATTAGTTACATGGAATCAGGGCGCTAGTCACTGATAATTAAAAGTGTGTGGGGGACACACACTGTGCAGTTATGGATGCTTGAGCCATCAAAAAATGTCCGAAAAAGATGTTACGGTATTAAGGGGTATTCAATGTTGAAAATTATCTTTGCGTATGTTTTGAAAATAAAAAACTATTATTAAAAAAACAAAAACCAAAAAACAAGAATTGGAACTGAGATTCATTCAAAAGACACTAAAACCCTGGTAGGAAAATGTAGCTGTCATTGCTGTGCAAGATTAAAGCCAGAGCATTGGTATATAAAGAATTATTTAGTGAACCCTATTAAACAGAACAATGATTTTTAAAGTAGGAAAGATATTATTTAGCTTATTTTTTTTAATGCGGCTTTCATATAATGGGTTTATTCAAAACTAGATTCACCTGTGTTCCTTAAAATTTAAGTAAGAGAATTATATGCTTACAGCTGTGAGACTAGAAGAAAGGAAACTATAACACGGAAAAGGGAATAAATAAGAATTTTGTCAGTCCTTGATTTTCCATTTCGGAAAATCCTATACCTCCAGCCCAACGTATTTCCCTAATGGCCTGAATCTTCTAGGACAGGGCATTCCTTCCAATATGACAGCCCAATACAAAGCAGAGAGGAGGAGAAAGAAGCTGGAAGATGATGGGAGAGACCTAATTCTGGTTGCTAAGGCTCTGCATAAGTATCCCCTCAGGGAACAGTGTCTATTGGAAAACTAATGATTGCATACGTGTAAGAATGTAGGACTCTGCTATTTTCGTTATCATTTGTGAAAATACAATAAATTAGGAAAGTCCTAACTTCTTTGTGAATTAAAAATATTGTTGTGGGGCCCACACATTACAAAAATCTGCTTTTTTTTTTTTTTTTAAAGTACCTTGAGGTACAGGTGTAGAATTAGAAGTAGAAAGTATTTCTTAAATTAGAAAACTTGGCTGCCATTAGATGTGTAACTAAAGAAAATTTGAAGACGTTAATTCTGTCCCTTATATTGAATATTTGAGTCTAAACTTATGACAACATATTATTTTTGGCTAGAACCCCAGTACACATGTAGATGATACAAGATCTGTATAATCTTTGTTGTTGTTTTTAAGTTATTTCACACTCTTCTTGATCCCATTTGTGATTTTCTTGGCAAAAATTCTCCTTCTCCAGATCATTTCAGAGATAAGGAAACTGAAG
The DNA here is from genome assembly GCF_902635505.1 of Sarcophilus harrisii. Lineage (NCBI taxonomy): Eukaryota > Metazoa > Chordata > Mammalia > Dasyuromorphia > Dasyuridae > Sarcophilus > Sarcophilus harrisii. Next base: position 698,802,213 of record NC_045426.1, on the reverse strand, counting down.
CAAACAAAGTTAGTTAAGTGACTTGCCCAGGATCATACGATTGTGTCCTTGGTCAGATTGGAACTGGGATGTTTTCCTGACTTCAGGCCAGGAACTCTATCCACTATACCAACTAGGTGCCCTCACCAATGTCTTCAGCTTTTAGGTAGAAGTTTCAAATACTTGGGTGAGATGAACTGCCCATTAGGTTGCTCTATTTATGAGGATGTTGATAAAAATTAAACAATTCATTGTAAATAGGTTAAGCTGTGAGAAAGAAAAGAACAACATGTTTTTCACTGAACAATTGGAAAATTTTCACTCTTCTCAAGAGATCTGTGTTCTTCATGTATTCCAAAGGGGCCCTTTTCGCAAAATATCTACAGTGGGAATTGTAATTCTCATTTATTCCCATTATTCTCAATTAGTGGGACTAATGAATTCCATGAAGTGGTAGCATTATTCAAGTTCACACTGTATACAGTATCTCCATTGGCCCAGAACCAATTACCATATTTGCTATAATTATACCTTTCAGAATCTGGGACTACTCTTTGGATCTATTTGCTCTAATTAGAGCCTAGCTGTCTTCCAGCTGAATGACCATGTTCCACAAAAGTCCATCACTATGAACTATCACTTCCTTTTAATATCAAATTGAATCGCTAAACAGTGTTAGCTCCAAAAGTAGACACATTTTCATCCTTCTGTCTACTTGTCCCCATCACTAGTGTCTCTATTAGAAAGAATTGGAGGGAGGCAAAAGAGCTTCTAATTTGTTTTGTGTGTTCGTGTGTTATGTGTTCTTTTTTTTTTTTTTTAATAATCTTATTTCTATTGATAAGGAAATAGCCCAAAGTAAAGCATAGAGAGTTGACCTTGAAGTCAGAGAAATCTTCACTTCAAATCTTGCCTTTTATACAACTGACCTATAATCTTGAGCAAAATACTTAATTTATCAATGCTTTAGTCAAGTTGACAAGAAGATACAGACCACCATCATTAAAGTGGATTTCCTTATTCCAAATTTCCCCAAATAACAATGAAATCTTTTATTTCCATTTGTATTGGAAGAAGTAGAAGAGACCCTCACATTGGAGTTCTTCACCTTCTACCCAAGAGAACTTGATAAGGACTCCACAAAGGGATTTCAGTAACTTAAATCTGGGAGTCATCCTTTTGTCACCTGTACATCCAACATTGTGCTCCAGGTTTGAGCTCACTCTTTGCAAAAGCTTATGGAAGCATATTTCCCAGATTTGGGAGAAATTATTCTTTGTAACCAGTGTCTTTGCAATACCGCCTTACTAAATGCTCTTATTTAAAAGTTAATTAAACCTGGCTGACCAAATTACAATTAATGGGGGAGGATGACATATGGGTGGGGGCTCATGAGTTACCACTTTAGATATTCTCTAACACTTCAGGATTACTTCCAGAACTTTGAGGGGAAAAGGAATCATCCACCTCCTCAGTGCTGGTAGAAGATAGGAAAATAGTTCCAGAGGGCATGCTATTGAAATAATAATTGAGACAATCCTGTGGTCATTAATAGCAGGTGAGACACTCGAGTCCTGTCATGGAGGAGATCTGGCTCATTGTAGAGTACAAGGTGGGATTCCCCAGGGGAAGGTGAGGTTCTATCCAGGCTCCTGTTGGTGGATGACAATGCACTGACTGTCTTGAGCCCTAGTATCCTGCAGGGCCTCCCAAATGAGGTCCATGCTCATTAAAAAGAACTTGGTCTAACTACTTACAAAAGAAAATGTCACGGGGAGAGCCATGATTTCAGGCCAGGCTTTTGGATTTCAAATGCAGAGTCCTTGTATCCCACTCAACACAAGAAAACATCTTGGTAAAAGATGCTTTTTGTGACTTCCTAAAGTATGTGAGTGTTATGGCTCATAGTTTGAAATTACACAGAGATTCTCTTTTAGTCACAATAGTTTATTTATGCCATAGTTGATGGATTAGTCTTTAGAAAGAGTTTAACAATTAGAGAGCTTTTTATACTGAAAATGTGAGGCTCTGCTCTGTGGGCTAACACCCTATAAGATTGTGGGTTGTAAAAGAGAGGTAAGGAAGGAGCTGGGATGTCTTTTAGGTTATATTGCTCTACATTCCTTAGTTAGATATGCAGTTTTGAATAAATCCTGGACTCTGACCCATCATCTCCCCCCTTTTGTCTTTTGGGAAGAGGAAATTCTGGGGGCAAAGGCTGAGAACCTATCACTCTCATGTCCACACTAGCACTATAGTCTTTATTATCAGCTCTCTGATCCATTTCTTCTCTAATCTAAATATCCCCAGGTTCTTTAAGACAACATGGAATGATATCTGTGCCCTTCCCCATCCTGATTATCCTCTCTTGGACAGCCTTTCATTGAATACTCTCAGCTTAACGATGACTTTCTTAAATCATGATACCTGGAAGTACAATGTGATCTGGGAGGGACAGAATACAATTGGGCTATCACCTCCCTCCTTCTGAACATCTGACCTCTTAATGCAGTCTAAGATCAAATTAACTTTTTGGTTAACTTATTGTTAGTTTACATTGAATTTGAACCAACTAAAATTTCCATATACTTTTCAGATGAATTGCTTGCTACCTAGCCTTTAGTTCTCCATCTTGCTTTTGGAAAATTGATTTTTTTAAACCAAGTGTGTGATTTTATATTTATCCCAATTAAATTATTGAATTATTTAACTCTACATGTTTTTTTTTTTTCTTGCTGAGATCTTAAAATCTTGATCATCATCTAAAAAGCAAGTGACTACACTAAGTTATCTGAAAATTTGAAAAGCTTACTGCTGGAAGCCAGGATGAAAACCCAGACCAGAGTGATGGTTCAAAGTGGGGACTGGGCAAAAGGAGAAATTCACATGCCTCTGAATAGTTGAGAAAATAAAATTTAAGGGCAGCTAGGTGGCTCAATGGATAGAGCACCAGCCCTGAAGTCAGGAGGACCTGAGTTCAAATCTGGTTCAAAACTGCTGTGGCAGATGGACTGAATCAAGTTGAAGATAACCAACAGATCCCAAAGATCTCAGGCCCATTGATGAGTTAGGCAAGTGTCTAACCCACTATATAAAGACTTCCTCTGGTAGAATGGATGGGGGATAACAATTTGTTCCAGTGGCTATGAAGGCAGCTAAAGCAGGTATGGAGCACTCAGAGCTGGATCAGACATACATGTTAGCCACAACTTTGTGAAATTTCACCTCCCTTAAATTCAATATATCACCCTGTGATGTCATTAGTCTTCACTGAGATGGAAGGATCAGCAGCAGATATAGCACAGTCCCTGAGGACTCCCCATTTGAGTCCTTTCTCCAAGTCAGCATCATTCCAGTCATTCAATAGGCCCTTTTGCCCACATCTCCCCATCTTCTCCAGAACACTGATATGACTAATATTTTCAGTTATGGTTTCCACGAGGGCAGAGAATGCGTCACAGATGAATTTTTATCTTCTCAGTCATCTTCTTCACCATGTCCGTCCCTGTACTTCCACTGCCATCTTGGATTCCACCCTGGGCTCCTCCAGTTGGTTCTAAGAGATGACATTTTGCATTATCTGGCCCTAACTCTGGCTTCTCCACCAGTCCTGGGCCATTGCCACACTCCCCTCTTTCTCCTTTCCAGCTTTCCCTAATACTTTTGTTGTCATCCTCCATTAGTATATAAATAGCTTGGAGGACAGGTCTTTCTTTGTCTCCAAGTGCTTAGCACATAGTAAGCCTGCAGTAAATCCTTTCTCTACCTATCACCCATGACAACAAGCCGGGCACTACACGCAGTAAGCACTCGCCGGGAGTTGGATTATATTATGACTGAATTGTCTCACCATGCTCCAAATCAACTGTGCTTAAAATTAAAAGTGGCGTTGCCAGAAAGCTAGATTTCCCCTGAGAATTAGTACATCTGTATAGGAAAGCATTTGCTGAATTTAAAAAAAAAAAAAAAAGCAAAGTATTTACTAATTTGGGAAGGTGCCCTATTTTCTTTTCATGTAGTTTTATATTATGATCCTGAAGCTGGGGTATGTTGGATTAAAAAGAAAAAACCAACAAAAGCAATTTCTATAACATTTTAATTTAAAGGTTTACAAAGCTCTTTACCTCATAATGACTTTGTGAGGTAGATTGCCCAAGTATTTTTTTTTTTAATCTCCATCTTGCTGCTGTTGTTCAGTCCTTTCAGTCATGTCAAATTCTTTCTGACCCCATTTGGGGTTTTCTTTGGGGGCAAAGATACTGGAGTGGTTTGCCATTTCTTTCTCCAGATCAGATGAGGAAACTGAGGCAGAGTTAAGTGACTTGGCCAGGGTCATATAGCTAATAAATGTCTGAGGCTAGATATGTTACTTCTCCCAGCCCAGCACTTTATCCACCTAGAACTAGAACATGGTTATGACATGAGCCCAATTTTATATCTCAGCCCTCTTTACTCCAAATATGATACGCTTTTATAATTATTATTTTTTGCTGAGGCAATTGGGGTTAAGTGACTCACACAGCTAGGAAATGTTAAATGTCTGAGATCATATTTGAACTCAGGTCCTCCTGACTTCAGGGCTGGTGCTCTACCCACTGAGCCACCTAGCTGCCCCAATCTGATAGTCTCTCAAAGACATTGCAAAGAGTGGACTTGACATCTGAGGGACCAGGACACACTGGGCCTACCTTGGGGACATCAGATCTGAAGGTTTACAGCCAGAAAGGGCCTCAGCAGCCAGTTAGTCCAAATACCCTTATTTTCAAAACCCATAGTCGCATACCCGTTGGGATTTGAACTCAGAATTTTTGACCTAGAGACGAGTGTCTAAGTTTCCCAACATCTCTAAATCATATGCTTGAAAAAGTAAGTTCCTATAGTCTTCACCACAGAACTGCCTCACCCCATGGGGTCAATGTACCTCTAATAAGGAGAAAATCTCTTAAGTGGGGTCAGGCAGTAGAAGCAGAATAATGGAGGAGTCAATGAAGGCATGTAGACAAGGGCAGGAAAATTATGTTTTAGGATTAAAGAAAATGATTTCCCCTTTCTTTCACTCAAAGAACAGGGGTGTGTGTGTGTGTGTGTGTGTGTGTGTGTGTGTGACCATAATTAGATTCAGAACTGAAAGAGACGTTAGAAACATCTATTCTTATTTTACAGAGAGGGAAACCAAGGCTGAGTCAGGCTAGCAAGTTTTAGATCTGGGATTTGAAAAAAGATTTTCTAATTATAAAATGAGCCTCTTTCTACCACCTTGTGTATTGAAGCTTCTTTCTTGAATCATGTTCTGTATCTCCAGAAGAATATAAAATCCTTCATGACCCTTTTCAACAATGAGGTGATTCAGGCCAATTCCAATAGACTTGTGACGGAGAGAGCCATGCGCATCCAGAAATAGGACTACGGGGACTGAATGTGGATCAAAGCATGATATCATCACTTTTTTGGTTGATGTTTGCTTGTTTTTTCTTCCTCGTATTTTTTCCTTTTTATCTGATTTTCTTGTGCAGCATGACAGGTATAAAAACATGTACAGAAGAATTGCACATGTTTAACTTGGATTGCTTGCTATCTAGGGGAGGGGGAAAGTGGGGAGGGAGGGAGAGAAATTTGAAAAACAAGGTTTTGGAGGGGTCAGTGTGGAAAATTATCTTTGCATGAACTTTAAAAAATAAAAAGTTATTATAGAAAAATATAAATCTCAAAAAAATAAAATGCAGATGTTAAAGAAAAAATATGATAGTCCAGGCTCTGAACCCTGCAATCCTGACACTAATTGGCCCTAGAGATGGGAAGACCTGAGTTTACATTTGAGCTTAGACATTTCCATTTATCATGTGACCTTGGGCAGGTGACAACCTCTGCTTACTTGCCTCGTTTCATCATATATAATTGAAGATAATAATAGGTTTTTGTGAGGATCAAATGAGATATTTGTAAAGCACTTAGAATTGTTCTAGGCACATAAGTAAGGGTTACATAAATGCTAGTTATAATTTATTATTATTTTTGCAATGAGTTCTTTAAAAATTTAGAACTCTAAGTTTTTATAAGTATGGAGGCTAATGATACTTTATATAAAAGCAAACAAACTTGTAAGGGCATTCAGAGGAAAGCAGCATCCATTTTCCACTTTGTGTTATCTAATTAAAATTCCATTAGTATTAGTTGTCCTATTAGTTTGGGGTATGATAGCAGTGATTCTCATCCCATTGGTTTCCATGGAAAATGTGCTGCAACATCTTCATTTGTCATTTCATGGTCATAAAATCCCTGGCAGGGAGAATTAGCCAAAAGTAAAATCACAGCTTGCAGGGGGCGGAGGGTGAGGGAGCGGAGGGGGAAAGACGGGAACAGGGGATTCTCCATGGAGGTCTTCAGGAGGAGACTAGATGACTACTGTTCTGGACAATACAGAGGGGGTTCTTGACCAAGGACTAGATTGTCACTGAGGTCCCTCTCGATCCTGAAAAAGGCCTGTGATTCTGTAAATCTTATGATTGGATGGTCAGATTTCTGTTATATTTCATCCCAGCTGGCTTAAAACAGCTGAGAAAAGAGAGAGAGACAGAGAGAGACAGACAAAGACAGAGAGAGACAGACAGACACAGAGAGAGAGACAGAGACACAGAGAGAGAGACAGAGACAGAGACAGACAGAGAGAGAGAGACAGAGAGAGAGAGAGAGAGAGAGAGAGCGCTTCTCAGAAGAGGTCAGACAGTAGATGGGCCGGAGCCCAAAGGAGAGGGGCCAAGTAAGGCTCCTCACAGATGGACTGGGTAGAACTGGAGGGGAAGTTCACATCTGGGGATTTAAGACATAGACATTTTATTTCTACTTGCAGACAGGGAGGACAAGGGGGCTGCACAGAGTAGAGAGCTAACAAAATTACAAGATTTGAACTAAGAGATGTCGGAACTGGGAGGAGGCTTAGAACAGGGGATGTCAGAGCTGGGAGGGGGCTTAGAACAGGGGATGTCAGGGCTGGGAGGGGGCTTAGAACAGGGGATGTCAGAGCTGGGAGGGGGCTTAGAACAGGGGATGTCAGGGCTGGGAGGGGGCTTAGAACAGGGGATGTCAGGGCTGGGAGGGGGCCTTAGAATAGGGGATGTCCTCAAGGTGCTCAAGAGCTCACTTTGGGATCAGTCTGGAGTGGAATGGAGGGAAACATTTATGTATGTGTAAAGGTCTATATATATATACATGTATATGTATAAAATATATATATAATGTGAAATTTTATATAATATTTATTTGCATACATATATATGTATATTTCTATACATATATACATATGAATCATGCAAAGTTGTGAGGAGGGTTATTCAGCATGCTGCAATGAGGACAATCATCCTTTTGGAGATGACTTTTGGACTGAGCAAGGAGACATAGAGAATAGAATACCGGGCCTGGAGTCAGGAGAACCTGAGTGCAAATCCAGGCTCAGACATTTACTAGCCATGTGACCCTAGGCATGTCACTTTATGTCTGCCTGCCCCAGTTTTCTCAACTATAAAATGGGGATAATAATCCACCTATTTGCTAAGATGATTGTGAGGATTACATGAGGTAATATAAAGCACTTAGCATTAGTCTGGCTTACAGTAGATACCATACAAATGCTTACTTGCTGACTCCTGAGCCGTGAGAAACATTCAATGCTGTAAGTAGAAAGGGATCAATCAGTCCAAAAAAGGAGAGGGAGAAAGAAGATCATACAAGAGCAACAGGATTTGACCAGGATGAAGAGAGGAGGAAGTACAGTAACGGAAGCCTAGAGAATAGACTGGAACCAGCTTGTAAAAGGCATCAAAGATCAAGTAGAGGGATTTGTATTTTACTCAAGAAGTGATATTTAGGAAGTTTTTCATGACATCAAACCCAGATTTGCCTTCTCACAGTTCCCACCCATTCATTTCTCCTGGTTCTGTCCACTGGGACCAAGTAGAACAAAGATAATTCCCTTTTCCCTATGTCAGTCCATGAAGGACCTGTGGTGTTTCCCACACACATACCCCAGTGAGTCTGTTCTTTTCCAGTAAATACTCCCAGGTTCTCTAACCATTCCTCACGGGGCCATGTTGGTTGCCTCCCATCTAGACATTGGTGGGTTATCTATGTTTTTCCTAAAAAGAACTGAGCAGATGCTCCAGATGTGGTGTGAGCAGGACAGAGACAAAAGGACTAGCAATGCTCTGTTCTCGCTCCTAATACAGCCTGAGATGGGCGGTATCAGTTCTTTTAGTTTCCATGCTACCTTGGTGACCCACATTGAGATTACAATCCACCAGAACCCCAAACAAACCGCTCTTTAGCCACGCCTTTCCTCATATTGCACTAGTGATGGGGATTTTTTTTTACCCAAATTACAGACTTTTCATTTACCTTTCTTCAATTTCATCTTGTTCAATTTAATTCACCTACTATGTGCAAGACATTGTGCCCAGTGCCAGTGAGGCAAAGAGAAATAGGAAACAGTTTTGCCCTTGAACCACTTACACTGTTGCAGCTAACAATGATTTTTTATGAATTTATTAGTCAATAAGCTCTCCTAGTTGTTATTTTACTATTCAGTAGAGACCACAATAAGAACAAAAATACATTTACCTATAATTCAACCCATTCTTTGTCCTACCTTGTAATATATTTTAGATCCTGACCCTGTTAAGGCTAAAGAGGAGTGGGAAGAAAATGGTGTCTAGAAACAAGTGGTAAGGGATGGAGAAAAATAAGGAGAGAAGACTAGAAAACCAGTTTCCCTCAATAAGATGCCTGCCTCCTAAAAGAAAAAACTAAACCTAGAGATGTCCTTTGGGTAAAGATTTCCAAGAGTCAGATCAGAGTGACATTTTGGCAGCTGTGTGAAGAATGGATTGGAAAGTGAAGTGATCAGTGATAGGAAGATGAAGTAGAAAGTTATTATTGTGATTATTCAGGTAAGAGGAAATGAGGTCCCAGACTTACACACACACACACACACACACACACACACACATATGTTGTCTCCTTTATAGGGAGGTAAACTCATTGAAAATAGAAACCATTTCATTTCTGTCTTTGAAATACCAACATACAAGAAGCTACCTGGTATATGTGGTTCAGTTATTTTCAGTCATGTCCAACTCTTTGCTACTCTGAGTTTTGGGGGTTTTTTTTGGGGGGGGGGCTTTGGAGGTTGTGACTGTGTGTATGTTTTTGCAAAGATACTGGAGTAATTTTCCATTTCCTTCTGCAGCTCATTTTAGAGATGAAGAAACTAAGGTAAATAGGGTTAAATGACCCACTCAGTTAAAATCTTGAGACCAGATTCAAACTCAGGAAAATTAATTTTCCTGACCCCGGATCTGGCTACCTAGCTCCTTACCTGGCATATAATAAGTATTTAATAAATGTTTGTTGTTTGAGCGATAGGATGAAGAGAAGGGAATTTATTTAAGAGATATTATTGATATAGAGCTGACTAGATTTAGAATTTAACTGGGAAAAGCTAGAGGAAGGAGTTGAGAATGACTCTGAGGTTATAACTTGGATGACTAAGAAATAATGGTGCCCTCAACAGAAATAGGGAGATTTGGAAGAGGGAGATGGTAGTAGGGAAATTACAGGTTCCATTTTGAACATGTTGAGTATGAGATGCCAATCAGACATACTGATGTAGGTGATAGACTAGAATTCTTAAGAGATATGAAAGATTAGATAGATGGATTCATCTGCATAAAGATGGATGGGAAATGATGAGATCTCTAAGGAATAGAACTTAGAGAAAGAAGCAGGATAAGGAAAGAGCTCTTGGGGGATACCCACATTTATGAGGCAGAATGCATAATGAACTAGCTAGAGTGATTAGATAAGGAGAAGAACCAAGAGAGGGAAAAATCATGGAAATCAAGGAACAAGAGATTCTCCAGGAGGAGAGTTTTCAACTACCAGACCAAAATCTGGACAAAGAAAGGGAAAGTCTGAGAATAAGGCATTGGAATGAACAGGTAGACCATGGGAAATTTTTAAGAGAATCATTTTAGATGGGAAGCCAGATTGTATGTAATAAGGAAATGAAGGCAACTAATATCTGGGACTCTTTTTAGGAATTTGGCCATGGAAAAGAGATTTAGCATTATAAATTGAGAGAATTGAGTGGACAAATGAATGATTTTTGAGACTATATGATACTTGATCTGGTAGCTGCCTGGGAAGAAGTTGCTAAATAGGGAAAGATTAAAAAATGAGAGAAAATAAATGATTGATAATAAATCCATCAGTATGGGAGGCATTACACATAGTTACATAAGCACATAGTAATATAACACAGGCTAGTAGTAGTGTAACAAACAACATGAATTAACATGAGAATTTTCACATTTACACATTGTCCATTAGTTCATGTGCCAGGAATCCAATGATTCCTGTAAGCTTTGAGGTAAACAATTTTTCATATACAACATTATACATGTCCCTAAGTCCTAAAAATAGTCCAAAAGGAACCCATTGTCCATCAGTATAACAGTCTAGTAGCAATGTAACAAATAACATGAATCAACATGAGAATTTGTACATGTCCATAAGTCCTAGAAATAGTCCCAAAGAAATCCATTGTCCATTAATGTGCCAAGAATCCAATAATAGATTTTAAAGTTATTTTAACAGTCTCATTATCAGCCATGCTCCTTCAGTGTCAGATGTTTCTTGAATCTTCTCCTTTGTTTAGAGGTTTTTCTTTTTCTGTTTCTCTCTGATGGGCAAGGCGAATATGGCTCATTGATCAATGATTGAAAATAATCTCACTTGGGCCTCATAATAACTCTCTTGATCTTATTATACCCATTTTACAGATGAGAGTAACTGAGACTCAGAGGTATTAAGTGGTTTCCTTCTCATCACATAGCTAGTGTCATAGATAATTCCTGACAACTGGGGTTTTAAAAGGCTTGAAGCCCCCATCTACATGCAATCACAATGTCCCCCAGACCCTCCTCCTTCTCTGTTCCACAGATTTCTCATCATGATGTCCCTTGAACTATCCTCTCGTACTACTTACTATATATGTGACCTTGGGAGAGTATCTTCTCTCTGAGTCTAAGTTTCCCTATCCATAAAATCTGGCTCTGAATCTACAATCTACAAACAGCTTCTGTTTGTTCTGGAGAAAGATAGCCCAGAGTTCTTTGATAGTTCAAAGATGACAGTTGGGTCTTTTACCCACTAAATTTGAGGCGCCCCTTTGAGTCGGAAGCCCAGGTTAAAAGACCCTCCTCTCACCTGTCTCTGACTGACCCTACCCCGAACTCTACAACCCCTGACCTGGCTTACTACCCCTGAGTAAGCACAGGTCAACCCCCAAATTTGATGAGAATGATCTCCTTCCCTTAATCCTGTCCCAAGGGAAAGACTTTGCAGAATGGTTATATTAGGTCCTATTTCTATGCTTTAGTATATTTCTAGTGCTTTAAGACTTGAAGAATATTTTTCAAATAATGATCCTATGAAATTGGTAGTAGAATAATATTATGCCAATTTTGCAGATAAAGAAACTGAACTGGAGACCTGGAATGGTTTATATCAGTTTATAATAGCAGCTGGGCTGTGAAGTGGATTAGAAGTTTGGAGTCAGGAAGACATCTTCCGGAGTTCAAATCCAGCCTCAAATACTTACTAGCTGTATGACTTTGGGCAAGTCATTTCACCCTGTTTGCCTCAGTTTCCTCAACTGTAAAATGAACTGGAGAAAGAAATGGCAAACAATATCTTTGCCAAGAAATACCAAATAGGGTCATGAAGAGTTGGACATGATTGAAATGATTAAATAATGACAACAAACAGAGGCAGCTGGTAGTATAATGGGTACCTATATTAGGAAGATCTGAATTCAAATCCTGCCTCAGCTACTTACCAGTTGTGTGAATCTCGAAAAGTTACTTAAATCTGTATCTCAGTTTCCTCATCTATAAAATGGGAATAATAATAGTGAGTGTCAAATGGAACAATATTTGTAAAGATGGCTTAACACAGTGTAGGCACACAGTAGGCTCTATATTTCTCTTTCCTTCTCCCTTATAGCACCAAGAGTTGAAAAGGACTTTAAGTACCATCTGGACCAGTTCTTTCATTTTAGAAATAAGAAAATTGAAGCTCAAAAGTTAAGGAACGTGACTAAGTCTACATAGCTAACAAATAGCAGAGCTAGGATTTGAACCCAGGCTTCTTCTGACTCTAAGCTTAGAGCTTTTCCCAGTGTGCCACAATGTCTCAGAAACCAGTAAGAGGCTCAAAGTCCAGAACGTATTTTAGAAAGATCTCCATCCTAGGATTCTTGGAGACCTAGTTCCAGTCTTGGTTCTGCTACATAAGGCAGGTCACTTTCCAAAGCTCATGAGCCCCTACCCGTATGTACTTATATTAAACCAATCAGAGCATAGATTAGTTTAAAGCAAAAAAAATTTAATTAAATGACATAACAAGATGTTTCCTCTTCTGTAAAATGAGAAAATTGAACAGACTACTCTCTAAGGTCCCTTTGAGCTCTAGGACTTTATGAATCTACAAATAAAAATGGACTTGTAAGACAAATCCATCTCTAGAGGGAGAGATTAGGGTGAAGAAATCCTCCCAGGCATTTATAGCTCCAAAAGCTATGGTCCAGGAGCCTGCAACTCCCATTAGGTTTCTCCTTTTGAAGGCAGGCTATTTATTCAGTAAGTTTCTTCTCCAAATTACTCAACCATTCTGGAAAACAATTTAGCCCAAACTGTGCACACCCTTGGATCTTGCTACTCATAAAAGAGTGCAAAATGTTTGTGGCAGGTCTCTTTGTAGTGGCAAGGAACTGGAAATGAGTGGATGCCCATCAATCAGGGAATGGCTGAATAAGCTATGATATATGAATGTAATGGAATATTATTGTTATATAAGAAATGATGAGCAGGCTGATTTCAGAAAAGCCTAGAAAGACTTGCATGAACTGAGGCTAAGTGAAACGAGCAGGACCAGGAGCACACTGTACACAGCAACAAGATTATATGATGATGAACTCTAATGGACGTGGCTCTTTTCAACAGTGATTCAATTCAATTCTATTCAATTCAATTCAACAATAATTCAAGACAATTTCAATAGATTTGTGGTGGAATGTGCCATCAGCAACCAGAGAAAAAACTATGGAGACTGAATATGGATCAAAACATAGTATTTCCATTTTTCGTTTGTTTGCTTGTTTTTTTCTTCTTTTCTCTTTTTTCCCCCTTTGATCTGATTTTTCTTGTGCTGTGTGATAAATAAGGAAATATGTTTAGAAGAATTGCACGTTTATCTTATGTTGGATTGCTTGCTGTCTTGAAGGAGGGAAAGGATGAGAGAAAAGGACAAAAATTTTGAACACAAGGTTTTGCAAAAGCGAATGTTGGAAACTCTCTTTGCATGTATTTGGAAAAATAAAATATTATTGAAAAAAAGTTTCTTCTCAGAGCTCAGTATCACAAGTGATGATTTGTCAGCTGCTCAACTAAGCCTCTAGTATGTTGGGCTTTTGTTCTGAAGATTTACAGAAAGAAAATATAGAACATGTTGCAGAAATCTGACATGTAGTGGGTATATGCTCTAGCAAAGAAACTTGGCAGGACAAAGGTCCTGGAAGATGAGGTTCCATTTATGCTTGTTGGTGACTAAGGGTAGAAGATGGATGTCCTTGAGAAAGATGAGACATAAAATGAGCTTTGGGGCTAACTCAGAGTTCCCCATTCCCAAGACCTATAAGGCAGAGAGCCCAAGCAATCAAGGCTGTACCTCCCTTTCTTCCTGACCCCTATTCTTTAGACAAAGCAGCACAGAGAAATAACTCTTTTTCCCCACTGATGGGGGCTTATAAACAACAGATCTTGGAATTTAGAACTCAAATCACTGCTCCCCATTCAGAATCTAACTTGTCAGTATGGGTAAGGTAGATCTGATGAGAATGCTGACTAAAATCTTTCGAAGATGGACTTGAAGTGGGAAGGCCTGCGTTAAAATTTGTTATTGTTCAGTCATTTCCAACTCTTTCTTACTCCATTTAGGGTTTTCTTGGCAAAATAACTGGAATGGTTTGCCATTTTCTTCTCCAAATCAGTTTATAGATAAGGAAAGAGAAGCAAAAAGTGTGAAGGAACTGGGCCAGGATAACTTAGTAAGTGTCTGAGGTCACATTTGAACTGAGGTTTTCCTGACACATGCCGCAATCTGGAGCTCTGTCCATTGCACCACCTACCTGCCCATCATTTGAGAAATTGCTAAGTAAATGTGGCATTAAATATCATAAGGGAAGACTGAGGATGATAAATGGTCATCAATTTTCAGATGATAAAATTAAATCGTTGATAGTCATATGAAAACAATACTCTAAATCACTAATGATTAGAGAAATGCAAATTAAAATAACTGAGGTACCCTTCATACCTCTCAGATTGGCTAAAATGACAGAAAAGATAATGATAAATGTTGGAGGGAATGTGGGAAAACTGGGTCATTAATGAATTGCTGGTGGAGTTTTTAAAAGGGAAGGAAGAGAGTATAACCAGAAAAAATAAATGTCTCAAAATTCCATACTTTATCATTTGGTTAAATTTAACACTTTCACCTGACAGAAGGGGGGGGAGGAGAGGGAAAAGAGGAGAAATTAAGGAAGGTAACATCTTTTAAATTTATCTCCTTAATTGTTCAGTCATTTCAGTTATGGCTGGTTCTTCATGACCTCATTTGGGGTTTTATGGGAAGAAATATTAGAGTGTTTCCTCCAGCTCATTTTATAGATGGGGAAACTGAGGCCACAGGTGAAGTGATTCACCCAGGTTTTTTCCAGCTGGATTTGAACTCAGGGATAAGTCTTCCTGCCTCTAAGGACTATGGTACCACCTCGCTGCCCTTTATCTCCTTCGGGTGCCATCTTAATCCAAATTCTCATTGTTGTGTGCCTGTGAAACCTGGACAGTACCAACGCCATGGTGGGAAACAGAATCGCTTCCATCTGAATTGTCTTAGGAAGATGGCGAAAATCACCTGGCAGGATGAGGTACCAGACACCAAGGTCCTTTCTCAAACCAAACTGCCAAGCATTCCCACTCTACTACAGAGGGCACGGTTCCACTGGATCAACCATGTTCCTTGAGTGCCAGATATTGCCAAAAATGATTTTATGGAGAACTCTCACAGGGCAAACGCTCACAAGGTGGTCAGAAAAAAGGGATACAGGGACACTCTCAAGGTCTAGCTTTAGAATGGATTTATGACATGGGAGACACTGGCACAGGAGCGCCCAATATGGCGTACCCTTGTCAGAGAAGGGGCTGTGCTCTATGAACCAAGCAGAATTGAATTGGCCAAAAGAAACACGAGATGCACAAAATTAGAGAGGCTGCCCCAAACAAAATTAGAGAAAGTGGATTACTGCCCCTCATCCAGTCTTGCTCGCTGCCACATATGACACTCTAATCTCTGGTTTGCATGATTTTGTCCCCAGTGCCTTGCAATGTTTTCCCTCCCTCAAGTCCACCTTCTAGAATCCTTCCTAGGCTCAGCTTAAACCTGATTTTATTCTACCCTAACTCTAGCCCTTCTTAATCCTCTTAGTTATTATTGCTTCCCCTGCCAATAAATAAATAAGAAAATACATAGATGCTTTGTTTTTCTCCCATATATATTTTGCATTTGTTTACATATATATATATATAATTTACCTTGCTATGAATTGTAAACTCCATTAATACAAGGACTGTGGGTTTCATGTTTTTATATTCCCCCAAAGATTAAGGCAGTGCCTGGTACATAATAATTACTTAATAAATACTTTTTGAATTTAATTGATTTGAACTGAACTAAATTGGATTATGAATATCTGTCGACATGTAGGGGATGAAGTTTAGGATCTCTAATTTACTATGATAAAACACTTTTACTTGGGGTAGGAGGAGAAGAGAATCAGCATCTCTTGAATCCATCCTTTCTCCTTATTCATAAAGCCACCATTCTAGTACAGGTCCTCATCACTTTCTTGTCTAGAACTACAGAGGTGGAAAACTCCCTTTAGTTATAACTTAACAATTTTAGAGAATTAACCTGGAACACGAAGGGATCTACCTGAGATCATACAGCTTGCATGGATCAGAAACAGAATCTGAACCCCCCACCCAGTCTTCCTCATCCAAGGTCAGCTCTTTCTCGACCATCACACTTTGCCTCTGATGAAAAAGTACATAAATATATACATACACACATATCACTCCTATTCTTACATACTGGGCACCCAGATCAAGCTTGGGAAGAGTTCAGCCAGATCCCTGATGGAGACAAAAGTCTTGTCAGCCCAAATGAGAACCAGAACCAAGAGTAGAAGAAGGAACCCTGAGAGAGAGGGGTGAATGAAGAGATTGGGGTCTGTCTAAGGCAGATCCTGATAGAGTGATGGGTCCATAGATAGATCCCTGCCAGGGATTTAGACACCAGAATAAAGGGACTATTCGTTTGTTCTGGGCAAAGGGCAGCAGAAAGTTGGGGGAGAGGGGGGAGAACCAGAGGCAGACGAGATTTCATCAAGATCCCCATGGAATCCTAGGGAGGGCACCAGTTAGCTGTAGCAAGTGGTGCTGGGAATATTATAAATGACATCTTCCTGCAGCTTGGAAGTCTCTTTGTCCCCGCGAGTCGTCCGCCACAGAGCCCTCCACCTCTGACCAGCTCTGGCCACAGCCTCCCTCATTTCCAGAACCCCAAGTCTGCCCAAGGCCCTCTCCACTGCCTCACAGTCTCATTCGATACCAAAAAACCAAACAGACATATATTAAGAATCGACTACTATTTTTCAGGCTCTACGTCACTCACCCACGGACCAGCTTAACTAAATGTGGAGAAGCTCACCACCAGGCTGGCCACAGGGGGATTAATTTTTCAGCCGAAGCAGTCCTCCAAGATCATCCGATAAGACAGGCAGAGATTGCAATCTAGGTCAATGGAAGCCATACCAATGAAATCAGTTAGCTAAGCGACTAATCAATTAACCATCAATAAGCATTTACGCAACGTTCAATAGGCAACCAGTCTGGCCAAGAACTGTGCTGGGTATTGCAGAAGATACCAAGGAGGGGAGCTTATAATCACAAAAGGCTTCTCTCGGAGAGTGACTCCTGAGGTCAGAAAGGCTTTCAGTAGGACAGATGGGAAGGGAATGAGTAACACTGGGAAAAAGCACAAAAGCCCAAGGGTGAGTTTATAATAATGAAGAAGCTAGACATTTATCAGGTGGAATAAGTCCTCTCTAACCTTGGACTCTGCCCTGGTGACACTGGGCTCTCCTAAGGGGATTTTTTGCCTTATCCTCAATTTCAAGTTATTCCAAATGATGTCCCTCACCCCCAGTCCTAACCCCAAACTCCCTTCTGGGTCCCCTTCTTTTGTTCGTCTGGAATTAGTTACATAACTACTAATACCTTCTCTGATCAGATTACCTTCATGTATTCTGCATATATTTTATAGGGACTTATTTTTATGTGTGATCTCCTTCAGTCTGTGAGCAGACCCTGTGTCTGGGGAGGGCGAATTTTTATGGGGATTTTGGAGGATTGGGGTATTTCGTTTTTTGCTCTTTTTTGCATCCGTGACTTAGCACAGTGCCTGGCACTTCCCCATGAGAATGTCAGCTCTGTCCCTGAGGGCAAGAACTGTCTTGCTTACTTATATTTGTACTCTCAGAGCTTAGCACAATGCCAGGCACATAGGAACATCATCCGATCATTCTTTGAAAGGGAGATTGGAACACAAATTACGGAGGCTTTTTAATACCAGGATAAAGAGTGTGGAAAGAGAGTGAAAAAGGAAGGGAGAAATGATGCAGTGAGAGGACAGGGGAAGGGACAATTCTTGAAGGAATCATCCTTATCAAACTTTTTATAAAGAATTTTGGGGTGTTTTGAAAATAAGGATGATGGTAGGGCTCCATTAACCCTGATTCAGGTATTCTGAGGTCACTATCTGGCTCCCAGAAGGCCTTTCCTAGGACCTCCAGGTTAGGGGTCCTCCTTCCTCATCCCCCCCATGTGAGTCCCTCACGATTTCTGCCCCCTGGGAAGGAAAACTCTTCCTTCCTTCCTCTCTCCTCCCCCCTTATCTTCCTTCCCTCCTCCATCCCCTCCCACTGCAGCCCAGTGATTTTCCTGCCTCTCACATGGCGATTTTATTAAACATCTCGAAAAAATATTCTCTCTCACTCCCTCTCTCTTTATTTATAAAAATCAACTTAACACCCTGCTCCTTTGTTCTATTTGGAAACGGGAACAGCCTGGTTTATATTTAGCCGGAATCCTGCTCCTTTCCCAACAGAGCCCAGGGAGCTGGGAGCAGCTGGGGGAGGAGGAAAGGGAGGGAGAGGGCCAACGATGCTGATGGAGAGAAGGGTGCTCTGAGTGAGCCCCATCAGCCGTCGGGAGGAGAGGGGAGCAAGAACCAGCCCTCTTCCAGGCTCAGCGATGGGAAAAAGCACCGGCCTGGGAGGCAGATGGTTCTGGCCCCAGCTCGGTCCCTAACGGAGGGAGACTGGGGATCCATCGTTTCACCTTGGCCTGGCTTTCCCACTCTATAAAATGGGCATATCATGATTTCCATCATTTAGTTCTTGGGATTGCTACAACTGAATGAGATAATGTGTGTAAAGAATTATATAAATGCAAGCTATTATTATCCATCTCATCTCCATGTCCTCAGAACCAGGTCTTCCCGCCTTCTTGCTCCCACTTTTATTTATAGAATTCAGACCTTCCCATTCCAATACCAGTGTTTTTGTCACTAGTCAACAGCCCATCGGGAGCATGAGGACTGAACGGGACCCTGGAGAGGCTACCCAGGTCGTGACCTTGTCTAGAAGCCCTTCAATACCTGAATGTCATGGACCCCACCCCATAGACACCATAGAGAGCTTCTTTACAAACACTTCATTTTACAGATGGAGAAACTGTGCCCCTGGGAAGGGAACTGACCTGGGCAAAGTTACACAGCTGGGGTTTGAACCCAGTTCCATGTTCTAGGAACAGCAACCATAGCAACACTGCTATTCTTGAAAAGAACCTGTCTAACAATGGCCTATGGCTCTTCAACATCCCTAGAATTCCCCTCCTCAGCCACTATTCCTTCATATGTCTGTTAAAAGCAAGCTGGGGGTCATCAGATGGCACAATGGATATGGCACTGGCCAAGGGGACCCGAGTTTAGATTTCATCTCTGATACCTACTAGCTGTGGGTCTCTGGGCAAGTCATTTACCCTCAATTATCCCTGCCCCCCCCCCAAGTAAGCTGGTTGTATGCAGAGACTGTCTTGCTTGGTGGGATCATCAACTAAAAGCTAATAACGAGCATTTATTTGTTACTTTGCAGTGTTTGGGGCTTTCGGGGTTTTTTGTAGACGTCTCATCGGAGATAACACATAGTAAATTGCTTTTTCCCTCACTCCAAAGCCAGTCCACACAATGCCCACAACAGATGGGCACATCATTTCCTTCTCGGAGATTTCCAGTGATCATAGCTGTAAAACTGGAAGGGAACTAGCTAGGGCCAACTCCTTTTGGAGTGTATTCTCCCTAAATGACCTGTTCAAATGTACTTTGAGCTGCAGGAAGGTAATTAAGGTGGAGCCTGTGTTAAGAAAAGCTAAAAGGGGCATCTGGTCCAACTCCTTCACTGATGAAGATATGAGGTCCAAGAGAGTTCAATGGCTTGCCAAAGATTACACAAGTGAAAAACAAACAAACCCAAAAAATAAATAAATAAATAAATCTTCATTTCTAAGTATTTTAGAGGATAAGTTAGATGGTAAGTGATTTGGGGAGAAAAGACCTTTTAAAGCCTGATCCCCTGATAAAAGTACTGTGTCTATTGCTCATTACCTGTGCGATTTTGAGCAAGTCAGTTAACTTCCACATAGTCAGCAGTCAATGACACGGCCTCCTTGCTGTTCCTCCCCAATGACACTTGCTCGCAGGATCCTTCCTGCTTGGAATGCTCTCCCTGGATCCAGTCATGACTTCCTGGCTTTCTCCAAGTCTCAGCTAAAATCTCACCTTCTGCAAGGAGCTTTTCCCTCACCCCCTTAATGCCAACGCCTTCCCTCTGAAATGACCTTCAAGAGAACCTGCATGTTCCTTGTTCCCACACAGCAATCTGCATGTTGTCCTCCCCCACTGATTTGTGAGCCCCTCTAGCTCTGGATACAGTTTTTCCATTTTTTTGTGTCCCCAAAATTTGTTTGACCAAATAAGATGACATTTGTAAAAGTGCTAAAGGCCCAGTGCCTGGGTTAAAATAGGTGCTTAATAAATGCTTTCCTTTCTCTCTTTTTTCCTCTATTCTTCCTATTTCTATTCTTTCTTTCCTCTTTTCCTTGTTTCCTTTTTTTCTTTCCTTCTTCCTTCTCTCTTCCTTTCTAGGTGATTAATAAGTGCTTTCCTTTCTTTCTTTTTTCCTTCTATTCTTCCTATTTCTATTCTTTCCTTCCTCTTTCCCTTGTTTCCTTTTTTCTTTCTTCCTTCTCTCTTCCTCCCTTTCTAGGTGATTAATGCGTTCCTTTCTCTCTTTTTTCTTCTATTCTTCCTATTTCTATTCCTTCCTTCCTCTTTTCCATTTTTTTCTTTCCTTCTTCCTTTTCTCTTCCTCCCTTTCTAGGTGATTAATAAATGCTTTCCTTTCTCTCTTTTTTCCTCTATTCTTCCTATTTCTATTCTTTCTTTCCTCTTTTCCTTGTTTCCTTTTTTTCTTTCTTTCTTCCTTCTCTCTTCCTTTCTAGGTGATTAATAAGTGCTTTCCTTTCTTTTTTCCTTCTATTCTTCCTATTTCTATTCTTTCCTTCCTCTTTCCCTTGTTTCCTTTTTTCTTTCTTCCTTCTCTCTTCCTCCCTTTCTAGGTGATTAATGCTTTCCTTTCTCTCTTTTTTCCTCTATTCTTCCTATTTCTATTCTTTCTTTCCTCTTTTCCTTGTTTCCTTTTTTTCTTTCCTTCTTCCTTCTCTCTTCCTTTCTAGGTGATTAATAAGTGCTTTCCTTTCTTTCTTTTTTCCTTCTATTCTTCCTATTTCTATTCTTTCCTTCCTCTTTCCCTTGTTTCCTTTTTTCTTTCTTCCTTCTCTCTTCCTCCCTTTCTAGGTGATTAATACTTTCCTTTCTCTCTTTTTTCTTCTATTCTTCCTATTTCTATTCCTTCCTTCCTCTTTTCCATTTTTTTCTTTCCTTCTTCCTTTTCTCTTCCTCCCTTTCTAGGTGATTAATAAATGCTTTCCTTTCTCTCTTTTTTCCTCTATTCTTCCTATTTCTATTCTTTCTTTCCTCTTTTCCTTGTTTCCTTTTTTTCTTTCCTTCTTCCTTCTCTCTTCCTTTCTAGGTGATTAATAAATGCTTTCCTTTCTCTTTTTTCCTTCTATTCTTCCTATTTCTATTCCTTCCTTCCTTTTCCCCTTGTTTCCTCTTTTCTTTCCTTCTTCCTTCTCTTCCTCCCTTTCTTTTCTTCCCCCTTCTTCCTCTCTCCCTGTTTTCCTTTCTTCCTCCTTTACTCCTTCCTCTCTCCCTTTTCCTTCTCTCCTTCATTTTCACTTCCTTCTTCATTTCCTTTCTCCTTTCCTTGCATACCTTCCTTACTCCTCCCTTTCTCTTTCCATCCTTCCCCTTCCTTCATTCCTTCTTTGTCCCTCTTTTCCTTTCTCCCCTCCTCCCTCCCTCTTCCTTCTTTCCTCATTTCCTTTTTTCTTTCCTTGCTTTCCTACCTGCCTGCCTGCCTTCCTTCCCCCTTTCCCCCTTCCCTTTCTCCTTCCTTTATTTGCTCTTTGTCCCTCTTTTCCTTCCTCCCTTCCTTGTTTTCTTTCCCTCCCTCCCTCCCTTCCTTCTTTCCCGGGGGACCAGGCACAAAGGAAATGCCTCATAAATGATTGTGGGCTTGACGTAACCGTGTCTGTTTCATCATGTGGGGGGGGAAAAAGGAGGCTTCTGAGGTCCCTTCGATCAATCAGTCACTAAAGGCGGATTCACCGCCTGCCCGGGGCTTCACTTTCCAGCATCTACTTCCCCGGCAAACATTGCAGAGACGTTGGGTGACTCGGCCAAGGTCCCACAGCTAGAAGGCGCAGCGTCCGCACGTCGAGGACGCCTGGGAGTCGCGCCCCCCCACTCCCCCCCGTGCGCTCGGCGTGTCCCCGGCTCCCCGGTTATTTTTGACAGCCGCCAAGGTCTGAAGGCGTCACTGGCAACCTCCGGAGCAGCAGCAGCCGCCCAAAGGGGAAACAGAACGCGGGAGGAAATGCCCACCCCGCCGCCGTGACGTCAGCCCCACGCGCTGTGACGTCACGACAGGCCTGCGGGAGACAGCTGAGCCCGCCGGCATCTTTAACTCGTTCGCGGCCGGGGCGCCCGCCCCCGGAGCTCTGCAAACTTAGAGCGCCAACTGTCCCCGGCAACCTTAGGGCGGGCGCCCAGTGGGGCCGCTCCGCCCGTCCCTGCGAGCGCAGGGCAAGGGCAAGGGGCAGGGGCGAGAGGGCAAAGGGCGAGGGGCCGGAGCAAGGGGCAGGGGCGAGAGGGCAAGGGGCAGGGGCGGGTGTGGGGCCCGCGGAGGAGGCAGGTCCGTGGGAGGCTGGGGAACGGAATGGGAAGGCAGCAGCGCCCGCCCGAGTCCGAGGCAGCCTCGGGGAAGCAGCCCGGGCTGCCCAGGAAAGGCGCCAACTCCGAAGAGAGGGAGGGAATCATCCGGAAATCCGAGGGAGAGGAGGGGGCGGCTGCAGCTCCGGGGGGGGGGGGGGGGGGGGGGGACGAGGAGGCAGCGGGAGAGAGAGGAGTGAGTGAGTGATCTCCGGGCCAGACACAGACGCTCCCCCAAGTCAGCGAAAGCGCCGAGAGGGGCGCGGGGACAGAGGGAAGGGCAAGGGGAGAGGCAGGGAGAAGAAGGAAAAGAGAGGGCTTAAAGGCGGGGAGGGAAACAGGAGACGCGGAGAAACGGACGGGAGAGGAGCCCGAGACCCCGACCAGAGAGAGGGAGCGGGAGACGCAGGCGGGGGCAAGAAAGAGCCCGGCAGTCAGAGCAGAGCGAAAGGGACTGGGCACAGCGCGCCGAGGGCGGCGGGGAGGGGGACCCAGGAGAGCGCCCCAAAAGGCGCGTGGGAAATGGGGCAAGGGAGAGAGAGAGGCGGGAAGGGGGCGGGGAGGCCGGGAGACAGGCAGGCAGGTCAGGGAAGGGGGGGACGGGGCGGGAGAAGAAAATAGAGGGAGACGGAGAAAAGAGACAGACAGAAGGCAGGGAGAGGGACAGACAGAAAAGAGGGAGGGAGATACAAGCACAGAGAGACAGAGATAGAGAGAGACAGAGACAAAGAGAGATAGACAGAGACAGAGACACAGAGAGAGACAGAGACAGAGACAGAGAGAGGAAATAACGGTCACGGGGTGAGGACGGCGCGGTCCTAAATCATTCCTCTTGGAATCAGCCAGATGTGACGGCGGTGGCCCTGCTGAGGCAGCGAGAGTCCCCAACCTTGAAAGCAGAGCCCTGCCTGGAGATTTTGCTCCTTCCTGCGGTGGGCACATCTCCCGTGAAGCTCTTTGGCCCCCAGAGCCTCTGACCTCCCAAGGCGGGTGGGGTTCACTCTGTCTCACTATGAATTATTCGGAGGTCGGGGGAGGGGGAGGGAGAACATCCTCACCAGCCTGGAGGGGGAGGGGCCAAGTCGGTGGAAGAAGGCGGGGGGCCGTAACGGAAGAAGCTGGCGCTGAGGCACACGGGGAGTGAAGGGCGGGATTCGAACCCGGACCCGCAGCGCCAGCTCCGGGGCCTCGGCAGGCGGAAGGCGCCTCCGGTGCCGGGCACGTGTCTCGGGGCGGGAGGGGGGCGCCGCCGCCCAAGCTGCTGCGACAGGCGTGTGCCCCCCCCCCCCCCCCCCCCCCGGCCAATCCGCGCGGTTCGGAGCTTCCCCGCGGCTGCTCTGCGGTTCCGGCCCGGCCCGGCTTAGCCCCAGTGACCTGCCGTTCCGGGGCAGCCCCGCCCCCCTTCCGCTGCGCACCCAGGGCTCGCTGTGCCTAATTCTGTCCTGCCCAAGGCCCCTTCCCGAGCCCTGGCGCTCCTTGGGCAGGGCTTGTCTCTGCATCTGCCCCGGGGTCCCAGGCTGGGCTATCAGCCCCCTTCTTCTCGCTCTCTCCCGGACTCTGTAAACCAGCCCCCGGGCGTGGGAGGTTTGCAGGAGCGCCTTGGGAGCTTATTCATCCTTTGTATTCCCAGCACCCGAGTCTGGGGTTCTGGCACACAGCAGGTGGCTAATAAATGCTCGTCCACTGAGGGGGCTGCTTAAGAGCAGGGTCTCCCCTCTGGCCTTTGATCCACAGACCCCCAGAGTGGGCAGCAAGAAGTCACAGGGCATGGGTTGTTAGAGCTGGAAGCAAGGGGGGGCAGCTAGGTGCCCCGATGAATAAAGCTTTGGAATCAGGACCTGAATTCAAATCCTACCTCAGACACCGGCTGTGGGACCCTGGGAAAGTCACTAAAGATTGCCCCCCAAAAATAGTACCACGAACCACAGAAAAGACCGGAACATAGAAGAATGTTAGGACGTTGGGCCATAGAATAGCGGGCTCTATTAGAACAGAGAACGTCGCCACTGAGAGAGGTGACAGAACAGGGACTGTCAGAGATGGGCAGTCGGAGCTAGCTGTCGGGTGGTGTGCGGGAGTTGGGCCTTTTTCGGAGGCTCAGGGTGGCAGGGCAGCAAGACCAGAAGCCAGATCTGGACCCCCAGGTCCAGTGTTGGTCCCACAAGGCCCTGCTTTACCAGAGCACCCCAAGTCTCCTTGCCTCTGGGGAAAGATCTTTCATCTGGGAGACTTCATAGCTCAGGATCGTTTTTTCCACAGGCACAAAGGCCAGTTGGTTCTTAACCTTCTGTGTCTGTCTCTGTCTTTCCCTTTCTGTCCCCCTTCTCTCTCCCTCTTCCTCTCTCTCCTTTCTCTTTCTCTGTTTCTCTGTGTCTCTCTGTCTCTTTGTTTGTCGCTCTCTCTCCTCTC
The DNA here is from genome assembly GCF_902635505.1 of Sarcophilus harrisii. Classification (NCBI taxonomy): domain Eukaryota; kingdom Metazoa; phylum Chordata; class Mammalia; order Dasyuromorphia; family Dasyuridae; genus Sarcophilus; species Sarcophilus harrisii. The sequence goes on along the minus strand of NC_045426.1, from coordinate 698,777,199 downwards.
TCTGTCTCTCTCTTTCCCTTCTCTCTCCCCCCCCTCCTCCTCTCTCTCCCTCTTTCTGTCTTTGTTTTCCTGTGTCTGTCTCTCTTTCTCTGTCTCATTGTCTTTGTTGTCTCTCTTTTCTCTGTCTCTATCTCTGTCTCTCTCTCCTCTCGCTCTTCCTCCCCCCTCTCTCCCTCCCTCTTTGTTTCTCTCTTTCTCTTTGTCTCTCTCTTTCTTCCTCTCTCTCTCTCCTCTTTCTCCTTTCTCTCTCTCCCTTTCTCTTTCTCTCTCTCCCTCTCTCCTGTCTCCTCTCTCTGTCTCTCTCTTCCTCTCTCATCTATAAAATGAGACAAATTGGACTCAGTGACAACTCAGACCTCGTCCAGTTTCTGAGCTCCCTCCTCCTGTATGAGACTAGGTGGGACAGGGCCTATTTCCCAGGGGGCTCCCAGCTGAAGAAAGGATGGAGGAAATGGGGAAAGGTAGGAGGGAGAGGGGGGAGGAGAGAACTTGCTAACCTGAAAATAACCTGGATTTTTTTTTCGAAGGAGGCAGTAGAGAGTGCCCCCCTCCCCCCAAGCATACCATGAAGTTCAACTGGAAATGAAATTAGATTCAGCCCTGGGGGGAAACCTGAGCCGGGCAGCCACAGATGACTTGATGTCGGCCCCAGGCATCGATTTCCATACATCCAGGCCTGCCTGGAGAGCGCTGGGTCAAAGAACACAGATGGCTCTTGTTTCTCCGTGGCCCCCAGGGAGGAGGGGGAGGGGGGAGGGGAAGGATGGCCCGGTGTCCCGGGTGTGTTCTGCCTGAGCCCACCGATTCTCTATTCCTGCCTCTGGCCCACAGCCACGCTGAGAAAGTGACAGTTATTTTCAGTTTTTCTGTTCCTTCTCCCAAGTGGGGGAGCTCTGGAAAGGAGGAAAGCCAGGCAAAGAGCCCAAGCTGGAAAATGGGGAGGTTGGGCAGGAAGAGCCAGATGATGAGGGCCCCAAAGGTTGGCAGGCCCCGGCCCCTCTCTTCCCCCCTCAGCAGGACAGCGTCACCTGCTTGTATAGTAAGGGAGTCTGGCGAAAACGGCACAGGAAAGCTCTGTGTGTGTGTGTGTGTGTGTGTGTAATCTCTGTATCTGGAAAAGACGTGACAGACGGAGCCAAGAGCTAGGAGCAAATGGAGCAAAGATCCAGGCAGAAAATGGGGTCGGGGGGAGACCAGGGTTGGGGTGGCAGGGGGGACCACGGCATTCTGGGAGGGCAGAGGGGACAACTGGCCTCTTCGCCAAAGTCCCCCTGCACGTCGATCCAGAGATGCCAGTTTCTGCCTCAGTGAGTTGGAGGCCAAGGGGAAACTCTCAGAGCCCCTAGCAATGGCAGATGGAGGGTTTAATTTTAACCAGATTTTTTTTTTTTTTTGCATGTTCTGTTGGGGTTTTACATGGAATTTGTTTATAGGATTAGAGGTGCTGAAATCCCTGGATTGCTGACAGTATGGCAATGGAGCAAAATCACGAAGGACATAAGACACATTTTGAACATTTCTAAAACATTGCCTGACCTCTCGGACCCTGGGGCGGCTTCTTGCCTTCTAGATGTCTTTGACTTGCACATCCTAAAATCATAGATTTAGAGCTAGAAAAGACTTTTCTCTAGTCCCCAGCTTTTAAGATTTTACAAAGGAGGACACTGATTTATTGGACCAGGATCATCCAGGTGATGAATGTCTGAGGCATAATTTGAACTCGGGTCTTCTTGGTTCTACATCACCACCTCCATCCACTACACCACACTGCCTTCTCCACTGCTCTTACTCGTCACTAGAGCAGCTAGGTGATTCAGGTGATAGTCAGGCCTGAAGCCAGGAAACCAGGAGTTCAAACCCAGCCCCAGATATCTGTAAGCTGTGTGATCCTGGACAAATCACTTCATCTCATTTGCCTCAGTTTCCTCATCCGTAAAATGAGCTAGAGAAGGAAATGGGGAACCCCTTCAGTATCTCTGCCAAGAAAACCCCAAATGGGGTCATGAAGTGTTGGACATTGCTGAAAGGACTGAACAGCAAAAAACTCATTAGTGGGCAAAAATCAGCCATTACCTTATGTGGTGAGTTACTTTTTCACGTGGACCCTCTTGGCTAGACATGTAACCCCTCAGAAACTCAGTTTTCTCCTTTGTGAAATAAAAAGGTTGGACAAGATGACCTCTGATGTCCCTTCTAGAACCAGGAGCCCATGAACCAGATTAGATCCCTATTTCATACAGCTCTATTTGGTTGGTTGGTTGGTCTTTCCTAAATGACATCACTATCACTGACATCACTGATCGGATCAATATGAACTGGGAATAGGGACACAAATAGTCCCTATGAACACTTAGGATGGATTCTTTAAATTTCTATATTTCGCTCTTGTTTATTTTTTATTCTAGTAAATTTATTTTTAATATACATCACTTTATGAATATGTTGGAAGAGAAAATTAGAGCATGAGGAAAAAACCATGGGAAAGATTTTTTAAAATAACAAAAAAAGAAGTGAATATAATATGTGCTGATTTACATTCAGTCTCCTTATTTCCTTTTCTGGATGCAGATGGCATTTTCTGTCCAAAGTCTGTTGGGACTGCTTTGGATCACTGAACCACTGAGAAGAACCAGGCCTTTCATAGCTGTTCATCACATATTTTTGCTGTTATTGTGTAACAATGTATTTCTGGTTCTGCTTGTCTCCCTCAGCATCAGTTCGTGTAAATCTTCCCAGGCCTTTCTAAAATCAGCTTGTTCGTTTTTATAGAACAATAATATTCCTTTATCTTCATGTATCACAACTTGTTCAGCCATCCCCCAATTGACGGGCATTAACTCATTTTCTAATTCTTTCCTACCACAAAAAGTTGCCCTTCTATTTAAACTTCATAGTACCCACCTGGAGCTAGAAGAGCCAGAATCTCCCTTTTTGTAGAATGAAAGTTTTTTTGAGGTGAGGGACAGTTTCTCTTTTTATCTTTGAATCCTCAGTGATTATGCAGATTCTCAAAGATGTGAGCCCTTAAAAATATTTGCTGAATTGGATGGGATCTAGTCCAATCTGCTCATTTTGCAGGTGAGGAGACCAAGACACAGGGTTTTCCCCAAAGTTCTGCTCTTAATTGATAAGGGACCTGCATTCAACTCTTGCTTTGGATTAATCTCTCTGACTGCAGTGTCTCTACTGGGTCTGTATCCCATCAGCTGGAGAATGGCTGACTCAGTTATGGTATGTAAATATTATGGAATATTATTGTTCTGTAAAAAAATGATCAGGAGGATGATTTCAGAGAGGCCTGGCGAGACTTATATATGCTGATTCTAAGTGAAATGAGCAGAACCAGGAGATCGTTATACACAGCAACAACAAGACTAACTGATAATCAATTCTGACAGATGTGGCTCTCTTCAACAATGAAATAATTCAGACCAATTCTAATAGATTTGTGATGGAGAGAGCCATCTGCATCCAGAGAACTATGGAGATTGAATATGGATCAAAGCATAATATTTTCATCCTAATTTTTTGTTATTGTAGATTGTTTGCTTTTTTTCTCGTGTTTTTTCCTCTTTCGCCTTTTGATCTGATTTTCCTCTTGCAGCATGATGAATATGGAAATATGTTTAGAAGAACTGCACATGTTTAACCTATATTGGACTGCTTGCTATCTGGGGGCGGGAGAGCGGGAGGGAGGGAAAAAACGTGGAACACAAGGTTTTGCAAAGGTGAATGTTAAAAACTATCTTTGCATGTATTTGGTAAAGAACTATTTTTTTTAAATCTCCCTGACTCCCAGAGGCACCATATAGTGGGCTTCCTCATCCCTCTCTCTTGGACTAATGTGACAACCTTCTAATAGGCTTCCCTATCTCCAGCCCCCATTTAGCTGACAAAGGAATTTTCCTAAAGCTCAGATTTGACCATGTCATTCTTCAACCTATTCAATGAACTCCAAAAGCTCCCTAAAATACACAGAAACAAACCCAAAAAACCTTCTGTGTTTGGCTTATGAATCCTTTTACAAGCCACTACAATATCTTTAGCAAGAAAACTCCAAATAGAGTCACAAAGAGTCAGACATGACTGAAATAACTAATCCACAAACAGCCTTTTTACCTTTCCAGTTTTCTTACAATTTGTCCCCCCTCTAATTCAGCTCTCCTGATCTATTTGTTCCTCAAATAGAATACTCTACCTTCTTGGCTTTGGGCTGAACAGTTCCATGCCTAGAATATTTTACTTCCTCCCCTCTGCCTCTTAATTTCCCTGGATTCCTTCAAATCCTACCTTCTATAGAATCATTTTCCTGTTCTCTCCCTCCCCACCCATCAAGCACTTCTCTTTGAAATTACCTTCCATTTAGAGGCCTACAGGTATTCCGGGAGGACTAGCACCTTGCTCAGTCCCCATCACAGATGCTCATTCCATCTTTGGTGTCCACCTTCACTCAATTCTCACCTGTGATTCCAAGAAGCTGTAGCATACACAATGCCCCCTCTCCCCATCCCTAGTAAACCATTTTAGCAGATGGGCTGAACCAGGTTGAAAGTAATCAAGGGGATCTCAAACCCATTGGTGAATTGGGGGGTTTTTATACCCCAAACATTCGAGGACTTTTGAGGAGTTTTTGGAAGGGGAGGATGAAAACAATTTGTTCTGATGTTCATTAAGTGGATGAAGCAGACATTGTGGAATGTTTAGAGTTCTATCAGACATTGGAGACGCAAAGGTCTCCACTGTATCCAGGGCCATTGAGAGTTGTCTTGATTTTTTCCCTGCCACTGGACTTTGTTGACTCAGGAAGAGAAAGTGAGCCTGACAACATTATGCAACTCTGCCTCACTTAAATCCAATTCACTAAATCGCAATTCATTACATCTAATTAATGAATTAAGACATCATCCTTGATGTCATTAATCCTCTTAGGAAACTAAGGACAATTCTCCATAATATAGCACGGTGCCTACATATAATAGGAGCTTAATGAATGTTTAGTTTATTATTTATGACTCTACTAAGCACAAAGGATACTAGGAAAGATAAAAACACTACTCCCCTCCTCAAGGAATTCATATAATGAAAGGGAGAAAACAGGCAAATAACTGGTACTATGAGATGCATAATATATAAATGGAAAGTAATCTCAAAATTGCACATATTTAATTTATATCAGATTGCTTGCTGTCTTGGGGGAGGAGGAGGCAAAGAAGGCAGAGGAAAAACAATGAACACAAAGTCTTATTAAAATGAATGTTGAAAACTATCTTTACATGTATTTGAAAAAATAAAATCTCGTTGAAATTTAAAAAAAAAGAAAGTAATCTCAAAAAAGGAGGTTGGCGTAGATACAAGGAAAGACTTCTTAACAGAAAGGGAGATTGAGCAGAGGCTTGAAAGATACTAGGAAGACTAGGAGTAAGAGGTGAATTGGAAGAATATTTCAAGCATAAGGCACAGCTGGGGTAAATGCAAGGAGAGAGGAGATGGATGTCCTCTGGGAAGAACTGCATAGATTGGAAGATGGATATAAAGTGTGTGGAGCCAGGAAAGGTAGGAAAGAGCTAGGTTGTGAAGGGCTTTAAATACCAAATAGAGGACTTTATTTGTGATCCTGGAGATAATGGGGAGCTATTGAAGTTTAGTGAGTAGGAAAGGTAAAATGGTCTCATGTGCTTTAGGAAAATCACTTTTGGCAGCTGAATGGAGGATGAATGGCAATGGGGAGAGATGATGCAGGGAGACCAACTGGAAGGTAATTACAGTAACTAGGCAAGAGATGATGAGGGCCCATATTCATGTGACTTCAGGGTTTCAAGCCTTCTCACACTGGCCCCTCTGACATGCTGGACCTGTATTCCTACTGGTGAATTCCTCCATGTGGTTCCATTTTGGGGAGGAGTCCAGGATGGTTAACCTTCATTCTCCCCTCAGCTGTGCTTCTGACTTTCTGAACTTCAACACCATGCTCCCCTCATCCCCTTCCCTTTTTCACACCCATGGTTAGAGAATGATACAGATGATGATCCAGCAAAGGAGACAGAGAGGAATTAGTCAGACAAGTAAGAAACTAGGACTTAAGTAAACCTAGAGAGGAGAGAGAATCTAGGAAAAGATGATCCACAGGGACAAAGTCAGCCAAGAGATCTAAGGGGGTGAGCACTGAATTTATAACAGCATTTATTTATATATTTACTTCCTTATCTGTAAGGGAGATAATAGCACCTGCCTCTCAAGATTATTATGAGGATCAAATAAGATAGTGATTGTAAAGCAATTGATAGCAATTGTAAATAGCAAAATGTACAGTACTTAACACTTAAATGTTTGGGTGCTAGGTGGTGCCATAGAGGATAGAAGACTCAGCCTGAAGTTAGGAAGACATCTTCCTGAGTTCAAATCTTGCCTCAGACATTTACTAGCTGTGACCCTGAACAAGTCACTTAACCCTTTTTGCCTCAGTTTCCTCATTTATAAAATGAGCTATAAAAAGAAATGGTTAGCCACTTTAGTATTTCTGCCAAGAAAACCCCAAATGGAATCATGAAGAGTTGGACACAACTGAAATAAGTCAACAATAAAAAAAAAAATTAGAAAAAAAAATTTTAAAGAAAAACTCTTAACTTCACTCACAAATTTACCAAATTATGCACACCCTTTGACCCAGCAATGTTTCTACTGGGCTTATATCACAAAGAGATCTTAAAGGAGGGAAATGTGTGGCAGCCCTCTTTATAGTGGCAAGAAACTGGAAACTGAGTGGATGCCCATCAATTGGAGAATGGCTGAATAAGTTATGGTATATGAATGTTATAAAATATTATTGTTCTGTAAGAAACGATCAATAGGATGATTTCAAAGAGGCCTAGAGAGACTTACAGGAATTGATGCTAAGTGAAATAAGCAGAACCAGATGATTGTACATAGCAACAAGATTACAAAATGATCAATTCTAATGGGCATGACTTTTCCAACAATGAGATAGATGATTGGTTCCATTACAATGATCTTGTGATGATGAGAGCCATCTACACCCAGAGAGAGAACTATGGGAATTGAATGTAGACCACAACACAATATTCTCACTCTTTTTGTTGTTGTTTGCTTGCATTTTGCTTTCTTTCTCATTTTCTTTCTTTTTGATCCGATTTTTCTTGTGAAGCAAGATAATTGTGTAAGTATGTATACATATATTGGATTTAACATATATTTTAATATGTTTAACATATATTGGGTTACTTGCCCTCTAGGGGAGAAAGTGGGGAGAAGGAAGGGAAAATTTGGAACACAAGATTTTGGAAGGGTTGATGATGAGAAATTATCCATGCATATGTTTTGAAAATAAAAAGCTTTTACTTGAGACCTAGACCTATTTTTCATTTTGTGTTTATATTCATGGCCCCTTGTACAATGCTTTGAACATAGTAGACACTTAATAAATAATTAATTGAATTGGGGGAAAAAAAGAAAGAAAAGAAAAAGCTTTAATAAAAAAATAAATAAATAAGAAAAACCCTTATAGAAAATTAGAGAATGTTAGAGAAAACATGGGAAAATTGGAAGTTGTGGAATTGTGAACTGATCCAACCATTGCAGAAAGCAACTTGGAACTATACCCAAAGGTAATAACACTGTAAATAGCCTTTGATCCAGCAATATCACTACTAGGTCTGTATCCTAAAAATGTCCCCAAAAAAAGGGGTGGAGGTGGGGATGGAGATGGGGAACCCAATTGTACAAAATTATTTTCAGCACCTCTTTTTGTGGTAGCAAAGAAATAGAAATTGAGGGGATGCCCACAAATTTGGGCAATGGCCCAACAAGTTATGGTATATAATTGTAACAGAATACCATTGTGCTACAAGAAACGATGAACAGGAAGAATTCAGAAAAACTTGAACTACAAAAATAAAGTGAGCAGAACCAGGAGAACATTGTACACATTAACAGCAATAGAGGACCGTGATCAATTGTGAATGATTTAGCTATTCTCAATGACAATAATATAAAACAATCCCAAAGGACTATGATGAAGCATACTGTCTGCCCACAGAGAAAGAATTGATTATCTGAAAATAGACTGAAACCATTTTTCTTTTTGTCTTTTTTTTTTTTTTTGAGGCAATTGAGGTTGTGACTTTCCCAGGGTCATACAGCCAGGAAGTGTTAAGTGTCTGAAGCCAGATTTGAACTCAGGTCCTCCTGATTTCAGGGTTGGTGCTCTATCCACTGCACCACCTATCGCCCCCCAACTTAATCTATTTTTCACTTTTGTGCCTGTTGTTGTTTTTGTGTCTGTATTTTCTTTCATAAAATGATAGATATGGAAATATACTTTGCATGGTTGCACATATATAACCCAAATCAAATTTCTTACCATCTTAGGGAGGAGAGTCATGAGAGGGAGAAAATCTGTAACTCACATTTTTTAAAATGAATGTTTAAAATGGTCTTTATGTGTATTGAGACAAAATATTATTGAAAATAAAATAAAAATCCAACTATATAGTTAAAAAGAGAGAGAATCCTTATAACAAATATGTAGTCAAGCAAAATAAAGTCCCACATTGGCTATATCCTAGGCCTAGAATCAGGGAATTCAAATTCTGCCTCAGCTACTTTGCAGGTACTTGTGAGGTAGATAACATCGCTCGTTTTATGTTGAGGAAACTGAGATAAAGGTTGAGCGAATTAAAATTTAAGGTCTTACAGCTAGAAAATGTCTGAGGTAATATTTGAACTCAGGACTTCCTGAATCCAGGCCCAGCTCTTGCCTTAAGCTATCAATTGAAAAGACTATTGGATTGAGTGAGGAAACCTCTCTCCGCTCACTAATAATAGTCTTCTCTTCCAATAAACCTTCTCAGCTCCTGCAGGTGCAAGGCCAGAGGGTGCTTAACCGTTCTGGTTGCTCTCCATGGTACCATGCTTTGATTCGTCGCTTGTTTCCCTACTATGCCTGAAAGGGCTGGCAGTCTACTCTCCCAATTAAACACCTCAAAGCTCGGATTTGATGAAAACTGGATTGTGGGACAGGCAGCAGAGTGGGCTCCTCCCCCAGTCTTCCCCTCTGGGCTCTGACCCAGGGGTTTCCAGGAAGTGCCAGCCCCTCTGAAGGATGAAGGGTCTTCCCTTAGCCTCTCCTCCACCCCCACTCTCTCCCATTCCCTGTTTGCTCTCAGGTCCCCACTCTGTCTAGGCCGTTAAGCCTGGATTGGAGTCATCTATAATCTCCCCTCCCCCACTGCTGCACCTTTCTACCCCAAACCGGGTCTCGGGACATCGATTCCAGGAGCCCTTGGGCCAGGGCCCAGCCGGGTGGTGATTGCTCCGATGGTTCAGTACTGTCCAACTCTTTTGGAGCCCCTTTGGGGTTTTCTTGGCAAAGATACTAAAATGGTTTGCCATTTCCTTCCCCAGATCGTTTTACAGTTGAGGAAACTGAGGCAAATAAGGCGAAGCGGTCAGAGTCACACAGCCAGTTAGTGTCCAAGGCTAGATTTGAACTCAGGAACGTGAATTTTTCTGACTCCAGGCCCAGGACTCTATCTACTGTCCTAATGTAACCTTCCCTCTCTCATGAGGAAGGAACCAGCAAGGCAGGAAGAAGAGCTTATTGTCCGGAGTGCCGGACTCACAATCAGAAGTTTGCTGGCCGAGAACCTTGCTCTTTGGAAACTTCGGTAAAAATGAAGCCCTGAGGACCTGCAGAAATGAGAAGGAAAAAAAATTATGGAAAGAGAGCCTTCCTCGGACAGGAAACCACCCGCGACCTATCTAGGCCTACTAATAATGAGAGGGACCCTGGTAAAGAAGGGGTGGAGAGCCTAAAGGGCTAAGGATACTGCATCCCTTTCCCGAGATGCTCTTTCCTTTGTTAAGTTTTGTTTGATTTAGTTACATGGGAGAGCTCTAACAATGATGAGGAAATGAATGACATCTGCAGAGCTCCCTTTTTAAAAATGAACATTTTTCATAAAATTATTTATTTAGTTATAAAAATAAAACAAAAACGAAAATAAAGCACCTACTGTGTGCCAGGCGCTGAAGATACAAAAAGAAGCACAAGACAGTTCCTGCCCTCGAGAAGCTCTTGCAGACCAACGGGGGAGCCAGCAGGCAAGCGATTCTACACGACAGGCTCCATGGAGGAGGGATGGGAAGTCATTCCCGGAGGGAGGGCTTCCTGGAGGAGGAGGGATTGCGGCAGGAACTAAGGCAGGGAGGCTCGCGTTTGGCCCAGAACCGACGTCCTCGGTCCCCGTGCGGCAAGCCCCCTCCCTTCTAGCCACCACGGGAGGTATGCATGCGCCCGACGCAAGCGCCCGCTCCCCGGCGCCCCCGAGCCTGATTTCCCCAGGCCTCCTGCTCGGCGCGGCGGGGGCCCGGGTGATTGCAAACAGCCGTCTGGCCTCATTAGGAGACGTGTAATTAGCGGCTGGCGGAGCCGGGAGACTGGCCTGGCGTTGCCGGGGCGCGGCACGCCGGGGGTTCCTCCCAGCCCCCCGGGCCCCGCCGCCGGGAGCTGGGGGGAGCCGGGCTGGGGCCGGGTAGCCCGGGTCCCTGGGTTGGGTCCAGACCGGGCCGGGTCTCCTCCCGCATTGGCGCCAGCCGCGTTTTTGGGAGCGCCTGGCTACCCAGCGCCGGACGCAAAACCGGCAAAAGGACCACGCCAAGCCCGCGTCTCAGTTTTACAGCGGGGGAAACTGAGGCCGGGACGGGGCCCGGAGCCGGGGATTCGACAACCGGTTCCCAGGTTCCAGAGCACCCCTTCCTTTCCCCCAAAGAGCCCGGCCCCGGAAGGGGGTGTCACGGGGCCGGGGTCTCACGCAGCCCCTTCCCCCTCCCCCTCCGGAAGCCAAGAGCTCCCCGCGAGCATCCTTACTCAGCTTTCCCCTGCTCCAGACTCGGTCTGCAGAGGGGCGAACGTCCCCGTCCGCTCGCTTAGCGGGCTGCCGAGGCCCCCTGCTGGCGAGAGCAAGGACTGCGGGGCCTCTGCCCGGACTCGGATCCACCCAACGGAGCAGTCCTGGAGGGAAGGTGTCCAGCAGAAGGGTTTGGACAGCGCCTGGTCCAGCCCCCTCCTCTAGGAAGGCGAGGATAAAGGAAGAGTCCGGGCTCCACAGATGGAAGTTTCACAGGCATTCAAGAGCGGGCTCAAAAGCTGAACCCAGAACTGCTGATCCCAGAACCAAAAAGGAGAGGGAGAGAGGGAGGGAGAGAGGCAAAGGAGATGGGAAGAGAGCAAGAGTCTTTTCTGAGGCTTATCTTTCCCAAAACGCAAAAAACGATCTCTAAGGTTTCAAGTACTAATACTTATCATCCTCTTTCTCCTCCTCATCAATATCATCACCACCTTTCAGCTCCTCCTCATCACCATCCTCCTTATCACCATCCTCCTCTACTTCCTCTTCCTCCTCACCTTCTTCATCATCATCATCATTTTCCTCCTAATCCTCATCATCACTACCATCCTCATCATCATCACCATCCTCCTCTACTTCCTCTTCCTCCTCACCTTCTTCATCATCATCATCATCTTCCTCCTAATCCTCATCATCACTACCATCCTCATCATCATCACCATCCTCCTCTACTTCCTCTTCCTCATCTTCCTCACCATTATCACCATCTTCCTCATCATCATCACCATCTTCCTCATCATCATCATCATCATCACCATCCTCCTCTCCCTCTTCTTTTTCCCCCTTCTTATCTCTTCTATGGACCACATTCTCCCCCATTTGAATTTAAGCTTCTGGAGAGCAGACACTGTTTTTTGTTTGTTTGTTTGTTTTTCTCGTGCAGGCATTTTCCTAGCTGTGTTAAATAAACATTTAAGGTTAGCTTATGAGCTTTTAATGGCTAGCAATAAAGCCCCTAAGCTAGATCGTGAAGTCACTGCTAATATCATAAATACTTGCTGAATAAATGAACTAAAGGGGAAGAAGCAAATGTAAAAAAATATTTTAGAAAATCCTATAAATAAGGGAAGATATTAACACTTGTCTGGGGCCAGGGACTGTCCTAAAGCTTAGAGCTGTCCATTGTTATAGAGCTACTTGTCAGAGGTAAGATTTGAACTCACTTCTTTTAAAAATAATTCAGGCTACTTGTTAAGTCTACAGTGTCCATGAGAAACCTGAGGATGCTGTTATGAATAATACAAAGGATTTGTAAATTAATATACTATGTTGCAGGCATTGGGGATACAAGGGAAGGCAAAATCACAATATCTCTCCTCTAGGAGCTCACAGTCTTTCTTGGCAAAGTTTTCTTGGCACAGTTTCTTGGCACAGTTTTCTTGGCAAAAGTCCTGGAAGGGTTTGCCATTTCCTTCTTCTCTCCTTTTACAGATGAAGAACCTGATGTAAACAGGGTTAAGTGGCATGTACAAGGTCACTAGGAAGTGTCTAAGGCCACATTTGAACTCAGGTCTTCCTGATTCCAGGTCAGCTCTCTCTCCAGGGAGCCACCCATTGTCTTAGATTCACAAATGAGGAACTGAGACAGAAGTTAGGGACTTGCACAGTGTCACCTGGCTAATAAGTGCCTGAGGCAGGATTTGAACTCCAGTCTCCCCATTTCAGGCACAGTGGACTCATATAAGTAGATAAAAAGGGATTTACAGAATAGGTGAAAGAAGAAAGCATTAGATGTACAGGACCTCTGGAAAGGTCTCCTTCAGAATGAGATCTGTTGAGTTTTGGAGGAAGCCAGGTGCATTAGGAAGGAAGAAAAGCATTCTGGGCATGGGGGACTGTCAGTGCAAAAGCTCAGAGATGAGAGATAAAGTCTCTCTGGATGCCTAGGACCAAACTCTCTCCACTCCTCCAAAGTTCTTGTTTTTGCTGTTTGTCCTTTGTTCTTGAACAAAATCACAACTATGACATGCAAGTGATTTCTATTGAAGTGAGGGAGGGCTGTGCAAAGTCACCAGCCTCACTCTCCCCTCCAGAGCTATCGGGTCCAGTGGCAAGAAATACATCAGGATGATTGGAGATGGCTCAGGGTGCAGTGGGAGACCTTGGATTTTCCAAGTTAAGATCTTTCACAGGAATCAATATGAGGCCCATTCAAGTGATTAAGGGTAGGTAAGAACTGAAGCACAGCTGTCAGAAAAGCCTGGAAAGACTTGCATGAACACATGCTGAGTGAATCAAGCAAAGTCAGGAAAACATTGTACACAGTAACAGCAACAATGTTCGGTGATGATCAACTATGATAGTTGTCGCTCTTCTCAACAAATGAGTGATCCAAGACAATTCCAATAAATTTTGAATGGAAAATGTTGGTTGGATCTAGAGAGAGAACTATAGAGACTGAATGCTGATCAAAGCATACTGTTTTCACCTTTTTTTTCCTTCTATAATTTCTCATGTTTTTTTTTCCTTTTGTTCTGAGTTTTCTCTTCCAACAGGACTCATATGGAAATGGTTTTTTTAAAAAATATGTATTGTATGACCTAAAATAAGTAGATAGATAAATGAAGAAAGAAAAGGGAAAAAAAAGAAAGTCACAACATAACATTCTCACTCTTTTTGTTGTTCACTTGAATTTTGTTTTCTTACTCATTTTCTTTCATTTTTATCTGATTTTTCTTATGCAGCAAGAATTGTATAAATATGTTTACATATCTTGGGTTTAACATATAGTTTTAACATGTATAACATATATTGGATTGCTTACCATCTAGGGGAGGGGGTGGAGGAGAGGAAGGGAAAATTCAGAACATAAGGCTACTCAAGGGTCAATGTTGAAAAATCATCTGTCCTTATGTTTTGAAAAAAAAAAACTTTAGTAAAAAATGTTTTTTTAAAAAAGGAAGGAAGGAAGCAAAGAAGGAAGGAAGGAAGGAAAGGAAGGAAGGAAGGAAGGAAGGAAGGAAGGAAGGAAGGAAGGAAGGAAGGAAGGAAGGAAGGGAGGGGGAGGGAGGGAGGAGGGAGGGAGGGAGGGAGGGAGGAAAGGAAGGAAGGGAGGAAAGAAAGGAAGGGAGGAAAGGAAGGAAGGGAGGAAAGAAAGGAAGGAGGAAGGAAGGAAAGGAGGGAGGGAAGGGAGGGAAGAAAGAAAGGAAGGGAAAGGAAGGAAGGGAGCAAAGGAAGGGAGGAAGGAAGGAAGGAAGGAAAGGGAGGGAGGAAGGAAGGAAGGGAAGGAAGGAAGGAAGGAACTCTAAACTAACTTTTTAAAAAGGTCATATGCCCAAAGGGTTATCAAACTGAGCATACCCTTTGATCCAGCAGTGTTTCTACTGAGTTTGTATCGCAAAGAGATCATAAAAAGGGAAAAGGGACCCACATGTGCAAAAATGTTTATAGCAGAGCTTTTTGTAGTGGCCAGAAACTGGAAACCTTGTGGATGCCCATCAGGTGGAGAACGGCTGAACAAGTTATGGTATATGAAAATCATGGAATACTATTGTTCTGTAAGAAATGGCCAGCAGGATGATTTCAGAAAAGCCTGGAGAGACTTACGGGAACCGATGCTCAGTGAAGTGAGCAGACCCAGGAGATCATTGTACAAGGACAGAACTCTTTTCCACAATGAGGTGATTCGGGATAATGCCAATAGACTTGTGATGGAGAGAGGCACCTGCACCCAGAGAGGATCATGGGGACTGAGTGGGGACCACAAAATAGTATGTTCACTTTTTGTTGTTGTTGTTTGTTTGCTTGTTCTTTTCTCTCTTTTTTCTCTTTTTTCTTCCTTTTAATCCGATTTTTCTTGCGCAGCCTGATAAATGGAAATAGTTAGAAGAATTGCACATGTTTAACTTATGCTGGGCTACGGAAAGGGGGAAGTGAGGAAGGAGAAAAAACATAGAACGCAAGGTCAGCGAGGGTGAATGGTGAAAACTATCTTGCGTGTACTTTGAAAAATAAAAAGCTATTAAAAAAAACCCTGACCGACTCGACTTTCCGATGCCCGCGGGTGCTCAGGGAGCATGCGCGCCACGCAGCCGCCGTCCCCGGAGGCCTGGGAAGAGCTCGCACAGGCGCAAAGCGGAGCGACGACCGGCATTTTAAACCCCGCCCCATCTCTGAAGCCTTGAGGCCAGTGGTGGTGCCAGGCGGCTCTGGCCATTCCGGGTGTGGTCTCTGGCCGGGAAACCCGGAATCCGGGTCCAGCGGGCGTTGCTGTGGCGATGGTGCGCTTCAAAAGGTAAGGGGCCTGGGGGGGCCCGACCCGGGAGCCGGGCCCCCAGCTGCCTGCCCGGCTCCCCGGGTCCCGGTGCCCCACCGCCGCCCCTGTGTCCGGGTGCAGGACCCCGGAGGTGGTGTCGGAGGACCCCCGCTGCCGCGCCGGCCTGGAGGAGCGCGCCCTGTTCGGCCTCGTGCGGGACGCCGTCGCCCGGGCGCACGGGGCCTTCGGAGCGGCCGCCTGCGCCGTGGCCTTCACAGGTGAGCCGGGACGCCGGACTGGGGGGCCGGACTGGGGGTTGGGACTGGGGCCGGACTGGGGGCTGGACTGGGGGGGCTGGGCCGGACTGGGGCCGGGGGGGCGGACTGGGGGCTGGGACCGGGGCCGGACGGGGGGCGGGACGGGGCCGGACGGGGGGTGGACCGGGGCTGGACGGGGGTGGACTGGGGGGGTTGGACCGAGCGGACGGGGGGCTGGATGGGGCCGGACCGGGGCCGGACGGGGGGGCGGGATGGAGGGGCTGGGACGGGGCGGATGGGGCGGGACTGGGGGCGGACCGGGGGGCTGATGGGAGGGCGGGACGGGGCCGGACTGGGGGGCCGGGACCGGGGCCGGACCGGGGGGGCTGGACAGGGGCGACCGGGGACCGGGGCGGATGGGGCCGGGACCTGCCGTCCTCCCCGAGTCCCCCGGGGTCCCAGCCTGACGTGCAGGAAGCACCCACTAAGTGCTTGTCCGCGTCCCCGCCCCCTTTTCCCCTCCCCCCGTCACGTCATTTACGAGTGCCCCGTAGCCCCCCCCTGCAGCCCGGGCCGCCGCCAGGCTTGGGGTTAAATCCGCCTCGGTGGGGGGCGGAGCGGGCGTTTGCGGAGCGGCCATTCGGACGGTCATCCCGCCGCGGAGGCAGAGAAACTGAAGGCGCTGTGGCTCTCACGGCCCTTCCCGCTGATGCCCTTAAAAAGTGGGACTCGGGCGGGATGTCCCGGACATCCCTGGAGCCGGGAACCCTTCCCTGTGGGAGATTCAGATGTGCCCTCTGGCACTAACCCTGTAACCCAGAGCGAGTCGTGCGCCCCGCGTGCCTCGGCTTCTCTGTCTGTGAAACGAGCTGAGAAGGAAACGGCGGCTCCTGCAGGATCTGGGCCATGGTTAATCACAACCACGCACCAGATTACCAGAGCTGGCCCTTGTCTTCCTTGTCCCGACCCAGCCTCTGTCTCCGTTGTCCGGCTGACTCGTCCTCCCAATCTGAATCTTAGTGCTACGTGGCCAGAGCTGTGACCCTGCGCTGTGTGAGTCCTTGTGCTCTCCCTCTAAAACCCCATCCCCCCAAAGCGTTAGGCTCTCTGAGCCCACACAGCAGCAGGGCGGGTGCCAGGCAGCTTCTTCAGCAGTGCCCCAGCTCCCTTCCTCGGCAGAATCCTCACCCGTTTTTCCCCTGCCCTGCTCCTCCTCTGCCTCTTCCATTCCCGCTCCCCCCTGCTGCTCTCTCTCCGTGTTTGCTCCTGCAGCCACTTCTTACTTCCCCCAGTCCTGTAAACTACTTTCCCATCTCCCTCCTCTTCACTGTCACTTGGAAGAGTATTCGATATATATATATATATTTGGTCTGATTGCACAAGGCAGAAATAGGAACAGAGGATTTGCTAAGAGAATTGATGGAGGTCAAGATCCCAGAATTAGCCAGGATAGTGAAGGTTCACTTGTCACCCAGGCTTTACATACAGGTTATTGTCAGGAACGTTGTAGAGGGGAACTGGACTGAATTAGATTTTGGGGGAGGTTTCCAACCCCACCTGAGTCTCCTTCCAAAGTTAGTTTACAGCTTGCATTTTTGTTTTTCTTCCCTGGTTATTTTTACCTTCTGAATCCAATTCTCCCTGTGCAACAAGAGAACTGTTCGGATCTGCACACATATATTGTATCTAGGATAGACTGTACCCTATTTACCATGTATGGACTGCTTGCCATCTGGGGGAGGGGATGGAGGGAGGGAGGGGAAAAGTCGGAATAGAAGTGAGTGCAAGGGTTAGGGTTAGTCAATAAAAAGTTATTTAAATTTTTAAAAAAATGGAGGAAAAAAAGTTAGTTTACAAAGAGTAGCTGTTCCCTTCCTGTGCCCCTTGAAACGCTTCTGCCCTCACCACTCATTGCTCTCTCTAAAGACCAGCATTTCTGATGACTACAGTCAGTGGTTCTTTCAGCTCAGCACACATAAGCAGGAAGGGTGCTTGTGGGGTGGCTGCACTATGAAGGCTTGTTAGATATATCACCTTCCTGCTGCATCAGCAATAAGAGTCTCCTGGTTCTGCCCCACCTTTCAGACCCGCATGTAGGGGGACCTTATGGCTCTGGGGGCTTTACTAGACCTCATTCTGCCCCAGGCTTTGTCACCCCCACACCTCTCCACGAATGGCCCACTAGTATTTCTCAGACAGCAGGTCCCCCCAAACCTTGTTTTCTTTAGATCCCTTGCCTGCTTGGCTTGGGGCTTACCATCTTGTGTCCAATTATTTGCCCAGGCTCCCATTCTACCCCTCCAGCCTTTCATACAACAAACAAAACTCCCATCTGCCTACGTTACTCCCTTTCTCAGCAATTCTAAGTAGCCTCCTATCATCCATGACTTGGATGAGGATGGGAATGGCATACAACCAGTTGTACAGATGCCCCAAAGTAGAGGCCACAGGATCCAGAAGGACTGGGATAGGCTGAATCCAAGATGGACTTCACCTAGCCCCAAGTGTCAAGTTGTCCATTTGGCCGCAAAAACAAGCAACAAACCCAAGGTGGGGGAAACATGCAGGATTAGACAGTAGGTCATGTTAAAAAAAAAAAAAAAAAATTTTTTTTTTGGACTGCAAACCAGCAGAATCTCGGGCTGCTTTAAGAGGGAGGGGACCATCCCCTGCTGCATGACCCTTGTTGGGCCCTCTCTGTTCAGGTTAAGGTGAAAGTCTAAGGATGTTGATAAGCCAGAGGGTGTCCAAATGAATGGCTAGACCCAGAAAAAGATATGTTGAAGGTGGGCCTCTGTAACCTGGAGAAAACTTAGGGACTTGTCTTCTAATATTTGGGATTAGATAGACTGGTTCTATTTGGCCTCCAGAGGAGGTTGACACCTCAGCACGCTGTTTGGGTTGGACTTCCAGCACATGCCCTTCACAGTTGTCACCAAGAACTGCTGTGGCTAAAAAAAAAAAAAAAAAAAAAGCCTCAAAACCATCCTAGAGAGGAATTCTCCAGCCGTAGTTTTTCTGGGCCTGGCTCTGTGGCTGTGCTGGGGGCAGGCCAAGGGAGGATCCCAGCAGCCTCTCTGGCAGTGGGTTGATGCTACATGGGCGGGTGAGGGGGCTAATTCCCAGAGGCCTCTGCCTGCAGCCGTTCTGAGATAGGGTCTTTCTCCTAGTGAAGTACCTCAATGCCTACACTGGGGTGGTGCTGCTCCGGTGTCGGAAAGACTTCTACCAGCTCCTGTGGTCAGCCCTGCCCTTCATCACTCATTTAGAGAACAAGGGACAGCGCTTCCCCTGCTTCTTCAACACTCTGCACGTGGGAGGTGAGTGAGACGGCGGAGGTTTGCCTTCAGGTCTAGCCAGCAGCCGCCAATCAAAGGTGTCCCCACACCGGGCACTCGCGCTCAGCTGGGGACCACCAAATGCTCTGCTTTGATTTGTTAGGGACCATCAGAACCTGTCAGAAGTTCCTGATTCAGTACAACAGGCGCCAGCTTCTGATCTTACTGCGGAACTGCCCTGATGGAGGTAAGCAGTGATTATTGGGCAGCCCCACCTGCTGGGTGGGGGGGGGGGGGGGGGGGGGTGGAAGATCCTGACGACATGTCACTTGCAGAGATCTTTCATGATTGCTATGCTTTTGATTCTCTGCAGAGGAACGGGAGTCTATCAGAAAGTCGGTCATGAGCTGTTCATTAGAGGAACAGCAGGAAGACGAGTTCTCAGGAAGTGGAAGTGAAAAGGATGCCACAGAGATGGAGTGAATGTCTGGCTGGGAAACTCTGCCACCCTGATGCCCTCAGAAAAGCTTTCCTTCACCACCTTAGCTAAGGTGGATCCAACCCCGTTTCCTCAGGCAAGCCTCGTTCTGTGCCTCAGAAGGGATTAAGAGCAAAATCCCTGGGATCAAGCACCCTAACCCTATGAAACGAACTACTTAAACCAAAATTTCTGCCATTTATCCTTTTTCTGATCAAATTAACCGAAGCTTTGTCTGTTTTGGTTACCAACTATTTTATTAGCTCAATAGTTTCCATTTTCAGAATGGAAAGTTTCAGAATTCCTAGTTTGGTATTTAATTGTTCCATTTCTAACTTTTTGAGTTGCATGTATTTTATTCATATAGCTTTTTAGATTAAAAAATTTCCCCTGAAAACTGCCTTGGCTGCATCTCATAGGTTTTGGTATATTGTCTCATTTTTGTCATTTTCTTGGATAAATTATGGATTGTTTCTTTGATTATTTGATCCACTCGTTCTTAGATGCTGAGAGGGGTTGTTTATCCTTTTTCAATATAATTTTTGTTGCTGTGAACAAATGCCCTCTCCACCTCTTGATTTGATTCCCCAGTCTTCACAGAATCCACTGGTAAAATGATGCAACAAATTTGGGTCTCTTGGAAAGGATTCCCTCCCCTGCTAGTGTAAGTTACTCACAGTAATAACCCTTCCTAGTGGCATAGAGTTAGGTGAAACCAAAATGCTGAATGGAATCTATATTAAACTACCTGGTCTTAGGTTGGTCTTAGAATTTGAAGGTAACCAAGGAAATGGAATGTTATCTTCAAGTTCTATTTCCTTGGTTACATTTAACTCCAAAGAGAAAAGAATTAGCCCCACTTTGGCCCAAGCCCATGGCTGCCCTGTTGGTGATGTGGGAGGGATGCTTCACTCCTTTCTCTACTGACCGAATGTTCCCCAGCTTGATCTAGGAGGAGGGGAAGGGGGAACAAAGGGGGTTGTAGACAAGCTTCCGGGCTATGCTGAAGCCATCCCAGGATAGGATTTGGCCAACAGGCCTAGGTTTGATTTGAATTTTAAAAAAGAAGGCTCACGCTTCCTCTTGTGCATATGATTTATTGCAACTGTTTGCCTTCGCCATTACGTTACACCTAGAGGTCACTTTATTCAACAACAACAAAAATCCACATCACTGAAACTCGGCTTCAAACCAAACCCCAAGCAGCACACAAGGAGACTGCTGCAGAAATCGAGGGAGGCGGTGGACAGGGCATTGCTGCTTTCAACCCAGCTCAGTATCAAGTCCGCGTGACTCGCGCTGCCTCCTCCTGCATCCCAATAGCCAAATTCTTGGCCGTCCCTGCTTGTGTCACTCAGACCTGTCCCATTAATACCTGCTACCCCAACTGTGAGGTAGGCATGTGGTCGCTTCTAACCAGACTTGTTAGTAACTTTTTCTTGCTGAGCCATTAGGTAGAGAGGAGGTAGAGAGGTTGAAGGGAGTCTCTCCTCTCCAGGCAAGTCCAAAATCCAACTACTATGTATGTATTTGGAGGCCTAAAGCTCTCTGAAGTTGGCATTACAGGCTCTCTGCTGGTCAAAAGAAAAACAATTGCAATTTGAGCTGGATGTCCTAAATCCGATCTACTCCCACACCCTTCTGTTCTTTAAAAAAGTAAAAGAAAATCCGGAACAGGTAGAAGAGACTTAACTTGTTTAAAAAAAAGAAAAAAAAAAAGAAAAAGATGTGAACTGTGATTAGTGTGTCCTCTAGAACCCTGTGAGATACGCAACAGGAAAGGGGGTGTCAGATTAGTACAGCTGTACCTTCGAGCCCACGTTGCAGCAAATGCCCCGATGGCTCTTGAGCTGCCCGGGGAGGGCTTGGCCCCCTCCAGGTGCCAGAAGCTAGAGTAGAATGGTCAAGACCACCTGCACATGGGCCAATACAAGATGGAATTGGCACAAACTAGAAACCTTGACTGAAGGTTTGTCATGTGAGTGTCAATACTTTATTCTGGTGTAAATATTGGAAGCTGGAAAATACACTGTATTTAAATTAGTTCCTTTGGTTTCCCCCTTGATCTGTGGAAACCCCCCCCTCCCCCCAACAGAGCTAATCTGTGCAAACTCAAGTCCTTAAAAACTATAGCAGCAAAACAAAGCAAAGGAAAAAGAAAACACAAGATGGAGAGGACTTGGGGGCCAGAAGTATCACTTGGTGTGGACCACCGAGGTGCTGAACAGCAGCTTCTTCTTCTGTTTCTTCCTTTTCTTTCCTCCCTTCTCTTCTGTTAAAGGAAGTACAGAGACAGGACTCAGCTATAATTTAGGGTGGCTACAGTCCCCAAGTGTTAATCAAGTGTATAAGGAACAATGCAATGATAGGGGGAGCCAGAGGTGTGGGGGCAAACCCGAAGAGCCCAGTATATTTCCTAGGAAAACTTATACCTAGAAATGACCCAAGTCAGAATTTGAGGGCACCCTGAGAACAAGCAAAGAACCAGATGAGGATTCAAGCAGAGGCTGGGAAGGGGAAAGACTAAGAAAGGGGTGTTCAAGGCGGCAGAAATATGAACTAATAAGCCCCGGAGAGAGGAATTCGTTTTTAGTCTGTGGTCCCTTTTGACAATTCACTCCGCTAAAAAATGGGGTCACCACCTCCTCTTTAACAGATAACCCTCCCTGCGTCGAATGAGGATTTCAAGATGGCTTCTTATCCCTTACCAGAGAGGAGTTCTGAGGAGGCCGGGGTGTCCAATTTCAGGAAGGCTGCTTCAATCGCTTGGCTGAACGAATTCTGGAAGCTGGGCACAGGTACACGGTCTGAGTTGTCACTTTCCCCATCACTGTCCACAGGGGCAGGAGGAGCTAGGGTGTTCTCATCTAGAAAAGGCCAGTGTACTCTCAGGGCAAGGATCCTGAATCACTCCCCTTATAGCCGGTTCTAAACCACTGTCCACTTATTAAATATCTCCTCTCACCTTTCTTGGAGGCAGTTTTGGACCACATATCTGCCTTTGCTTTTCCAATTCTCAGCATCTGCCAAAGAAAAGATGTTAGCCAGGAAGGGCCACAAAGCTTACTTAGTCTAGCATGTTCCAGTTTCTGATCCAGCCCCACCCACATGCTTAAACTACATCCTGGGCTAATAAGGGAAAATATATGAGCCTAGAGCAGATCAGTACTTGACAGAACAGTCCTAGCTAAAGCCAACCTAATGACCAGACAGGTTATAAAAAATACAAGGCCCTCAAAATGGGTCTAAGAGTTTTACAACGAATGTAGATAAATAGTTCTTGTTATGTCTCTTAAATTGGTTCATTGGTTCCCGATACAACTTCTACCAAAGGCCCTCCCTTAAATAGCTTCCTCTTCCTAAATAGCCTTAAAAATTCCCGCTTTCTAACAATTCAGAAATGACAAGAATAAGCCATTTCTGTATCGCAGTTCCAATTAAAGCAATAAGGTGGTAAAGTGGACAGAGTACTGGACCTGAAATCAGTAAGACACAGAGCTCAAACCCCATCTCAGACATCTGCTGGCTGTAGGATCTTGGGCAAGCCACATCTAACCAGTCAGCCTCAGTTTCTTCATATGTAAAATGGAAATAATACCTGTCTCTTCAGGTTGTTTTGAGCATCAAATGAGATTAACTGCCAAGTGCTTTGCACAGTGCCTAGCACAGGGTAGGTACTTAATACCCCTTCAGTATCCACTACCCTACCCTATTCTCTTCAGCCTGTCCCAACTTTTCACTTCCCTTTATATAGCCATTGGCTCTCTTGAGATTCAGCCTTTACATTTCTCTCAAGAGCATTTGACATAACTCTGGGCCCCTATTTCCCAAGAATGTCATACCCAGATGCTTGAAAGTTATTCTTAATACCAGAAAGTAAATTTTTTTTCTTCTAAGAATCACTGAATGCTTAGTGAAAGGAATAAATACTCAGGTCTGATTTTCTGATTTTAACGGGTATTCTTAACTTTCAAGTAATGTTATCACCATTTTTTTTGATCTACACAGAAGTTTCTCCCTATTTAATGGAAATTTTTGTCCAAGGACAAGCCACCTGGATTTTTAATATGCTGCCCTTAAGAGACCTCTAAGCTAATCTCGTTTCAAAAAAAGGAATATCGTTGAAGTCAAGACAAGTACCAAACTCCTAGGTGCCAGCTTTGATATTTAGGAGGATTTAAAATCACACACCCCCCCCCCCCATTTCATCACATTCTTTTGTGAAGGCCAATACCAACGTCCAAGGAATCCCAAACCAGGCTCACCTCCACCAAGACTACTTAATAAAACAACTCTATCTAAACTAGTGGCCGGGAAGAAATGAATTGCTGCTCAAGAAATTTCAGCTCCAAAACATTCTTCACTAGCTCTCTGAACATAAAGATTATCCTGTAAACTGACTTGGCTACAGTCACACTGCTCTACTATTTCTGAATACTCTCATCAGCTAAAATAAGGTTTGCCTGCCAAGGGTTTTACCTGAAACTTAATTTTTCTCCGCCCTCTCCTCATCAAAGAGAAGAGAACAGGATCATCTAAAGCCAATGTCACCTGACTGAAAAGTCCTAAAATGAAAAGGTGGGAAGGGAGCCCAGATGTCCATTTTACATCCATAATTCATTAACCTTCCAAGCTCCTCCGTACACAGGCCCTGCTGGCTCTTCACCACAAACCAACTCACACTATTCCCCTCCAGTAATGATTGTCAGAAGCGCTGCTATTACATCAACTAACTCGGACACGAATAACCATTTTCAAAGAGAAATGGAGAGGGAAAGATCTAGAACTCATCTGTCTCGGACCCAGCTCTCTGAGACACAACAGATAGTCTTGTGACCTTAGGTCAAAACCAAAATGAACAGCAGTGCCAAACAGTTTTCTGCTTCTCCATCAGCAAAAGGTTTACCTGGGCAAAGGAGGGAAAAGGAGACTCTTCTTCCAAGCTCCCAACGCAGAATGAAGGGTTGACCTGACCATCAGTGGGTGACAAAGAAGCCAACATAGTGTCTGCAAAGGAAGAATCAGAGACCTAATCACAACAGTAACTCAATGAGAGCTGTTGTTTTCCTCAGAAAAGGAAGAAAATTAAGAACATGAGTTAAACAATCCAGATATTTTCTAAAAATCAAATTAATCAAACATTACTCTACTTTGCCTTTTTACCTTGTTCCTAAAACTAAAAGCTCATCACAGAATGTGATGTTCAAAAAAGTGAATTCTGAAACGGATTTTTTCATGTGCTAAATTCCTTTCTTTCCCACCTGAAATGCGACCTGGTTCCCAAGTTCCAAAAAGTCCTGCCCCAGTCACTCATTTAGAGAAGACTGAAATCCCCACTTGGCATTATCTGAAAATGGGCAGGTTGATTATGTTTATCTCAGAGTCAAAACTTAAGCACAGATGGAAATGGAGCTGGTCAGGTCAAGCCTCCTCGTGGCTCCCAGATGTAGTGCCCTGAATCCACCATGGAGCCATCTGTATCAGCCACTCCTGAACCAAACACCACTTGAAGACCTCCAATTTTCATTGGATTGGAACCCATTATCTCCTAATATAACTCATTGTTTGTAACCATTTTGATGGTAAAGTGTTTCTTTCCATCAACCTCAAATGCCTCCCTGTGATATCTATTTGTAATTAAAGATGCAATGGTGAGAACCAATTCCTTCAATGGTGTTCATTCCTTCATTCCCAGATAGAACTGTCCAATGCTGACACTATGGAAACCACTGCCAGAGCCAGTCCCTTTGGCCAACTTGGCAAACTACTTAACTTTCAGAAAATCTATGATGAAAACAACAAAACTGCACTCTAAACTGTGGTGACATGTTTTGTGAAGAGGTTAATGACTTCAGCATTTTAAGATTTAGGGACTGGGACTTTTGTAACTTATGACCAACTGGGGGGGGGAGGGGGGAACCATAATTTGACACTCACCTGAATGGGTCCCTGGGCTTCTGCTAAGAGGAGACTGTGTGAAGGAACCAAGGCCCTCAGTGCCAAGAACCAAAGCAGGATCAGGGGAGCAGGCATTAAAGGCAGGAAACTGCTGCAGATTCTCTAGAGCGATGTGGACTTCGGGATCTACAAAGGAAGAGGACAGCTCGGTCTCAGCCAGGAGTTCAAACTGGTACCAAGATTACAGCATCACAGCCACCTCAGCCAAAATCATGCCCAAGAGAAATGGCCGAGGATGTTGCCTCCCCAGCCCAGTGCAGCCCAGCCTCCACCTCCTTTTTCTGTCTAGAATCCCTCTGGCATCAAAAACCACTTTTGCTGATTGTTCTAGCAGTTTCTCTTCCAATACCTGGAGCCCAGGGCAAAACCAGCAGTACAGCCCCTCCCCCCTCTCCCCCAACCAGCTTCAGAGTGGGTAGAGACAACACCAGGATCAGTCTCAGAGAAGCTAGTTTGAATCACAGGCAATTTCACTGTGTTGGTCTCGAATTCCTCATTTATAAAAATGAAAGTGTTGGACTTGCTCCTCTCCAGGACCCCGCCTAATTTATCTGGTCTGGAGACCTGCAGACCAGAAGATCTCAGATGGAGCCCAAAGGAGCCAAGGAGGCCACATCCCTTCTCTGAGGGGAACTTGGAAAACAAGGATCCAACTCAGTGATGCACATAGAGCTTCTGCAGCCCTCACTGGGCTAAGAGCCAGTGGGCACTGCCCCTCCAGCCACCTTCTAACTTACATTTGCCCTGCCTCTTGTTCTCTTCTATCTCAATCCGGCGCTCCCTCCGCCTCTCCTCCCGAGCCTTTTTCTGCCGTAGCCGTCGTCTCTTCTCAATGTCATCTGTGGATCAGTCAGGAAATGATGTGAGTGAAGTGCCAGCAGACTGGAACCTTTCCCCCACACCCAAGCAGCCAGGCTCTCAGGGGGGTCACAAGCACAACTCCCTCAGGCTGGAGCAGCTGCCACTCATTGCTTTTCTGGTCATAAAAGAAAGTGGAGCACACTAGGGAGAGAGATTCACCTGAAAACATTTCCAGAGTTTCCTTGGAAACGACAGGTGGCTGCAGAGCCAGTTCACAGATGCTGAATTCACAGGTAAGAGGCAGATGGCAGAGGTAGCGATGCCGCTGTCGCACGTCCTACAGTGCAGAGGAGAGCAAAGTTCAACAAAGACCTAAGCACTGCCCTGCGGAGAGTGGGGAGACCGTGGGTGCTGTCCCCAAGGGCCTGGGCCCAAAGCCTCAGCATGAAAAAGGTAGCAGTCTGGACAAGTAGCACCCCATACTGCCCGGTGCTCGAGACACCAAAAGGGCCCGGCAATGACTGAAGCTCTGTCACCACCTGTCTTAAGGATTCAAGAAGTGGGAACAGTGTTTGCACACCTAACACGGGGACTCACCTCTGAGATAGAGTAGCCAGCGATCTCTACCACTGTGGCGGTGATTTTCTCGGGGCTCTGCTCCAGGCTCCCATACTCCCGCACGAGGCAGCGCACATTCACAGGATGCAGAAACATGTACTGTCCGTCTTCCGCTGTGGGCAATAGTCACCATCACCCTTCCTCCCTCTCAAGTCTCAAAGCTCTCCCAAAGGTACATACAGGAAGAGACCCCTTTTGACCATGTGATTTTCCTTTAGATTAAGTTATAAAAAAGTTGAAACCATGCTCAGGGATGACCAGCCCTCCTCCTAAGTGCCACTAACCTTGATAGAAGTAGTAGCAAGGAGAGCTGCCCAACGATCTGGTACCGAGTGTGGCCTTGGGCTTCTGCTGGCTGGTTTTGCTGCAAGTGGTCCCTTCTTTATCATTTCCATCCAAAATCTCCGACTCATATACCTCTGTTACTACTCTCGGCTCCAGCTCAGTCACTGGCTCCTCTTCTACCAGGTGGGGAGGGGGAAGAGGACAAGGTCCTCTAGGGCAAGGGTCCACAATTTCTTCATCAAAAGCAGACAGATACTCCAGTATACACTGTAGAAACAAAAGCTAATCAACAGCAAATCCACCTCCTGCTAAGAATACGTGTCAGCACCATCCCATGGAAAAGGCGCAGGCCATCTGGAGTCTAGCACTGTCTTCTTCCTGGTGACTCAGGTGGCCTCTGGGTGGTTCTACTTCCCCCAAGACTAAATGGGGGGATGTGACCACCTTTCTGGGTCAGAGATGTGAAAAATGGAGTAGTACACAGTAAAAGTTTAGGGATCCCTTGTTGCAAAGAGAAGGTCTATGTCCCCAAGTTAGTGAGGAGAGGCACGATAATAAGCATCAAGGAACACACCCACCTGGGAGTCTGGCTCTTTGTCCAGGGGTGCTGCTATCAGGACCAGCTCCTCTACTGCAGTCACAACATCAGTCACCTGATCACCTTTGGCTTCATCCAATCCTGATAGAGCGTCCTCTCGAGCCTAATGCCAGAGACAAACATGAGTTCATCCCTTCTTATTGAAAAAATAAAATTCTTTTTGTAGAGAAAGGAACCATAGCATCCTCTCCTAGGAGGAACACAAGGGCAGCATGTACTCTAACCAAGCAGACTGAGAATCCCAATTCAGGACCCCACACCACAGGGAAAGGAAACAACTTCAAAGTCCTCTGGGAGCCACAAAAATGTCCTTCCTTGGTTGGTGGGGCAGCCCGCCTCACTTTTTCTTGGACTAAACAACCTTTGGAATCCTGCCAACTCATATAAGACAGCACCTCTGCTCACAGATGTCCTTTATTGATTACTTTCATTCACCGAGAGCCACATTTTATAACACCAAGGACACCCACCACTAGTGTTTTAGCCCAAAAGGCCAAGGGCGGAATGCCTTGACAGCAACATAAAAAACAAGTCTTTGTGATGAAAATCAAAGATGTAGGCAGCAGTAAGATTGGTTTACAACTTTTAACTTGAGAACCAGAACATCTGGCCAAAGTTTCATTTCTGCAATTCTTGATGCTCTAAGTGTCCAGCAGGGGTCACCAGAGAGGAACTGAGCAGCCTAAAAAGGGACAATTTCCCTCCAGGTTCAAATTCTCCCAAAGGTACTTGGGAAAACTTTCAAGTGTAAATGGTCTACAAAAAAAAACATCAGCTGACCAGAATGCTCCAGGAATAAGGGGTCTACAACTTAATCAGGTATCAATAGAGCCAAAAAAACCAAACTGTCTATGACAGCTGCACCAACATAAAGCTCACCCCATAGACCAAGGATACAGCCGCCTTTCCAGTCCATAAACTGAGTATTTGGGGAAGATATATTTATTAGACAG
This sequence comes from Sarcophilus harrisii, assembly GCF_902635505.1. Classification (NCBI taxonomy): domain Eukaryota; kingdom Metazoa; phylum Chordata; class Mammalia; order Dasyuromorphia; family Dasyuridae; genus Sarcophilus; species Sarcophilus harrisii. The sequence goes on along the minus strand of NC_045426.1, from coordinate 698,748,853 downwards.
GCTGCTGGGAACTGGCCATTTTGTGTGATAAAGATGAAAATGTTTAGGATTGTTTTTTGTAAAGAAATTTTCTACAATCAGACTGTAACCTTAAGAAGCATTCCTCTTCCATTACAGAGCAGCTTAAATTCATCCTGGGTCTAAATGCCTTCTGGGTGTTGGAATGCATCCCTCCAACCCAACAAGCCAAGCCTGCTTCTCATTGACTTCCTTGTTTATATTCGTGGTTCCCTCTCTTCCCAGGCCCCTTGACCCTGAGATTGTCATCCTTGTCTCTTCCTTCTTTCTTTTAGGCAACAAGGCCTAACCACACCCCCTCTGAAATGCCTCACCTGCCATACCTGTCCTGCCTTTTGTAATCCTCCTGCTACTAATCTGTTTCAGACCCTCATTCCTTCTCATCAGAACTCTTCCTAGGAACAAGAAAACCAATTACCACTAGGGACAGTTACCTCTAACCTCTCCTGTATTTGGCCTTTGTTCAAGTGTCTTACATTTCCTTAACACAGCTGTTCCTAACTATCCTTCCAATCTTATTCCCCAGGATGCCTCTCTCACATCTTAGTACTCTGGTCAAGCTGGACATCCCTGGGGCCTGAACTCTTGCCCAGTCTTTCCAATCTGTACCTCTTCTGCTGCGCCTACCCTATGAGTAACATGTTGATCCCTTTTGTTAATCCTACAAGATGCCTTTACATCTCCATCTCAGTTCACAAATACACCCACTTGTCAAGGCTTAGCTCAAAGGCTAATAAGGAAAAACTAAAGGAATAGAAACAAAGATGCCTTTCTGTGACTTACAAGTCTGTCTAGAAATCCTTTGACCTTGATTTCTCTCCTCCTAAAAAAGGATTATAAATTATATTATATACAAAGTATATGTGAAATCTGTGTATACAGTTCTGGTTTCACACACACCTTTCTTTGTTTTTCTTTTTAATGGCACTCTTCTCCAACTGCCAGACACATGGACTATTTCTTTTTTTTTGGCTATTACATTAAAAATCTTTTACATATAGATTCATTCATAATTTTGTAATAAAAAATAAAAAAGGGATACAACTGAATTGAGTCAGAGCAGTTTTGTGACACTGCCTTGTGGCTCATCAGAGCGTCTGCACCCGTCTGTGGTCACACCAATAACACACTGGGAGGCCTCAACTTTGCTTCTAATCACATCATCTACTACGCCAGGGTCAGCTCTATGATGGCACAGACCACATTTTATTCAATCCCCCCCTCCCTCTATGGAACTTGGCTATGCTTCAACAAAGCAGGCACTCAGTAAACACACCAATGAATGAGCTTCTTAGGGACTTCAATGCAATAAATCCACCCAAGCACAGACATATTATAGACAACTGAACATTCCTTTAAGGGTTCAGGATCATATATATCCTAATCAGGCCACAGCACAAATTAACTCATGGGAAACAGAAGGCCCTGAGATACACACAGCAACACCCCAGATGGACCACGGGGGTGTGATTTTTCAACACTACATCCGTCAATCCAGCTTCTCCCTGCATCCCAACTCTCCTTCTGCTTGGTCTCCTCACCTTGAGCTCCTGGAGGGCGGCTTCCACAAAGCACGCCTCAGGAGAGTGTTTCTCCTCTGCCAGCTGCTGCTCCAGGGCTGCCTTCTCTTCCAAAATCACTCGCTGTAGCACCTGCTCCTTGGAGGCCAGCAGGAGTTTGGAGTATTGGCTGTGCTGGTCATCTGTCCAAGGGGAAAAAAATCCAGAACCCCAACTCTGTGAACCTAGTGCCAAAACTGTATAGCTAAAACACATCTATCATCCTCAAAGTTGCGATCTTCATATACAAAATTTCATCAGGCTTGAAAGCTGGTTTTATATTTTGCTGGTCTTATAATACCAATAAGAAACATATGCAGTAACACAACCGGATTGGGGCTGTCTACCTGAGTGGTGTCAAGGATCTCTATGGCTGCATATTGACTTTTTATTTATTTTGTTAAAACATTTCCCAATTACATTTGAATCTGGTTCTGGCCACATGTGGGAATTTGGGGACCACTTGAGCCCTAGGCTTGACATCTGGTGAACCAATTCAAAAGTGAAAGGCCTAGTCAGGAGGCTCTGGAGAAGTTGTGCCAGGGTACTATTAATTAAGCAAGTAACTAAGCAGGTAACTCACCTCCAAGGTGAATAGGCTGTTCTACATTCATCCATTTGGATTTGGGTAAAGCCACTAGCACACCTTTCTCCCTTCTCATGAGCTGCATTGTGATGGTATCGCCAACAATGTATTGGCGTGACTCTGTAGCAACAACACTGTAATGTGGGAAGAGAACTGTCAAGTGGAGATAACGTGCACCTGAAGCTCTATAGGCTGGTGAATTGCCTCTGAGCTCACCTCTTGAGATCCTTCTTGTGAACAGAGCTGTAACAGATGGGACATTTACTCCAGGTCTTCTCACTCAACGAAAGGTAGTGCAGAATGCACGCCCAGCAGAAAATATGCCCACAGCGTGTGATCTTGGCTGCAGTTGGCGGATAAAGGCATATTGGGCAGGACGGCACCTCATGACTACAGATGCGCTGCAGAGGCACAAGAACAAGAAGGGTCACTGATGTGAAGACGGGTCAGAGCAGCCTGGCCTGCCCCTACCTGGCCATCCCAGACAAGCCTCAAAAAATTTTTGCATGCTGGTACCTTAGGCTGTAGATGAGAACTAATTCATAAATCACATTTGCAAGTTAATCTGTTACATTTCAGTTCAGCTCCATGTGAGCTCCTGAGACAATCTGTCCCAGTATATGACAAAGCTAAAATGTGTTCTATGCTCAGCAGAATTCTAGCTCAGATCAGCAGAGAAGCAGTTTGCCGTTAAATGCACTGATTTTCATACCAACAAGAACCCATGCTCTTTCCAAGGTAGGGAGAGGAGGGAGGTGATTCCTTAGAAGTCTCCTTTCTCATTAGGAAGATCTACAAGATAAATCAGGCCTAATGGTATGATTCAACAAGAGACTGTTTGAAAGCTTCCCAGAACTTTTAGCATTCATAATGAATACCAAAACCAGCTAAAGACTCTATGACTTATTTTTCCTTGTCTTAAAGAGGAAATACAGCTGTGTGGACTACTCATCTGCTGGCTGTCACTGGAGATTAAGGTTTGGGGATATTTCTTATTTTGATTGCGTCCAAATATCTGCACAACAAGCCCAATATCCAAACAGGCTGCTGCAAGTGAAATGCAGTGATCATATTCTGGGTCTAAAAGTCAATTCACTCTCTCCCCCAAGTTCAATTGGCAAACTCTTTCTGACACTAACTTAAACCTTTTAGGAGAGTTAGAAGCTGCAACTGAAGCTGTTCTAATCCAACTATCCCAATTACCAGCACTGATTCAACCAGCCACATGTTGAATTCCTTACCCATGGAATACAGGGTTAGAATTTCACAACTAAGATTCTGCAATGGAGGATATAAAAGTCTCAGCAGAAACCTGATCTGACAAGAGGAAGGGAGGAAAGGATCACTTGAATTCTCTTCCCCACCCACTGTCAACAAGCTTAGCTGTTGCTACTGACCACTTGTTCCACAAAGTCCCAGTTGACCAACGTATCAGGGTCAGCAAAGTGCACTGTGTAGTCTTGGTCTTCGGACACCACAAATTGGCAGCTGGACAAGTAATTAGGGGAGAAAAGAGCAGACCATCAATAGAATTAGCAAATAATCATGCTTCCAATTCAAAAGCAGTCCCATATGCTAACTCAGGTACTGTACAGAATTCCCTACTTTGGCATGTTACAGAAGGCCCAGTGAACATTAGTTTAATAAGAAACCAATGAACTTGGTTTCCATCATATCAAAAGCCAGTCCAAGCTAGTCTAGCCCTTCCCCCACAAGCCTGTCTAAGAACTAAAAATAGCTCAGAATGCTGCTTTGTCAAGGGCTAAACAGCCAGTTTTGTTCCCAGTGGCTAGACTTGGGAAGCACTGGAGTAAATCAAATGGCTGCCTGGCCTAAAATCAAGCTTTGTATTATGGTAAGCTCACATACCTCTTTAGAACAATATGCATCTTTATCACAACTCTTAAGAAGTGAGATTTGAATAAGGCGGCAGTTTTATGCCACATATCATATCAAAGGACCTCCAAAACCACCAGCCTGGCCCTTGACTGTACCAATCCGTGCTTTGCTCCCAAACCATTCTTTCTAGCTACCCAAAATAGAGAATGATTACAATATCTTAGGAAGAATTGACATGTCTGCCTACTTCTCTTCTACTCACTTGGCCTGTAAGAAGAGCTCCTTGTTAAAAGGTTTTTGTCCCCATTTGTTCCTCTTCCCCCAGTTGCCATGTCCATTGCCTTCAAAGTGACCTGTCTGGCCACGGGGTTCAAAAGTGAAATTTAGTAAGTGGTTTAGATTTATCTTCTTAGGACCAGAGAATTGGGCAGGGCTGAACTCTGCCCGTTGAGCCTCTGCTACCTTGGGGAAAAAACGGCAATATTTTAGATAGATTGACAGAGCACTTTATTTACTACAAATACCAGTACAACATTCACTACTCATTTAATTCTACTTTAACCATTTGAAAAAATAACACCACAGCTAACAGATTAAAACAAAGCATTTGTTCACTTTAAAGAGAACAGTTTAAAACAGACCAAGTAAAAGAGCCCCCAAAAGCTCAATAGGAAAATCCGTATCATGCCAATTGTTGTGACTAAGACAGTCTGCCCCCCTGTAGGGCATGAAATTATATAAAAACTAAAACAGCATGAACCTCTGTGGTGCAGACTAAGTATAAAAGGGTTTTTAAACAGAAGCCTGCAACAAGATGCCCACCTCCTCACCCTCAGTAGCTAATTGTTCCCTGGGCCAGTTTCAGCTGATACTGTCCCTTGGAAGTATACTTCCTAGGAGACCAACCTGCTGCTGTGACTCATTCCCACAAGCTTAAGAACTCTGCCAGAAAATACTCACATTTCTACTCATTTTTAATTGAAATTGACAGAATTCGAACTTGTGGGCTAACACTCTAGCTAGAAAAAAATCTTATCAGCATCAATTAAAAACCAACTTAACAGATGATTGTGTACAAATACACAATCATCTGAAAAAGTCCTCTGCGTCTCACACATGCACACGGCCCAGCCTGCAGTTTTATCATTCTCCCAGCAATCCTATCATGAAAGACATGGTCATTCTGCCAATGTACGACTTAGACCCAGCCAGGACATAAATGTCATTCTACAACCAAGGAACTCCAAAGAGGGCATCATCCCTTCTCCTTGCAGAGTATCTACACAAAGCTAAAGTTACCCAGAACACCTCAAAACCCAGCAATTATGACATCATGATTTGCAGCCATCCTGAAAACATGTTCCTGCCTCCAAAGGCATGTCCATAACCTTCTGAGAAAGGAGCAAAAGTTTCAAGAACTGAAGGGCTTGTAACAAGCACTGAAGTTGATATTCAGTGATCTTCACAAAGTAGACAATTGGTAGGCTGCCAATACTTCCTGCAGTCCAGAACCTTCACAGAAGTCTTACCTCATCTCGTCTTCCACCATTAGAAGAAGAGCTAAAGAGTTTGCTGCTGCCGCCGCCCCTTTGAGGAGGCATCTTATTAAAAGTTTTGCTTTTCTGTGCGTTGGAGCGACGGGACTGGTTGTTAAAGTTTTCATTTTTAGGATAGGAAGTTTCACGTTTACGGTTATAACGTTTGGATCCACTCGCATTCTTTCCATCTAAAAAACAAGAAGAAGTTTCATGTAAAGTCCAGACTTCTGAACTGCCAACCCTCCCCCCCATCCCAATGGCTGGATTTGGACTAGACCATTAGGTTTCATTACTAGACTACAAAAGCAAAGGCAAGACTAGCTGCATTAATCATAAATCTGTGTTGTTTCTACTGGTTTCTTTTGAAATTAGGGTGAACAAAACTATATGGTGCTATAACTTTCCCATCCTATTTTCAATTTCACCATTATGAACTATGGACCCTCAGTGTTTTTGATGATTTCTTAGCAGTTTCAAGGGCTGATGATTCTCATAATTCTATTCCCTGTACAGAATTTATAGTCATTGCTTTTGGAAACGAAAAGTACAAGACCTAGTGAAAATACTACTACTACTGAGCTGTAAGAATGAAGAACATGAGAAACTAAAAACAAAACAAAACAATAACGGGGCAGTTAGGTGGGCACAGTGGATAGAGAGCACCAGCTCTAAAGTCAGGAAGACCCAAGTTCAAATCTGGCCTCAGACACTTAATACTTCCTAGCTGTGTGACCCCAAGGCAAGTCACTTAATCCCAGTTGCCCTGGGGAGGCAGGGACCCACCCAGGAAAATTTATAATAACTAGTGCCAAATTAAGAGTAAATGTAAAACAAAAAGTCAAATACAATAAAATCCAATCAATAATCACTGCCAAATCAAAATCATATACATAATTAACAATGCTGCCTTCAAATTATTCAAGTTAAAGCATTCAAACAAATATACATACACATACACACACATGTAAGGGAAGTTGAAAGTAAATTCAGTTAAGGGAAAAGGATAATACATATTTTAGCTAGAAAATTTCAATGCTGAGCTAACATACTTTCTTTAAATCATTTAAACTCCAACCTAGGCTTTTCACACACATCTATAAAATAGGCATACAGACAAGGCAATCTACTCATTTAAAGTTTCCTAGTTAAGACCCTAAAAAAACCATTACAGGATATTATTACTAGAGTTAAGTGTGAAGAATGAACAAAATTTTAGGAAACCTAATATACATCTATGATTTTTCAAATGTCTTTTATAATAGCTTTTAATTTTCGTTATATATGTAGAGTTCCAAACTTTTTTTCCCTCTTTTCTTCCCTCTCTTCTGGACAGCAAGCAACCCACTATTGGTAAAACATAATTCTTCTTAATATATTAACATATCCTGTGAAGGAAAAATCAGATCAAAACGGGGGAGGGGGGGGAGAGAGAGGCATGAAAAAGAGAAAAAAACAAGCAAATAATACTACCACCAAAAAAAAAAAGTGATAATACTATGATTTGATTTACATCATCTCCACAGTTCTCGCTAGGGATGGCTTTTTCCCTCCCAACTATTGGAATTGCCTTGAATCACCTCTTGTTGAAAAAATCCCAAGTCCATCACAGTTGATCATCACACACAATCTTATTGCTGCTGTATATAATGATCTCCTGGTTCTGCTCACTTCCCTCAGCATCAGTTCATGCAAGTCTCTCCAGACCTCTCTGAAATCATCCTGCTGGTCATTTCTTACAGAACAATAATATTCCATAACATTCATATACCATGACTTATTCAGCCATTCTCCCACTGATGGGCATCCATTCAGTTTCCAGTTCCTTGCCAGCACAAAAAGGGCTGCTACACTTTTGCACATGTGTGGTCTTTTCCTTTTTATGATCTCTTTAGGATACAGACCCTGTAGAGACACTGTTGGATTAAAGGGTACAAGACTCCTTTGGGCATAGTTGCTCTCCAAAATGGTTGAATCAGTTCACATCTCCTTAGCATCTCAATTTTGAACATTTATCATTATCTTTTCTGTCATCTTAGCCAGTCTGGGAGATAATGAAGTGATATCACAGTTCTCTTAATTTACATTTCTCTAATCAACAGTGAACTAGAGCATTTTTTCACATGACTAGAAATATGTCCACTGATTTTTACTCTAAATTGAAGACTTAAGAGATTTTCCAACCACCTGCTCCAAGACTGATGCCTGAGATATTACCAAGTTCAAATTTAGCTAAGGATGAATTCGATTCAATTCAAGAGATTCAAATAAGAAAAAGGAAAATGGCTTTTATGTACAAAAATATTCATAGCAACTCTTTTCTCAGGACAAAAAACTTTTGGGGAGTGGGGGCAGGTAGGTGGTGCAGTGGATAGAGCACCAGCCCTGAAATCAGGAGTACCAGAATTCAAATCTGGTCTCAGACAATTAACATTTCCTGTGACTTTGGGGCAAGTCCCATTAACCCCAATCAGAAAAAAGAAAATTGAGGGAATGCTCATCAATTGGGGAATGGCTCAATAAACTGGTCTTTTTGACGGATTATTGTTCTATGGGAAATGATGAGCAGGATGCTCTCAGGGGAAAAAAAAAAAAACACCTTGAAAGACCTCCATGAATTCAAGGAAAGTAAAATGTACTGTATACAATAGTAATGTTCTGGGATGTGCAATGTGAATGTTGTTATTTTCAGTGGTGCAATCATCCATCACTACTCTGAAGGACTTATGATGAAAAATTTTATCCATACCCAGAGAAGAAAATGATTGTGTCTGAACAGAGATTGAAGCAATTCTTTCTCATTCTCTCAATTTTTCTTGAGGGTTTTGATTTTCATTAAGGTAGATCTGTTTCTTTTTTTTTTTTTTTCACAACTTGACTTTTATGGAAATGTTTTGCATAACTTCCCAAGTGATTTCCTAATTGTGGGTGGGGATATATGGTAGGGAACCTAGAACTCAAAAATTTAAAAAACAAATTTAACTGGGAAAAAATATTAAATAAATTTAATTTTAAAAATTAGCTGGGGGGACAGCTAGGTAGTGCAGTGGATAGAGCACCAACCCTGAAGTCAGGAGGACCTGAGTTCAAATCTCGTCCCAGACATTTAACACTTCCTAGCTCTGTGACCCCAATTGCCTCAGGAAAAAAAAAAAAAAGCCAAAGAATTTGGAATTCCCAAAGCAGCCCTCCACAAAAAAAGAGAAGGTACCACTCTCATGCTTCAGTTTTTATTCAGGATGTATTTCAAATCAATACTTATTTGGAATAAAGGCCAAAATCATAATAGGAAGAAAGCTGGATCTGAAATCAAGAGGTCCTGGTTTCAACTACCTGTGGGATTTGGGCAAGTCACAACCTCACTGGGTCTCATTTTCCTCATCTGTAGAATAAAGTAATTACACAAGATAATCTCCAAGGTCCTTCTGCAGTTCTGAATCCTCTAAACTTTTGAGAATTATCCTATTCCTAATTTATTAAGGCAAGAAGGGAAGTGAGTGAGTAAAGCAAAATTTGTAGTTATTTTCAAAATACCTTTACAAAGTAAGAGAAACAATTTGGCTTGGAAGCTAGAGCTGGCTTCCAAACCAGGAAGATGTAGGTTTAACTCCTACCTATGATATATACTGGCTGTAAACCTGGGTAAGACCTTTAATCACTCAGGAGCTCTAGACATCCAAGACTATTAAGTTGCAGAGAAGTTGTCACACTAAATTGGTAAGGGGAATTTCCTATTTAACCCAAAAATGTAAACAGAAATTTTGGCAATTTAACCCTGCAGTAACTGATTTAAGTCACAGTAATGAAGGTATTTGTACCAATGCACAAAAGTTTAAAGAAAAATTTGAATTTTCCCTTTGGTAAAAATTTATCCAAATCAAGTCAAAATCACAAGTTATTCAATGCTTCATGAAAACAAATCTAGTATCTATAGCATTGGGGGCAGGGGGGAGAGGCGGAGGAGGGAGTCTTAATTACCAGATGAATAGAATCAAGGCTCTGCAAGGCTTTCCCCCTTATATGAACTATACATAAATCCATATGGACTATATGGATCAAACCAACACAAGCCTTATAAACCAGAAGTCAGAATTCAGGAATAAGTTTAGTTGGCTTTTAAATCTTAATGTCAAACAAAAGAGGTTTCTTAAAAAAAAAAAAAAAAAAAAAAAAAAGCAAACTCAAGGACAAACAAATTTCCTTCACATTTCAGCTGCAATAGTGGCCGCCTACCCCCATATTTGGTCAGCTTCTTTAGGCAGGCTCCATCACTCACAAACCTGCTTACCACTGATGCTTAAGAGCTAGTATTATTACCATTTGGGCAAAATGCCAGTAACCAGCTCTTTTAATTGGATGGTCACAAAAAAGGGGATCTAGCCTGGAATGACAGTCATATTCCTGATAATTCTGGCAAAAGCTGTGTGTATAATTTTCAAATTCTTTACAGGCACTGCTTTTGATCAAAATTATCAGGAATGTCTGATATTAATCATGGAAATCCCCTTGATTCATGGGAATTATATGGTTAATCCCTCAAAAAACTCAAAAAGAATACTTCTGTTCATTTTCCAGGGAATTAACCTTGAAACAAGAAGGAAAAAATTGGGAAATGGAGGCAATGAAAAGAGCATATGCCCAAATATATACTTCCAGTGTCCACAAACATTTCAACATTTCTTAGGGCCCTGACAACTTATTTGTATATTAAGATGGTGAGGATGGCTCATAATGATCTAAAATAACTAAGATTAGCCTCTGATTTGCATAGAGCTGTTAACTCACCCAGAAGTGCAGTTTTCAAGATTTCCCCCCACCTATTACAACACTGGCAAGGAACAATTTCATAATGCTTACAGAATCATTCTGAAAGAAAGCAATTCCCGGAAGTATTTGGTTCTGAAACACAAGGGATGACTGCAACTGACCACATTACAAATACATGATTTTATAACTTCTACATCCTCTACCCAAACTTCTCTGCTTCCACCACACTAGCAAGTTTATAAGACAGCAGAATGGAGGGTCTGTTATCTCTCACACTGCACAACCAGCAGCGGAAAGATTGCCCGTGCAGCCAGACCTGGCACTCAGAGATAAAAACCCATAGCACTATTTTTGCAAGGACGCTGTTTGTGGAAAGCTGGCTAAGATAACTTGGGGGCAATTTTTTTCTCAGGCAGTGGATCAGCCAAAAAAGATTCATCTTCAGACTGTTTAGCATAAAGCGTTAAAGCAAAATCCTAGCCCTCAATGGACCTTTTCCTGAAAGAAGCATTTACCTAACTAATGCTCTAAAACACACAAGACAAGGTGAGATGGCTCAAACTCAGAGCTCAAAATCTGTGGGGGTCAACAAAGCAGGGCCTCAAAAGCTGACTGCAGAGCACCTGTCCATTTACATATTTCCACAGCCAATGATAGAGCCTCTATCCAAGAGTCTCTCATTCCCCACATCCAAATTAAAGGTTCCATATCATTTTAACAGGAGTCATAACAAATTTGGCAACATCTCCATATTATATATTAATTGTGAAAGCACAGACAGGTGGCCCTGCTTAGGTCAGAGCAACAGCTACAAGTTATTGCTGATTCATAGGAGGATCATGTTCAAGTTCCTTACTCACAATACTCGGCAGAGTAACTGGCAAATACTTCCATCATTCTGGGTAACACAGATGTTTGCCAGGAGGCTGGCTAACAATTTAGGATTTCAATGGGATAAATATTATATTGAATTGATGTAGCAACGTTTGGGATTGGAGGTCATTTGGGCAAGTAAAGGGCTCCCTAGTTTGTGGACAGGGCAGAAAGAATCTGTATAAGCTCTTCAGACCTCAGTACAAAATTCAAGTTTTTCCCCTTAAGCAGCACCTGTGGAGTTCCCACACATGAGATACTAGCCTAGAAGACACAAATATTCTCAAAGAAGCATGGTTTAAAAAGTCATCCTAATTTCCAAGGCCAACACCAGCTCAAACTTCCTGTATAATTCTAAGGATTGCTAAAGGCAAATAGGTTTACACTACCAACCTTTCTTTTGGCGTCAGTAAACGGAACAAGAACAAAAGAAGGCCACGTAATTAACCTGAAAGAATTACCTCAATACCTGAACTATTGCTAACCTTTAAATGATTGGGTCCACCTACTCTTCAGTGGGAAGAGACAAGAGTTTTATTTCTGGAACATATAGCTTCATGCTTGCTTTAAACCTAAGTTCCCTTCTTTGTCTTCATTTTCCCTCCTCTCTCCAACTTTTTTGGGGAGCAATGTTCAAAAAAATATTAATTAATGTTAATTCTTAGAACTGTGTCTTAATTCTACTAAAAAATTTACATTTATTATTATAGGAAAGAAGCTATAATCCATAAAATCCAAAGTACTACATAAATGTCAGCTACACAAATAAAGGTAAGGGATCTTATCTGGAAAAAAAAAAATTTGTACTGTAACTGGAGAAAAGAATGGGTAATTCCTACTTAAAAGGCCAAGGAAATTTGAGGGTTTATCTTCTAGTATTCCAACAGAGTGAACACAGGCAAACTAATAACAGCAGACATTTCGAAATCACTCTTTGAAGGTCTGCACAGTGCTTCATTTATTACCCCTCTGGGTCTCCACATCACTTATTTTAGAGAGGAAAGTGGGGTTCAAAGGATAAGTAGCTTGGCTAGGGTCACATAGAAACCAAGGTCAGCACTATCTCCTAAACTGTACTGCTTCATCACTATCACCAAGCAAAGACAGTGAGCTTGTGTTATAACTGAGATAACGTGACCAATCTATCCAATTTAGTCATTTTAAACATTTAAAACTTTTTAAACCCAGCTTTGGTGGGGGTTTTGGTAAAATACAAAAAAAAAAAGGTATGGAGTCTCCAGCTCTTTTCCTTCTTTTTAAAAGAGATGACAAGTGTTCCCCTCATAATGCCACCAACCTCACCCCAGCTCCCAATCTGGATGCTTGGAATGGAGGAGTACTTCCAAAGGACTCAACATCTGTTTATCACTTTGAACTGCATTCCTACTCTATGATTTGAGGGAAAGGCAATGTTATTTCATTTTATGTTAACACACAGTCTACTTCAACCAACAGGTGAGTCATATAATTCAATACAATCCTGAAAATTAGCCAACACTTAAAACATCTAAAAACATCCATGGTGAACTTTATCATTTAACCTTTATGTTATGTTAGGTCATGTTTGGTAGGGAGCAAACTATCTCACTGCAAGCACACAACCAGGGAGTCTCTTTTTTCCTGAGTAACTGATAGGCACTAGTAAGCATGCGCAGATGTGTGTGGTTTCTTTGTTTTTAAGCAAGTTATTTTTAACAAACACTTCTGTCAAGAGATTGTCATCTGTGTGTTTACACAAGACTCAGGAAAATCCAGGCCTCTGATTACAAAATTCTCAGTACATTCCATCATTTTTCATTTTCATACAAAAAAATTAGGAAACCATCTTGGGAAAAAATGGAGCAGGAGCAGGTAGAATCCATGTTAGGTAATCAGAATGAATCCAGAATATTTATCCAGAATACAACTTGCCAACAAATTAATACAAATACTTGCTTGCACAAGGCTATAACCCGTCTATATTATCTTGGGAACAAAAACTCGGCTCGTTTTCTCAACAAGTTTCAGAGCAGCAGAGCACAGGTAACATACCTTCAATGAAACAGCTTTTTTAATGGTGTTAAACCAATTTTATTTTCTCCCAGGGGACAGACTTAGGGGCTTTGTTAATAGCTGAAATAGAGAAGCTTCAATGGGTCTCAGAAAAATTAGCAGAAAACGGCAAAGTCAAAGGTCCGAAACAGCTCTGATTTGAGGATAGAATGAAAAAGAAAAACAATCCTTTCTCTTTCCATCAAGAGGATGAGGGTCTTATGACACCTTTAATTTTGAGGGGCTAGCCGAACAGATGATCTGTGTTCAACTTCAAAGTTGATTTGCGATTAAATCCCAGACCCAGGCCCAAATTCACAGCATTCACTGGTCACAGCTCAGGAACGGACACTAATGTGCCTGAGACATTTCTGTCATTTTCTGAATTGTCTCAGCCTGTATGTGTCCTGACACAGCACAGTAGATCTGTTGTCTTGTTACAGATTTCATAAGCAAATGTCAAATGAAATGGTAAGCAGCTTACAAATGCAGGTCAAGTGCTTTGTGAACCTGAAAACCTTCAATAAAGGGTGGCTATGACCATTATGCTGAGGTACAAGACAGGTTACTTCCATGACCCCCACTTAGAATTTGTTTCTGAACCTAAACTAAGGAGGCTCCTAATTTGGAGCCCTTTGTTCTGTATGAAGGAATGCTGCCGGACAGCTCCCTTGCCCCATTATGTGTTCTTTAAGAGAATATTAAAACTGCCTAAAACCAAACCACCCAGCCTTTACTCTAAGCTGCTGAGCTTCTGACACATAGCCCACCTTAAAGCCGTTCAGGCATCTCTAGCCTGACTCAGTCTCTGAAATCCATCTCCACTGTTGTAGGCAAGCCTTTCTTCCAGTGCCAACCTGTGTTCTAATCCCAACTTGTTTGAATGTTTCAAAGTGGATAGGAGGAAAGGAGGAGATGGAAAGTGGGATTCAAGAGGGAGGATGGGACTTAGAAGCATTTGGGGATTGCATCAGACCCATCTCTGGGTTTGAGAGTTGGGAAAAATCTGCTGCATTCCTGGGATTTGAACCACCTAGTTCAAATCCCCAAAGCCCAGCGCAGTCAGCGGGCGGCAGGAGCCAGACAAGCCCTCGGGAGGCAGCAGTGTCTTACAAAAAGAGCAGCTCTGGGATCCAGAAGGCCAGTGAGTGCCATGACCTGGTTCTCAGATGGGGCTGGGGCTTGTCAGCATGGTGAAGGCATCTGAACAGACACCTCCAAAGCCCAGCTCTGAATCCTCTTCTACAAGCTACAATCGGAGGCCTTGCCCACGGTGGGACAGACTGGCATAAGAGCAGGGGTGTCTGCTGACAAACCAAGTTCTCTGAAACGCCCACACTTTGGAAATGCTTTAGAGGGCACATGTTCACCAGGGAACTCCTGGCCACCTCTCTGCCCCTCCCCCTTCTGGGGAGAAGGAACAGCTGAAAAGACAAGGTCACTGGGTGAAATGGAGGGGTCAACAACATTCTCAAGTTCCAGAGAAAACTGATCCAAAGATACTTAAAGGGACCAACCTAATATGGCGGCAGAGACTAGAACCCAAGCACGTGGGCCAGGCAGCCGGTACCGGAGGACTCATGCTTCTTCCAGATCCAATAAAGGGGAAGGGAGGACGAGGTTCTCCTGCTAGCTAGCCTCAAACCAAGGTGAAAGAAATGAGGCCTCAATGGGGCCCACCAGGAGACCTGGGTCCTAATCATGGCCCTTCTCCCCAAGTAGGGCAAACTTTGTTTCAGTTAAGAAAATTCTTAAAAAATTAACATCTGAATTCTCTCCCAGCTCCAAAGCCCTGATGTTTGACTTGAGTTTCACCATCTGAGGATTAAAGATAACAACCCTCTAATCCCTTTACCTCACTGGATTTGGGGAAGGAAATACCTTTCTTCAAAACTATAGGGACTCACTGTGACTTTTATGGACTCATGTGACTACACATGTATAACCACTATCTAATAGTCTTCTCAATGGGAGGGGTGAGAAGGGAAGAAGGGAAAGAATAAAAAACAATCATTAAAAATTGTTTATACACTTAAGAGCTATGTGGATATAAACTATCACAATAACACTACCAACTTAAACTCTGAAATTAGAAAAAACTGGGAAAAAAAGCCTTCACTAAGAGGGACCTAAGTCACAACTGGAAGGAAGAGAAGGCTTTCTAGTCTCACCCCCTTCATTTTACCAAGGCCAAAGATAGGCAGTGACTTGCCCAGAGTAGCCCAGACCATAACGGCATAAATTTGTAATTTGTTTAGATGAAACAAACCCTAAGGCACCACAAAAGGTCAGCTATTACTAATCCAGTATCCTCCAGATCACAGATAATAGGATCATCGATTTAGAGCTACAAGGGACTTTGCACTGTTGTGGTTCTGTCCTTTCAGACTCCATGACTGCATTTGGGGTTTTCTTATCAAAAATATTGGATGAGTTTGCCATTTTCTTCAACTTGTTTTACAGATGAGGAAACAGCGCAAACAGGGCTAAGTGACTTGCCCAGGATCATAGATAGTAAGAGTCTGAAGTTGGATTTGAACTCAGTAATTGCTGACTCCAGGCCTCAAACTCTATTAACCAAGCTGCCTTCAGAGACCATCTAAGCCAATCTCTTCAATCCCCCCCCCCTCCCAATCCATCCTACATGAAGCAGAGAGTAATGGCCTGTCCAAGGTCACAGGCAGAAATGGGCATGGCAGGACTGGAGGGAAGGGTGTTCCCAGGCCCTGAGGATTATCTGATCCAACTCCACATTTAGCAGATTTGAGAAGGGGGGGAAACCAGTCAAGGTTACCCAGGTATTAAAGAGAGGGGCCCTTTTCAGTCTAGACTCTCCACTAGTCAATAAAGTTATACACTTGAACAGGATTTTAGACAAGTTAGCTATGGCCCATCTCTGGCACTAAATGAATGGGAACTGAAAGGAATCAATACCTCTCACTTTGCATGATCCCTTTCCACAATGTGCTAGGGAAGGAAAACTGACCCAAGTTTATTATGACCAATAAAGGGCCTTTACTGACTTCAGTGGAAGCTCCATAAAGACTCTTAAGTCATGTCAGACTTAGAGCAGGATCTCAAACAGGGGCTTTCTCAGACATGCTACTCAAGTGAATCACCTGGCCTGAAGGCAGCCCCACCCCACCACACTCCTAGGTCACTGCTTGGAAAGGCAATGGGCACGTAGAGAAAATTCTTGTTAATGAGGAAAACAAGACCCAAAGAAGCTCAGTGACTAGTCCCCATCACAGAGGCTGAGTGGATGCCCAAGGTCTCCAACTGCCACTCGCCCCCCCCCCCCCCCAGGTCAGCCAAATGACCTCAGAGCTGAGGAGACCGATGTCATCACCTCATCCAACCAGGGATAAACCCTGTGCTGAGAATCCAATCCTGAGAAAAATGAGGTCTAGAAGTTCAAGGCCTGGAGGTGAAGAGTTGGGCCCAGGATACATATCCCCCCCTCTCCAAATCTAGATCCGTCTCCTTAGCTCATACCTCTAAAAATGGAGCAGTACCAGGCTTTCATCTAGTCCAACCCCACAGGAAAGGGAATATAACGACTCAAACAGCTGGTAACTGGCAGAGACCGGCTTCCAACTGGGTCCTCAGCCCCTGCCGGACAGCTGAGAGGGACCCCGAGATGCCAACTCTGATTCATTTAACAGAGGAAGAAAACGGACCTTAGACAAAGAGCCTCTGATCCAAAATCAAACCACTGTGAGGTGGCCCAAGCAGCCATGGAGCTCTGGACCTCCAGCCTTCCTGGTCTAGTAGCACCCTACTCTTCACTTCAGAGATGAACTGTCATCCCATCCCATAATCCGCCAGTCTCGGGCTTATAGGCTTTAAAGCCAGAGTCTAGTCCCACCTGCTCCGTTTTATCAAGAAGCAAAGTAAGCCCTGGCCTTGGGGAAGAGAAAAGTGTTACTACAAATAACATCGATATTCTCAATCGTTTAAAAGGCAGCAGCAAGGTGTAGGGGACAGAAACCTTGCTTCAAAGTCAGGAGAACTTAAGTCAAAATCCAGCCTCAGACACAGTTTGGACAAGTTTGAGGTGGGTCAAGAGACAATTCTCCAAACTTACAAATGGCAGAAAAGTCACAAGATTTGTATTGGCAAAGAAAGCTTCTCACAGGAGAGTGAGTATAAACAGAAAAGAATAGTTCACACTTATAAAACGCTTAAAATAGGCTACGGATGCTACACCAGCAAAGGCAATCGGAGGCATGTTCAGCCATGTACAAGAACCAGGAGGGAATAATATGAGAAGTCATGAGAAGAGAGTATGTAAGAGGAGGTCAACAGTAAGATTTAGCAAAAGTTATCAAAGCAAACTAATTTTGAGGGAGTTAAAAGGATCTGTTCACATCTCAAGGAGGAAGGGAGAAAATTTAAGACTCAAAATTGGGGGAAAAAAATTCTAATTGGCTTTACAAGTAAAAGCAATTCTAAATAGATAAAATGCTTTAAGATGGCCTATGTGAAGCAGGAAACAGAGGGCAGAGTAATGGCCTATGGTGTCTCTTTAGATCTTTACAAGACCCTCAGAAATGGGTGCTACTGTTCTTGTCCATGTCTGGTTTTTTGGCGTTTTCTTGGAGTAGTCTGTCACTGCCTTCTCCAGGGGATTAGAGCAAACAGGTGAAAAGTAACTTACTGTCGGAGGCCAGATTTGCCATCCAGTCTTCCAGACGCCTGGCCCAAAGCTCTAAACATTTCCCCATCTAGCTAGCCAGATGCTATTATGATTCCCATTCCACAGATAAGCACACTAAGGCTGAAAGCCGGTTCACCAAAGCGATCAAACCCGAGGAGGGATTTGAGGCGGACTCCCTAAATTCCAGGCTCCAAGTTGGTCTGAATTAGAACCCAAAACCTCGGGCTTCGCAGCAAACCCAGAATCCTTACAAGCTCGTCGGCGAAAATGAAGGACCAACACCGTTTAGGCGGTTGTTGCTTTGGCCCTCACGATCACCTGACAAGAACGGGAAAAGTGGGCTGGGGAAGGTTCGTTCAGGGACTCCTGCAAGACCGGCTCCTCGCCGCCTCGGTCTCTGCCCACGGGAGGCTCCGAGAGCCCGGACGCCTCCTGGTGCCGGGGAGGACCCCAGCAGGCCCGGCGCCGGCCCAGCCCCTGGGGGCACCCTTGCAGCCCGCCCGCCCGCCCGCGCGCGCGCTCCCGCGCCTTACCGCTCTTGGGTTTAGACTCGCCGGCAGGCCCCGCCGAGGTTGCGCGGGGTGGCTGCTGTCCTTTGCTGCTGCAGCCCCCAGAGGCAGAGGAGGAGCTGGGGGTCCCGCTGTTCTTGTCCATGTCGGGGGCGGCGCTGCTGCTGCTGCTGCTGGGCGAGCTGGGCGGCATCAACGGGGGCCTCGGCGGGGGCGGCGGCGGGGGGGGCAGCGGCGGCGGGGGCGGCGGGGACGGCGGCGGCTTCGGTCGGAGCGGAGCGGGCGCGGCGGGGAGCCAGGCTCATGGCGTTGGGGGCCGGCGGCGGACGGCGGGGGCGGCGGCAGCGGTTCTCGGCCTTCATGGCGACATTGTCCTTGCTTCCTTCCTCGGCTTCTCAATCGGGACGGGCGCGGAGCGCGGAGGGCTCCCCGGTTCGGGGCGGCTCGAGGCGGGCGCGGCTCGGGCCTGGCGGCGAAGGCCGGCGGCGGCGCTCGGACGTCCGGGCCGGGCCTGGCGGAGCGGGGCGGAGCGGAGGGAGAGGGAGGACGGGGAGGAGGAGGAGAGGGAGAGAGGACGGGGCGAGATGGAGGGACCGCGAGCCCCGCCCGCCGGCCGGCCGGACACTCTCGCTCTCCCGCCGCGGGGCGGGGGTCGGGGACTCGCCTCGCCTCAGGGCCGGGGCCGAGGCCGAGCTGCTCCGGGAATGGCGACGAGTCGCCAAACAGCGCCGCCGAGAACCCGGATGCACTATTTATACCGGGGACGCCGAGCCGGGAGCATACCGGGAAATGTAGTTTGGGCCGGCTTCCTTTCTCCGGCCCCGCCAACCTTGCTGCACAAACACAGGCCAAACGCGCAGGCCTCTAACGTCATCAGCCGGCCCCACTGTACGGCCTCCTGGGAGTTGTAGTTCGCAGAGCACCAGATCCGACTACCCGTACCTGGCAGGTGTTATGCACCGGGCCTGGGAACTGCTCCCGCGGGAAAAGCCACGTGGATGGACGACCTCGCTCAAAGCGGGAAGAGGGGTGTGTCCCGTCCGTGTGCACACGCGAGCGCAAAAGCACAGTTGCGGATGCTCAAGTCAACTTAGTAGGAGTTTTTTGAAGCTCCTACTGTCTGCCTGGGGGGAGGGGCCGTAATAGACGCACGCGTGTGTCTGTGCGAGCATACGTGTGCGAATCGGGTTGTTTCTATTCTGTTTCATGAGCATTTATTAAGTTCTTACTCTGGGCCCCGTAGTGTCCGTGTATGCACATATGTGCATAAACATGAGCACATCCGTGCCTTGTGTGTGGCTACTCAGTTCAATAAGGATTTAAGTACCTACTACGCGCCCAGTAGTATTCATGCATCTTTATAAATGTACAAATGCAGCATATAAGTAAATAATATAAGCTTGTTTCTCTGTGTTTGTAGATGCTGACTTTAATTCAACAAGCATTAAGCCCGCCCTGGGCCAGGTCCAGTGTGTGTGTGTGTGTGTGTGTGTGTGTGTGCACGCGCACTTACCTTTGGGTTTCATGTGTGCAAACACATAAATACACTGAATATATACGTAAATGTCTAGTGCACACATAAATACATGCATGTAACAAGGCACCTTTGGGGAAGATTCGCAGGCTGGATTTGTTATCAGAGACAGTGAGCACTCTGCTATCATAAAGGAGGTAGCTAGACTCTAAGGTCCCTTTCAGCTTTAAACCCGTGCTCCTGAGGGAATCAGAAAACCACCCTGCCCAACCCTCTCATTCTGTTTGGGTAAACTGAGGTCCACAGAAGGGAAGTAATTTTCCAAAAGTCACACTGGCCCCGAATAACCGAGATTTGATCCCCAAACCTTCCCCTTCCCCTCCAAAGTTCTTTCTGTTGCTTTCGTTATCTTAAGCTCTTCCTCTATTCCTAGCTGAGTAATTTGGTCGGTCCACCTGTCATAGAGCTGCTCTTTATAGTGTTAAGCACCTACTGTGTGGAGAGCCTTGGGCCCAACACGTAATCTCGGCACAATGCCTGCCTTCATGGAACTTGTCAGAGAATCAAGCATAAAGACCGGTAACCACAACACACAGTGTTACTTAAGTGAGCAGTCCAAGAACTCCAAAACAGCAGTTCTCTAGCTGTGGTCAGGAAATCCCTGGGGGTCCCTAAGACCCTTTAAGGGAGAACTTTAGGTCAGTTATCAGTTATTTTCATGATAATAAAGACGTCTTAATTTCTAATACACCAAACAGAAATGTAACCCACACAAACAGAAGTTCTCGGGTATGAGATAAATAATTTGTAAGTGTAAAGAAGTCCCAAGACCAATGTTTGAGAATTGGTCATCTATTTATTTGGACTGATGGAGAAGGGACATTCATGTAGTTAAAGGAGCAATAAATTCTTAAGCAGATTAGATCTAAAAGGAAAAGATCTAACAGCTCATCATTTCAACCCCCAAGGTTAGGCTCAAAAAAAACATAGAATAAGAGGTAAACAGAAAACTTCTGATTGAATCTCTTTATTTTACAGGAAACTGATTGAGAGGCAGCTGTGTGGTGGAGTGAATAGAACGGTTGGCAAGAAGTCTAGAAGATCCGAGTTAAAATTCTCTCTCAGACATTTAACCGTTTTTGCCTCAGTTTCCTTATTTGTAAAATGAATTGGAGGAGGAAATGGCCAACCACTGCAGTATATTTGCCAAGAAAACCTCAAATGATGTCACAACGAGTTGGACATGACTTAAATGACTGAACAACAGCAACTTCTCTGTGCTTCCTTTGGCTGACTTGCATAGCCGTGAAATCAGCTTCTCATCCAAGTGTACATTGGCAAATCATAAATCCCCTTCTAATCATGGTGCTGTTTCTAAAGTTCAGCAAGATGACTCATACATTCTGAGAATTGTCTTTAGACACCTCATAACATTTTTTAAAGGATCCCAATTTACATCCTTGACCAGAGCTACTCCAGCACCAATAAGCTCTTAGCTACCAAGGAACAAAAAGCGGTTGGTGTAAGATAGTCATGGGCATGAACAGGGATATTAGTTTATTCCTTTTCCTCCTTTCCTCTTTTCATACCCTCTTCCCCTTCCCCAGCACATTTATGGAACAATTTAAGGTTTATAAAGTACTCAATAGGCATCTTGGGAGATAGGTGTCCTGGGTATATTATTCCAATTGTTCAAATGAGGAAACTGAGGCTAAAGGATAAATGACTGACCATTGGTAACACCTGAACCCAGATCATCATTTGAACCTTCACCATTCCAGATCCAGTACTAACTTCCCTTGAGCACAGTACCTGAGTTGAAGGCCTCTGACCTAACCTGCTGAGTCACTGTTTTTGAAGCTGTGAAGGAGCCTCAGTGTAAAATGGATGTTGTGAGAATCAATAGAAACAGTGTTTTACAGACCTTAAAATGCTACGTAAATGGCAGCTACAATTACAAAGCCAAACTATGAGTAATTATACTGATTCCACTAGGTCCTGAAGAAGAGACAAAAGGTTCTCTTTGCAGAGGTGGGGGACTATGGGAGGTGGAGCATTGAGTGCATTGTTCTATGAGATTAATGATTGATAGATATTGATGATAGATGATTCCATCTTTTTTTTATTCCTTGTTATAAGGAACGACAGTGGGAAGGGTAAGGACATAGACTGGAAATGAAGCATGACAAAGCAAAAGCTTATCAAAGTATTTTTTAAATAAAATAAATGATTTAGAAGTTCCATGATCAAAAGAAAGACTGAATCATAGTTGACAAATAGCTGGCTTTGGAATCTGGAAAACCCAGGACTTTTTTTTCCCCAAGTCCTTTCTCTGACACACATTATCTGTGTGACCCTGGGCAATGTCATTTATATTTAAGACTTGTCAACTCTAGATGAAGTAAGAAATCTGAATTAGAAGTAGTGGCAGTTCCCACAGCCAGAGGTCCCAGTCACACTAATAAAATCTTAGGTAAGGTATCACTCCTCCCTATTCATTGGAAGGCATTAGCAAATCCACTCAAAACTACCAATGTGCTACAAAGGAAGAAGAAAAGAACAAATCTGGAATCTCTCACTGCTAGCAGCATTTATATATCACTTTAAGATTTAAAAAGCTCTTTACAAATACCATGTCATTTGTTCTTTACAAGAACACTGGGAACTATTATTATTATTATTCCCATTTTACAGATAAGAAAACTAAGGCAGATAGAGGCTGACTTGCCCTGGATCACATGGCTAGAGTCTGAGACTGAATTTGAACTCAGGTCTTCCTGACTTTACTATCTACTCTCTAGTCTATTCACTGTGTTACCTAGCCTCTTCTTTTAATACAAGGAATTGATCTCTGAAACTTGTGACATATTATGGACGAGGTTAGCAAGGACACAAATGCCAATTGAATTCAGAAAAGATCAGCTGAATTCAACGATAAATGTTTGTTCAACTGAATCTATCTCCCATACATTAGTTTTTTGGTTTTGTTTTTAAGGCAAATGATGCATTTTATAAATAAAAGTTTAGCAATGAAATCAGGGTATCTACTAATCTGCGGGTCAGTATTTCAAGGGGCCTAGATTTCATCCCAGAATCTTAGTTCTAGAGCTAGAGGCCATTAAAGAGTGCTTGGGGCAGGGGAGAGAAATCTGGTACAACTCCCCTTCATTTTGTAAAAGAAGGAAGCTAGATCTAAGGAGAATGAGTGATTTGGCCATCAATTCGGGCACTTCCTCAATGGCTTAATTAATAGGTAGTCTTCATTAGATTGATGTGGTGAATAAAGGATTCATCCTCTCAGGTCCAGCTAGATGATAGAGCACCAGATGTGGCATCCTAAGGAACAGAATTCTACTCTATTCTCAGACACTCCTCAGCTGTATAGACAACCTTATGGTGATAAGAACTTTCCAGATTTAGCAGAAGCTTGTCCTCACGAGACAAACCTGCTTAGCACAGTGCTTGGTATGTAGTAGGTGCTTAATAAATGTTTGATTGATAAGTACAAAAGTCTACTTCCAAGAACTACAAAACCTCTCCAGCTCAGGCCTTCCTCTACTCCCCCATTACCATTTTATCCAGTACCATCAATGAAAGGAGCCTGTAGCTGTATCCTGAGTCATTTGGAACCTTATCTCATATCCAAGACGCCTAAGATCCAGCTGTATCCAAATTTCTGCCCTGGATCGTTCCTTTATTATGGTTAAGCTTTTATGACTAAGGTTTGGGATCTAAAAGGTTCAGGAGGAGCTGGTGCCTAATCTTAACCTCTCACACATCTCTGTGACCCTGGGCCAAATTCTTCATATCTCCGGAGTTCAGTGTCCTCCTCTGAAATATAATAAATTAAAACCCAACAATCTAAAAATCTAAAGAAATCAAAAGTACAAGAAAGTGGATTAGACTGAGATTAGGCCTTCAGTTCTGGGTGTCTGATTCCATCACTGAATGTAGAAGTCGCATAAAAGGGCATCCCTGGCTGGCTTCTCTTCCTTTTAAGGGATAATAGAAAAAAGTGAAAATGTACTTTCTTCTACTGTCCTCCCCCTTCCCACCTTCACTCAAAACAACTAAGCCTATCTTACATTGTTAAATCATTTCCAAAATGACTTAGAAGGTGCTTAGTCCCATAATCAGAAAAAGAAGACAAGAATACTTTTGCTTTAGGGTGGGCTGTCTATTTCTACCTATTGGTCAATAGATCCATCTGTGAGTATAAAAGGTTTCTTCATCTTGCCCAGGGACTACCCATGAGCCCCATGGCACTAGTGATCAGCAGGGAAGCTCCATTTCTCTTTTTTTTTTTTTTTTTTTTTTTTAAATTTAATAGCCTTTTATTTACAGGTTATATGCATGGGTAACTTTACAGCATTAACAATTGCCAAACCTCTTGTTCCAATTTTTCACCTCTTACCCCCCGCCCCCAGATGGCAGGATGACCAGTAGATGTTAAATATATTAAAATATAAATTAGATACACAATAAGTATACATGACCAAACTGTTATTTTGCTGTAGAAAAAGAATCAGACTCTGAAATATTGTACAATTAGCTTGTGAAGGAAATCAAAAATGCAGGTGGGCAAAAATATAGGGATTGGGAATTCAATGTAATGGTTTTTAGTCATCTCTCAGAGTTCTTTCTTTGGCCGTAGCTGGTCCTGTAAGTCTCCATTACATATGGAGTCAGTTCAGTTCATTACTGCTCCATTGGAAATGATTTGGTTGATCTCATTGCTGAGGATGGCCAGGTCCATCAGAACTGGTCATCATATAGTATTGTTGTTGAAGTATATTATGATCTCCTGGTCCTGCTTGTTTCACTCAGCATCAGTTTGTGTAAGTCTCTCCAGGCCTTTCTGAAATCATCCTATTGGTCATTTCTTACAGAACAATAATATTCCATAATATTCATATACCACAATTTATTCAGCCATTCTCCAACTGATGGGCATCCACTCAGTTTCCAGTTTCTAGCCACTACAAAGAGGGCTGCCACAAACATTTTGGCACATACAGGTCCCTTTCCCTTCTTTATGATCTCTTTGGGATATAAGCCCAGTAATAACACTGCTGGATCAAAGGGTATGCCCAGTTTGATAACTTTTTGAGCATAGTTCCAAACTGATCTCCAGAATGGTTGGATTCGTTCACAACTCCACCAACAATGCATCAATGTCCCAGTTTTCCCACATCCCCTCCAACAATCATCATTATTTTTTCCTGTCATCTTAGCCAATCTGACAGGTGCGTAGTGGTATCTTAGAGTGGTCTTAATTTGCATTTCTCTGATTAATAATGACTTGGAGCATCTTTTCATATGACTAGAAATAGTTTCAATTTCTTCATCTGAGAATTGTCTGTTCATATCCTTTGACCATTTATCAATTGGAGGATGGCTTGATTTTTTATAAATTAGAGTTAATTCTCTATATATTTTGGAAATGAGGCCTTTATCAGAACCTTTGACTGTAAAAATATTTTCCCAGTTTATTGGGGAAGCTCCATTTCTAATCTAGCCTGGTTCCCTCCTCCTCAGGCAATATGGTGGTCCTCTCCAAACCACATTAATGCCAAGCTTAGGGCAGACTTTTAATTGCCATGCACTGTAGCTCAGAACTCCTGAGCTCAAGATATCCACAGTCTCAATCTTCCCAGTAGGGATTGTAGGGATGTGCCATCGGCTGGGAATAGGTGGACAACTTGGACAATACCTATAGTACTATCCTGGGAGACTCCCTCCCATACTCGAGAGCAGACAGGTGCGGCAGCTGCCTCATCCTGGAGTTCATCGTGAGTCCTACCCCTTTCAGTAACACCCTGATGAGTGCAGACCACCATAGCTGCTACTGCCCCCACCTCCCTCCTAGCCACTTGCCTCAGGTGCAAAAGATGCTGGTTACAATTGATTTTTCTTTTGCCTCATTTCTGGTCTCTGCAAATTAGATTAGATCATATCTGTCTTTCAGAAGTTTTTTCATTTCATGATAAACTCTTGGGGTCTTGTGTGCTTTCTCTAAGAACTCCGAGAATCCTTTACAACATAAATACATCAAAAACAGGACTCAAAAAGGAAACATATGGAAAAGCAGGCAAAAACTCGCCACCCCCTTCCTCCCTTTGCTCAAGATGGTCTGCATTCTCCCTTCCATAAACACAGAATGTGAAAAGAACGGGGGGGTGAGGAAACCGCCCCTACAGTGCCAACTGGAGCTGAAGATGCCAGCTTATGGCAGCAGGAAATAGGGGAGGGGGCTAAGTGCTGGCTGCTTCTAACTCGTTAAACGGAAAGCTCCACAGCTAGTGCTTAGCACGACATATCTATCCGCTGCCCACCCATGAGACTTCAAAAAATAGGTGGAACACGTATAATCATTGAATTCAAGGAATAATGTTGTCCGGGTCTTTTTATTTTTTTGAAAGCAGAGAAAGTTCTACTTTGGAGCAGGAAAGCCTTAGTTCAACACTTGCCTCTTCTACATACAACCTAAATGACTTTAGGTAAATAATGTTTTGGGTTTTTTTTTTTCCTGGGCTTCAACTATATGGAAAATAAAATGAAAGGTTGAAGTGAAATGGATAATCTTAAATTGTCCAACTCTAAATATTAAGACTGGTCTCATGGAGTTTGGGGAAGGAGGGAAGGAGACCATGGCACTATAGGCAGTCAGTCAACAAGCATTTATTCCGTACCTACCATGTTCCAGGCAATTATGCTTCACTTAACCACAATTTCTCCCAGGACAAACTGATAGCAAAGAACCCTACTTACTTATCAAAGATCTAATGAGGATAAAATGAGATAATTGGAAAAATACTGTGCTGAAAATTAATAAATATACAATACCATAAAGGAATAACCAACACCAATCAGCTTCCCAGATATAATTCTTTGAGATTTTTCTTGGCAAATATACGTGGAATGGTTTGCCGTTCCCTCCTGCAGCTTGTTTAACAGATGGGAAAGTGAGGCAAACAGGGTGAAATAACGTGGCTGGGGTCACACAGTGTGTGTCTGAGGTCAAATTTGAACTCAGATCCTACTAACTCCAGTTCTGTGTTTTCCTTCCATGCTACCTATCAGCCTCCCAAAAGGGATGTAAATTGGTAGATTTATGTGAAGTACAAACTAAGAGATAACTAGGCAATCCCATTAAAACTGTGAGTTGTAAAGTCCAGTAAAAAATTTCCTATAGGAAAGAGAAAACTTTTCCCTGGAGCTGGCAAAAGTAGCATATGACTCCTCCCTCTCAAAGGAAATCTTCCACAAAAGCTAAGTGCCAGGGAAGCTAGTTGGTACAGTGGAGAGAGCATCAGCCCTGAAGTCAGGGGGTACCCGAGTTCAAATCTGACCTCATTCACTTAATACTTCCTGGCTGTGACCTTGAGCAAATCACTTAACCCCAATTGCCTCAGCAAAACAAACAAACAAACAAAAAAAAAAAACAAACAAAAAACAAAACTAAGTGACCACTTGCATGTTCCTTATCTCTGTTGATTATTTCCAATATATCCTGTTGGTAGCCTCTGTTAAAATGGGAGCTCCTAATGTTATGACTTTCTTTGTAGGGCTAGAATTTAGCATATACTAGGAGCTTGTATACTTGTATACTACAACTAGGAGTGGTATACTATTAGGAGTATTTAGTATATTACTAAATGCTTGTTGATGTAATGACTACTATGGTGGAAATTCTTGGGCAGGTATAGGTTGGACTATATGATCTCTGAGGTCCCTTTCAATGCTGATATTATGCAAACAAGATTTCACTGAAAATAGACTATATATAGGAAGATCATTAATGACAATAATAACAATAATAATCAAGTCAGGTCATTATCACCAGAAATTACAGAAAAAAGTCATTCTTATGAAGTCCAGATTGCTTGAAACAGTTTTTTCAAGGAAATGGTAGACACCGCAACAGATCTATCTCTTTAAATTACAGAAATCTGATAGCAATAAAATACCTGGTTAGAAACCAGGAATTGGTCAGAAAATACACAGAGAACTTGCTGGCCTGCATATAAACTAACATACCAAATCACAACACAACAAATGCAAAATCTATTCCAAATCCCAAATATCTTTGAGAATCCAAAAAAAAAGAAAAAAAACCTCTACCAAAAGTGCATCATGACGTTGTTTTTTTTTACGATACATGCAAAGGTTATGAACAACTTTTTACAAAAGATTATAAAGATTCATCTTTATATTAAAATTAAGAAAAAATAAAATGGCGATTCACTGCTGTCCCAAATACTCATAAAGTCCAAAAAAAAGTTGAATGAAAAGTTCTCAAAATGTAAAGAACCAGAAAAACCGTCCCAGCCACGTGGAGTCAGGGTGAGACAAGATCGCTGCTGTGAAAACATCTGCTAACGGCGTTTTCCCAGATGTTTTCGGTGAGCTCCAAATGCTGGGGAAAATCAGTTATTTGGGTAGACTATAACAACAGCGCGCATTTGTGGAAGGCTGGAAGGGCTGCAAGGCTAATTCCGCAAAAATCTGAACGGACCCTTTGCAACCTCGCTGGGAGGCACTGCTATTTTACTGTCCCAGTTTCACTTTCCTTTAAATGTTACAGGCACTAGTTAGATGCGGCGCTCAGGGTCGCAGCCCTCGCCCGTCCCTGGACACCAGCTTCTATGCGAATTCAGCCCAAGAAAAGCTGAGAAGCCGAAGGGCAGCCCTGGGATGACAGAGCCTACCAAGCTGGCTTGTCTGGGCTGCCTGACAGCGCTTTCGCCTCTACCTTCGCAGGAGATGGGCAGCGCCAGCCTCATCCCTGTAGGTGGCAGAAGAGCGTTCCATCCCGACGCGACAACCTGTGGAAGGACCACGAGGGAACAGGACTGAGCGCAACAGCGAAAACACCACTTCTAAGCCCCGCCCCCAGACTTCCGGTTTCCCAGATCTTGATTTCCGGGGAGGCGGTTCCGAGGCCCTCCGTCATTGGCTAGGACCGTCCCTGACGTCACGCGCCCGAGCTGCCTAGTTCTTTGGTCACCGGGTCGTCATGGTGGTGTGCAGGAGCCGCGCTCTGGGGCAGCTGAGCGGCCGGGGCTGGAAGCGGGCCCTGCTGTCTCTGCGGCCGCCTTGGGCCTGGGTCCGGCCGCTGTCCAATGGGAAGCCAAAGGCGGACACGCATTTCGGATTTGAAACGGTGTCTGAGGAAGAGAAGGGGGATAAAGGTGAAGCAAGGAGGAGGCGGGTCTAAAGAGGGGGCGGGGTCCGAGGAGGGGAGGGGCCTAAAGGAGGACGAGCGGGGTGTGAGCCAGGGAAAGGAGGGGCCTAAAGCAGGTGGGCGGGGCCAGAGCTTGCTGCAGGCGGTAGGAAATGAAGGGATGGGGAAGGGCTCAAAGAACTGGGAGGAAGGGAGAGTAAGGGGTTAGAAGGATGAAGGCGAGGCCTGGGAAAGATGAGGGGGGAAATAGCCCAATGAGAGGGGGTGTATGGGAGCTGAAGGCAGGGGAAATGGCGGGAAGCATTTATATGGCACCTCCTGTTTACCAGGTACTGTGCTAAGCGCCTTATAAATAACCCATTTGAATAAGTTTCTCGATTTGGGGAGGGGGCCAGGAGAGGAAGGGGCAGATGCAAAGAGCAGCACGACGGGGGAGGGGCTGCACCCAAGCTCTGGGAATATGTGGGGAAGCAGTGAGAGGTTTGTGAAGGGAAGGAAAGGGTCTGGGGGGATGGGAGGAGAGAGCTAGGGAGAGGGGATGCATAAGGAACTTGAGATTATGCTGTGAGGGTTTAGGGTGAGAGGATTGAGGGATCTGACACGCTGGGAGTGTCCCAGCGTCTTGAGGGGCTAGAATAGGCAGGAGATCAGGTGGGTTGTCAGAAGAAAGGCTTATTTCCCTTAACTGCAGAGAACAGCTGGAGGAAGAACTGAAGGAACAGGACTGGGGAGGGACAGTTAAAAGAAGAAAATTTAGGCTGGATGTTGGGGAAACTTATTTTAATGACCGGAACTATCCAAAAGTGGAATGAGCTAGCTTGGGATATTGTGGCTTCTTTGCACATCTGGAAGCACTTGCGCGATAACCATTTGTCAAGGTGGATGGCTTCTCAGCTTATGAGCTGAACTAGGTGATACCTTCCATCTCTAAAATTCCCTGACGCCTGTAATAGAAATAATGTAGATTCACATTTGTTTAGAGGAAGGAGAGAGCCGCTATTGGGCAGGATCCTTTGTGAAGGGAGGGGCATTTAAGGACATGGAAGAACTGACAATTTACTCCTTAAGAATCCCTGCAATCTCAGGTCTGATCCAAAAGAATATTTTTGTTTAGGCTGTTGGCCCAGGTGAGCCAGGGAGGAGACAGATGAAGGGCCTTCCAGAGGCTACCAGACTGAGACCTGTCCAGAGACAGATAGTCTTATCTAAGGCCTTTTCTTGTAAAATCTTCTCAGTGAATTGTGTCTCAGTAACACATTTGTGATGGGCTTTTTTAAACCCACTTTAGTCTACCATGTATTTGAAAGTGTGGCCAAAAAGTATGACGTGATGAACGATTCAATGAGTTTGGGGATCCACCGGCTTTGGAAGGATTTGCTGTTACAGAAGATGCACCCGTTCTCTGGAACCAAGCTCCTTGATGTGGCTGGAGGCACAGGTAGTATCCAATTTTGTACCTTGATTTATCTTGGTCACATCATTGGGTCAGTCCTTCTTGGGTTAATCAGAGCCAGAAGTAGAAAGTGTATGTGATAAAAATGCCCCATAGAAATGGCAGGCGCTATTTACTGTTCTTTACCTTCCGAGTACAAGCTTTTTAAGGTCAGGGTCTTTGAACACCTTCATTTTAGTACTTCTAACCTATAGTACAAGGCATTTGATCAGTATTGAGTTGAGTGGTATAGACCAAAGCCACGGAGAAGTCTGCTGCATCCTGGAGCTATGGTATTAGTAATGAAAGAATTACAAAAGAAAATGGTTATTTTTAGTCTCATGAGACTTTCAAACTAGGTGATTATTGTTTCATCTTTGAACCTAAATTTTATTTTTTACTTTTTCTTTAATTGGCCATTTTAATATAGTAGGAAGGGGCAGATTTGGAGCCAGACTTTCTTCTAATTGTGTGGCCTTGATGAATTGCCACTTGTGACATAATAGAAGGGCCTCAACTTATTCCTTATCCGCTAATTCACATCACTAAAATCACAGCTCTTTTAAACTATCAGTATAGTACACAGCAAGTGTTTGCTAACTGCTTTTTATGTGTAAGACATTGTATAAAGCATTATCATTGAAAAGCAATAATATTTTATTTCCTTCCCTGGATACTTTTTTTCATGTAGCCAGCTATCCTAAAATTCCTTTGTATCCATTAGATAATACAGTACATTGGAAAATCAGAATACTTGTACCTGGGAGCTGGACGTTGAAGGTGGCTGTGGGGAAAATAGGCACCTGGTAAATCTTAAAATTCTATCCCTGTCCTCATTCTCTTTATCCCTGATGATGTGAATGGTTAAGTTATCAAATTTCAGCAATTTTAAGGGGCCAGACTGTGCTTACCTGTCAGAGCTCATAGTTATTCCAGGGTATCAGAATATTTTGGAGGTA
Source organism: Sarcophilus harrisii (assembly GCF_902635505.1). Lineage (NCBI taxonomy): Eukaryota > Metazoa > Chordata > Mammalia > Dasyuromorphia > Dasyuridae > Sarcophilus > Sarcophilus harrisii. The sequence continues at coordinate 698,717,424 of NC_045426.1, read as the reverse complement.
CCCTGTTTCCCAGCGCTAAGGTCCAGTAAGCAGGCTGTGTCCTGAGCTTGGCTTAACAATAATCCTCTGCTTTCTGGGATGATATCACCTTCTGGCAAAGTGTACTGCTTGTACCAACACCAGGTGTCCACTGACAGATTTAGCTTCCCCTATTTTCCAGTGTCGTCCCTCACATTCACAATCCCCCCCTTTATGATCTCTTTGGAATATAAGCCCAGTGAGACACTGCCGGATCAACAGATAGGCACAGTTTGATAGTCCCTTGGGCATCGTTCCAAATTGCTCTCCAAAATGGCTGGATGAGTTCACAATTCCACTAACAATCCAGCTCATTTGTGGAATATAAGACCAGCCTTTGGTTCAGCATGTTAAGCCCTCCTTCTGGGGGAAGAGTTCCTCATTCTGAAATTAATTATATCTGAATTAATTATACTTCTGTTTGTGTCCTAACTCTGCTATCTCTTCTGTTTTGGTTCTAGCTACCCACAGGTTAGCAACTGGTTCCACTCTAGTTAACAAGGTTCTGGTTGGAGGGGCATCAGGATGATGGCCAGTGTGTATGTAGGCAGTCTGGTCTGAAAAAGTCACTACAAATTACCTTCTCTCATTAGACCTTACCACCAAAAAAACAAAAAAACCTTACAGCTTTTAAGTGTCTAAGTAAGGATCTGGAGCCGGGCCTTCCCAACACTTTACCTATTAGGTCATGTTTCATCTTGAAGCAGTCCATGCCAAGATTCTGGGGCTAAATATGGCAGTCTATGTACTAAAAGTTTTCTAAAATGCCATTAGTTAACTGAATATATGAAAGAAATGGAATATAATTGTTCTATTAAAAAATGATGAACAGGCTGATTTTAGAAAGGCCTAGAAAGATTTACATGAACTGATGGTAAATGAAACAAGCAGAACCAGGAAAACAATTGACTATGATAGATAGATTTGGTTCCTTTCAATGATTCCGTGATCTTACGTAATCCCAATAAACTTTGGATGGAAAAGGCCATCTGCATCTGAAGAGAGAACTATGGAGACTGATCAATACATACTATTTTTCACCTTTTTTTTTTCTCATGGTTTTTCCCTTTTGTTCTGATTTTTCTCCTCCCAACATATGTGTGGAAATATGTAAAAACTAAGTGTACATGTATACCAAAATTGTTTTTACATGTACCTGGGAAAAATTAGCTGGTAATAAATCTCTGATCTGTAAAAAGTCATATAGATTAAGAAATAATTTTGGTATGGAGAGGGTCTTGAGTTTCCCTGGCCAGTCAGCCTACACACTGGTGTGGTCCATCCCATTTTGAATGGACCATCCCATGTTCCAAGAACCTCTCATTTTATTTGATTATACAGGAGACATTGCCTTCCGATTCCTTAATTACATCAAGGCTCAGAACCAGAGACGGCAGCAGAGGGAGCTGAAATCCCATCAAAATTTATCCTTTGGAGACATTGCCAAGTGGTACCAGAATAGCCGGTGTTCGTTGGGGGAATCCCATGTGGTCGTCTGTGACATTAACAAAGAAATGCTCAAAGTTGGAAAGCAGAAAGCACAGACCTTGGGCCACAAAAAAGGTAGGTCCTGCAGGAAGTAGGCAAAGGGAATGGCCCTAATAAGTGCTTTTTGTGTGAATTCCACCTCCAGGTAGCCCCATTGCCCAGCTGATCCCATTGGATTTTTGTTGGGGGGCATGTCACATACAAAGAGAACGGAGCGGTCTTGCTTAGGGCCTTTCTCTTCTGCATTTAGCTTTGCTCCTTGTTTATCCCAGTCCTTCTTTCTTCTCCTGCCTCTCTCAGCAGGAATTACTTTCCCCAGCTCTGGCCCACCCATTTGTCTCAGTGTCAGCCCACTCAGTCCCAAGGATGACAAAGGCACACTGTTTGCCTCCTGGACTTCCTCCTGCACTTCTACCTTCCTGGTAGCAGGAAGCTGAAGTAATGCTGTTATCTGTTCTCTGGAGCATAGCTTTAAAGTGGCCAGCCTTGGGGGCAGCTAGGTGGCGCAGTGGATAGAGCACCAACCCTGGAATCAGGAGGACCTGAGTTCAAATATGGCCTCAGACACTCAACACTTCCTAGCTGTGTGATCCTGGGCAAGTCACTTAACCCCAGTTGCCTCAGCAGAAAAACAAACAAATAAATAAAGTGGCCAGCCTCAGGAAATAAAAGGTACATCCCACGGACCTGGATCACTGGAAGTCTGGAGAAGTGGATTCTTGCCTCAGCCACCAGGGAATTCCCTAAGTGAGTTTGGCTCCCTCACAGCTGCTTTCTGTGCTTCAGTTTGCTCATGAAAAGTGATGGGAACATAGTTGACCTGACCTCTAGGCTTCTGTAAATCTACTTATCACAGGTTTCTGAATCACGGGGTCAAAGGTTGATTTAATATTGCTAAGCTCTACAGAAGGAGCTAGCATTTCTATAACATTTTAAGGCTTTCAAAGTGCTTTGTAACTATTATCTCATTTGAGGCAGATACTATTATCCCCATTTTACAGATGATGTGACAGAAGCAGCCACAGACTGAGAGATTTGTCTGTATTCACACAGCTAGGAAGTGTCTGGGATCATATTTGAATTCAGAACTTCCTGCCACCCAACTCTCCCTTTTCAATTCTCTCTTTTGTCCCATCATCTGTCTTTTTGTAGTAGGTCCATCCCTTACCAAAAACAAGGTCAATCCAAATAAAGGAGTTAAGAGCCTAAAGTAGAAATTAGTTTAGAAGAAAGATGTGAGAAACTTTGAGTCCAGTGTAGTATATCTTTCCTCTTGGGATGGATGCTCTGAAAGCAAAACTTACATTTTCCTGCCATGTTAATGGAGTTTCCAACACAACACATGGTTCATAACATGGAAATGCAGCCACCTGGCTCAGGCACTGCCCCATAGAAGGTAGTCCCGGGTGTCCTGGTGAGAAGGGCCTTGGAGTCACTGCAGCTGTGGGGAGTCCATGGATCCCATTGGGTTGTACTTTGTGGTCAATGAATGCTGGAGCTCGTCTGGAGAAGCAGAGCATTGCTGGAAATGTCCATGGGGCCAGCAGGGAGGTCACCTGGCCCTGCAGCTGTGGCAAGGAGACAAGATGATGGAGATGAGGGAAGGGCGTGGTGCTGAAGAAAGATCTGGGTGGATGGGGAGGGTGCTGAAAGGGCACTGCTCTTTCTGATAACAATTCCCTCCAGCATTATTGTGGAGTTGGCCTAATATTCTCATTCTAGCAATCTGGGATCTTATGATCCAAAAAGGGGATCAGACCGTAGATTTAGATAGAATAAAAGGAAAACATTTCTAATAATTGGAACGATCCAAAATGGAGCAGTCTGCCTCTGGAAGTAGAGCTTCCCCCTTCCTCTATCATAGAGGTCTTTAAGTAGAGCCTAAATGGCCATTTGGTGGTTGAATGTTAGATGTGAATTGGACTTTGCTGGTTCTGCCCTCAGTGGGCAGATCCTTAATAAACGTTGGCTTCATGAATGAATCAAGTAAACTAACTCCAGGGTTCCACTGTGGTCCCTCGGGGGAAAGTCGGCCCTCGCCCCAGATGGGCTTTCGGGGGCAGAGGGAAACCCCTGGGAAAAGCTCACACGCTGTTTTCTTCTAGGCCTGGCATGGGTGGTGGGCGATGCCGAGGAGCTGCCCTTCGATGACGACAAGTTCGATGTTTACACCATTGCCTTTGGGATCCGAAATGTCACACACATTGACCGGGTGAGCCTGGAGGGCAGCAGAGGCAGCTCTCTGGCTGGGAGGCAGAAGGGGCGACAGCGTTTGGGCTGGGAGACCTGTTTCAGGCTCTGGTCAGGGTCTTTCATAAGCTCCAAGCAAGCTCTCACAGGGCGTGGTGTCTGAGAAGTCTGTTAAACACACACCATGTTCCAGTGTGTCATGGCTGCCTTTGGGGGGGCACTACCACCTCCTAGAGCAAAGGATCGGGCCCAGCCCAGGGCTCAGTGCAGACCGCTTGGCTGACTTGTGGTGATGTTTTGCCCAAAGCAAAACTCCCAGAGTCCATTGCTGCCTGGATAGCCAGATACCATCTTTCTTAAGTATCCTAGACTGTCTTCTGCTTGTAAAGCTGGAAATGGGGCAACAGGGTGCCCACCCATCGGGGACCAGCTAAACAAATTACAAGTAAATGTAATGAAATATCACTGTGCCAGAGAAATGATGAAATGGACAGTTTCAAAAAGGACTGGGAAGACCTGTAAGATCCGACTCAGAGTAAAGAGAGCAGAGACTACAGATGATCCACTGAGAAAGACTTGAAAATACTGAATAATGCAAAGCCCCACCATGATCTCTGCCTGATTTGGAGGGGAAAGGAATATCAAGCTATTGGTCTCTTTCATCTCAGATTATCAATTTTTTTTTTTAATTAATAAGCTTTTATTTCCTTTCCTTCCCATCCCCCTGACTCCAACAAAAAAAGGAAAAAAAGCTTTTGGGCAGTATTCATGCATCATCAGGTAAAGCAGATTCCCACATTGGCCATGTCCAAAGATGTCTGCGTCTTTCTATGTTTAGAAGGAATCCAAATCAGGCAGAGATCATGGTGGGGCTTTGCATTATTCAGTATTTTCAAGTCTTTCTCAGTGGATCATCTGTAGTCTCTGCTCTCTTTACTCTGAGTCGGATCTTACAGGTCTTCCCAGTCCTTTTTGAAACTGTCCATTTCATCATTTCTCTGGCACAGTGATATTTCATTACATTTACTTGTAATTTGTTTAGCTGGTCCCCGATGGGTGGGCACCCTGTTGCCCCATTTCCAGTTCTTAGCACAGATTTTTTAGAACATGCTTTAGCAGTAGCCACATTGACTTATATCTTCATGGCCATGTCGCTGGTGCTAAGTGACAGATCTGGGTCCCGTTCTAGAGTCCTTCAATGTCTCCCTGATAAGTAGAGGTGACCTTTGGCCTTTCTCCAAGAAGAAAACTAGCCACAAATAAGCTCCAACCCACAGGTTTTCCTGAGCTGGCCCTTCCCCCAGCCACGGCCCACGTACTCTGGACGAGGTCATTGTAGTCCAAGGGTCTCCCTCATGGAGTCTTAATTTTTTACATGATCCCCGCAGATTTGTCTGTCTCCAGAACTAGTGACCAAATCTTCTTTTGAGCTGGAGGGTGGTCTGGTGAGTCTCGACCCCCAGGATCTTGGAGGTGTGAGAGACCAGCTTAGAGGGACTCTGGGATTGTTTGAGCCCCAGTCGCTGTCTGGAAGAACGTGGGAGGGAGCGGTTCTCTTCAACCCAGACACGTGGTGGAGAGACCATGCAGCCCTCCCTCTGTGGGACTTGTGAGGCCTCCCCCACAGAGATGCTCTTGTTTGCTTGTCTCTCTCAGGCACTTCAGGAAGCCCACCGAGTCCTGAAGCCAGGAGGCAGGTTTCTCTGCCTGGAGTTTAGCCAGGTGAACAACCCCATCATTTCCAGGTAGGGAGAGCATACTCCCTGGCTAGGTTCTTGCACTTCCTGGCCTTGGGAAATGCTGGCTGAGGGAGGGCCATGGAGGGAGAACCATGGAGGGTTGTACTGGAAGGGAAGTCCTAGTCTAGCTATTTGCAGCCTCTGCCATTTGCCTTCCTGTCCAGGCTCTATGACCTGTATAGCTTCCAGGTCATTCCAGTAATGGGAGAAGTCATTGCCGGGGACTGGAAGTCCTATCAGTACCTTGTGGAGAGCATCCGACGTTTCCCACCACAAGTGAGTAGCCCCCAGTGCTCCCTTCCACGGCCCGATTCCAGGTCTTCTCGGCTAATCTTTCTCCTGCTTTTTAGGAGGAGTTCAAGGAGATGATTGAAGATGCCGGCTTTCAGAAGGTGGCCTACGAGAGCCTCACGTCAGGCATTGTGGCCATCCATTCCGGCTTCAAGCTGTGAGCCCCGCTGAGCCCGCCTCCCGCTGCGCAGTCGGGGGAAGAGCCTCAGAGAGTCTATGAAGCTCTCTTGCAGAGCTCCGGCCTTAGGAGCTAGGGGCTGAAACGACCAGCCAGCCTTGGTTATGGAAGGAGGCACGTCATTCCTTCAGTGCTCAGCTGGTGCTGTTGGGTGGCGTTTGGTTCAGTTGCCACGTACGCCTTCTGTTAGTTCTTGGATGTGCAAGTGTGTGGGTGGGGAGAGGGGAAGGAGCACCGAAGCGCCAACTGAACAGGTTCTGTGGCCCGAGCCTCCCCACCCCGCCATCCCGAAGGGGAAATCGGGGAGCCCTTGTTGGGGAGAAGAAAGGAAGGACCTCCTCCCACAGACACACACCCAGTCATCCTTTAGTCCTAGGACCGTACGATGTGCCCAGTCAAACACTGTGTGCTTCTGGCTTCTGTGTGTCCCCGCACAGCGTATTAAACAACTTGACTTGGGTCTGATTTCTCTGCTGTTCTGTATATTTCTCACAGGTGCCAGGAGGGCTTAGGGCTCTGCTTGGGGCTAAGATATGTAACCCCCCACTCAACAAGGTGAATAGAGGCCTAGAAATTGAGACAGTTCATCCTGCCATCAGAGCTGCCTTCTTTGCACAAGTTAGACTGGATTCTGGACTCTTCTGGCATGGGGTAGAAAGAGCCCTGATCGCAAATCCTAGCTCATCACGGCCCAGTCATTTTTTCCACTCCCTGGGCCAATTTCCTTCCCTATATAAAGAGTAAGGAAGGCACCCCCAGAATCTCTGATCTTACCTGCCCTTCACCCATTTGAAAGCTTGCAACAAGCAATTCAAAATTCTGGGCAGAGAATTTTGCTTTTTGAATTCAGTTTGAGGTTCTTGCACTAAGAAAGTTAGAGAAAGCCACCTGGGGCTGAGTTGTCCAGCAGCTTCTTTCTTGCGGGGAGTAACTGTGTAATTATACTTGAAAGGGCACAGAGATATATGCTGCATCCTAGCCAACATCTCCCTGCTCTTGGCTCCATCTTTATTCCTAACACCCAAACACCAGCCCCTAACAGTCACTTCCCTCGCAGAGCTTGTCCAACCTGTATCCCGGAACACCAGTTAGATTCCTTCCTAACGCTGGCCACAAGGGAACTGCAATTAAATCTCAATCAAATAGGAAGTTAATAGGCTGTGACTTTGTTTAAAAATCTTTTGCTTCAACAGGAACAGGGACGAGCAGGCTAGGAAAGAATTTAGTGCTTCGTCAGTCCCGTCTCATCTCCATGGAAACATATCGGAGTCAAAAATAGATTTTTGGTGATCTGTCCCCATTTTCTGGCAGAGACAGGCGAGGGTCACGTCAAAACCTCACCCTCCATTAGTATTGGGGAGGTGGGAATCATTTGTATTTGGGGGTCGATGCTGAGAAACCTCGATCTCTCGCCTACTTAGGGGACTGCTGAGTTGTGTAGCAGAGCTGTTCTAATAAATGATAGCAAGCTGACATGAAGCTCCTCAATTCTGTTGAATCTGTGGATAGTCATGGGCTTACTGACTCAGTAAGTGCTTTTCACCAACAGCCAAACTGTGAGATTCAGCAAGAAAAGGGATTCAGTTCTAAGACCCCAGATTTGCACATTTCTGTCACCCGAGGAGCTGATCATTATAGGGCAGGGTTCCATCAAGGACAGCCATTAGTGATTTGTAGTATCATGGACAGGAGGCAGATATCCTCCCCAGGTTCCAGAGTTCCGTGCTGTGATCATGAGCAAGACCCAGCTTCTCGGAACTTGTCCACTTGTATGTAAATGGAGCTATTCTCAGGATCACTTCCACAAGCTTGCAAATGCTGTCTCCCAACTTTGATATACAAATTACCAGGGCCAAAAAGCATTGTACCTGCAATCATCCTAACCTGGACTGGGTGAGGAATATATTTCAGTCTATTGCCAGGATTTTTTCAAGTAAAATGGTCTTCAAAGACCCAGCACAAGACAAGGAAGTGGGCCTGCCTGTGGCTATTTTTCAATGGGCATGAGAAGCAGGGGCAATTTAAAAAAAAAGGAATTTGAATTAACAGCTACCAACTAAAACCTTTCATACCCTCACTTGATATGCTACTTAACTGGTCAAAATGCCCGGATCGATGGGGGAAAAAGTGGAACCAGGCACCTTTCCCTGCATTCCCAGTTCATGGGACTCTGGCTGTTCTAATCCTCATTGTTGGGAAAGGGGGAAACAAGTCTGCCATCATCAAAGATCTTAGCCAGGGTTACACATCGGCAGCCAGTTAGTTGATTGGGCTCTAATGAACATAGCTCGGTGTTCCCAGTTAAAGGTTTCCGACTCCAGCTGCAGAGGGTAACAGCAGGCTGCGAGTTTTAAATCCTGCCTAGACTTAGCAACAAAATGAGCTCTGCTGCTCCTCCATCCTGCTGGTGGCTTAAAAGGGACCTCTCAAAGACCTCCTCCCTGGCTGTTAGAACAGCCATCTTCCAATCTCAGAGCACTTCCATTATCTCATTGTCCCAACTCCCTAGGCCCTGACTTCATCCCCATTTCACAGACGTCAGAGGTAGAAGCGGCAGCCATGGGGACAGTTGGAAGGAATCCATTTCTTGCTCTGGCCTCGCCAGCCCTTTTCCCCTCCCTTGGGCACAGTGCCCAGAACACAGCACCAGCAAATCCATCCCAACAGAAGGGAGGCTTGGGCTGTGCTGCTACTTTGGTGTCTATTTAGGAATAGCACTTACTCCCTCCCACCCCCCACAACCCATTTCCCATTCTGCTTTGTTGTTTTAGCATATCCAAGGTATGGACCACAACCCTCCAGATGCCTCAAAGATCCCCTATTTATGATCCCCCTTCCCTCCACGGCTGCCCAAGGCTTGATGGGCAATGTCAGGCACTGCCCCCGCCCTGCCCTTCCCAAGGGATCCTGTTTGGGTGAAGGTTCCCCGAATTTCACATTAAAAACTCAGGGTAAGGAAGCTGAGGACAAGGAAGCAGCAGCTGGCCAGCTGCAGCTGTTGGGGCTCCCAGCAGCTCTAACCGGATGTCATTCAAACAGATTCTTCAAGTTAACACACACATCTCCAAGAGGTTTATTTTTAAAAGAGCCGGATCGTTTCTGGAGTGGGGAGGAAGAGCAGATTATGGAAAAGAAAATAAATACCCAGGGTAAAGCTGTGTTTTGCTAATTGTTTTATAACCACAACAAACTAGTACATAGGATGCCCTGTACAACAACAACACAATAAAGGCTGAAAGCTCGAGGTGTTCCCATGGCAATGCTGAAGATAGTTCAGTCTCTGGTATTTGGAATTTAGGCTGCAGTCCTTGTGATTTAGATGGCTCTCGGGGCAGGAGGCACAGGCCATGCTCTAACCAGACTTGAACAGGAGAATGGCGACCTGGCCCAGGTAGAAGTAGATGAAGTGTTTTGTCTCATGCGTCACGTAGCTGCCGAAGTTTCTCCCCACAATGCAGTGCCAGGTGGGGTTATACTTCTTGTCAAACTCCTGAAAAGGAAACAATACCCAGTCTGAGCAGGGCCCCAGGGGGTGGGGAGGCCTCCGAAGGGAGAGGGACAGAGGGAGGCCGGCCAGCCATTCCTCCCATCCCCGAGTCCAAGAACACTGGAATGCTCCTCCTCTCCAAGTCGCCTACATCCGCATTCATGCAAACATACTTGCAGCCTGAGCTCAGCTGCGCCATGGAAGGGTGGGTGGGGACAAACAGACAAGTCAGCCCTCCTGTGTGCAAGGGGCGAGGATGGGGACTGGGGGGGAGCGCAGGGTGGTTCTGCACCAGGATCTACATTTCCTAGGCAATTTCGCTCAGTAATCCCAGGCAACTTCAGTTGGCAGGAATGGCTGACACTCATGTCTTTTTAACAAGTTGTCCACTAGCTTGTTCTACTTCTAAACACTTCAACTTTGAGAGGTTTCATAGATTTTAAATAAACTAGATCCAAGAACACATAAACAGGTAATATTGACAGTATATCACCAACCCCTCAAATAGGGAGACTAGTTTCAAAACTAGTCTAGGTAATTTTATTTTCTTTGAAATGACAATTGGGGTTAACTGATCTTTGAAATGACAATTGGGGTTAACTGACTTGCCAGGGTCAGAAAGAACATCTGGAGCTGAATTTGAACTGAGATTCTCCAAACCTAGGGCCAGGGCAGGCTCTATCCCCTGTTCCACCTAGCTAGTTATTTCACCTTCCATTCTTGCTTCTACCAAAACTCACGAGGTACTTGTAAGGACTCATGCATAAAATATATAAAGTGCACCTTGGCAAGCCAAGGTAAGCTAATCTTCGAGAAATCTACCATTTATTTTTTATTATTAGAGGGCAGGATGTAACAATGAAAGCCAGCATTATATAGCATGCACACCTGAAAGCACCTTGCAAACATTAACTCCTTCACAACTCCCCTAGCACAATAAGGTGCTGAGATTATGCTTCCCCTTTTACAGCTGAAACAGCAGAGTGGGACAACTGTGCCCAGGTACCCCAGCTAGTAAAGATGTCTTGGGCAGGGGGCCAAGAGCTCCAACCATTACACTACAGTTACACTACAGGCTCAGTTTTCCAACTTCAATCATCAAGGAGCAAGCTGCCCTAACATTTGTTTAGCTAAGTCCCTTAACATAAAATTTATATACTTCAAGCTTTAGAAAGTTTTCTGGCCATAAAATAATGCAGGAAAGGAGGCATAAACCTACTTCCCAAGTCTCTGAGATACAAAACATTGCAAAGTTTAATATAAATACATGGAGCATTCTAACACCTCATTAAATAGGCTTGATAAAGAAATCTCATAAAAGAAGGGCCTTGGGAATGCCCAATATTAAACTATTCAGAGGATTAACATAATTAAGCCAACCCTGAATAGCTGACTTCACTTTATAGAGCTCTAAGGGGACGACCCCCACATACTAATTCCACCGGTCCTGAAACCAGTCAGGTGCCACTTGCACAGGGTGGCCACTGAGGACGAGCCTCCCCCCGTGGGAATCCACTTATGAACCCGTTTCTGCCTCAGTTCCATCTCCTTTCCAAGTTACAAGCTGTTCTTCAGGAGAGTCTACCCGGGCTGGGTACAAGGGTGGCGTTTGTCAGAAGCGACGTCTGCTTCTCCAAAACCCTTTATCTCCAGCCTCCCCACCGCTGACACTGCCAGCTCCCTTCCGTCGGAGGCCGAGAAACTTGGCAGTTTTACGAGCTTCTTACAGACTGCCGTCAGCACCGCCACCTCCCTTTAAAATCACCCACCCGCCCCCACTCTCTCTTGCACCAGGCCGCGCAGGCTAATTCTCCCCGCTGGAGAGCTGACAAGACTTCCCCACGGCTCTGCCGGGAACGCCCACACAGCTTTTCCTAACAGATCTCACACAGATGGGGCTGCGATGCAAGAAGGGGGGACCGCTGGGTCCCGAACCTAGAAACGGTTGCTAGGCAGCATTTTTTTGGTCTTGTTTCACGGACCCGCGTCCCCATGTTCTCGGCAGAATCCATACCGCCGCCCGCCACCGCGGCTGAGTTTCTGGCAGCCTAAGAACTCCGGCCCTCCCCCGCGGGACGTCCGCCCACCTCCCCAAGCTTCGGGAAAGGAGAAAAGTCTACGTTTGTTTACAGGGCTATGCAAATTAAGCGCAGGAAGGCGCCCCCCCCCCGCCCCGCTTTCCCCCTGACCTTCTTGATATGGGCTGCTATGTCCTTTTCTATGTTATACTTCTCCAGGGCCTGAGTGGCACACTCCACCGAGTCCTGCTGCATCTCCTCCGACATGTCCGCATTTTTGATCACGGCCTTGCGGTCACACATGGTTACCTAGGGGAGGGGGAAACAACAGGGAGGGGCCCGGGGGGGGGTCGAGTTCAGGAGAGCGGAAGGCATCCTTCCTCCCCCCTCCCCCCGGGAGATTCCAAGCACCACCACCTACGGCCCCCGGGCCAAGCCACAAGGAGGAGGAGCTCAAACGCTCCCGGCTGCGCCAAGCTGTGCCCGGGGGACCCCGGCCCGCAGCCAAAGGAGCCGGCGCTTCTGCCGCCCCCTTCGAATAAGGGAGGGGGGCGGGGAAGCAGATATTCGGCCGCAAACATCCACAAACAAACTCAGGCGCCTCTGCACCCTCTCCGCTGCAAACATTGGGGAGTGGGGATCAGATATTTACAAGCCCGGGTTTCCCTTCAACCCCTCCCACCCTCAGTTTCTCCATCTGCAAAAATGGGACAGGGGTGGGGGGGTGAAGTTAAGACTAGAAAGATCTACAAGGTCTGTCCCCCCCCCCCCCTTCTCTAGCGCTCATTTTCCCCAACCTGCAAAAATGGAGGGGGAGGAACTTGACATGGGACTACCGAACTCTGCCCCTCCTCCCCGCCCCCCTCTCCTGCCTCAGTTTCTCCGGCTGCAAGAGGGAAGGGATGGAATCCTAACCAGAAATCTCCCAAGCTCCCAGGCCGGCTACGCCCCGCCAGGGAACCCAGGCGCGCTAGCCCCAGCGCCTCCCCTCCCCCCAGCTCGGGCCTCAGTTTCCGCCCCCCTGCACCCACTCCCTAGGGGGATGGGGGGGACGGAACGGGCTGGAACGCCAGGAGCCACCCAACTCGCCAGCACGCGCGCGCGCGGAACGAGCCCGGGACGGGGTGCCTGGGGCCGGGCCGGGAGGGAGCGGGGGAAGGGCACGTGCTACTTCTAGGCCTCCCCCACCGCCCGGGCCCGGGGCGCGCGCCCCCCTCCCCCCCCCCACCGCCCGGGCCCGGGGCGCGCGCCGCCCTGCTGCGGCTGCTGTGCCTCCCCGAGCCCCGGCCCCGGGCCCCGCGCGCTGTAGGGGCAGCGGCAAGCACCACTCCTCACCGCGGGTCGGGGGTGCTGGCGGCTGCGACGGGTCCCGGCGGGAGGGGGCGGCGGCGGCGCGGCTCAGGCACTCCGTCCGACCTGACAGGTGCTTTCACTGCCTAAGCCGTTGCGCATCTAAGGCGCCCCACGCCAGATGCCGCCGCCTAGTGCCCAGCCCCGCCCCCTGCTTGCTGCCCGCCCCGCCCCTAAGCCGCGCGCCTATTGGCCTGTCCTAGCTGCCTGCCCGCCTCTCATTGGTGGACGACCTCAATGGTTCCCGCAGGCTCCTTCGCCCGCATTTTATTGCAGACCACAATGCACCGCTGACGGCGTCGGTTGCCACGGCGACGGCCTGGGGAGTGGCCCCCTCCTCTTTGCCCGCTGCACGAGGTTTAGAGTTTCTGAATAGCGGTTCACAGCGGGGGGTTCGCTGGGCTCAGGAGCCCGGGAAGGCGGCCGCGGGGGAGCAGCCCGGGCCGGGGAGGACGGGGAGATCCGCAGGGCAGCAGTGTGGCTGCCAGGGGCACATGACGCAGTCTGGAAGCATGGGCGCCCTCCTTAGAACGGGGGAGAAGCGCCCCGCTGGAATATAGATGCGGGACGTAGAATCCGCAAAGAAAAGGCTGCATAGACCCTGGGCTGGGCTGCAGAGCATGCAGCGGAAATCACGGACACAGAACATAGCGCACAGAACGGCCTAGGCAGAGACTAGCCTGCAACAGGGGTCCTCACCCTGCGGGCGGGGGAGGGGGCAGATGCGGCAGCTGAGGGCGCTTATCCCCCTCCCCCGGGCTGGGAAGTGGCTTTGTTTAAAGGCCCACGGGACCAAGTTCTTGTTTTTTCTGTAGTGCGGCCTCCAGCGCTCCGAGGGGCGGGGACTGGCCCCTGTTTAAAACGTCTGAGGGCCCCTGCGGTATGGACCGCCCAGTGTAGACTAGGCAGAGGAAAGCCCAGAATGTGGAATATGTAAAGTCTGTAGAACTTGGACCACAGAAGGTAGAATGAGTAGAGAAAGGCCTGGACTGCAGAATATGGACCACAGAAGGTAGAATAAATAGAGAAAAGACTAAACTGGAATATGGACCACAGAAGGTAGAATAGTAAAGTCTGTAGAACATGGACCACAGAAGGTAGAATGAATGAAGAATAGAGAAAAGACTAGACTATAGAATATGGACCACAGAAGGTAGAATAAATAGAGAAAAGACTAAACTGGAATATGGACCACAGAAGGTAGAATAATAAAGTCTGTAGAACATGGACCACAGAAGGTAGAATGAATAAGTAGAGAAAAGACTACTCTATAGAATATGGACCACAGAAGGTAGAATTTGTGCAGATAGAATTTAGACACTACATATAGAATAAGACAATGGAGTATAGACTATGGATATAGTCTTTAACTCAGTCTTTAAGGACCATGAACCCTAAGCATTTTACAAATGGAGAAACTTGAGGCCCAGAATTGCACAAGACCATGAGATATGAGCCTGGAAAGATACCTAGGACAGGGCCCAAATGCCCTTCATTTCACAGATATAGAAACAGAATATATGGAAACTGAATAGTCCAGTATTTAGTAAATAGTCCAACCTGGTACATACAAGGAAACTGAGGGCCCAGTACTTAGTAAATAGTCCAGTCTGGTACATACAAGGAAACTGAGGGCCCAGTACTTAGTGATAGTCCAGTCTAGTACATACAAGGAAACTGAGGGCCCAGTATTTAGTAAATAGTCCAGTCTAGTACATACAAGGAAACTGAGGGCCCAGTATTTAGTGATAGTCCAGTCTGGTACATACAAGGAAACTGAGGGCCCAGTACTTAGTGATAGTCCAGTCTAGTACATACAAGGAAACTGAGGGCCCAGTATTTAGTAAATAGTCCAGTCTGGTACATACAAGGAAACTGAGGGCCCAGTACTTAGTGATAGTCCAGTCTAGTACATACAAGGAAACTGAGGGCCCAGTACTTAGTGATAGTCCAGTCTAGTACATACAAGGAAACTGAGGGCCCAGTACTTAGTAAATAATCCAGTCTAGTACATACAAGGAAACTGAGGGCCCAGTATTTAGTAAATAGTCCAGTCTAGTACATACAAGGAAACTGAGGGCCCAGTACTTAGTGATAGTCCAGTCTGGTACATACAAGGAAACTGAGGGCCCAGTACTTAGTGATAGTCCAGTCTAGTACATACAAGGAAACTGAGGGCCCAGTACTTAGTAAATAGTCCAGTCTAGTATATACAAGGAAACTGAGGGCCCAGTATTTAGTAAATAGTCCAGTCTGGTACATACAAGGAAACTGAGGGCCCAGTACTTAGTGATAGTCCAGTCTAGTACATACAAGGAAACTGAGGGCCCAGTACTTAGTGATAGTCCAATCTGGTACATATAAGGAAACTGAGGACCTAATGTGTTGATGCACTGAGGACAGACCACCGAGCACTTAAGGCTAATTACCGATTGGACAATATTCTCATATGCTTGGAAAATGGCCCTTCCCACTATTCTGTGCTGGTTCAGTCTTTTGGTGTATACAGGGAATTTGTGGGAAGGATTAGGGGGTGAAGTAAGACAAGACAGAGTCACTTTGGCAGTAGAGGAAGAGAAGGAAAGTCCTGCATCCATCCTGTTCACTTCTAAAGACCAAGAATAAAGAGCAAGGACTTTTGTTTATCCTGACTCCGGCTGATTCTAAGGTATTCAGGGTGCTAACACGGTCTTCACAAATTAACTGCCCAAATCTATAATTTTTAAAAGTTAGAAGGATACCTAAATAACAATCTAGCCTAACCCTCATATTTTACTTAATAATAGCAAACTTAGGCTCAGAGAGGGGGAAACTGAATGGTCCAAATTCATGGAGAATTTAGAGCTGAAAATAAGATTACTGAGCTCTAGATACTCACTTCCACTTATTTTACAGATAGAGAAACTGAGCCCCTATGGGGAACACTTGCCCTTGGCCATGTTCCACAATTTTTAAAAGCTAAAAAAGATGCCTTAAAAAAAAAAAAGTTATCTAGCCCATCCCCCTCTCATTTTACAAATGGGGAAACTGAGGCTGAGAGGAAAACGAGTTGCCTAAGTCTCCTATAGAGCTCACTGAGCCCCAGCCTGTCCTATTTTACAGATAGGGAATAGTTTTAAAAATGACTTGCCCAGAGTACTCAGGTCTGGCTCAGGAGGAAATGTCTGTCTCTGAAAGTATGGGAAGCCGTCCTGAATCGAGGGTGTCTCCCAGGACTGAGGGAGACTCCCTCTGAGGTGAGGAGGTAGCACAGCAGACCTTTATATATGATGCTTCACAGTTTACAAAGGGCTTTCTTTCCTCACAACAGCCTTATGAGGTAGGCAGTGTAAACACCTAGATTATTACATCCCGATATTCCCAGGGCCAGGGGAGGGATTGCCCACACCTAGAGTTTCTGTCTTCAGAACTGAGACTGTTCAGTTCCTGACCCTAAATTTACTGAATATTCTTTTCACTGCCTCCTTCCCCCAGATAATTATAAAGAGGAATGAGGGAAACTGAAGTTTGGAAAAAGAATGATCTTTATCTGGCTAGAAAATCTAAGAATTTATTTACTTATTATCACTGACCCGAGTTCAGAATCCTTTGTTTGCCACTTACTAGCTTTGTGAATCTGGAGACAAGTCATTAACCTCTCTATGTCCCCAGACAACTCTGAGATTCTATTTGGTCCAGTCTTGGGGAAGTAAATAGGGAAGAAGTTTGTGGAAAGGATTGATTGAGGGAGAGAGAGGAGGTCTGTGGGCATCTAGAAATATTATCCAGGGAACATAGATTATATTATACATATTATATATATATAATGTATATGTATAATATATATATTGTATATGTATAATATAATCTATGTTCCCTCCATATATATATATATATAATACAACCAGTCTCCCACCAAAAGAGCCCTTTAAGCCCCAACTAAAATCCCATCTTTCCCAGGAAATATCCCCCAACTCCCCTGAATTCTAGTGTCTTCTTCTTCTTTCTGTTAATTATTTTTTATTTATCCTGTATATATAAATTGCTTTGTATATATTTGTTTGCATGTTGTCTCCCCCATTAGATTGTAAGCTCCTTGAGGGCAAACACTCTTAGCTCTTTTTTTGTATCCCCAGCACTCTTGGAGCCCATTTGGAGTTTCTTGGCAGATACACTGGAATGGTTTACCATTTCCTCCTCCATCTCATTTTTCAAAAATATATTTTTTATTTTAATTTTTCCTCCAATTCTATGTTAAAAAACAGTTCTTTAACATTTGGATTTTGAGTTTTTTGGTTTTTTTTTTTTTTTTTTGAAGTTTTGAGTTCCAAATTCTATTCATCCTTTCCCCTTCCCTGAAACAATAAATAATCAGATGTGAATTATGCATGTGCAATCATGTAAAACATTTCCATATTAGTCATTTTCTACTAGAATACTTAGATAAAAGAAAAAGAATAGAAGAAAGTGAAAATAGCCTGTTTCAGTGTTTGAATATATACAGATTCATGTTTGAATACAGATTCAAAGACTATCAGTTCTTTTTTCTGGAGGTGGATAGCATGCTTCATCATGAGTCTTTTGGGATTGTCTTGGATCATGTAAATCATTCAGAGTTCAGTATTTCTGGTACTGTTTACAATGTTCTCCTGGTTCTGTTCACTTCGCTTTGGATCATGATGTTCATCTAAGTCTTTTCCAGGTTTTTCTGAAATCATCCTGCTTATCATTTCTTATATAGCACAATAATTTTCCACAGCTTGTTTAGGCATTCCCCAATTGATAGACATTCTGTTGAATTCCAGTTTTTTTTTTTTAACAATAGCTTTTTATTTTCAAAGTATATGCAAAAATAGTTTTCAGCATTCACCCCTGCAAAACCTTGTATTTCAAAATTTTCTTCCTCCCTTCCCCTCATTCTCTCCCTAGACAGCAGGCAATCCAAAATAAGTTAAACTTGTACAATTCTTTTATACACATTTCCACAATTATCATGCTGCACAAGAAAAATCAGAGCAAAAAGGGGAAAAAAAATGAGAAAGAAAACAAAAAGAAAGCAAACAACAACAAAGAGTGAAAATGCTATGTTGTGATCCACACTAGGTCCCCATAGCCCTCTCTTTGGGTACAGAAGGCTCCCTCCTTCACAAATCTATTGGAACTGAATCACCTCATTGTTGAAAAGTCCTGAGTTTCAGGACTGATCACAAAATCTTGTTGCTGTGTACAATGTTCTCTTGGCTCTGCTCACTTCACTCAGCATCAGTTCACATAAATCTCTCCAGGTTTTTCTGAACTTATCCTGCTGATTATTTTTTTAATAGAACAATAATATTCTATGACATTCATCTACTGTAACTTATTCAGCCATTCTCCCACTGATGGCCACCCATTCAGTTTCCAGTTTCTAGCCAATACAAAAAGCACTGCCACAAACATTTTTGCACATGTGGGTCCCTTTCCCTCCTTTATGATCTTTTTGGGATATAAGCTCAGTAGAAACACTGCTGGGTCAAAGGGGATGCACAATTCAATAGCCCTTTGGGCACTGCTCTCCAAAATGGTTGAATCAGTTTACAACTTCACCAACAATATATCAGTGTTCCAATTTTCCTGTATCCCCTCCAACATTTATTAAGATCTTTTCCTCTTATCTTAGACAATCAGAGAAGTATGTAGGGGGACTTCAGAGTTGTCTTAATTTGCATTTCTCTGATCAATAATGATTTGGAACACTTTTTCATATGTTTAGAAATGGTTTTAATTTCTTTGTCTGAAAATTTTCTGTTCATATCCTTTGACCATTTATCAACTGAAGGATGCTTGTATTGATTTCCAATTCTTAGCCACCACAAAAAAAGAACTGCTATAAATATTTTTGTACAAATGGGTCCTTTTCCCTTCTCGAGCTCATTTTAAAATGAATAAATTGAGGTAAGCAGGGTTAAGTGACTTGCTCAGGGTCACACAGCTGGCATTTTGGGCCCAGACTTGTACTCAGGAGGATGAGTCTTCCTGACTCCGGGCCTGGCCATTGTGCCACCAGCATACAGTAGATGCTTAATAAATGTTTGTTGATTGACTTATAGTCAGAAAACCTGGGCTAAATCCTAACTTAAAGGCTAACTAATCAAACTCCATCCATCTATCTCAGGATCCCCTTGAATAAAATGGAGTTAATAACGATGCTCTCTGCTCCCCTATCTCATGGGATCCTTGGGCAGAAAGTCCTTTCATTGATTTGAGCCTGCAGTGTTCATTGATTGCTACCCCCAAGGCTATGGAAGACTTGGAGGGGAGGGAACATAATGCTCTCTACCCAGTCTGTGAGGCTGCAAAGGAGAGCTGAGACCCAGGACCCCCCAGGGGAGATATGGGAGGATGGGAAGGCTTCCTAAAGCTGAGCCCAGGAGAATACAACTGTTAAGGCGGCCAGGGATCCCCACCTCCACCCAGAGGAATCCATCACATGTGCCCCATCCTACTGAACTGGCCTTGATTTCAAGAATTCACCGCCCACCCCAAGCTCGAGCAGAAATCAAGGACTTTGTCCTTGGGCCCAGGAAGCCTGACTCCCAAAGGGGAAGGGTAGCCCCAGCTGGTGGAGTGGGGAGTCCAGGCAGGGAAAGTGTGTGAGGAGGACTGGGGGAGGGGGTCTGATGGGAGATGAATCTATAACTAAACTCCCCCCCAACTATTACTGTCTAGTTATCACTACAACTGATTACTACTCCTACTCTTACTACAGATAATACTACTACTACCTAGTTACTAACTACCACTGCTATTATTAGTTTCTGCTACTACTACTACCATCACCACCAATATTACTGCTGCTAATATGGCTACTTAGTGTTAGTTACTATTACTACTACTATCATTGTTAACTACTACTATCAGTACTACTGATGCTAATACTACTACTTAGTATTAGTTACTATTACTACTAACTACTACTACTACTCCTATCATTACTGTCATCACGCTACTACTACTTAGTTGCTTTATTTATTTATTTTTTTGGCAAGAGTCCCAGTGGTCCTCAAATTTTTGTTCTCAATATCTTTATCTTATTAAAAATGATTGAGGATCTGTCCAAAGAGTTTTTGTATATGTAGTTTATAGTTATAGATATTGATCACATTAAAAATAAAAACTAATTATGAATTTGTAGACTCTCTGAAAGGATTTCAGAGATTCCCAGGATCCTCTGGACCAGACTTTGAGAACCACTGGAGACAATGGGGTTAAGTGACTTGCCCAGGGTCACACAGTTTGTCAAATTAAGTGTCTAAGGCCGATATGAAGTCAGATGCTCCTACCTCAGAACTGATGCTCTCTCCTTTGGTATTCTCTCTAAAATGTAATGTTCTTGGTTGAGGTTTTCTTGAGGTCTCTGGGAGCAGGCTTCCTTTCAGTTCAGTAATCACAAGTACAGTCAGGGGTTAAAGTCCAAATCCTTTATTGTCTCCTTCAAAGTCTCCTCTCCTTCACTTGGGGCTTGGCTAGTTTTTCTGCAGGCCTTTCTGATCTTGGTTTCAGTGGAGAAGTGAAGGAGGAGAGCCTGTTGCCATTTCTCTGTCTTCCTTAGTTCTGATTCTGGCTGAGCTTGTCCAAGCTTATATGGTCTCTTATCAAAGGTGTGAATCTTGTAGAACTATAGTAAGTACTAAGTACATGTACTGAACCGGAGAACTGTTAAGCACCATGTTAAATAATCATTATCTCCTCAATTCCACTGACTTAGCGCCTTGTTTCAAGTTCTGGCCCATAACATCTCCCGCTTTCTTTTGTTTTTAGAACATAAGGTGGTCATGGCCTCCCTGACTTCTCAAAGAAGTGAGAACCCCCCAAAAGGAGGTGATCACGCCTTCCCTGACTTCTCAAAAAAGGAATGAAAACACCATAAAAGGAGGTGGTCACATCCTCCCTGACGTCTCAGGAAGGGAGATGAAAACACCAAAGAAAATGGGAAATCAAATCAGATTAGCGGGTTTCTGAAGGGGCTCACTTGAAACAGGTATACATAAATCCATCAATATGGGAGGTATTACACATAATTACATAAATTACATAAGCACATGGCAATATAACACAGGCTAGAAGTGATGTAACATATAACCTGAATCAACATGAGGAATTATACATGTCCATAAATCCTAGAAAAAGTCCAAAAGTTATCTATTGTACATTACTTCATGTGCCAGAAATTCAATAATTCCTGCAGGTTTTGAACTCCTGCAATAGTCTCATCTTGTATTAGGGAATCCAGTGATTCCTGCAGATTTTGTTTTTAGGTCTTCTCCTTTGTTTTGAGGTTTTTCTCTTTTTCGGTCTCTCTCCAGGTGCTCATTGCCACCCATTTGATTCCTTCTCCATCTTGTAGAGATACAAGCAGACCTCTTCCCCAATCAGTTAACTTATCTACTCCCTTCTATTTACCACTTTCTGGATCTCTCCACATCAGCTGGCAATTACATTGAGCTGCTCATTATATTGGAATTGCTCACACTGGACACTGCCCTTCTGTTGGGTTAAAAAAGCCTGTATTCTCCCCAATTGTAATCCCTTTCTCCCATCAGATTACTTTTTGGGCTGACTGATTATGTAATCCTTTTTTCCC
The DNA here is from genome assembly GCF_902635505.1 of Sarcophilus harrisii. Lineage (NCBI taxonomy): Eukaryota > Metazoa > Chordata > Mammalia > Dasyuromorphia > Dasyuridae > Sarcophilus > Sarcophilus harrisii. The sequence goes on along the minus strand of NC_045426.1, from coordinate 698,696,063 downwards.
ATTTGATTGCTTTCCCGCTGATTGATCACATCAGAGTCCTGAACTTCTAAGGGTGTAACCTCGGCTGCCATCATGCCCCACCTGTTTTTTGATTGATATCTTGGAGCTGGGCCCTACCTCTCATTTCCCTGGGTCAATCCACATTCTGAGGCCCAGTGTAAGCCCTTATGGCATTTTGGACACAGGGTTTTGATCTTCTCTCACCCTGTCTTCTCACTCTATTTCTTTCCCTACATTGGGCTCTCAGATGTCCAACTTTTCCACACTGAAAACATCGACGAATCTCTAGAAGTCTCTTGCCAAGAGGGACCCTGTCTTCCCATGTTCATCATAGTCTGGGTATAATAAGCATTTGTGCCCACTGTGACACAGCATCTTATGATCTTCTCTAAAGGAGCATCTTTATGTAGTCCCCATATAATTCTTCTGCAAACCCCATTAGCATTTTTCTTAGCCCATTGTCTGATCATAATTCTTGTAGCTGCATTTTCTCCAATGGTTCTTGTGACAGCTGTCTGCAAACGTCCCACAAAATCCATAAAGAGATCATTGGGACCTTGCTCTATTTTTGTGAAGGCTTCCCTTCAATCTTTCCCTGGAAAGGTACTGCAAGCTTTTATAGCAGCAGTAGCAATTTGTTCATATGCTCCTATGGGGTAATTAATCTGTGCTAAATTCTCTGCACACTGACCTTCACCTGCTAGTTGGTCAAAGGTGACTTGTACATTAACTCCTGTTTGCCTATTGCATCTGGGCTTGAATCCTACATAATTCATGATACTCCTAAAACCACAACAAGTTTTGTCCAGGTTCTAAACATGTCCTAGCTATGGATTTCCAATCACTTGGGGTTTAGATTTCATAAGCCAAATTAGCTAGTAACATCTTAACATAAGAGGATGTAGCCCCATAAAGAGTGCAACCCTTTTTCAAATCCTTAATTTTTTCCAGATCAAAAGGAGTCTATCTTCTCCTTTGTTGACCTGAAGAGTCAAGCTCTTCAATCACAGGGTATGCATTTATTAAATCAGATACATCCTGTCTTTCATTTTTTGCCTTAACCAGTAACTTTTGTAATCTTGTCACAGGCTCCTTCACAGGTGGTGCTGATTGTGTCACTAACCCTTGCTCCTTCTCCCTCCACCCATGAAGGCTTAATTGAGGGAAGTACGTCAGGGGATGGGGAATGCCCTAATGGCTCCTGCTGTGAAGCACTACACTTAAAATTATACTTAACTCCATTCTTATTTGATTCTTCATCCTTTTCACCTAGTTTATATGGATCCTCCCTCCCCCATTCATTCTTCTTTTTCTTTATTCTATAACTTATATAATTTCCTAAAGCCAGTTGTATTAAATTATATGTATAAAATGTATCCTTGGAAATTGAGTCAAGTCCATTTTCATTGTAGAATTGACATAGTTGCCCTCCTACTAGTTTCCATTCCTCTAGATCCGATTCTTTTTCCATAGCGAACCCAGGAGATGTGTAGTGTACAGTTTCTAAAAGTTCAGTGATCTGCTTTCAAACCTTGGCTTTTCATAACCCTGACAATGTTCTCTACACATTTTCCTTGAATTGAAAAAGAAGGCTGTTTTCTAAACATCTGTCCCATTTTAGCTGAAATACTATTTTAGCCCTTTAACAAAGTTTCCTTGTTGTAATCACCCTAATTTCTGGGTCACAGATGAAGGATCTTGGTCCCACGTTCTGATGCCAAAATGTAATATTCTCTCTAAAATGTAATATTCTCTGTTGAGGTTTTCTTGGGGTCTCTGAGAGCAGCCTTCGTTTCAGTTCAGTAATCATCACAAGGGCAGCCAGGGGTTAAAGTCCAAATCCTTTATTGTCTCCTTCAAAGTGTTATCTCGTTCACTTGGGGCTCAGTTAGCTTTCTTAGGGGCCTAACTCTCTCCTTGGTTCTGAGAGCTTGAGCTCCTACCGCCTGTCCTTTGTCTTCTCTGCCTCTGCCAGATTCTTGAGCTCCTCCTGAATGTGTCTTGGTTCCTGTGGGGGAGGCAGGAGGACCACGGTCTCTGTCTTCCAGTTCTGCTTCTGGCTGAGTTTGTCCAAGTTTATATGTTCTCTTATCAAAGGGTGTGAATCTTGTAGAACTATAGTAAGTACTAAGTCCATGTACTGAACCAGAGAATTGTTAAGCACCATTGTCTCCTCAATTCCACTGACTTAGCACCTTGTTTCAAGTTCTGGCCCATAACATCTCCATTGTGCCACCTAGCTGCCTCCAAATTTCTTTCTTAGTTACTATTACTACTAACCATTACTACTATTGCTCCCATAACCATTACTGCTACTGCTAATACTACCACTTAGTTTATATTACTACTACCACAGCCACCATCACCACTACTGCTAATACTACTACCTAGTTCAGGGGTCCTCAAACTTTTTACGTAGGGGGCCAGTTCACTGTCCCTCAGACTGTTGGAGGGCCGGACTATAGTAAAAAGAAAAACTTTGTTTTGTGGGCCTTTAAATAAAGAAACATCATAGCCCTGGGGGAGGGGGATAACCGTCCTCAGCTACCGCATCTGGCCCACGGGTCATAGTTTGAGGACCCCTGACCTAGTTACTATTACTACCATCGCCACCATTACTGCTACCATACTACTACAATTTAGTTCTCTAATGGAAGTGTCCAGGAGAACCCAACCAGGCAAGTGATTATCTGGTATAGTTTTAACTGGAAGTCAACTGAAATCGGAGCATCTCCCAGTGTGCTAAGAACCCTGAAGGGATTCTGCAATGGAAGTATCTAGGAGAACCTAACTTGGGCAAGAAGTGTGAGAAAAGACCCTCTAGAGAGAACTGAGGCCCGCAGGAAGAAGTCTCAATATCACAAAGACAGAGGCAGAATTTGACCAGATCTTCTGGCTCCATGCCCTGGCCTTTTTGAGGATACCACACAGGTAGGAAACTGAGGTCAAGACTTCTTTGATCTTCACCATTCTCTGTTCCAGAGAGGTCTAGGAAGAGGTGAACTCCCCAGTTCATTTGAAATCTTTAATTGTACTTTCATTAAACAATCCCAATCCCAGATTAATCCGGACATCCCAAAGCGGAGAGTCTCAAAGTCAGTTCCAAGCACTTCCTTGGGGTCCCTGACACCTTTTTAGGGAGTTTGAAAGGTCAAAACTATCTCCAGAATATACTGTGATGCTGTTTGCCTATGGAAATACCCCCTTGCTTTCCCAACTACACATTTGTGTGAAGTCATATTTTCTTCATATATTTCAACCAAAATAAATCTTACCAGATTGCGTGCAAAAGCAAATATGAGAATGCAGCTGTCTTCTATAAGTCCAGACATTAAAGAGATTTGCAAACATTTTAAAACAATGCCACCTTCTAAGGAAATGTTTATGTTTTAGAAAACATATTTTTCATAAAAATATGTTGCTTATTTTAATGTGGTAATAAGTTAATTATTTAATAAATTTTAAAGGTTATCACTTTTAATAACACATGTAGTAAATATAAAAAGATATCACCACATAAACTAAAACTCTTAGGAGGCACCCTCGGTAAATTTTCGGGGTGGGGGGGGGGAATCATGAGGTAATCAGGATTAAGTGACTTGACCAGGGATACAGAGACAGTGTCCTCAAGTACAGAACTCCAAGGGGGGCCAGATCCACGCTAATTTCTAATTTTCACAACTAGAGATGACTGGGAGGTAGGGCTGATTCTTACTTCATTTTCCCATAATCCTAAAATAGAGAAAAGAAGGAGAAAAAGAGAGAGAGAGAGAGAGAGAGAGAGAGAGAGAGAGAGAGAGAGAGAGAAGGAAGGAAGGAAGAGAAAGGAAGAAGGGAAAGTAGAAGACAAGGAGAGAGGGAAGGAGGAAGGGAGAAAGGGAGGAAGGAAGGAAGGAAGGAAGGAAGGAAGGAAGGAAGGAAGGAAGAGAGAGAAAGGAGGGAAAGTAGAAGAGAAGGAGAGAGGGAGGGAGGGAGGGAGGAAGGGAGGGAGAAGTAGAAGAAGTAGAAGATGATGATGAGAAAGGGAGAGGAAGATAAAGAAGAAGAGGAAGGAGGAGGAGGAGATGGGGGGAAAAAAGGAAGAGAGGTGAGAGAAAAAAAGTAAAGGAGAGGGAGGCAGAGATGAAGAACTGAATAAACCAAAACAGTCCCTGCCCTCTAGGAGTTTACATCTTTTTTGTTTGTTTTTGCTGAAGCAATTGGGATTAAATGATTTGCCCAAGGTCACACAGCTAGGAAGTGTTAAATGTCTGACGTCAAATTTGAACTCAGGTCCTTGGGACTTCAGGGCCGGTGCTCTATCCAATGCACCCCCTAGCTGCCCCGGAACTTCCTTCTTAATGGGAAAAAGCAATAGTATACAGAGAAGGGAACGGGAAAGGGGTAGAGGGCACACATGTGGAAGCAGGTCAGGGATGCACTTGTGTGAGCACCCATATGGACCCCAGAGTCGGCTCAGAATGGACAATCTACCACCCCCTTCTCCTCCTTGTCGGTCACTATTCTAGAAAACAAAATCATTGGTTATTACTCTAAGCTAATAAGCCCAGAAATCCCAAGCTTTGTTCTCAAAGGAAACGTGAAAATTCCAGCTCTCCTTATCCTGGAAAATCGCTCTCACTTTGGGGGACTCAGTTGCCTTTTCTGTAAAATTAGTAATTTAAACTTAAAAAGATTTTAGAATTTTGATCAACACAAAGTTAAAAGAGTCCAAAAGAATGAAGATGAGAACCATTACTCAAGATTTGACAAAGAAAGGGGATGAACTTAAGATGCAGAAAGAGACTTTTCAGATTGGGCTAATGTGGGCATTTATCTGTTTTGCTGGATTATATAGCTATGTTTTGAGGGCTTTGTTATTTTTTTAAATTGCTCAAAGTGGCATTAAAATTTTAATTTAATTAATTGACTAAATACTATGCCAAATAATTTATAATTAATTATATATAATATAAAAATATGAATAATAAATTTGTATAATATAATTATTATATAATAAAGTATATAAAATAAATATAATTATATAATTACTATAATTATATAATCCATAATATGATGTAATACATATTTAAATATGCAATGAATAATACTTTACATTAATTTTAAATGCTTATTATTTAGAAAATAACAAATTATTCAGAAAGCTAAAAAGCTATTATAAGATAGATGAAATTTCTTTAAAGTCAATTAGTGGATCCCAGCTTAAGGACTCTTGACCTAGTTGTACTTTTCCAGTCCTAAATATGACCATCCTTGTGAATACAGACAAACACAATAGTTTGGAGCCTCAGAACAGCCTGGAGAAACATCCTTTCCCAGGCAGAAAAAGCTTTCTTCTCCCTTGAGCTTTAAAAAGTGAACAAATAGAGTCTCCTTGCTAGAACAGAGAGGTATACTAGAGAGGATCCTGAATTGGGAGTCAGAAGACCAAACAACAAACGTTTATTAAGCCCCTGGTATGTTCTGGGTAAAGAGCTATACAAAGGCCCTGAAAGAGCTTACATTCTGCCAGGATTCAGCTACACATCCAGGTTACCCAGGCAGCCATCTCTGACTGTGCAACTTTGGGCAGGTCACTTAAGGAGCCTCAGTTTACTTTTCTGAGAACTGCCCTGGAGCTAGATGATCTCTAAGGTCTTTGCCAGTCTAAATAATGATAAAAAGTGACATAAGGTCTACAAAACATTTTACATATGTTATTATATATTAAAATAGAAAATTTTTTATATAATATAAAATAATAACATAATCTTTTGATATAATACATTGCATATTTATTTATAATATATTATAATATGTGCATATATTATTATAAGGACCTGAGCATGAAGGATCAAGGTATCTCTAAAGGCTTAGGGAAAACTTTGGGGATACCCTGTATTTTAAGTATTATTTTCCTTTTTTTTACAGAAAAGGAAACGGAGGTTCAGAAAAATGGAGTCATCTGTCCAAGGGGGCACAGTTGGTGTCCAAGATCTTACAGATTCCAAGTTGGTCAGACTGTGCGCTTTGTATACTATGCAGCGGGAGGGGAGGGGTGGAACAGGAGGACAGATTTCTATTCAGTTTGGAAGACCTGAGTTTAAGTCCAGCCTTTGCTGTGTGTGGGAAAAAGGTGAAGAATTTACAGATCAAGCACATAAGGATCAGATCTGTTAGTTAAATTAATTGAAGCCTTAAAGGCCTCAGTTTCGGCTTCTCCGGAAGCAGGTGATTTCCGATAAGAACTGGACTAAATTTCATTGTCCAAAAAAAGGATACTGGTGAGAAAGCTGTACATCCCCTTGTCTACTGCATCCCACTGGCCAAATAGGGGAATAGAGCTTATGTGACCAATCCTACCATATAGAGGGAGGGAGGGATTTGGGGGGTTTTTTGTCTGAAATGTATAAATACCATGAACATTTTCAAGGGAGTGGCTCTCTCCTGCTGTGGGTTTCAGAGCTCAGACCAGGATGGGGGTCCGCTTCTCGAGATTCTAATAAATAATTCTCCTTTCTATGAGTAATCTCTGAGTAGTTAATTTGGGAATAGGTCTTTTTGTCCTAAACAGTTGTGAGCAAGTCACTTCAACTCTGCTTCAGTTTCCTCATCTGTAAAATGGGAATAATAATAGCACCTATTGTTAGGGTCTGGATAGCAGGTCATATATCCTCCCTCCCCTTTTTCATTTGTGCAATTAGACTTGGAAAAATTAAGTTTAAAAAGAAAACTTTAAATCTTGAGGCTCCGACTTCTGTTAGGACTGTGGAAGCTGAGTGTGGATCACAACATAGTATTTTCGCTTTTTGTTGTTGTTTGTTCGCATTTTATTTTCTTTCTCTTTTTTTTTCTTGGTTTGATCTGATTTTTCTTGTGCAGCACGATAATTGTATAAATATGTATGCATATATTGGATTTAACATCTATTTCTACCATGTTTAACATATATTAGATTACTTGCCATCTAGGAGAGGGTGTGGGAAAAGGAGGGAAATTGGAACACAAGGTTTTGCAAGGGCTAATGTTGAAGAATTGTCCACTCATGTGTTTTGAAAAATAAAAAGCTTTAATAAAGGAAAAAAAAAAAAAAAAAAAAAAAAAAAGAATGGTCTTACTCCCCTGTGTGGCAGGGCCTGAGCCACAATCTCCAAGCAGAAAATACCAAGTTAACTCCTCTGTCCCTGCCCTCACTTTGAAATAAAGATACCAACGGCTGCAAGACTAATTGCACTCTAGATTCTATATTTTGCTTACTAAAAAACCTAATATAAATGGTGTGCCTCAGTTGCTCTGGATCGAATGCTTTGGAATTACATTCCCATTTCGGTCAGTTAGTTTAAACTCTCCACATTAAAAATTAAAAACAATTTTTCTTGCCTCAGTTCCTCTGGTATTACACTATGTCCTAAGGATTTTGTGAGAAATTTTTTTGAGAGATAATTGTCTGCCTCAGTTTCCTCATCTGTAAAATAGGAATAATAATAGTACCTATCTCCTAGGGATTTTGTGAGGAAATGAGAGATGATGTGATAGCTGGAGGGGTCTGGCAGGATACATCTCTATGAAGGATATATTGAGATAATATGAGATAATATTTATATATTGAGAGGGATAGGTTGAGATAAAATGAGAACATTTGTAAAAGCGTTTAGCATAGTGCCTGCTGCATAGTAGGTGCTTTGTAATTTAGCTCTCATTGTCTATCTAATTTGAGCCTCAGGTCCCTCCCAGCTCTAGTTCCATGATCAGGGCTCCATCAGAGTCTTAATCCACAGTTTGCTCCCATCTCCCACCCCTGGTCAGTCAGTCAGTAAGCTTTGCATACACACCTACTATGCGCCAGACCCTACCACTTCCAAAGAACTCCCAGAATGGGTTCTCCCCTAGATCTGTGGGTTATTTTATTAGACCCAAGAAAAGGACCTTGGGCTGGGCTAGGAAGCTCCAGGGGGAGCTGGCAGAGGAGCTGGTAGGTCTTGCCAGCCAAGGGCTGCATTGCAGAAAAAGCAGAGCCAGACTGAAACCCAGGATGAGAATTCTCCCTTCCAGCCAGTCTGGGGAGGAACCGGAGATACCTCTGCCCTCTCCTGCACTTAGAGCTGGCCAAAAACTCTTGGTTTAACCCTCCAGCCACCACCCAGGAGCCTTCTTAAGGGGCCACAGCTACTGTTAGAAATGGGACTCCAAAGCAGGTTTGGGGTTCCGGATCCAGCCAGCTCTCTCCCCATCATCCTCTCCCTCATCCTCTCCCTTTTGGAGCAGCCCAGGATGGGGAGAGCCACTGAGAGCCCTTCCCAGGAGGGTTTGGCTGGCCTCCCTTTCCAGGATGACACTCTTTCACACATGCTTTTCCTTGTCCAGATGGGACATTCCCATGCTGGGAATGGGCTCCCTCGGGGCTCCCCAGAATCCCACGCGTCCTTCATTTGACTCCTAGCCCTCCATGCTCTCCGACTCCAAAGGTCACACATATACTTAGCCATTGAGTGGACCTATATCTCCAGTAGAATGTCAGTTCTTCTAGGACAGGGACCCTTCTATTTTTCTGTCTTTTGAGTCCTCTCAAATATTATACAACAGAGTTAATAACAGACACCCATAGGGCATATTTAACAGTGGCATCAAACTTCCAATTGAGAGGAGACTCATTTCCCAATCAACAAACATTTGTTTTTAATTTGTTTTTGAATTTTGATAGTATTTTATTTTCCAAATACATGTAAAGATAGTTTTCAACGTTCATTTTCTGTAAAACTGTGCTCCAGATTTTTCTCCCTCCCTTACTTACCCCCCCAAAATGGCAAGCAATCTGATATCGATTAAATATGGGCAATACTTCCTTGTACACAATAACAACAAGATTATGTGATGATCAACTAGGATAGACTTGGCTCTTTTCAAAGGTGATTCAAGGCAATTCCAATAAACTTGGGATGGATTGGGTCGATTGAATCCAAAGAGAAAACTATAGAGACCGAATGTGAATCAAAGCATAGTATTTTCACATTTGTTGTTCCTGGTTTATTTCTTTTTTTTTTTTTTTTTCCTTCCTACTGTCTTATTTTTTCCCTTTTGATCTGATTATTTTTTACTCAGCATAACAAATATGGAAATATGTTTCGAAGAATTGCCCAGGTTTAACCTGTGTTGGATTGCTTACCATTTAGGAGAGGGGGAAGAAGGGTGGAGGAAAAGAAGGAAGAAAAATTGGAAACACAAGGTTTTGCAAAGGTGAAAGTTGAAAACTTTCTTTGCATGTACTTGAAAAAATAAAATACTATTTTTTAAAAAGCACTTATGAGAAATCTCTACACAACAATTATGTGCTTCAAAACAACCCTGAAAATCCAATAAACTGTTTCAGAAGTGGAAAAAAATATGCAGTTCTTTAAAACATATTTTCATAGTTGTCATCAACAAGCATTTGTTAAGGCCCGGTATTTATAACTGTAACTATAACTCCCTCTCTCTCTCTCTCTGTATATATGGAACCTTATGGATTCCATTTATAGATGTATGTGTTATCTCCTTCTGTAAATTCCCTGATTTAATTTTTGTCTGTTTCCCTAGAGTTCTCTGGCACAGACTGGGTATTTAATAGATGTTTGCTTTGGTTCTTACTTCAAAGTACTTGAGTTCACATCTCCCCTCTAACACTCTGTACCTTCACCTCCCTGGGCCTCAGTTTTTCTCATCTGTAGAATAAAAGGGTTGGACCAGAAGGATCCAAGATCCTTCTAGCTGTTGATCTATGATTCTAAGTTGATGATCTGAATTCAGATAAATTCCTAGCACATAGTAGGTGCCTAAGAAATAAATTGCAGACTGATTCACCAAATGCTGTAATAATGCAGTAAATGCAAATCTCTTGAAGAGAGGGCTGTTTTGTCTTTGTATCGCTTTTGTTTGGTTGTTCAGTCATTTCAGTCATGTCTAACTTTTTGTGACCCAATTTGGGATTTTCTTGGTAAAGATACTAGAGTGGTTTGCAATTTCCTTCTCCTGCTTAATTTACAGATGGGGAAACTGAGGCAAACTGGATCAAGTGACTTGTCCAGCATCACACGGCCAGTAAGTGTCTCAGGTTGGATTGAAACCCAGGAAGATTCCTGATTCCAAGTCCAGCACTCTAGCCACCACTTAGCTGCCCCTCTGTGACACTAGAGCCTTATGTTGAAGTCAAACCATTTATTTTTGCTACTCGGGGCTAATAATAGAAGAGCGTTTTAATGCTATATTCTGACTTCAAAAGCACAGTAGTTGGGGTTGGTCTTGCTGCTTTAAAACTCAATTTTTAAAAATCCAATATTACAAAACAATCCCACAAAAATCAATAGCATTTCTATAGAGCATTGATTTCCAAAGCATAGTGCAGAGACGCCGGAGATTCCTGCAACCCTTCCAGGGGGTCCACAAACTTAACACTTATTTATTTATATTTTTTTGCTGAGGCAATTGGGGTTAAGTGACTTGCCCAGGGTTACACAGCTAAGAAGCATCTGAAGCTGGATTTGAATTCTGTTCCTCCTGACTCCAAGTCATTGGGTCAAAAGCTGCTTCTGATATAGAAGAAAATAAAATACAGGAGGAAATCATAATTTTAAAAAATTACATTTGAAAGAACTACAAATGGATAAAATATCTGGAAGTCAATATACCAAAGCATGCTCAGTACTTACAGAAGTATAATTACAAAATTCTCTTTAAAGAAATAAACAGGGGCAACTAGATGGCACAGTGGATAGAGTGCCATCCCTGAAGTCAGGAGGACCTGAGTTCAAAATTGACCTCAGACACTTAACACTTCCTGGCTGTGTGACCATGGGCAAGTTACTTAACCCTAATTGCCTCAGAAAAAAGAAAGAAAGAAAGAAAGAAAGAAAGAAAGAAAGAAAGAAAGAAAGAAAGAAAGAAAGAAAGAAAGAAAGAAAGAAAGAAAGAAAGAAAAGAAAGGAAGGAAGGAAGGAAGAAAGAAAGAAACAGAACAGATTGCTTGCTGTCTTGAGGAAGGAAGGAAGGAGAAAAATTTGGAACTCAAAATCTGATTTTAAAATGTTTGAAAACTATCTTTACATGTAATTGGAAAAAATAAAATACTATTTACTAAAGAAAGAAAGAAAACTGAAAGAATTGGAGGGCTATTCATTGCACATGGTTGGATCATGCCAATTTAATGACAGAACTACAGAAATTAACTTAAAGATTTTGTACAGTGCTAATCAAACTACCAAATAGTCTACAGAGCAAGATACAATAATAATAAAATTTATTTGAAGGAATATCAAAGGAAAATGATGGGAAAAAACAAAGGGAAAATAGTGTTTACTGATCTCAAATTATATTATAAAGGAATTTGGCACTAACTAAAAATAGAAAAATAGACTCATAAAGAGATTAGACAAGCAAGAACCAAATATAACATGATTCAAAAATCCAGTGTTGGATTAAAAAAAAAAAACCTTGGCATAAAATACCAGATAAATTCCTAGCACATAGTAGGTGCCTAATAAATGTTTGCTGATTGATTCACCAAATGGTATAACAATTAATCCAGTAAACAAGAAAGAATTCCTTATTTCACAAAAATTTCTGGGGAAAACCAGAAAGCAGTTTAGAAGAAATTAAATTTAGACCAACACTTTACACAATACAATTGTAAACTGAAAAAAAAAAAATACATGATCTGAATAGAATAAAATCAAACTAAATATCTTTCATAGCTTCAAGCAGTAACAAAAGATAAAATAGATCATTTTAATTACATAAAATTAAAAAGCATTTGCATCAACAAAATGAACACAACAAGGATAAGAAAGGAAGTGAACGACTGGGAAATTTCTTTGTATGAAACATCTCTGATAAAGGTCTGCTATTCAAGCTATTCTCCATTGGAGATATATAAGAATGCAAGCTATTTTCCCAATAAATAAGTGGTCAATAGATATGAATAAATAGTTCTCAAAAATAGAAATGTAAACTGTTCTCATTTAAAATTTTTAACTATTAGTAACTATATTAAAGAATGTTCCAATTCCCTAATTAATAAAGAAATATAAATGAAAATATTTAAAGCACACGTAGCAAATTGACAAAGATGATGAAAAATGGAAATAATATAAAAGAACCAAGAAAAAACATGTTGAATTTGTTCAACTGCTCATGTTAAAGTGTGAGAAATGAGGGTTGAGAGATCCACTGACAGCAATGGGGTCCCATAGGCTTTGCAAAAGAACTCACAAACCCCAATGAATACAGGCTCGAGTTTGTGGCAATTTATTACACTGAGAAGAGAAATATCTTCATCAGCGGGCAAACTCCTGTTAGGACTTTTGCAAAAGGTCTGGGTCATAGCTTATGAATTTATGGGGTCTCTTTGGGCCCAAGACAGGGGCCAATCTCTGGATGAATGAGGGACTAATTTTCAACTCAACTGATGGTCTTGAGTCCAGTGGTTCTCAAACTTTTGTTTTCAGTATCTTTATCCTATTAAAAATGATTGAGGATCTCTCCAAAGCGTTTTTTGTTTATCTGGGTTATATTTATAGACATTTACCCACAGAGATCCCCAATTTTTTTTGTATGAATAAAGAACTAGAATTAGAGATGATATCCTACCACTGGGAAATGGTTGAGCACAATAGGATATACTGGGTTGTAAGGAACAATGAATATAGTGAATATGGAGAAGGGTAGGAGGACTTCCATGAACTGATCCAGAGCAAGGTCAGCAGAATCAGAAAAACAATATACACAATGACCATCACAATGAAAACGGAAAGAACAGAACAGTGGAAAGTGGATGTTAGGAAGTCATAATGACCCAGCCCGGGCTCAAAGAGATATGAGAAGTCACATCCTCTCCACTTATTTGCAAAGATGGAGATTGTGGTTATTGTTTGTGCTTCATTTTTGAAGAGGACCATGACATGCAAGGGAATTGGATATGAGGGAGAGCTCTGCAAAGTGACCGGTCTTTCACTTTGTGGGTCCAGTGGCCAGAAATAGATCAGGACTGGCAATGGCCTTGGATGCAGTGGAACACTCTGGCCTTTTTACACTATTTTCCCAGTGTTGACTGAGGCAATGTCCATTTAGTGATTAAGGCCAAGTAAGAAATGAGGCAGAGAATGGCCTCTTTTACTAGTCCCTGATGGAAAGACTGGAGACCTGTGGATATGGAGCACTGCATGAAATTTCAACATTTTTCAATATGTTAGCTTTGTGGAAACTTTTTTTTAAACCTCATTTTCTTTTTGTTATAAGGGCTGGCTCTTTGGAATAGGGTAAAATATAATGGGAAATGTAGAGGGAAAATATATAATATATATATTAATATACTATAAATTAATTATATTAATAAATATAAAATATTTTTTAAAACCAAAAGATAGCCATAAAAATGTAATTTTAAAGTATTTCTTAAGGAACTACTTTGTTCCAAGGACAATGCTAGCTGTTGGGGAAACAGACAAAAATTAACAATCTCCCCTCGGGAAGCTTACTTTCCACTTGGGGAGCCCCCAACCTATATAGAGATAATTAAATATAAAACAAGTTGGGAACTGAACGAGATGAGGTGAGATCTTTGAAGACAGTTGGGAAAATGGAGTAAGGCTTCATCTACTTCAGAGTCTGAGTAGGCTTAAAGGACTTTGAAGATTGAGTCAAGGGCATACTTAAGTCCCCTTCCTGCTATCCTCCTATCACATCAGTATCTCCCTATTTCAGTCAAATATGGGCAACTATGTACTTATTGGTCAAGTTCAATTTCTTGGGTAGCTCCCGAATGTAAGATCCTCAGCCAATAAGGATGAGGGTCAGTGGTGGGAGGGGGCATTTGGGTTAGGGATTAAAAGTGTTGACCCTGCCCCCTACGGTGCTTCCTCCCTTTGATTGTCTGCTCGATGGGTAGGATGCCCTTCTCAGGAGAATGTATAATAAACTTTGCTTTGCTTCTAGAGATCTCTCCAGGTTTTTTTTATTAAATGGTGACCCCTCACCATTTCTGAACCACAAAGGAACGAAGGGAAAATGGACAATGAGTGGGATAAGGAAGTGAGATGGGATCTGAATGTAATAGAACTGTGTCCCCTGATCTTTGTGAAGGGTGAGCCACCTGGCCTGGGAAAATTCTTAAAAATGATCTTTACCCTCCTTGTTTCCCACGGAAAACTCCCACTTCCCAATTGATCTGGGAATCACTTTGGTCTGGGAAACAATCATCATCTTTTATTGATTTGGAAATTAGCCCCTAATCACTCCTTAGCCCCAAACCATAGAAGCTAATAAAAACCAAGATTTTGTACCCAAACTTTTGCTATCTTCCTAATCAGGAAGCAGCCCACCATGGGAAAGATTCTCAGTGTAATAAACCTACTTTTTTTTTTTTTGCCAAAAACCTCTCTTGCAGATTGGGACTGCGAATTCTTTCTCTAAAACCTACGACATCAGCCTGGGGACCCCCATTGCTGTTAGGGTATCTCTCATCCCTCAACATTTCTCACCCCTCAACAAGCTGAACCTGGAAGGGGACAAAGGGAGGTAGTGATAAGGAGAAAGACTGTCATGGTCCACACACAAGTGGTACAAAGTTATAGGGACAGGAGATAGAATCTTGTGTTTCAGGAACACTTTAGCTGGAACATAAAGTACATGAGGAAGGTTAATGAGAAAGGAATCTAAAAAGCTAAGTAGGAGAAATGAGCCAGTGCTCAAAGAGTCAGCTAAAGATAATAATAATAATAGCTAGCAATAATTAGGCACCTACTATGTACCTAGTCTTATGATAAATGTTATCTTGTTTGGTCCAGATGAGCTAGCTTTTACAGATGAGGAAAGGGAGGCAAACACAAATGAAGTGATAACCAGTAAGTGGCTAAGTGAGGATTTGAACTCAGGTCTTCTTAACTTTATGCCCAGCACTCTATCTGAAGAGAGGGGACCCCAAAACTCTCAAAAACTCCTTTAAGGAGAAAGTCTCCTTGAATTCTGGCTTCTGTAACAGACCCGGCCCCAGAGAAACAGGACAAACAGCTTCATTCTGATATCTAGGTGGGGCTAGTTGAGTCCCGAGTTGGAGATTCTAACCCATTGAATTGGAGATTAGTCGAGAAACTCAAATCTAAGATTCTCTATTCAAATTCTAGCTCAAGCCACACCAGCCCCCATCAAGAGCAAATCCCAGCTTGTAGCCAAGGCCTCAATTATAAAATGAGCCAGCTTAGGGCTCAGTCCTTGCAGAGGACCTAACACGCCAAGGAACCTCCTCCTGGCATAGCAGCAACCTCTGCCCCCTGAAATGATATTCTCTTTCAGCGTTACCCTCTCTTTATCTTTCTTACCTATTTCCTTATCAAGACTTTATACCTCTCTGTTGGGTTTTCTCTTCTAGAAATTCTCTATCTCTCTGCCAGAACCCCCGGCCTGCCACTAATCTCATCATTCAACTCCCTGACCACCAGGAACCTTAACCTCATTATATCCACTAAGCCCACCATGCTGCCCCACATAATCTGGACCTCTCTCCTGAGCTTCAGTCTCACATCACTAACTTGCCTTTTTGATATCTCCAATGGGACAATCTTAAATTCAATCTGACTTTTCCTGTCCAGGGAACTGCTGTCCTTCCTTTTCTTTTAGTCCTGACTCTCCCCTATCATAACCATTGCTAAATCTTAGGTCCCATCTACCTTCACACCATCTCTCCCATAATTCCCTCTTCCACATGGCTATCCCTTGGTGCAGGCTCTTCTCACCTCCTGTTCAGACTGTTGGAATCACTTCCTAATTGGTCTCTCTTCCCTAAGTCTCTCTCCAGTTGCAAAGATAATTTTTCTAATATACAGATCCGTGTCATCCCTTCCTTCCCCCTACTAATACCAGCTCCTCTAGGAACAAACATGAAGCTCTTTGACATTAAACATTACAACCTAATTTGCCTATTACAGTTTTCTTACACTTTATATCCCTCCGTGTATCTTACATTCTTTAGGTAGCCAGGTTGCACAATGGCGAAAGCACGGGGCTTAGAGTCAGGAAGATCCGGGTTCAAACCTGGCCCAGGACTTACTAGCTATGTGATCCTGGACAACTCAATCCTGTTTGCCTCAATTTCCTCATCTGTAAAAGGAGATGGAGAAGGAAATGGCCAACCATTCCAGGATTTCAGCTAGGAAAACCCCACATGGGCTCAGAGATATTCATGACTGAAATGCCTGAACAACAATCCTACCATCTAAATGACACCGGCCTGCTTAATGTTCCCAATTCTTAATTCTCGTCCCTTCTTTCTGCTGAGTTGCTCCCATTTAACCAGTCTTTATAGTATTTGTATATGGATGTCTGCATGTTGTACCCCGTTAGATTGTAAGCTTCTTGAGTGAAGGGATTGCCTTTTGCTTTTTTTTGTATCTCCACCATTTGGCACATAGTAAGCCCTTAATGAAAACAGATTAATTAATATTGCTTGTTTGTGATGTAATAGGACTCTGTGTTCCCCTGATTTTTGGTGGGGTGGGCTTGGGTTAGAAAAACCTGAAACCTCCCCCACCACCACCACCCCTGGGAAAATTTTTTTTTTTTTTATTTAATAGCCTTTTATTTACAGGATATATACATGGGTAACTTTACAGCATTAACAATTGCCAAACCTCTTGTTCCAATTTTTCACCTCTTATCCCCCTACCCCCTCCCCCAGATGGCAGGATGACCAGTAGATGTTAAATATATTAAAATATAACTTAGATACACAATAAGTATACATGACCAAAACATTATTTTGCTGTACAAAAAGAATCAGACTCTGAATTATTGTACAATTAGCTTGTGAAGGAAATCAAAGATAGGTGTGCATAAATATAGGGATTGGGAATTCAATGTAATGGTTTTTAGTCATCTCCCAGAGTTCTTTTTCTGGGCATAGCTAGTTCAGTTCATTACTGCTCCATTAGAAATGATTTGGTTGATCTCGTTGCTGAGGATGGCCTGATCCATCAGAACTGGTCATCATCTAGTATTGTTGTTGAAGTATATAATGATCTCCTGGTCCTGCTCATTTCACTCAGCATCAGTTCGTGTAAGTCTCTCCAGGCCTTTCTGAAATCATCCTGTTGGTCATTTCTTACAGAACAGTAATATTCCATAATATTCATATACCACAATTTATTCAGCCATTCTCCAACTGATGGACATCCATTCAGTTTCCAGTTTTTAGCCACTACAAAAAGGGCTGCCACAAACATTCGTGCACATACAGGTCCCTTTCCCTTCTTTATAATCTCTTTGGGATATAATCCCTGGGAAAATTCTTAAAATGATCCCCACCCTCCTACGTGGTTCCCATGGGAAACTCCCACCTCCACTTGATCTGGGAATCAATTTGGCCTGGAAAACAATCACCACCCTTTATTGATTTGGAAATAAGTCCCTCCAATCGATCCCTAACCCCAAGCAATAGAAAGCTAAATAAAATCAAAACTCTGTACCTCAGTCTTTGCTATCCTAATCAGGAAGGGACCCACTGAGAGAGCTACTCAGTGAAAATAAACCTATTTTTGCCAAACCTCTCTTGGAGAATGGGATTACAAATTCTTTCACAAAACCTGTGACATCGGCTTGGGAACCCCCATCATTGTTAGGGTATCTCACTCCTCAACATTTGTACATAGGTGTTTGCATGTTGTTTCCCCCATCAGAGTGGAAGCTCTTTCAGAGCAAAGACAGTTTTTGCCTTCCTTTGTATCCCCAATGATATGATTAAAATAAATCAAATGATGAGACTGATATAAGCAGTTTGCACTAAATGTTGGGGTTTAGTCACGTGAAGAATTCACAATGGCCTTTCTCTTTGGCAAAAGGCACATTTATTTATGCTAAGACTTTACAAAGTAACCAAATAAGAGGAAGGTTAAAAAAACCAAGCGGAACGGATCAAAAAATATTGGTCAAGAGTTCAATAGGCTCCTCCTTAGTCCTAGATAAATGTAGTTTTAAGGTTTATGCAATGGACTGAAGTTAACTAGTTCCTGAGTAGGAATAGTTGCCAATGGACATCAGTTACATAGTTGTGGGAATATCTGTCAAAAAGACCACTGGTGGATCACTTTACAACAAAGAAATAATTTCTGAATTTGTTTACGCCACACAACAGGTCCTTTTCCAATTCTCCATCATTGTTTCTTTGGAAACATAAGGCAGCCACAAAAAGGGGGATTTTTGTCCTTTCATTCATTATATAATTTTTTGTGTCTCAGAGAAATCATCAATTTGGGTGTTGGTTTTCAAATCTGAGCTAAAATCTCAATGCCCTTTCTGTGCGCATTGAGCTTAATTTCAGTGCTTTCTTTATTTTGATTATCTTTCATTTATCCTGAGTATAGCTTGTTTGAAAATTGTAAACTCTGAATAGAAGTTATGGATTCCTTGAGAGCAGGGACTGCATTTTACCTTTGTATTCTCAGTGCTTACCATTATAAGGGAGGAAAAAAAGAGTTTGCAGATAAAATGAAGGGGTAAAATCGACGTCGAGTGGTAAATATAAAATGTATTTGGGAGAGCATATAGTTAGCAAAAGACAAGTTCTCTAAGTGGAATGCACAGTTAACTAGGAGGAAGGAAATACACCATGGGGTGGGAGTAAGCCATTGGCTTACTAAAGGCTAAATCCTAAAAGAGACTTAATATCATAAAAGAGATAGTTAGCTGTAACAAGGAGAAAAATACCATAAGGCATGGTGAGGGGCTGAGGGGAAAGACACCAGGAGGCAGAGGTCTGTGGCAGGATACCCAAAAGGGATTCCAAAATGGCCCATGTGATGGTCAGATTTATAGGGGAAATTTAACCTCAAGGGGTTTGACATAACTTGGCTTTCTAATTAGATAATCAGATGGGATTACCCAAGACTCCCACCTGGGATGGGATTGTAAGGTAGAGCTGACCATGATCAGTGTCCTTCCCTGTTTGCCTTAGGGAGGCAATCTTATCAATACTTCAGGTTTTCTCTGCCAATCCCATCTAGTGACCCAGGACCTTATCACCAAGACTTAGCTCAGTGCCTGGTGCTTTAAAAATTATATATTGATTGATTTAACCACTATTCTTTGTTCTTGCCTTCTTATCTCTAGCTTCCAGGCCTTTGCAGGCTCTTCCCTATTCCTGGAATGTTCTCTTTCCTTATCTTTCCCTCTTAGTCTCCTGACTTCTTCCAAGTCTTGTCTTTTTTTTCTTTTTTTGCTGAGGCAATTGGGGTTAAATGACTTGCCCAGGGTCACATAGCTAGGATGTATTAAGTATCTGAGGCCAGATTTGAAGTCAGATCCTCCTGACTCTATCCACTGCACACCTAACTGCCCCCAAGACTTGTCTTTGAATCTCACATAGATCATCTAGCATATTTCTCTAGTGCTTTCTTATATTATTCTCCTTCAAATAATCTGTTTTCTGGCCAAACTGGCCAAACCGTTTTCTGGCCACTCCACCCCATATCTTATTCACACCACACACCCGCATTTCTGGTTTCCTTGTGTTTGTTCTCACCTTTCTCCATCCTAGGAAGAGCCTCCTCAGACACCACCCAGCCCTCTGACATTTATTCAAGTCCTTCTCTCCCTCTGAGGTTTAAAGCAGAAGCTGCCTTTTTCACAAAGCTTCCCCGGCACCCCACAATCAGCAGCATCTCCCCTCAAAGGGAGTTCTCCCTCCTCAAGTCATTCTTAGCATTTCTCTGGCTCTCAAGCACTCCATGGCACATTCTTCCTTCCGTAAGGATAAGGTTGAAATAAGTAACTGTGGAAACACTCTTGTGTGTTATGTCTTTCCCTGGATATATTAGATCCTCTTTTACCCAGCCATGAAACTACAAGCAACTTGTAAGCAAGGTCTGGACCATTAAAAAAAAAATCTAGTTCCTACCTAGCAATCTGGAACCTAGTAGACATTTAAGAAAATATGTTAAGGATATTTCAAAGAAGTTTTGCTTAGGTCAGGGATTTTTAAAATTTTTGTTTGTTTTTATTTTATTTTTAAGGATTCTTAACTGGACATTCTCAGATATCACAAGGATAGATTTCAGGAGGCGTGTAAATCTGGATGAAAAAAATATTTCCATCTTTATTTTCACTAACCTTTAGCTGAAATGGAACATTCCTTTCGATTACAAATATAGAAAATAAAAAATGATGGAAAAGTGTCCATAGGCCTCCACTTAATGCCATTTCATTTATTTTGCATATTATGCAGTTATTTTCTTTTTTTTTTTTTTTAATAAAGAACAATGTGGCTCAATGCTTAGCACAGTGGCTGGCCCACAGTTTAGCAATTAAACTCCTGTTAAATTACTGAAATCCTGAAAGCCTTTGACACTAGCTGAGTGGCAGTAATCAAATCACATCCCATGTCTGGGCCTCAGTTTCCTTATCAAGAAAATAGGAATAATTACAATACCCATGGTATCTACTTCATCTGTGAATAGATGATGTCTGTGAAATGCTTTGCAAATCTTACCACAAACTCAGCTATTATTATTCAGAAATGCCAGCTATTATTATTATTATTCATCTTGGTGACTCAGTGTCCAACCTGAGACATGTCTTTTTATCATGCCTGAGCTCCCCCCAGGGTAAAGAAGATCAGGGAACTAGTTGTTCTTCAATCAATGAGAATAGAATACTAAGAACCCCATTCTCAGCACTAAAGGGGCCACAAAGGATTTAAGATTAAAAATAAGTTTTCTTCACCAAGAAACGTTTGCCAAGAGACTTAAAAATACTTTCTCCAGAAACATTTTTAACATTATTGAATTACAAGAAGGTTGTAATTCAATAATGTTAAAAATGGAGGAATAGGTGTGTGTGTCCTTGGTCCTAAATCCCATTTTGTAGTTTGTATTATTTTGAATTCACATCCCTTTTGAGAAAATAAAATGAAACTACCAATACAACCTCCCACTGGAATTTTTACACCTAATGCCTTGGACTTTACAAGATCATAGTCATAGATCTGAAAGGGACCTTAGAGTTCATCTAATCAAATCTTTACGTTTTACAGATGAAGAAACAGATTATGACCAGGGGAGTGGTTTGCCCAGGGTCCATAGGTAATAGGCTACAAAATTAGGCTTTAAACGTAAATCCTCCAACTCCATATTATCTTGAAGTCCCAGCTATATAACATTCTCTTCCAGATTTACACGCTCAACTGCCAACTAAAATGGCAGGCCAATGAGAGAGTGATTACTACTCTTTCTAGTACTATTGCTCACAAGCCTCCATTGGTGTGCTCCCCAAGCAGAGTTAACTAACTTTGAGAACAAGTACTTTTCAACTAGTATAACAAGGACAAATGATATGTAGGAAGCAGGGGATCTAGTGAACCAGGGCAAAAGTCTCCCTTTGCACATGCAAGGTTTGTGGGAAAAATAGGACTTCAACTTAAAAGCACATGTGGAAAGTTAATGACTATAGTAATCTAGTGTTTGATAACCTAAAGATCCTAGTTCCTGGGATAAGAACTCACTATTTGATGGCAAGCAGTCCTATACATGTTAAATATGCCAGTATTTACTCTATCCCAGATACAATCTATGTGTGCAGAACCGAACAGTTCTCTTGTTGCACAGGGAGAATTGGATTCAGAAGGTAGAAATAACCCAGGAAGAAAGACAAAAATGCAAACAGTTTACATTCATTTCCCAGTGTTCCTTCTTTGGGTGTAGCTGCTTCTGTCCATCTTTGATCAATTGACATTGAGTTAGATCTTCTCTTTGTCGAAGAAATCCACTTCCATCAGAATTCATCCTCATACAGTATCGTTGTTGAAGTATATAATGATCTCCTGGTTCTGCTAATTTCACTCAGCATCAGTTCATGTCTCTCCAAGCCTCTCTGAAATTATTCTGCTGGTCATTTCTTACAGAACAATATTATTCTATAACATTCATGTACCACAATTTATTCAGCCATTCTCCAACCGATGGGCATCCATTCAGTTTCCAGTTTCTAGTCACTACAAACAGGGCTGCCACAAACATTTTAAAAGGCCTCATTTCTAAAATATATAGAGAATTGATTCAAATTTATAAGAATACAAGCCATTCTCCAACTGACAAATGGTCAAAGGAGATTGATGAGGGGAGCCCTGAAATTCTCTCTCACTCTCTCTCTCTCTCGGACTTTGGGGGGAAAGCTTGGGTAAGTCCCTCAGAGAAGCTGTCCCCTGAGAGACCTGCCCCAGAGAATCAAGATAAAGTGATTTCATTCTGTTATCTGGATGGGACTAGTTGAGTCCAGAACCGCTCCTACTTAGTCTGAGCTGGAGATGGAGATTAGTCCAGGGACACTCATTCAATTCCAAGATTCTCTGTTCTGATTGCAACTCAAACTGCTCCCAGTCCCCACTTGTATAACAAGCTTCCTTCAGCTTAACAACTTTCAGAGGGCTAAAAGCAGGAATTATACCAAGGAATCTCTTTCTCTCCTTGGCATAACTGCGACCGTCTCCCCACTGAAAAGACATTCTCTTTCAGTGTTACTCCCTCTTTATCTCTCTACCTATTCCCCTAACAGGACCTTATTCACTTCTCTGTCAGGATTTCTTTGCTAGAAACTTTCTCTGCCAGAGCTTTACTTCTCTGTTGGGACCCTGCCATTAAGAAAATCAGCCTGCAAAAGCTGACCTCTCAGTTCTAATAATAAACTTCTTTTTCCAGTTTAACTTTTTGGATTCATAAATTCATTTATGAAGGACCTGCATCAACCAGAAGGAGGTTCCCACAAATCCCTGCCCTGCACCGAACCTCATCATTTTTGGCTTCCTGATTGGGAATCAAGGGCAGCTGAATCTCATCAATATGAACAATTTTCAGATGAAGAAATTAAAACCGTTTTAGTCATATGAAAAATGCTCTAAATCACTATACATTAGAGAAATGCAAATTATGACAATGCTGGTATCACTATCTACCTTTCACATTGGCTAAGATGACAGGGAAAAATAATGATAAATGTTAGAGGGGATGTGAGAACATTGTTGATGGAGCTGTGAACTGATCCAACCATTCTGGAGAGCAATTTAGAACTTTGCCCAAATGGCTATTAAACTGTGCACACCCTTTGACCCAGCAGTGTCTCTACTGGACTTGTATCCCAAAGAGATCTTAAAGAAGAGAAAGGGACCCACAGGTGCAAAAATGTTTGTGGAAGGTCTCTTTGTAGTGGCAAGAAATTGGAAACTGAGTGAATGCCCATTAGGTGGGGAACGGCTGAATAACTTGTGGTATATGAATGTTATAGAATGTTATTGTTCTATAAGAACCAACCAGCAGGATGAATACAGAGAGGCCTAGAGAGACTTACAAGAACTGATGCTGAGTGAAATGAGCAGGACCAGGAGATCATTATACATGGCAACAGCAAGATTATGTGATGATCGGTTCTGCTGGACACAGATCTTTTCAACAATGAGATGATTCAGGCCAATTCTAATAAACTTGTGATGGAGAGAGCCATCTGCACCCAGAAAGGACTGTGAGGATTGGGTGTGGATAAGAACTTAGTATTTTCACTTTTTGTGTTTTTTTGCCTGTTTTTTGTTTTCTTTCTCATTTTTTTCCCTTTTTGATCTGATTTTTCTTGTACAGAATGATAATTGTGGAAATATGTATAGAAGAATTGCACATGTTTAACCTATATTGGATTACTTTCTGTCTAGAGGAAGGGGGAGAAAAGGGAAGGGAGAGAGAAAAATTTGGAACGCGAGGCTTTGCAAGACTGAATATTGTAAACTATCTGCATATATTTTGAAAATAAAAAGCTATTATTATTATTTTTTTAAAGCACATGTGGACAAAACCTAAACTGATATCTCCTGAGTATTGAAACTTCCTTCCTGAAGCGGCTTTTCCTCATTGGGCCTAGATTGTCTTAGTGATGTCTCCTAGCAAATGGCAGCCATTTCGTTCAGAAGATGTTGCTATCAATATTAATGGGAATTTCAGATCTTCTGACCTTTCAAAGTTCACAAGGTCATTATTTGGTGAATGGTGTGAAGGAGAAAGGAGAGAAAAACTCAGTGCACCTCTCCACCTTCCTTCAAGGGCAATTGTCTCTTAAGAGTCCATCACCATTCTATTTGCCACTATGGGATTCTCTGTGACTAGAATTCAAGATTCTGAACCAGCTTGTTGGCACCCAGAAGTGTGTCCAATTCTTTCAGCCAATAACATCATATTTTCTTATCTATTTATCTCCTTCCCTCTTTCTCTCCCATCATTCCTTCTTTTTTTCCTTTCTGAATTCCTCTCTTTTTTTCTTTCTTTTTCTTTCTCACATAAGAGAAAATAGCATAGGAAACAAATTGCATTGAACTAAAAATTATCTATTTTTTTTAAAGTTTCCAGAGTTCAAAATTAAGAACCTGCAATTCTAATGGAACGTAAACTTCTTTAGTTACAAGGATCATTTTTCTTATATCCCTCAGCACCCCATTAATGCATTACACCTAATAAGACACTTAATGAATCCCTGCTGAATGGATCTAACCCAATGCTTCCATTTTGAAGTCAAGGATATTGAGATCTCAACTAAGACAAAAGAATTTTGGTAAAAGAATTTGCCAGTGTCAAAGGGGCAGTCAGTTGCACCTGGATCTCTAGAACTCAAAGAGTAAAGTTAAGATCTGAACCAGGGCAGTTATCTAGAATTTAAATCCAGTCTACTTCATGACAGCCCCATGGCTGAAAGTATTTCAGTGATTCTCTAGGGAACGTCACAGACCTTGGTCTATGACCTGCCCTAGCAAAAAGCCTTCATGTCGAGTCTTTTTTTGGAGGGTTGAGGCTGGGGTTCCTGGAAAGGGCTTAACTTTTTAAATGTCTGGCAGTTAGCAGGTGATCTGAGATGCAAAGGTTGTCCTTGAAATACATCTGGGGGAGCTGGTAATGCCCATTCTCATCACTTGTCAAAAGAGTATCAGCCACTAGAATGACCTCCAAGAAAGATTC